>NW_026640968.1:0-648980 GCF_028554395.1 Pezoporus wallicus
TTTCCTCTTGGTCTCTATGTATATGGATGTATATATATGGGAGAGCGTTGGTGTATTGAAAATGTGGGATCTGAGCACGACGTGAATGGTATGGAATAAGGGGTGGATAATGTCCTGGGTTCAGCAGTAGCAGTCATGTTTTTTTTTTCCTTTGTGGTAGCTGGTGCAGTGCTGTGTTTTGACTTCCAGCCTGAGAACAGTGTTGGTGAAGTCGATGTTTTCAGTTGTTGCTAAGTGATGTTTACCCTGACCAAGGACTCTGTGAGGCTCATGCTCTGCCAGGGAGGAGGGGAAGCTGTGAGGAAGCAGAGACGGGGCGCCTGACCCGGGCTAGCCGGGGAGGTATTCCATACCACAGCACGTCATGGCCGGGGTGGGGGGTGACTGGGAGTTACCCGGAAGGACACGGGCTTCCGGGTGGAACTCGTTTTCTTGGCCGGTGGTATCGTATTCTCTTCCCTTGTTATTTTCCCTTATCATTGTTGTAGTTGATAGTAGCGGTGGTGATTTGTGTACATTGGTTGCTGGACTGTTCTTGTCTCAACCCGTGGGAGTTGCACTTTTTCGATCCTCCTCCCCATTCCTCCGGGAGCAGGGAAGGGGAGAACCCCGGTGGGGGGGGGAAACGGACCTCGATTGTTGTCAGCTCGGCACCACTCACTGGGAGTGAGTGAACAAGTTACCTGACTGGGTTTAAACCACGACAGTGCTTTGACTTCAAATGCCATTGACAGATTTACTGCTTTATTATTTGTTTTGTGTTCTTGTCAGAGCTTTTGCAAGATAAAATTAGTAAGTTCCAGATTATCAGAAAGATGCTGATAAATTGCTGAGAGTGCAGGGGAGAGCCAAAGTTTTTATGAGGCTGAAAAATGGATTGTTTACGAAGAAAGATTAAAAGGCTATAGTATGGTTAAATTGATGATTTGGTTAAATTGAGGAGAACATAAGATTTAGAGGTACTTGTTAACACCCTGTTAACAGCAGAAAAGCAGATGAGATAGTGTGGTATAAAAGAGTAAAACTAGAGACTCTGGGATTAATTTGATGGAAGGGAAATTTAAGCTGTCTGATAAAACTTTTACATGATGATACTTACTGCTTTATGATTAATTTCTGAAAGGAAGTGGTAAGCACACAGCTTCTAAGAATATTACGGCCCAAGAGAAGACAAAAAGAAAACCCATGCAGAAAAATCCAGCAGTTACAGGGAAACCACCCAGTGGGTGTCTTATATCCCTAATTTACATGGATCTGAAACAAAGATGAACTTGGGTTTTCCAGAAACATTCAGAATGAAATCTCTTTGGTCTTCCAAACTGTCATGAAATACTCATGGTTAAATTACCCAGTCCCTTAGTGAAGTATCTACCAACCTTGCCTATTTGGTAGAGTTCTTTAGCTTACAGCCATGCTTCAGGAGAGTATGTAGCAGATACTGGCTTTATGATAACTTCAGTAACATTTAATTACTCCTGTGACTGAATGCATATTAAATGGCCAGGAATGATTTTTTATTTTATTGTATTTTTTAATTTTCGTTTAATACAGTCTTTATGATAGAGCAAATCAGTGAACTTGTCAATTAAACTTAAAAATTACTTTCTTTCTAGCTTTATTGTTGTCAGTCTCTTACAGTTTCCAGTAGTTTTCTACTACTTCCGTAGTCGATTGCCAAGGCTGCAGGTCTAGATGTATCTTTATTCTGAGTTTATACACCATGGGGGACGCTCTTCCATTGCTGGTCACAGCAGTGACATTATTTAATGAGAAGAGGGCCAAGGCTGTAAGTGGAGTGTACATTAATTTATTGTTTATGGTTTTCAGAAGATTGAATTTATATGGTGTTCGTGTTGTGAAGGCATTACAGAACAAACTTATTTTAGGGTTATGTATGTGGGGAAGGAGGCAAAGTGTTCCTTTAGAGCTCAGCATTTTTGTTAATACTTGCTTCTGGGTACATAAGTTATTTGGAAGAAATAAACACAGTATAACAGATGAGAGAATTGTTTTAGTTCTTGCATATGGCTGTGGGAAGGAAAGAGAATGAAAAATTTACCTCTGGGGAGAGATTTTGAAAGAGAAGGGGTGGCAAAATAAAAATGCAGGAGTGTTTTATGAAATAGTGATTCATGGAAGCCTGCATGTTCTGCAGTTAATGTTGTACTGATTACCAGAAAACACTGACCAGAAATTGAGTATTAGGCTGTTTGTTGCCTAGGTAGGAGAGAAAACATAATGTAGGAAGAGAAGGATGTGGCATACAAAGATTTTCATAGTAGAAGCATTCAGTTTGTCCTACTCCCTTCCTTGCATTCGCAGGTGAGGAAAACAAACTGTTTTTTTCTGTATTGTCAGTGCACTGAAGAAGGAATATCTGATCTACACGTCAGTAAAATATGTTTTATATGTTTCTATCCAGCAACAGGAGTAACGGAGATCAGGTCCCAACTAACAATAGTGGTTGAAATAGTAGTATGCTTTATTAACCTTGTGAATGTGGTAAGACTATGCAGCTGTGTTAGAAATAGTCCATACATTTTTGTTGTATTTTGTATTATTTTCAAAAGAGCATAAAAGTTCGTAGAGTTTAAGGAAAATATAATAATACACCATAATGATTTAGATATTGCTTCCCTTCTCAGTGCTCAACCCAAGAGTTCTTCTTGATAGTCAGCACTCTGTCTCACCTGGACTTGGAGATTCAAGCTCTTGTTCCAGTCATACATTCTTACGTGAAAACTCCTCTATTACAAAATGCACTGTTGGAAATCCCAGAACTTCTCTCCCCAGTAAAACATTATTTAAAGATCCTTAATGAAGAAGCAGCCAAGTAAGTAGAAAAAATACATGAATCTTCAGTGCTTCATAGACTTTCTAGAGTAAATGTATTCAATTTTGAGGGTTACACATCTGGTTTTAATATACCTTAGTTTTATATTTTTTGTTTTATGTACAGGTTACTTTGTTAAAGCAGAGGTTGTTTTCTACAGCTTATATTCTTTTTTTCAAGTTAAACTATGAGAGAAAGTAGTTTGTTTAGTGGGTGTTTGCCTCAGGCTGCATAATTTTTTTAAAGTTTTTCAGCTTTTTCGGGTAGTGAATTTAGAGCAAAATATGTTTTGCTCATGTTAATTTGTTTAACAACTTTTAAAATATTTTTTTTTTTTAATAGAGAAGCTTTTTTTTTTGTGGAGAGACATGACCTTTAGCAGAGTGGCTGCTCTGCTGTTAGGAATAAGCCTTTGACCTTTTTTGTGAAAATTCATCAAAGCTTTGAGTGTCCTCCCTCCATTTCTAAAAATCTCTTTGCATGGTCACTAATGACAGAGAAAATACATTTAATAGTTTTATAGATAGATCTTCCTGAACTTCCATGCTGTAAGCAAGTTTCATTTAACTTTTAACATGATGATCGAAGACTGATTAGATATTAGTGAGATTAATTATTAATGAGATCTAATTGACTGTGGTATACGTGAAGGTTCTTTGAAAAATGTGGTCTATAGTTTAATATGTTGTTATATTGAGGCAGTATAGTCGTGATGTTTTATTTTCAAAACAGACTAAAACTTCCATTCTATTTATAAAATCTTTATCTTTCTCTTAAACTGAGATTTAAAATTAAGAAATTTAAGAACTTAAGAGTGCTTAGACCTTATTTTGTTTGCTTCAGAATTAGAGACAGATGCAAGGTGTGTAAATTTAGAATTGGAGAAGGCTAGAAGTATTTGCTACACCTGTTGGACAGGTGGGATTATGAGATTTCTACTGATGAATGTGATCCAATTATAGTTGTGGCAGGTTATGACAAAACAGAGTGTATCTTAATTATACCAGAATAGATAGGTGTAAAATATGCTTCCTTTTTTTTTTTTGTTACTGTATAGATAATGGCTTGAACAGTATACAAAAATAAGATACAGTAGTATTAGTAGAAGGTGTCATCAGAGATCTGCAGAAGTTATACATTTTATTTGCATTTATTCAAAATGACTAAAAGACCCCACCTTTTGGCCTGAATATATTTAAAACTTGTGTGGCAGTATTATTTGGACTCAAACCCCTTTTTTCTTTGAAATCATGGTGACTACTTATACAATCGTGCACTCGTATGTATACTGCATCATGTGTTAATTTTATTATGTGGTGTGGGTAAAATACTGTAGTGGCATTCACAAGCATCCTTGTGATCCAGGGGTTTTTTTTAGGGGGTGTTTGAGATTTTGAGTTTGTGGTTTTGGGTTGATTTTTTTTTTTTTTAAACTGTCAACTTTTATATTTTTGGTAGGCATCACACAGCAGTGACTGTCTTCACAATCATCTGCTGGCTACTAGCAGTCTTCTTTTTTTTACTGCATTCCCATGGAAACAGATCTAATTAGCACAAAATTGTTTCTAAAAATTAATACTGTATTTTAAAATGACATTTTTACTGTCATTTTATGCAATAACTATATCCATGTAATGCAAAAATCAAAGCACAGCTTAGTGTTACCTGTCTGGTCACTGGTTTGTGACCAGCTGTAGTTTCATTCACAGGCAAAGGGGTATTGAAGCGGGTCGACTATTAGACTTTTTATTGCTTCCATGTTTTATTACTTTCAGTTTGCTAATTACTTGCTCTCCAAATACTAGATTTCAGGGTAATTATGCAATTAGCTTGTACGGTTTTGTATTTGCTTTCAAATACAAATGTGTTTCCAGTTAACTTAGGGCTGATTTCACTACTTTGTTTGCCTGCTACTTATTAAGATAAGTTAAATTTTTGTTATTTTTGATGACAACCATATTTTTAATAGCTTTTCCAGCTTCCCCGTTTTAAACATTTGAATAGCATTGTGCGTTTGGGTTTCAATCCTGAGCTGAGATAGTGCAGCCAAAACAATTCTGTCATTTTCTGACACTGAGACTAGAAGAAGGGTCTTTGTTTTGCCTGTATTAAAAATGCTCTGGTTAATCTTTCCTTGAGAAAAGAAGGAAGCTGCTCTGAGAAACTCCTGATGATATTCTGCTTTGATGAAGGCCTATTGGGAGGCACTTCTCAATCCACATGAAAATCTGTCAATTTGGCTAAATTCTTAATACATTTAAAATCTGTGTTCAGAAATTATCTAAATCTTTGCATTTAATCATGATAAAGATGTTGTCAGCACTCGGAGTGCACGAGGTTGGTACAGCAGTTCCATTCCAGAATTAGGGTTGAGGCAGAAAGGAATGCTTTTTCTTGTGCTTCCTTTTCTTGCTCTACTCAACTGAGGGAGAACAAACAGAAATCTGTAGAATGCACATCCAGAAACGGCAAGAAACCTGAGTCAGCAATACAAGAATGAGCATGAAGTGATACAGTAGAAAGAAACAGGAACAGATTGGGTTTGAACCATTTGGGGGGTTATCTTGGTGCAGCTTCTTAGAGTTCATATATGAAGTTCCTTTCTATTTATGTAGTGTGTATTACAGCTTTTGGTAAATGTGCTGTATCATGACCTAGTAGCAGAAAAGCTGTGTTTAGAGATGAATAAAAAGGTAGTGTTAAAACAGATGAAAATTAACAAATAAAAGTATGGACACAACCCATAGAATTAGAAAACTTATCTTTGGTTTTACCATTATTTTATCTTATGCTTCTTATGGATAGGACTGGAGATAAAACCCAATTGTTCAAGGACCTTACAGACTTCCCTGTCATCAGAAAGAAAAAAGAGGAGATTATGGGTGTGCTTTCTAAAATCCAACTGCATCTGCTGGACATTCGTAAACAGATCAAGAACCCTTCTGCAGAATACGTTACAGTTTCTGGTCAAGAGGTAATATGGTATCTATTATGTATGGCAGTACCCTTGCTTGTCTGAAAAACAGCTTAAAAGTTAGACTTAACTAGAACTCTCTTCATTTCATATGATACTCAGTGAGGTCATATACTTTAAAAACCATGATTTTTTTGTACAACTTCAAAGTACAGTTTTGTGACACTGTCACTTTTTTAAGTGAATTACTTTAGTGATTCAGATAATAAAACCAGATTATTTCAGTTGAGTTTGGTTCAGTAATGTTTTGCTTTTTCATATATGTAGACAAGCTTGCATGCTTCCAGGGTTATTTATGTGGCTAGTAAGTGCTGAAATATTCTCAGAGAACCAAAAAGCACAGCATTAGGTAGATTTGAAGAATGGTAAAATGAGTTGTAATTACTGATTAAAGCTGTAATTTGAAAGATGGGGGAGAAGAGAAACAGTATTAAAGAATGATACATTCTTTTTACTTTTAGTTCTTAGAAATAGGAGTTGCGGAACAGAGCTTTTGTTTGCCAGATGCTGTGTAAGTGTGGGCAGGCCATGCTCCAGCCAGCCGAGAAGTTCAGTGCAAAAAAATGAGAGATGGCAGATGCTGTCACATTGGTGGGGCAGCTGAAAGGAGCAGTGAGGTAGCACTGTTCAGTTTTGGCCTTTGGCAGCTTAGACTAGGAAGACTGGGGAAAATGCCACAGGAAACTGAGAAAAGAAAGGAGTTAGGGAACTAGGAGTTAGGAACAAAAGCTGGGAATAAAAGAGTAAAGATAAGGAGGGAAAGTGCTGGAAGCAGCCCATTGTCACACTGGGGGCCTAGGAAGGTGGGAAAGATCCAAGAGAAACATCATGCTACTGATAGGCAATGGTGAAGGTGAGAGAGATAGTCAGAAGGAATGGATTAAAGATAGCAGCATTTGATGAACACCTTAGGTGGGTATTGGCCTTCTATGATGGGGCTATGGAACTGATGGACAGGGGCTGAGCAATTGATGTCATATACTTGGACTTGTGCAAAGCGTTTGACGCTGTCCCACATGACATCCTTGTCTCTAAATTGGAGAGGCATCGATTTGATAGGTAAACCACTCAGTGGATAAAGAACTGGCTGGATGGCTGCGCGCAAAGAGTTGTGGTCAACAGCTCAGTGTCCAACTGGAGACCAGTAACGAGTGGTGTCCCTCAGGGATCAGTGTCGGGATCGGTCTTGTTTAACATCTTTGTTGGTGACATGGACAGTGGGATTGAGTGCGCCCTCAGCAAGCTTGCCAATGACACCAAGCAGTGTGGTTCGGTTGATAGGCTGGAGGGAAGGGATGCCATCCAGAGCGACCTTGACATGCTTGTGAGGTGGTCTGATGCCAACCTTATGAAGTTTAACCATGCCAAGTGCAAGGTTGAGGCAGTCCCAGGCACAGCTACAGGTTGAGCAGAGAAGTGATTCAGAGCAGCCCTACTGAGAAGGACTTGGGGGTGTTGGTCGATAAGAAGCTTAACATGAACCGGCTTCAGTGTGTGCTCGCAACCCAGAAAGCCCAACGTATCCTGGGCTGCATCAAGAGGAGCGTGACCAGCAGGTCGAAGGAGGTGATCATGCCCCTCTACTCTTTCTCTCCTGGGACCTCACTTGGAGTATTGTGTACAATTCTGGTGTCCTTAACATAAAAAGGACATGGGACTGTTGGAACAAGTCCAGGGAAGGGCCACAAGGATGATCAGGAGACTGAAACACCTCCTGTATGAAGATAGGCTGAGAAAGTTGGGCCTGTTCAGCCTGGAGAAGAGAAGCCTATGTGGAGACCTCATAGCAGCCTTCCAGTATCTGAAAGGGTCTTTAGGGATGCTGGAAAGGGACTCTTCATTAGGGACGGTAGTGGTAGGACGAGGGGTAATGGGTTAAAACTTAAACAAGGGATGTTTAGGTTGGATATAAGGAGGAATTTCTTTACTCTAAGGGTGGTGAGGCACTGGAATGGGTTGCCCAGGGCAGTTGTGAATGCTCCATCCCTGGCAGTGTTCAAGGCCAGGTTGGACAGAGTCTTGGGTGACATTGTTTAGTGTGAGGTGTCCTTGCCCATGGCAGGGGGTTGGAACTAGATGATCTTAAGGTGCTTTCCAACCCTAACTGTTCTATGATTGTACGATTTTTGAGGGTGAAGCTGGGAAGAGGAAGCAAGTGTAGGTAAAGCTCTGGGTAGGCTATTAGCATGGATGCTGACGTCCAAAAGCAGAAATTTGGAAGAGTGTGTTTTGAGTATTGTGTGAGGAAGGGAAGGGACAGGATCTGAGAGGTTTGTCTCAGAGAGGCTGCATTAAGAGGTGGGTGATGGCACGTGTGTGAAGAAAGGAGAAGAGAGTACTTGATCAACAAGAGAAGAGCATCTGATGAAGTAGACAGATACGAGCTGACCAGGAGGGTTTGAGAAACAACCAGGCACTATGCACATGTTCGTGAGAGGAGAGCTTTGTAACGGGACAGCTCAGAAACCATTGCAGACAGGGTGCCATGTCTTTGATGTATTCATGAAAGGAGCTGCAGAGCTTAGGGGTAGTTGTTACTTAATTACATCTGGTATGGGTGTTTCGGAGACATCAAATAAAGCAGTAGAGGAAGATGGTTGTGAGGAAAGGAAGGATACTAAAGGAATGGAAGTAATGGAAAGGGGATTGTATGGGAGTTCCAGAGCAGTTTCCTTGAGTTACGCTCTCTTTCAGTTCTGTATGGTATATTCTTATGTTCTTGTAGCAGTCTGATAGATGTAGTATTCAAACGCTTCCTCACATCAGACTTGGGCAGAAAGCAGGTTTATGATTTGCTAGTTCTGGAAGCTGGAGAAGCTGCCAGGAAACTGTTTTATGCATTCCCCTACTCTGAACAGCTGTTCAAGGTACAGGCCTTTTTGGAGAAGAAAAAATAATCGAACTATTTTTTCCTTAATATGTGCCCCCAAAACCATGATTGTGAACACACGGTTAGATTTTCAGAGTCAGCCCAGTTTGTTAACTTACATTTGTTAAATTCCTTTTGGAGTTCTGATGAAGATCTAGCTGATGCATACCTTTTCCAAAACACGAGGTTACACCCCATCTATCCTATCATTTGTTTCCAGACCTGTAATGTAATTCATAGTGTGCACTGACTAGGACAGAAAGCAGTCTGGATAGCAATAGCATTGCTATTCATTTCAGGCAGGATTTAGAGAGAATTTGCTGTATTTGGCAAATAGTGATTTCTTGTATTGCATAAGCAGTGCTTTGGTCCCATTTATTTATTACTGCAATTATTTATCTAATAGGGCTAAGAATGAAAACAAATGCTTTTGTTGTTTTGAAGAAGATTGCAAACTCTGCTTGTTTCTCACTAGCCACACAAACAGGCCAGGCGACTGAACTGGCTGTGTTAATTCAGACTGTTTTTAGGCATCCAGCACAGACACAATTGTCACACTATTTTGTGTCTTCCTTTCCTAAACAATGGATATTTATTTGAGATGAACTTCAGAAAAAGCTGTACGGGACATCAGCAACACCACTAGTGGCAGCAGCAGTTGTCTCATGTTTGGATCTTTGCAGATCTCTGCTTTTGCCCATTTTCAGTCTTTTTATCTCACATGTATTATGCAATTTCATGGTTTCTACATTACCAAATATGTTAAAAGTGTCTTATATGAATTAAAAAATAGTTCACTATGTCGTTGCTGGAGTCTTGTGCTCACATTAGAATTCTCCTCCTTGTTTGTACTTGAGGGTGATTCCTGGCTGCTCTGGTGAGGTGGGGAAGTTTTTATCTAAAACATACCAAATGTAATGGAAAAGCTTTGTCAACTTTTCTGTGAAGGTGGTCAGATTCTGAGTTAATCTAATCTCTGGTAGAAATGTGGTTTCCAGTTGAAATTTTTCATTTGAGAATGCCTCAATTCTTTGATATCAGGACCTCAGGCTAGTGTTATAAAGATAACGGACATGAATCATACAAAATACTGCAATAAACACATCATATAAATTACACTGCAATGAGCCTCTTACTACTACTGCTGGTTTTCCATGTTCCTTCACTTTCTGACCCCAAGTTCATACAAACTTGATGAAAGGTACTATTGATGCAGTGCTAGCATTTGAGAGTTTGAGCTCCTGTCTGTGAAATGTTGTAGGTGGCTGTGGCTCAGCAGAATCACTGATCCTGAGGCAGGAGGACACATCTCTCTGATAAGGAGTAGCTTTATCAGGTGATCTATAGCATAGAGTCAGTGTAAATGCTAAATTCTCTACAAGCCCCAGTCAGGATCAGGTAAGTAAAACTTACCTACTAGCTTTAGTATGGCTTTGGCTTAGTAAGAGGAAGGTGAGGAGAGCGTGTTTGTGGGTTTGAATAGAAGGGCAGAGATGGGGCAGCAACATGGTAGGGCTCAAGAACAGGATAGGAGTTGCTTGTTTGTCAGAAAATATTTATGCCATAACCCTCACTTGTGGGGCAAAAAAGAACATTAGCTTCTGATCTGCTCAGTCAGTGTAGGCTGATTATGGTTTTCTTCTGATGCATGCAGATTTCTTGATGCATGATGATTATGGTTCTGTAATCTTTCTTAACATCCCATGATGTGTAACATTATATTTCTGTTTATTTTAGTTCACGGTAGAAGTCAAGAATTCCCATAAATCATTTGTGCCATCTGACTGGGTTATGGTTAGTAGGTATGTAAAATCTCTTTGAAGTTTGTTCTATTTTTATATTAAAAGAGTGATATTTTAGTATTACAGTTAATTACATACACATTCTCATTGCTCCATGTGTTTGTGGTTTTGGCTTCATTTTTCATTTGAAAACCAACCAACCAAAATTATTATATTAATTTATTGCCATAGTCAGTTTTGCTTAAACACAAACAAAACCAAACTGAAAAAACAGAGTTCTTAAAATGTTTGTTTTTACATGGTATATCCTTAGTGCACTATGTTACTTGCTTAGTCTTTCATATACTGTATATGTATATGAAAGTACGTACACTGGTGTCCAAATTTATGGTCTGAATTCAGTTTTGTCTGTAGCTTGTACATGCAAATCTTTCATAAAATTTTGATCTTACTTTATTCAGAAAGGTGAAGGTAGCTGTGCAAATACCTGTGCATCTCAGTATAGCTATTGCATTTAAAATGTCATTTCACTTATTCATACAGGCAAGGTTTGCTTGCTGTGGTACTTCACGTTGTGTAATCATGATTTTAAATAGCTTTGGATACCTTTCCCAGTAGATGAAACAAAGATAAGTTGAATGATGTAGTTGTTTTTTTTTCTTTTCGGTCATTTGTTTTATTATTCAAACAGGGGGAATACTGTAATATTACATTTTGTAGAGTCCATGGATGTGTAGAGTCCAGTGCTGTAGTGTGTAGAGTCCAATATTATAGTGTGTAGTGTTCTTTACAAGGCCTGGTGTGTAATGTGTGAGCACAAACATCTTGCACCAGAAATAGGCATAATCAAGGTGGACCCTGAAACTACCTGCTATCCGCTTATGCAAGAATTCAGTATTAAAAGCACACAAATCAGACAGAATGAAGATGCTGAAGAACAAATTACAGCTAATCTGGATTTTGTAAAATAATGCCTGGGAGTGCAAAAGCGACTCCTTAATGAAAATGCATACATAAATATCAAGTGTCCAAAGAGAAACTTACAAGACAATCTGTATTTACTAAGTTTATTTCAGGCTTATCATGAAGTTTTCCTCTTTAAAGTGATTTTTTTTTTCTTGGAGTTCCTTATACATGCAATCACAAAAAGGTCATCCCTTTGTGCAGTGTATAGCTAAACAAAATTTTGTGAAATATATAAACTGAAGTAATAATATGCTACATTGTGAAAAACATTTCAAGAGCCTTATGAATGGGTAGCAATGCAGTAACTTTATTCACAGCAAAGATAATTGGAATCAATAGAGTTTGGTACCACAATAAAAGACTTTTTTTTTATTTTTTAAACATTTATTTTCAGAGCTCACAGAAGACAAACTAGTCCAATTTTGTATAGATGGTGTAACTGATTGCTTAGTAACCTTTATTTCATATTTGGCTTTTCTCTCTTTTTCCAGTACAAAAGCTGTCAGCCGTTTCCACTCTCCTTTTATTATAGAAAATTACAGACATCTGAATCAGCTCCGGGAGCAGCTAGTCCTTGACTGTAGTGCTGAATGGCTACGATTTTTAGAGTGAGTTTCCAAAATAGAGTCATTTTTTGTCATTGTAGTTATTTTTTTTAAGATTAACATTTTTCTTTTTCTGCTGTTATAGTGGAAATAAAATAATAAATATTGCTAATTTAATTATATTGCCCACAACAACTTCAAAGAGAGTCAATTAATGTATTATTCTTCACTTTAAAGCATTTGAATGGAAGACATTTGCAGACTGAGTCCTGAGACCAGCAGAGGTATCTCTAGATTTTACAATTCTGATGAAAATACACTATTAAATATATAAAAGTGGCACTCAAAATTCGAAAGCTATTAGCACTGCATTAAAAGCCTGAAAGTAGCATTTTGAGTTAAACCAAATCTAGTCATATTATTATTACAGTACAATGTAATTGAACTGGAAAAAAGAATTTAATATACAAGTTAACCAAATTCACTTTTAATTTTAATTGAACTAGAGTATGGCTTTGCTGTTAAGTGTTCCATTACTTAAAAAAAACAATAAATTAAGTACTGTAACTTACAGGTTTTGAGTTAGGAATGTTCTGGGTGCCCAAAGGCAGACCCTTGGCTTAGTGTGATTCTTCATACTCTATTTTGTATGCTATCCCTGCCAGTTGACTAGGTCTGTTCGATAGAAAGTAATGGGGCTGTTACTGTCCCTCATAATGGGCACAGAAGACCTGTTTTTCTCAGATCTACGTTTTGAATAAAGTTATTTGGCTATTTAGCCAAAGGATCTTTAAAATGGGAGTTTAAAAAATATTTCTCAAACTTCTAAATACCTTTTAATTTTTCAGGTGTCTGGTTATCAGGTACATTTTTTTTTACTTCCATAAATAACAGACCCACTGAAATTGTCTCTCTTGCCACAAAGCGATATTTGGCTTGCTTTCATTTGTGCTTTTTCCCTCATTGCGAAACCTTAACAAGTTCCTTCAGAAATTGTGTCATGGGACATAACTGATGCCAAGGTTTGCCTCCTAGTAGAAGCCTAGCAATTCCTTAGATTTTGTAGAAATCAGAAAACACATTCCAGTTTACCCTTCTTCTGATGTGTTGCCTTTGCAATACTGTAAAAAAATAGTTCTGTTAAATAATTTGTCACTGTATCAGCCATATAAGTTTGAGTAGACCTATTTTAACCTTTCTTCACTTAGAGAACTGCTGCTTTCATGGTCACTTTGCTGTTGTCCGTGGTGTTGTATGATAGAATAATAGAATTGTTTAGGTTGGAAAAGACCATCAAGATCATCAAGTCCAGCTGTTGCCCCAGGACTGTCAAGGCCACCACTAACCCAAGTCACTAAAGGCCTTTTCTACACAGGGATGGTGACTCCACCACAGCCTTGGGCAGCCTGTTCCAATGCCTGAGCACCCTTTCGGGGAAGAAATTGTTCCTAAGATCCAGTCTGACTCTCCCCTGGTGCATCTTGAGGCTGTTACCTCTTGTCCCGTCCTTTGTTACTTGGGAGATGATACCAGCTGTAGGACTTGTGTGTAGGAAGGTACTCTTGTTCCCCAGCTCTCAATTTTATTTTTTTATTAAAATAATGACTTAATTTTGCCCCCCCTACTGGTTTTGTATTCCGTGCTGTATCTTTGAGATGATGAGAGGGGAAAAAAAGAAATTCTTGAGAACTATGTGAATGAACTCTACTGAAAACTGTGTCCTCCTGATAACATCATTATTCTGTTGGGGGAAGCAGTACCATAGATGGGAAATTAATTCTTGTATTTTCTGCTGTAGATACCGTCCTTTATTGAAATTGTAGGCAACTTATGCGTTCACGCACTTCCAGGTTTTTGCGGGTTTTTGATGAACATAAGGTTGAAGTGAGTCAGCAGCTGGGATTCAGTTGCCACTGTATAGGCATCATTTAGGCAGCAGGGATCAGCTGCAGACCCTTTATACACGATTTAATGAATTTCATTTTGTCTGCTTTTTTTTGAGGTCCATCTTGATTAAAGATTGTGTCCTCATATTGTAACTTAATACACTGCTGGGAGTTTTGAATTCAGAGTAATTTTAAGAGCATGGGAGCTCTGTGAGAAGACTGAGCAGGGTATATTCTGACAGTACATTTGTATCTGTATGAAATTATCTTTTTCTCTTCTGTATTTTATCTGTTTTGGTGTAGCCATTTCAGTGAACATTATCACCCTCTGTCTAAAGTGGTTGGTCACTTAGCAACTGTTGACTGCCTGTTCTCATTGGCCCAGGTGGCTAAACAAGGAGACTACTGCAGGTAATGAATTTTTAATTTTTATGTAGGCTCTTACAGGAAGTAGTTAAATTAAATTTGAATTTTAATGGGTGTACTATGACACATTGTTAAAATTGTTTACAGTGGAGTCAACTTAATCTGATTTTGCAAAGCAACAGCTCTGGGCTTCATGCAAATCTATAAACATTACAGCTCAAATTTGACATCTTATGTTTGTCTGTTGTTTGACCTGACTCTGGGAGGTGGTATCTCACATGTACATAAATATATGTTGGACTTTGTGCAGAATTTTTTTGTTCTCTTTCTCAGCAAGGTCTGAATTTATAAAGTGTTTCTAATACCTAAAATTCTAGATATGTTTCAAGGATGTATTTCAGGTAAATATAGTACAAATAATAAATTATAGGTAAATATAGGTAAATAATAGGTAAATATTAGTACCAACTTCCAGAGCAGTGATGATGGTTCACCCAGGATCACGTATTTGGCCTGATGAGCCATGCAACTTACATGTACCCTCGGCACACCAGCCTGGGACTCTGGTGGTGCCAGGGCTGTACCCCCATTTCTCTGCACAGGGGAGACATGAACACTCAAGTCCTGCTTCACCAGAGGTTGATTCAGAGCTGGCTCCTGAGCCTGAGCACCCTCCAGCTGGGTCTTCCTCCCACTTAGGAGCCCACATTTCTTGCACCCACACAGAGGCAGTCAGTCTCACTGGAGTGCTTTCTTCCATGCAGTGGGGTTTCTGTCTCCAAAGGCACTGGACGCTCACTGGGCCAGCCACTGCTTCAACCTGCTGAGTGCTGTCCTAGAGGGCAGCCCTTACTGTTTCTGAGGTTTACTGTAGACACTTCTGCAAGGGCTGTTCGTTTCCAGTCCTCAACCATTCACTCTGTCACACAGTTCTCACTGACTATCTTTTGAAAATGTGTTTTTTAAAAAACTCTCTCAAATGTTGTCATGGTGGGGCTGTGCTGCAAGTGCTCCTACAGCTGCTTTGGAATAACTATATGAATTCTTAACATTTGAGACCCATGGAAATACAACAAATCATGTCTTAAGTGTGTGTGGATGCAGCTTATGTGTGCTGATCACTTTTGGACTCTTGGGATCTTGTGTGCCTCTGTCAAAATCTCTTTGAAAGTAATTGCTTGGTTCTGTATACTCAGACGAGAAAACAAATTGAAATCTGATTTGTTCACTGTGCAGAGTTTTAAATGATTCACTGAATTTTGAAGAGTGACTTAGAACCACATACAAACTGGCAAGAAGGAGACTTCTTAGTGAAACTTCAGGGAAGGTGTCAGTAATTCATTTTGGAGGGCTACTGAGGGAAAGCTTTTCACATTAACTAATTTAAGTATTTCAGAGGAATGTTTTTGATTGAGTGAGGATTGTTTCCTATCACCCTACTTGAGGCATATAAACAAGTTGTGAAGTCAGGTTGTTGGAGAGGGAGGAGCACCTTCTACAGCTTTGAGGCATCTCACAACCCCTGTGTTGGAAGACTCATCCTTTACTTAAAGGATTACAAAATGAACATCAGGGCTCCTGGGCAGCAAAGTTAGATGCCTAAAGATGATGTAGGTAGTCCAGAGATGATCGTCTGATGTTTGAGAATCTACTCTGCAGACTGCATTTGTTTAACTTGAAGGAATGCTGTTGAGAGGGTGGTACTTGACTAAAGGACTTGTTATGCATTCCAGAGCAATTTACCTTTTTCTTTGATTTGATTTGATTTGATTTGATTTGATTTGATTTTATATATATATATATATATATATTTTTTTTTCTGCCTTATGACGCATAATTGTGTGATTGTTGGAACACAGGGCAAGGGAGAGCTCTGGAATTACTATAGCTGAAGCAATACTTCCATGGACCCCTTAGAAGCCAGAACAGGCAGTTAGCAAGATTCATGGCATCCTGAAACCACATCCTGTCTCACAGATACTTGGAAGGAGGCTCAAGCAGTTAAAAAAGGGAATTATTTCCAAAGCTGAGGGCAGAATTATGAAATGGCAAATGAGTCACTTAACTGTCATCTCCCTCTCTTGAATACAAAGTGGAGAGGTACAGGAGGAAGTACTTCTAAGTATGTGCTCCTCTTTTCAGACCATCGTATTACACTTCAACTTATGCATCCCGCAAGTGTAGAATGAAATTCCCTTTCTTTGTCCCCAAGGGCTAAGACACTGTTTGCATTGGTTTCATCTCAGTCATACAACCGCTGGAAGTATCTTTATGCTAAAAAAAAAAAAACAAAAAGAAATCTTAGTCATAATTCAGTTGAACATGCTGCTTTTGCCTTTTTTGTTCTGTGAAGACCATGCAGCTCTTGGAGATGGAGGTTTTCAGACATGGAGATATGTAACAGAATTATACATGTTACATTAGTAGACATGTAGACAAATTTACAGCTAAGGTGGAAGCATCTGAGACAAAACTTTTTACATGGCTTGGAGATGACAGAAAAAAAATATTGATCTGTTTGCATGTTAATTTATAAAAAGGTATTGTCATTTCAGTGTTTCAACTTAGGTAGTAAGTTCTTTTATAGACAGTTGTTTGGTGACTGTTATTGGCTGTTGCTGTCGGATTACAAGAGCTGTGATGTTTATTGGAGGATTATTGCCTCATCATACCCTAGTCTTTGATTTGTATTGTTTAATGTGTTACCAGTCATAAAACACATATTTAGACAATTTTCTTTGCTCCCATGCTCCACTTAGGAGCTAATGTAGTAACAGGCTGAACCAGTTCATCAGCAAGATCATTCTGAGAATATGAAATTTATCTGCAGAAGGTGGCACTTGGCAGAAGTTGGTGCAATGATGGGATGGAAGCAAGCTCATCAGTTTGCAGGTTTTGCTAGTGCTAGTTCATTTTGTAGTTCTTAATAGGTTTTTTTTTAGAATACACATAAACAACTGAAAACATTCCCTAGGCTATGAAAAGTGAAGAAAATGCTCTGAAGTTTCTTTTTTTCCAATCTGCTAATATTCTAATATTTTTTTATGCCTGAATGAAACCAAGGAATTCTTTAAAAATGCTTGATAGCAATAATTAATTTTTCTCTCTCCACCCACCCCCCAAAATCTACATCATAGATGAACCTCCTGCATGCTTTAGTTACAGTAGTTCTAAATAATCAGTTACAATAAACATTAAAATTAATGTCTCTTCCTTTTTGCAGACCAACTGTGCAAGATAACCAGCAAGAAATAATTATAAAAAATGGGAGGCACCCTGTAATTGATGTATTGCTGGGAGAGCAGGATCAATATGTTCCAAATTCAACTAACCTCTCAGTAAGTACTGAGATACCATTTCAACTTAAGATAATTCAAGGGAAGGAATCTGGGATTTGCTTCTTGCCAGGAAGTTAAATAATTTATTCACACAACTGTCTGCTTGGTTGCAATTCAGAGAGGGATAGCTAGATGTGTCCACGACTGTTTTGTCCTTTTTCTGCTATCTTACAGCCAGATGCTCTCTTTACAGCCTTGTTCCATCTTAGTGGCATAAAGAAAAGAGATCTCAAAGTCAGGAAAATGAAAGTTTAAATGGTTATTTAGAAAAAAACAAAACACCACAGTTTTTTTAACAGCTTCATCAGAAGGAATCTGCATTTTGTCATAACTTCATCTCAAACTTGTGGAGTTTTTTAATGTAGAAGATAGCAACAATTTAAGAATCATAGAATCAGCTAGTTTGAAAAAGGCCTTTAAGATCAAGTCCAACCATTACCCTAGGACTGCCAAGACCACCAGTAAACAGTATCACTCAGGGCCTCATCTACACAGTTAAGTTTTCTAACTTGTCTCCATGTAAGATGTTACAGGCTCATTTTCCAAATTAATTCTCAGATAGCACAGATTATTTTTCAGATATTTATCTACTTTGTAATTTCCTTTCTTTCTGGAAGTATGAATTTCATACAGCATTTCTTGCTCTGACTAAGCAGGTTTGGAGCTCTGACTCTTCAGTATATTGTATCAAGTACACACTCTGTAGACAGCACATTAGTTGTAAGAAGGGTTTCGTATTATGATAAAAGATCCCGCCCTGCAAAGTGTAGCTTGCAGCCTATATGTTACTTCTGAGTCTCCCTCTGACTTATTTTCTGCAATAACCATGTTGCGAAGTAGTAAGACTATTATTTACTTGTATTGTTGTCAGTAGGTCAGAGAAAGCGTGGGTGCTGCTTCTTAACATTTTCTGTGCCATGTTACCTGAATTGTATGACATAAATTGCCTAAAATTGCTATAAATACGCAATTACCATATGAAGGAAACACTGCTGTATTTTATTTCACGTAATCTGTTTCTGATAAACGTATTTTAGTTTGTTTCCTCCTTTTTTTCTTAAAATGTCTTTTCAGTTACATGTCCTTTTGACGTTTTTGTTAAATATTTACCTGTCTATGTATTTTTTGAAATATTACACGTCTGTTCTTAATACATGTAAAAGATAGGCTTGCAACTTAACTGTGAATACATAAATGCCTTTTCATACAGTAAATATAGAAAAGGTATGAAACAGATGTCAGTGAGGAGCATTGCTGTGATCAACACCATTCAGATTTGTATATCTATTTCTTAGGAAATATTTTTAAATTGTCTTCTATCCTGCACAATGATACAGCTATTGTGCAATACTTCAGGGAATGCTTTCAAAATTATTAGTCAACTCCAAACAAGTGGCAGATGGCCCTTACAAAAAATTCAGCACTACATTCAGTAATCATCATGCACTTTCCCCTCTTAGTCCCATTCTTATGTTGGCTTTCTAAATACTGAATATTACAAAATCAAGTGATCGTGGTAGAATTGCTCTTGCCTCTACTGCTGGTTTCAGCTCTCTTTTTTTTGAGAGAGGTGGGTGGGAACTCAGTTTATTAAAATGCTTCTTTTTTTTAAGCGGATGTGTTTCAATCAGCAGGAAAATGGATCTTTTGCCGTGTTTTCATCTGAAATGTTGTTGAATATCTAACTTTAGGAAAAGCTTTCTTGCAGTGCCCTGAAATAAACATTCTCCCATTCCCCCTCTCCTCCACAAACATTTGTGGATTCATTTATTACTTTTAATTTCAGCCATAAATTTCAGTAAGATGTTAGCTTATGTTTGCATGCGGTTCTAAGGGCAAATGGGCTTTGTGGTCTGATGTTAGAGCCTATGTTCTTTTTGAAAGCTGACTTTGCAAGCCGGCCACCAGCCTCACAGCATGGTTGGAGGGACCCTGGAGGGATACCAAACATGCATGAAATCTGTGGAATCCAGCAGATGAACTCATTCTGGTTTTAAATATTTATAAATTCTGTTGTGTTGAGCCCAGTGGTGGCCCTGGCGAAGTTTTAGTAGCGGTGTTGAAACTACCTTAGAGACTAAATTGTGGGTTTTGTTCCTGTACAGTCATAAGCATTTTATTACATCCATCCTTTATTTCTAAGAGTGGCATTTTCTGGATTTTTACTTTATTCTGAATTCCACATAGATGGGGTTTCCTCCACAAAAGCTGAACAGCTTTTTACATGATTGCATGTATCTTCTGTATTATCAGGATCATGACATGTGACAGTCCTGTCTGAATTTTATTAACCTCCTTGTTAACAAAATGAAAGCTCTATCAAAATACAGATCTGTAAAGATTGTGATGTTTATTCTGTGAAGATTTTGTTGTTGTTGTTGTCATTGTCACAATGCTTAATCAGTTCCAAGATTCCTAAGTGGTGTGGCTAATGTTCATTATGCACTCCTTGTCCTTTCTTCCATGCCCCTCCCATGGGGCAGTGGAATATGCTGATTTTTGGTTAGTTCATCAAATTGTTGGATTTCATTGTACATACCCAGTAGAAAGTAGAAGCTTAATTGCCCAAAGTCCTTGCATAACTTAATTTCCTAGTGTTGAGTTAGGCTATGAGAAAGCTTTATAGATCATTGATGAGTTTTAATTTTGTATTAGCAATTGGCTTGCACAGTTTTATTCTATGTCCTACCATAGACAGGTAGCAGTATTGCTGGGAATCTTACTGCTGAGATGAGCTCTCGCATCAGATTTTATTTTCCATAGGATTTCAGTGGTTAGTGCACTGATCAATCAGAGATTGGATACAGTCAACTCACAGTATTATGTGTTGCAATCAAATACTGCCAAAGTCAGCAATGTCTTCATTTCTTGTATAGCCAGTCTGTTTAAATGTGCTTATGTTCAACCAAGGCAAGCAATTATGCATGGGTGTAAAACCTAGGTCATATCTTTGTCTGCCAGGTCTATCCATTTGGCAATAAGAACTCTGAATCCAGATCACAACCAAAATTGGTGCTGAAAACTGATGAGTTTCTCCCTTTCTCCCCAGAAAATGGCACACAGAATTGCTGGAGTGCTTTCTTTGCTCCTTCATGGAGAATGAGAAGGTTCCCCCTCACTGTCCATTTTGCTGAAGAGTAATAAAAGTTGATGCTTGTGTCTCAGTAGTCTAGAAAGGTCTTGGGAAGATTTATCCATCTGGGACTTCACAATATCTTAAAATGTGAATGTGATGAACTCCAAGAATGAAGCAAGCTGTTCACCTAGAAACAGAATGTTTAATCCTAAGGACTTGTCCTGTATACCTCTAAGCAATGTACACACAACATATTTTCTCATAGAAGCACCAGATGCTGGACAATATATTTGACCACTGTTTTATGTTTCCAGGGGGATGGTGAAAGGGTCATGATAATAACTGGACCAAACATGGGAGGAAAAAGCTCCTATATAAAGCAAGTTGCATTGATCACGGTCATGGCACAGATTGGTTCTTATGTTCCTGCAAAGGAGACAACAGTTGGTATTGTGGATGGTATTTTTACCAGGTAATCTTTCAAAACTTGCTGTGTTTTGAAAATGTTATTGTGGCGGGGGGGTGGGGGGGTGTGTGTATATCAAAGTATAATTTCATTTTTCATCATAGAGCCATGGGCTAGTTTGGGTTAGGAGGGACCTTGAAACTAGCTCCAGGTTGCTCCAAGTCCCATCCATCCTGGCCTTGAACACTTCTAAGGATGAAATTTTTCATTTATACTTGGAAGTTTTCTTTTTAAATACATGCATTGGTTGTTAAGTTTTGATTCTGATTTTCTCATAAGCTATAGCACTTGGGTTTGAATCTTTAAAGGATAAGAATGTTAATGTGTCTGTCTTGATTAAGATCCAGGTACCGAACTTCATCTGTCTGAATGGACATCTCAGCCAAGTTTATTATTCTGGGTTACAGCCAAATGATGCTTTTCCTAAAATAAATGCTATCACCTTTAAAAATCATGTCACAGTTTCTGCTGTGCAGTGGAGTTGTGTATACTCACAGTATTGGAGACTGAGAATGTGGGGCTGCATATGTTCTCTGCTTACTATCCTTCCTCTACTGGCAGTCTTGAACATACTTTACTCTTTTAGCCAATGAATATGGCAGTTCATTTCACTCAGCCTCATTTTTAAGGTAGTGAAAAACTCAGTTTTAAGCTCAATGATTTTTGAAGATTATCAGTACAGTCAAGACTTTCATATTTTATAATCTCATATTACCAAGAATTATTCATCTGTTTTTTTGTGTTTCTTTAATCTCTTTGTTAATCAGCAATAGTTCTGTGTTAGTTATGGTATTTTAGATAGAAAATTGCTTACAGTTATAATCTTCACCACAAATATGTATGTGTGGTACAGTTACCTTTCCTGAAATTCTAGTGATGGCAGTGTGCATGTCAGAGTTTACTTTTAACTCTGAGAAGAATTTGTAATACTGCTCATCTAGAATTGCTTCATCATGTAAAGATGTTGTATTCTTATGCCACACTGTGTCCTGATAAAAATGAATGAAACTGCGCTTTGATGCATTTCAGTACTAACTGCTAAGCACTTGAACAAAATAGAAAGCAATTTGTATTATCTTTCCAAAATTAATTTGAGCTGAAAATTCAAAATGGTTCATTTTTTTTCAACCTTGTGTTGAAAGTAATTAACTGGTGATTGGATGAGCATTTCACAAGGAACATGGAGATACAGAAGATTCGCTTTACGTTTGAGAAAGAAACATTGCAGCATTACGAGCAAATTGAAGATTTTTTTATCTTTGTATGTATTTTAGGTGAACTTAGAGTACTTGTGCTGACATTATCTTAATTTCTAACTATAGGTGCATAAGTCTGTTACTCTTAAACTTAATATCCACATTCCTCTACTTGTATTCAGTTGTCATTGCAATGTAATTATTTCTGCAGAAAAATGAAAACTACAGCGTGAAAATCTAGAAAATAATACATCTGAGTTCCACCTGTTCCCCAGCATATTTCTCTAATTCCACTTAGATTTTGTCTACATAATACATTTTTTGCATCTGTTCTGATAAGGTAGTGTGGTTGAAGGTAAAACTTAGGTTTTTAGATTTAAAGCCAAGAAAGCCTAGAATGTATTACTGGCTGTGAGGTTTCAGACTATTTAATTTGGAGCCCAGTCAGGTTCTAACACATGAGATTGATTCCTCACCCATCTAAATTGGTTTTGGAATATCAGCTGGATGTGCCATTCTTCATTCAGTGTGAAACGTGTCAAACACTAGATGAATATACTAAAGACTTACCTAAATTCTTGTCATTGTACTAGCAATTAAGAGTAAACTAATTGGCTCAGTGCTAATCAAGAAGAGACTGGAAATATATTATTGAGGTAGAAATAGTCATGCAGTAATTAAAACACTTAACAGGAAGAAAAAAAAACAAAACAAACAAAACAAACCAGAACCCTGAGTTTGTTTATTGTTTTCCTTCAGAAAGCCAGGAATTCAATTTGTAAATTTTTATCAGTGGAACTGCTTGGCTGTGCATCTCTTTAAACTTCTGCCTTCTATATAGTGTGATTTGAGGGAATCAATTGCACTGCTGGAACAGGCATTAGCTATTTGCGATGGTCCACAGAATATTAGATCTTGACCCAGCTGTAGCTTCCATTCCAGTACAAATGTCCAGGAGAATACTTGAATCGTGATTTTGCTTCCACCTGTGGGGTCTAGGGGCTTTCTTTGCCTTTCCTTGCTCCACATAACCAAGTCGTGACATCCACACTCCCTAAATTGTCAGTGCTTGTTTCTGTCCTGCTGTCAGTAGCCACTAAGCGGTCTTCAATAGTCTTTGCCTAACTGCTGCTTCGTCATCTCCAAATCATGACCTTCACCCTCTCTGACTGTAAAAGGAGTAGCTTACCAGGTTCTGCAGCTCACAGGCTCAAGGTGTACAGAGACTATCCAGAAAGTAGGCACTTCTGTTTTGGTGGTTTTTTTGGGGTTGGGTGAAGTTTTGGTTTTGGGTTTGGTGTGGTTTTTTTTTTTGGTTGGTTTTGTGTACATGGTTTCGAGTGTTTTTTGGTGGGTTTTCTGTTTTGTTTTTTTGTTTTTGTTTTTCTTTTTCCAAGGTTCTGGGAAACGTCTTAAAAGTATACAAGTCTGACAGACCAGGTTAACCTGGTGTGATATTCAGAGTATTTCTTAGCTTTAGGAAGGGAAGTTATGCTTGTACTAGTTTTTAATTCCTGGTTGGAGGAGAGAAACATTAAATTTAACTGCCACATAGTATGCCCTACGTTGTGTCCTTAATGCTGTGCCTGGCTGAACATACATTTCTAAAGCCTCAGCTTTTGCCAAGAACTCTCCTTTGGTACAGAATGAGCTTGAATGGACCAGAGTTTTTCTCTTAACTAGCCCCAAGTTTTGCTTTTTGTTTTGTTTTCTTCTGTGTTTTGGTTTGGGGGTTGGTTTGGTTTGGTTTGTTGTTTTTGTGGTGTTTTTTTTAATAGGATAACAGCTACGCAGACCTTCTTTCTGTACCGCCACCACAGGCCACAAGTGTCTTGCTGAAAAATGAGATTATTTTGTTGATAACTTTGGTATATTTTTAAACCTTTAAAAACACTCCATGGGAAGATGTCAGTTTCCAATTTATTTTCATCACTGACATGGTGTGTTGTTTTCTAGGTGCTGCTATTAGCATAGCATCCCTGCTGTGAGGTATGCTTTACAGGCTGACTCCGTGAAGAGTTCTGTGCATCAGGAGTACCAGCAGTTCTGCTGCTTGCTAAATTTTTTTTAATATTGGTGCTTTATGCTGTAGTCTCTTTTTTGTTTGTAGACTTCATCTTCAAAGTGTGAATTTACATAGGTTTAAGAGATTAACATTCATCTAGGATTTGTATTTTGTGTTCTAAAGTAGGATTTCTATGGACATTGAAAGGTTGCTACTATGGTTATTCGTTTGGACATATCCAGTATTTATGTATTACAGCTTCTCTTAATTGACTTTAAATACTGCATTGTATTAAACATCTTTTAGAAAAGCAAAAGGAATAGTACTTGTATTGCCTGCTTCAGTGCAAATGGTACAGTGCAAATAGGAATGATTCACCTTCATTACCTGAGTGTATAGACACAGCAGAGTACTAAGGCTACTCCAGACATTTCAGTGGTGCTGATAACTTCATCCTAAAGAAGGGAAAGTGGGAGCCTTCCACTGCATAATGCCCCTAAACCTAGATATGATATGCTGGGATGCTGTGTGCGATTATGCAATATGGAGGGAGTGCACAGTATTTCGAGGATGTTTTGCTGGTTTATATTTTTCTCCTTTTTTTTTTTTTTTTTCTTTTTCCAATAAGGGATAATGTTTTCATGCAGCCTTTGCTTAAAAGAATTTAGCTTTGTCAGTGCTGTTATATTTAAGAATTTTAGAAGAGGTTTGGAAAGGTTAGCACCCAGTCTGTGTTGACTTTTAATGGGATTTGAGTGTTTAATTCTCTCATGTTTGAAAATACCATCCAAGCTTCCCCTTGCAGTAAATGGGTTCAATTTTTGCATCAAATTTATCTTCAATTTCCATTAGTTCTAATATAGTTATTCAGACATGGAATGAATATATTGCTTCTCTGTGCATTGTGTAGAAAGGCAAAGCAAGTGTGGAAACACATACACAGAGGAACAAATGGAACAAATTCTTTTGCCTTAATCATGTGTTCAGAAGAGGTGATGTTTAGCTGCTGAAGAAAGCTGACCTTTAAAGATGTCTCACATAAAATATTGATGTAATTTCTTAGCACTAGTAAACTTCAGCATACTTCCAGTAGGTCACCAGTAGCTCTTCATGAGCTAAAAATTGAGCTCAAAATTGAGAGAGAATTCTCTAACAATTTGAAGGTAAAATATGTTCAAATAAGGAAGCTAATTAATAGTTGAAATTACCAAATGTCTTTTATTCAAGACTGTGAAAATCAATTTATTGAAATCATAAGCTACCATGAGAAAGAATACTGTAAAGGAGACCAATTCCTACCAACTCTAGGTGATGGTAAAGAAACAAAGAAGAATTTCCTTCCTAGAGCCCCTTCCCTCTTGTCTTTCTCTTCTTGTATTGAAATAAAAGCTATTTCACTTATTTCAGTGGTCAGAAGTAAATCTGCACAGATGTATGGTGACATACATCTTCCAGTGAGGTTTTACACCATCAGCTACATTGGGCATACTATTAAAAGTGGAGCTTCAGTTGTCTGAACTAATACAATGCACTGTGCTTCAACTGCATTTGAAAACTGCCTTTTGCAGGTTATGTCCTGCATGCTTAAAGGTTAAAGGAATAAATAGAAGCATCAATACGATGCATGCAGATTATCCTCTCATGCACATTGTCTCTCTCAGAAAGAGTTATCCCGCTGTTTACAGATTCTCAGCCTGTCTTTAATCCTCATGATGACAAAGAAATAAGAGTTTGAATTGCCCGAGAAGGTATATTAGGGAAACAGAGGGATGTAGGAGTTTGGCAATACAGGTTAACAGGGGGAGTGGTAGGTTGCCTAACTAAGCAGTCATTTAATCTTTCACTTTACCTAAGACGTGCAGTTGCCTGCTCTTCAAGGCAGTTGTCTTGATACAGTCTCTGCGCATCACATGATCTGTACTGAGGCATACAGAGCCGTGTCCTACATTTTATCCTTGTGACAGATGACTTAAATGTATTTTTATCATGGAGGGCACTCCTCATTGCTGAGTCTGAAGTTAGGAAATAGTTCAAACTCCATAGTTAGGAGATAGTTCAAACTCCACTGTATATCTGAAGACATCATGAAAACAGATGGTGGTTGCTCACCTTGGCTAGGAAGGGATAGTTTTGTTGTTGTAACTTGTATTACATGTCTGTAGACAGCGTCCGTCAGAAAATCAAGGCCATAAGTGGAATCCTCAACTGTCTATTCCAGGGTTCCAGTTACATAGCTGGTTTGGTATTTTCTTGCTTGTCTGTTTTCCTTGTATAATGATTTTTAACTTGAATAATAGTTGCTCATTCAGCTAATGCTGTAGTGCAGAAATCTTCAGGCAGCTGATCCTTACACATCTGTTTGACATGACAAAGTTGCAGAGCCCTATAAATTAGGTACTCTGACTTCTAATTTGTTGCCATCATACAGTGACCTGACTCTACTAATTTATTCAATAGAACCTGTGTCCTGCTGAGGTACTTGCATGTATCCCCAACATGCACATGGTCTGCTTCTGTTGCCAGATGTGGAAACCAAATGAGAGCATCAGGTTCAGGCTGTGCTTCTTGAAGGTGTATTTGAAGGCAGAGACAGACCTATCCTCACTGGCCTTCATATGCAGGAAACTGTTCTTCAGGTTTTGTGATCTTTGGGTTTATAAGGAGAAGGATGAAGCAGAAGAAAGGAAAGTATGTTTTCTGCACTGATCAGAAACTGTCACCTTCATTTAACACTGAAATAATGCGGGAATTTAATCCCCCTTGACACTGGCCTTAAGTTAGGTCATTTTATTTCAAGTCTAGCAGCCAAGATCCAATTCCACCCACCTGCCTTGCCAAGGAGTGGTGAGCCTGAGTTGATCAGTGGCTTCAGTCAAGAGAAGGAATTCTGATGGCTAGAAGGATCACAGTGCTACCGAGAGATCTGCCAACTGAAGGTTAACTCCTGCTATTGGGAATTGCATTTGAGGACCTACCTGAGTATCAGCCATGTCCCCTCAGCTGTTGTGTGTCGTGATACAGTTCAGGAGACTCTACTCACCTCATCACCTGCATAGTCTTACTAGAGTCTACCAAAACATCTATGAACAGGCTGTATCTACCCTTGAAAAGGGTGCTTGCTCTACTGTTAGCCATTGGAGTGTCAGTGAGCGAGGTGCCCCCCCGGTCACTCCCAGATCAGCACATCACTCCAACCTGGCTTTTTTATCCCAGTTGAATCTGCTTGCTTGTAGCAGAGTGGCACTCTGTCTTAGAGGCACCCCTGTAGTCCCCACCAGATAATCCTTCTTTCACTTCTAAGAAACAGAATAGGTGCAAGGAAAACAAATTTCTTCTGTCTTTTCAGTTCTTTGTACAAAGTGACTGTGTCTTCTTTCAACGGTTTGCAGAAGTCAGTCAGTCAACTTACAGTATATGTTCCGGTCTAACGAAGAAATAGAAATGGCATTATTTATACATGTGCCTGGCTTAACGTGGTGACACTGATGAGATTAGGTCTCTTTTTGCCAGAAGGAAGCTGCTTTAACAGCCAAGACATTTCATAACAGAGTCCCTGTAAGTGGGTAACTGAATGTGTCATGCTGTTCTGCCAGCTGGTGGCTGTACTTCCCTTGCTGCCTGCTTAGGTAGTATCTTCAACTCATCCTGAACTCTCCAAAGCTAAGATGTGGCCCATTCCACTTAAATTTGTGAGTGTTGCACACTCACATAGGAGAGAGCTTGATGTTACATTGAAAAAATCAGTATTAGAATGCGTGCTTGACTGATGTGACTGGCACTGCTCATTTCTGTCGTTCTGTGAGCAAAAAGGCCTGGCAGTCATGTGCGTTTGGATCCACAGTCATGGAAGAGGAAAGGGCATTTATGTATCCCAAAGTGACATTTCTTGTATGAGTTACTACAGCCATCATAAATTCCTTCACCCAGATTATTTTTCTTACTTGATTGTTGTCACATCAAAAGAGAATTTATGGTCTGGAAAATAGGGGAATGTGTGTGGCTGCACTTCAGTGGGCTTGTGCAAGAATGGAGGATGTATGGAGCCCTTCGCCTGTTTCCCATTACACCTGCAAGGACTGCAGTTACCTCTATTTCTGCTGGGTGTATGTGAAAAAAAATAATCTTGTCTTATTAATTCATATTTCTTTAAAGGCTGTGCATCAAACATGCCACAATGCTTTCTTCTGTACATTTTATTCAGACTGTTTGTCTGAGCTCCACATGGTGGAATTTGCTTTCAAAAAGGTTGGGTTTTACAGTAGGTACATTATGGATGTTACCTCCCTAAATATTTTTAACAGCTATTTAATTCTGACAGCTTGACAAACTCCTATTACTGTTTTGTCAAGACTCTGTGGAGCTGAAAGAAACTAGTAGACAACCTCTACACAAGCACTTTTCTTTTTAACTGGATAAAATGTAAGTATTTATGGCATCATTACAGATTTTAGTATTATTTAAAACATGATGGAAAACAAATACTGTGTTAACACCTGCAAACATTTGGGCAGTCAGTTTTGGGTGTTTATTTTTTTCTGTGCTGCATTGGGATGTGACCATCATTAAAATTTGAAAGATATTGCATGACTTACTTTTAACAGATTAAAAATGTTCCAAATCTCGTTAAGGGTACATTTTATAAGAAATCAAGAGAAAATTGGAAGGGACATGAGGGAGTGGTGTGCAAAACAGGAAAAAGAGAATGTTTCTCTCAGAATGGAAACGAGTGTAAGATGCTTTTCACAATAAATTGAAATATAAGGTAAATCACTTAAAAACAGAATAGTGCTTATTAATAGAAATTCATGATGCTTTGGTCTAATTACTGGTGGCAAAAAAAACCAAAACCAATTTACCAGCTTTTTCTAACTAGGCAAATAACATTGCATTAATTTCGTTTTGGTTTTACTGGTTAATCAGTGGGAGGGAGCTACACAGGACCAGGACAGAGGGTGAAAATTTTTTGTATTTAAAATAGTAAGTAACCAGCTCTGTTATTTCAGAGCTTCACTGCAGAAATGGTGCTATTTGCACAGCAGTAGGCAAACTTAAGGTTGAAAAGAATGTGGCTTGTTAGATTCTGTGCTAGTTATGCATTTCTCAGTTCATGGATAAGCGAAGAAACTGCCCAGGAACTCACTTCATGAAAATAGTATAGAGGTGTTCTTCATTAGAAGTCTCTTCCTACATACTGATTTCAATTCAATAAAGAAATGAACATGTTCCATCTGAAGCTACTGGATATTTAACCATGATGGCCAAAGGGGCAGCATGCTGATGACATTTTAAAGCAGCTGCTAGTGTGCAGGTAAGACTTGCAGAGCTTTTATGTCTTAAATCGGCCTGTACTGCGTTACTTCATATTCTATGAGCGAGTACCATGGTATTGCTTTTCACCCTTTGAGGGGTCTACACTGATTTTGTTTTGTAATAAATGTTAAAATTTACTATACTTGGCATTATAGATGAGAGGTTAAAAGGTTAAATAATTTTTTATTTTTTTTTTAATCTACTGAAAAATCCTTACCTGATCTTTTCCCCTGCATCATAGCCATTTAGGGTGAATTCTTGTGCTGGCCATAACCTCCAAAATTAGCCAGATAATTGGGCTAGACTGGCATAGGTTTTGTGCATTCACATACTTGGCAATAATAAGTTGCCCTTTATGATAAACTCTTCAATATATTGCAAGAATAGTACTACCCTCTCATTTTTTTTATCGCATGCAAGCTTTGTCGTTAACTCAAAGACCAGCTATTGAACTACAAATATCCTTGCTTGTATTTATTCTTTTATTAAGCTTTATCGATTTCTTTAAGGCTTACATGGTAGGATTATGAAGATTAGTCTTCCTGCCTGTCCCAGAAATATCAGTTAAATCACAATACCTGGCGTGAAGATTCAGCTAGTCAGCTTCTTCATACCTTTATCATAAAAAACTAGGGTATGAAATTCTAGTCTTGAGGTGGCAGAAGTGTTTGGCGGGTCAGTTTGGGGGTGTCTTGCATAAAACAGAAATCACCAGGAGATTGAATGCTGAAGGGAAACAGTGAAGGAGTATCTCAGCAGAGCAACTTGTCTGTATGTTACCTGTTTCTGGCCAGAACTTTGGTTGATGCCTTGTTAGGTTTTGTTTGTTTGGGGCTCATTTGTTGGGTTTTGGTTGGTTTTGTGTTGTGGTTTTGGTTTTGATTTTGGGGGTGTTTTTTTGGTGGATTGTTTTTTTTTTTTTTGTTTGGGTTGTTTGGTTTTTGTGGTTTTTTTTCAGTTATTTATGCCTGAAAATAAATGTTAAACTTAAGTTATTCAGATTTTCCTTTTAAAAAAAAACAAACCCTAGCTTATCTCAATTTACCTGTGCAGTTAGACTCTGAAAGACGAGAGACAGAAAATTTAAAAGCAAAGGTCTTTTTTCACATCTTTGTTTATATTATGTATATACACACATTATATAGTGTGCTTATGGCAGAAAAGTAGGGAACAATCCATACAAAGCAGTCCCAAGTGACTGGCAAGTCCACGTGAGAATTTTATATGCTGGTATGCTGAACAAGCGTTGTTGGTATTGCTCTAGAAAGGAGCAATGACAGACAAGTAGAACTTGTTAGTTGTCAGGAACCCAAAAGTAATTTTCAGAAATATTACTTTTTTATGGCACAGTAATTTGTTTCATTTTGTTCTTGTTTAATTGTATTTGTGTTTATTGCCAGAATAACAAAAATTACTTAAGCATTTCAGTTATGTTTACAGTCCTGTAATTATTACACCTCTGGAGTGAATTATTCCCTGTCTTCAGGGGAAGACAAAGGTGGTGTATTAAGTTCATTGCACCTATTTGTAATCACGTGGAGATGCTCTTTTTGAAAAATAAGGGAAAAAGTAAAAGTTGTAGTTAGTGTTGTTAAATTGGAAATTATTTTGTTCTGGTTTTACGTTTTCTGTTTTGGACAAGTCACAATACATTTGAACTGTCACTCTTCCTGACAGTGTTCTGTAGCTCTATAGAAATAAATTAAGCTGTGCTATGCGTGTATTTGTGGCTAATTTAGTTTCACGTCTGTGTTCATTTCATAGTAATATGCATCTGCAGTGTTAGCTTTATCTCATATACCTGTAATAAAATAGTATTTAACAAAACAGTCTTTGGTTTATCTACATGGGACTCAATAATACCTGTAAATACAAGAAACTGGTTTGCTTGCAGGTTTTTAAATCAGGCTTGAAAAATTCATTAAAGTCAATAAAAAGACAGTTATTTATGTATACAGTGAGATTTATAAAACAATTTCTGCTGCATATTGCAGTATTCCTGAAAGGGATTGAAAAGCTTTCCCCGAAAGGGGGTGGCAGAATTTGCCTGTGAGGCTGACAAGCTATCTTTCAGCAAAGTTAACTCTTACACTGAGTGTTGGTACTTACCTTTCTAAAACTCTTCCACGCTACGATTTAACCCAGTCACAGTTTAAATGGGATTTTCCATAGCATCCACAGGTTTAAAGGGGAAAAGTTCACTTGTGCTGAACACTTCAGCTATTGTCCCTAGTCTGTTGCTATAGTTTCTGCTTTTTAATCCCCCTTGGCCTCAATCCTTCAGCTGCATATGCACATTAACTTAATTACCTTGAGTTTCCTCACTGGAATCCCAGAGTAGTAAGTGTAAACCTGTGCATATTTTAGGGTTGGGTCTTTCTTTGTCTTCATTTTTCTCAGCTTCTTCGGGATAACATTATAGGCTCAAAAAAACACCCTAATTTGAATATCTACACATATAATTTATCTTCCAGCAAAATGATTGTACTCCTAATCTGTTCTTTCTCTTGTGACATTTATTAATGTGTTAATGGTTTCCTGCAGAGAAATCATCGTGAAAAATGTGTTTAAATGAATGTAAAAGATGATGACCGTGGGAAGCAATCCATTGATACATTAGGTACAAAATTCATTGTGTGTTTGAATGTGGAATTTAAGCTATTGCTATTCTGTCCTTTTTCTGCTGCAGTACACCCTGCTCCTGCAAGAGCTCAGCCCTCTGACAGCCACCTTCTGTAGGGTTCTGAGTAACGTGGGGTGGAGAAAGGGCACTTGGACTCATCCAGTTTTAAAATACAGTGTAAAAATTTAGAATTAACTAGAAATCTTGTATTATTATTTTAACAGTGAATGAGGCATTTGCTGTATGTGATGTAACAAGTAATTTTAAGGAGTTCTGATATTATTGAGGGTATCACTAATGAATTTCAGGAAAAAGCTTTCTCAGGAGTTCTTCAGGTAATGTAACATAAGCTTTTGGAAGAAAAAATGAATTTCTTTTGCCTTCTACAGCATTAGGAATGAGGATATTGGTAACTTCTTGTCACTCTGTGACTGTGTTGACTAGGGTGTATTTTGTCTTCTGAACTCAGTCCTACCTGTTCTGTCAGTCAAGGTGAAACTTTTAAAATATTGAGTGTTCATTGCAATCCAGGGATGCTTTTTTCTTTCCTCTGGCTTTCATCAAAAAAATCAATGCAGTTCACATCTTGGAAGCTAATCCTATTAGATACATTGCTTTTAGTACTGGGGTGCTCTTGTGTGCAGCTTGCCCCTGTTTGCCAGGTCTGTAAGATAATATGGGTTTAAGTAATTACTTGTTCTGGCTATTTCAATTACCTAATGATAGCAGGGGGAAGAAAAAGATAAAAGCCACCATGAGTGTTAGAATTGCTTTGGACTTGATTTTCTTTCCAGGATAATGCAAAGTATGTATCTCTAGTGATTTTAGGTAGTAGTTTCATTAATTTCTTAATGAACAAGAATATCTCATTTACAGTAATTCACAAAATAAAAATTTTGTAAAAAAATTTTGCATTGAATGTGTATTGCATTCTGTCAGGCTCTTCAACAGCTATTCTAAACTGGGTGACGTGCCATTGGTATTTCTTCATTTAAAATTTGCAAATAAGTAGTTGTGGAAATGGTTGAGCACGTGCCTGTTTACTGTAAAGAGGTTAGTATCACAAGCATTTTCTGATTTCCTATCATAGTCATCCATGTAACTTTGCACACATTTACTTTTTAGAAGTTGCCTGTGAATAATGCAGAATTAATAACTACCCTGATAACAATGCTTTCTGTCATACTTAGGAAAAGAGGGATGTTTTATTCAAATTCTGTAATTGCAGTTTCTGCAAATTATTATTCTTATTGACAGTTTTGGGTTTGCATCAGTAAGAGCTTGATGGAAATGAAGTAAACGATTTACCAGTACTCTGTGGGGAAGTGTGAAGCATTAGTTTCTTGCCAGTGAACTGTTATAAATTTGCAGATGCTCTCTTCTAAAGAATTACTTGATAAATTTTCATTGCATGTGGAAAGTGGCCAGAAGTTACAGTATCACAGTTAGGCTACTTTTGTACTGAACACTGTGAAATTCTTATTATCAGTCCCAGTGTTTCTAAAATACACAGGGTTTCAAATTGCTTTTGCGAGTAAAACTGAGTAATTGTTCTTGTTAAAGGTATTGGGGTTCTTGGAGCTCCAGAGGAGAGGACATGCAGTGGTCAGCCTGCCAGACCTCTGTTTAGGATGCCCATTTTCATTTTCTTGGCAGAGCGATTTGCAAAGTGCTTTTTATTTTTAACCTGTGAAGTCTCTAAATGGTGTTTGCTAGGTGCTTAATGCAGTCAATAATACAGTTCAATGGGAAAAAATTTACCTAAGTTTTGAAATGAAATTGCGCTAGTGTTCTTCCCTCCATGGCAGGAGCAATAACAAGTTTTTCTGTTCTCATAAACATTGCCTTCAGTTAAGGCTCATACTTCTGTTTTCTGCAGAGACCAGATGAAACTTCAGCTGGGAAGAGTGTTTTCTGCAAAAAATAAAAGGATGCAAAAGGGTTGTTAAGAGATCTTTTGAAAAAAGATGAACCATACATTGTTATCAAAAAGAGGTTGTAAGGAACAGTCCCATGCAAGAAAAGGCATAAACTATAAGACAAGGAGAGTTTTGTGTGAGGGGGAGCGAGTGGAATTGTAAAATCACATTATGAATTTATTGTGTGTTTTTCTCAGTGTTCTCTTTGAATCACAGAAGGGATGTCTTTGTTGTTGGTGTTCAGAGCTAGGTGCTCTGCACCTTACATTTAAGATATTCTCAGGGAAAAGAGTAATTTTCTTTCAGTGTTAATTGCTCTTGATGAATAAATAAATTGACTATGACTACATTCTGAGATGAATTCTGGCTTCAGATCTGGAAGGCAAACCATATCTGGAAACCTAAATGCCTTCTCTTGAGAACTGCAAAGCCAGTGTGTAGAGGCTCTATGCTAATTAGGTTTATTCTTCTGTAACAGGCAGTAGGTTTGATTTCTACAAGAAGTGTTTTAGATGAACTTCTATAGTCAATGTGTGATTCTAAAATCAAGGTGAAAAATTGTAAATTTCATTTGTTGCTTTTCAGTGATAATGTTTTCTAAACTAGGACTTCCTAAATAGCATCAGGATGTTAACAACTGCATGAGATTAAGGCTTTATAGAATGGTTTTGCAGTCTTGTTTTCTAGGATTTGTTTCATACTATGTAATTGTTTTTTGCTGCTACTGGGAGCTCTTGAGCTATTTGGTCATTTTCACAAGCAGTGTGAGGGTTTCACACTAACATAAAAGAATACTAAAATACCTGAGTTCCACAAACTGCTCACAAATTTTGTAACCAAAGCAACTTAACAGCAGCATGTTAGACAACTTCTTTTGAAAGGTAGAATGGAAAAAAGCCCTAACTAGAAGCTTTTGGGTTTCGCATTCATTTTTAACTATTGTATATTCTATGATTCTATGATATAAACATCTGCATTGGAAAAGGTCAGTACTGCGTGCATGTCTTAACTCAGGAGAGCAGGTTAAAAACCCAGCCATTTAATAGCTTCACAGACTTGTTTGGTTGGAAGGGACCTTAAGGCTCATCCAGTTCTAACCCCCTGCCACAGGAAGGGACACCTTCCGCTAAACCAGGTTGCTCCAAGGCCCGTCCAGCCTGGCCTTGCCAGAGATGGGGCAGCCACAGCTTCTTTCGGCAATCGGTGCCAGGGCCCTCACAGAGAAGAATTTCTTCCTAAGAGCTCATCTCAATCTGCCCTCTGTCAGGTTAAAGCCATTCTCCCTTACCCTGTCCCTACAGGCCCTTGTCAAAAGCCTCTCTCCAGATTTCTTGCTGCTTTCTCCAGATTTCCTGCTTGCATTCAAATCTGGAATAATATTGCAGAATAAAGAAATCTCTTCCTTTTTCTTCAAGGAACCACATACAGGTTTAGCACATAGCACCAGCTGGTTTACATAAAGCTAGCTACTGCTCCATATCACCTAACTTATCCTCCTGAAACCTAACATACCTTTCTGAAAATGTTACCTCCCTGTGGCTTTTTCTGAGGCTATAGACATGAATCTTTACCACTTGAAACCTAGCACTGGAAAGAGATAATGACTCCTTTTTTCTCCCCCACCGCCTTTTTTTTCTTTATGTAATGAATGTGTTGAACATCATAGGATGAAGAGCTTTCAGTTTTATGATATTTGGTTGGCTGTCAAAGAGATTATTACAAGTAGTTTCCAGCCAAATTGCATTTGCTGAGGAGTGATGGATCTCTTGGCAGCACTTGAAGAGGCATTCTTCACATTGGATGTCTGCACGCTTCTCGTGGGCAGAATATTACAGGAAAAAGTTTGATGTTTTGATGTATAAAAACATGAGGGAATCTACATTAAAATGTAGATTGAAAGCCACTGAATCATGTAGAAGTCTGGTTGTTTGTAATGAATTACATCAAATATGTAATTCAATATCCTGAATTACATATTTAATTCAGTGAAAATCATGTAAAGCTGTTACCAACTGAAGCAAAAAGGATTGTTTAAACAATAGGTGTTTTGACTCAAAAATTTTCTTGCATCAGGAATATTGAAGCATACAGTTCAGGAGCGGTGCTTTCCTGCATGTTAACTGTTAGTTTTATCAATGCAGTCATCCACATTAAAATAGTTATTCTTGTTTCTCGAATAATACTGCTTATCACATAAGTTTGAAAAACAGGTGTGATTCTCCTAGTGTCAAGGACAGCGGCAGAAAGAACAATCTACCTGTTTCCAAAGGATGATATTTAAGAGGTTTAATGACATTTTAATTAAAAATACATACTTTTTCTTAAATCTGTAGATAAGCCTGAGTTGGAGTTGAATGTTTTAAGATACTTGAAAGAAAGGCTTCTTTGCAGCTGTTGTTAACAAGAGAAAGATGATAACTCACTTCTGTTTGTATCTTGAGCATTTAGTGAAGAAGTTCTGAAAATTATTTTTGTGAATGCAGATCAGATGCAAAATGACTAAATGCTTTTGAGGACTCTGTGGAAATTATGCAATCCAAGAAAAAAATAGAACTGAGAACTCTCTAAGTGTAATCATCATAGGTGCAAAATAGCTTGTTAGAAGCTGTCTCTGTAATGAAAAGCCAAATAAAAATGAAGTAATAATACTAACAATCCTAGGGTCAGAAACTAGGGTTACAGTTGCCCGTTATGAAGCCAGAGATTGTTCAGACGTAAACAGTATTTGTTGTTCTCATGGAGTTAATCATGTTAAAAGTAGATTGAAGATATATTGTTCTTTGTGTATCTGATCAATATTGTGATACAAAGGGGATTGTTTGATTTTATAGTAGCACAGTGCGGCTGAACCAAACCAGGTGGGGTGCTGGTAGGTGTTGGGGACACTGAGAAATTCAGCAGTATGTTCATAGTTCTTACGCACCGCTTAAAATTATTACAGTAGTAAGTGGTTTAATAAAATGTTAGCCTCAATATCCTGAATTACATATTTAATTCAGTGAAAGTCATGTGAAATTTAGCTTATGCCCAAAATCACCTTTCTTCTAGGGTATGTGGGAGTATACCTACTGTGTATGTGTTTACACGCAGTAGGCATACTCGTAGGTATATGAGTCAACACAGGCTCTATGAAATAAAAGCACTCGGTATCATAATGCCCATCTCCAAACAAAATTAGTTCATTTATAATTGAAGATTTGCATATTGTGACAATGTGTGGCACCATACCGAATTTCCAGGGTGGGAGACAGAGAATATATAGAAATCATAGGTGTACTGGGTCTTGCTGCTAACTTTTGGTATTGGTAGTCAATTACTCTTGACAAACATAAGATCCTCATAAAATGATGAGTATCTTCTTGTCTTCTGTAGGCAACAGAAGCCCTTGTATTAGAAAGAGATGCACTGAAAGAGAGAAAAAAACCCTATACTGGGATTCTCTTTAAAGGTTTTGATTGCCTTTAAATACTGTTGTGGCCAGCTGTTATAATTGAAAATGTAATATGCTAAGCTGGTGAGTCAATTTTCCTTAAATCAGTGTGGCTTGTATGTAACTATATTATTAAGTTGATGAGAATGAAAAACCACATTTTTATAGCCCTTGTCTTGGTAGTGATAACTTACCTCAGAAGTGAGACTGTAACGTGATTAATGTAACTGAAAAGCATATATGGAAAAAGGAAATTTTCTTTCTTCAGGTAGAGTGCACATTAATTGAGTATTTAAGGAAAGATGCAAAATAAAAGAAAAAACAGGGTGAATTACCAACAGGTTTCTGAGGTGAAAACTGCAGTGGAAGGAAGTAACCACCGTGTCTGTTTGGATGCATAGATACTCTAATGTCTATTTGTCTCTATGTGGAAATGCTAGTATATGATACGTTCAGGTGTTCTTAGCATTTGAAAAACATGCAAATTGTGGATAGCCAAACTAAGTGATAAAAAAGTAAAATTAATTTTCATGGCTACCTTTGCTGGAATCCTTTTCGTGAGCTGACTGGTCTAAATTCCCAGGGTCCTTTTTAAGGAAAAGCAGGCTGCCTTGTAGTGTTTGTCAAAGGGGAAGAATTGCATGCCAGGGAACACACCCTTGTCTACCTCTTATTTTTGTTCCAATTCCTGTAGTTGACATGGAATGCTGAGATTCTGTCTATGGTTTTACAATGGGACTAGATTACTGATAGCCCAGAAAAATTCTCTGCTGTCCCTACAGCCTAGTCTCCCCCAGATGCCCAGGAGTCAGTATACCCTTTTGTCTTGGAGAATGCACGCAAGCCCTTACTTAATGGTACACGAGTAGTTCCTTCTGTCTTTTAGAATACCCTCACATATGGACCATGTGCTGTCATTGCTTTTTTCCCTAAGAAGTAGCTTGTTCTAGAAGGTGAATGTTCTGCCTAGTGTTTTCTGCTCTGCTTGGAGCAGCAACAAGAGATTTATAAACAAAAAAAAAAATTTTTTTTTTTTTTTTCCCCAGCATTATCTGGCATTTATTTGCACTTAATAAACTGATCTGGTTTGTATTTCAATGCAGAATGGGTGCAGCAGACAACATTTACAAAGGCCGAAGTACCTTTATGGAAGAGCTGACAGATACTGCTGAGATAATAAGAAAAGCAACTTCAAGATCACTAGTAATTTTGGATGAATTGGGAAGGGGAACTAGCACACATGATGGAATTGCTATTGCTTATGCTACACTTGAACATTTTATTAGAGATGTAAGTGTTCAATCTGACACATGCTTGTGAATGATTTTTCAGCCTGTTTTATGGTAGGCTGACATTGACATGGTGTGCATTTCCTTGTAGAACTGCATATCTAAACTCAGAGAAATGGGTATGATACATTGCACTGTTTAAAAATAAATACATAAATAAAGCCAAACCTTCTTATGTACATTATTACATTGTTGTAGGTGGAATCATTGACACTGTTTGTCACTCACTATCCATCAGTTTGTGAGCTAGAGAAGGTGTATCCAGACAGAGTCGGCAATTACCACATGGCTTTCCTGGTGAATGAGGGGGAAAGTGTTGAACAAAAAGGTACAGTATAAATCCTTCTGAGATTCTGCTACTGTAGGTATAAGCAGAAACTGTAAAATTGTTACAGTAATTTAAAACTCAGTGTGCAAGTTCGAATTCTAGAGTATCAGTCTATACACACATTTGGAGGGGGCTTGAAAACTGAACAACCATTTCGCTTCAGTATTAAATATAAGGATGACTGAGATTCGTCAGATAAAAGATTCACCAAGCCCAGTGTCCTGGCTTTTCACAGAAGCCAAATACAAAGGATTAGGTATGGAGGGATTAGGGATCAAACATATGACAACTCTTCTAAAAGATCTCACTGTCTGCAAACGTTTGCTATTTAGGAGGTTTCAAGAGCTAGATGTCTTTTCTGTTCTTTAGTATCTTTAGTGGATTTTATTTCAGTAAGTTTGTCTAGTTTTCCTGAGTATCTTTATGTACTTTTAGCCTCTTCATCCTACTGCATCAAGATGCTCAAAATTTAACACTGCATTGTGCAAAGAACCACCTTTTGTTTGTTTCCAAACTCTTAAAACAACATATAACTTCACTTGATGGTCTCAGTTCTTGAATTAGAAGAGGAGAAGGAACAATTTCTGTTCATCCTGGCTATGCCATATGTAATTTTTTTAGATTGCTTATCATAATCCCATTCAGTTCTGGGTTTACCAAGCAGAAGAGTTACAGCATCTCTTCTTGTACTGTTGCTCTTAAGTAGTTAGTATTTTCCTTAAAGTTTGTTAGCTTACTGCTTAGCTCTTTTTCTTGTTTGATATTGGGTATGTTGAACAATTCTAACTGCAGTGATGATCACGCTTCTTGGTGAGAACTGAAGAATTGACTGTTACCTCCTGTTTCCTATCATTTAACCTATTATTTACAAATGCAAAGGCCTGCCTTTTAGACTATGGATGCTCAGTTTTCAGAAGAGCATTTGATGCTTTTTGACTCTTGTCGAAAGCCTTTTGAAAATCCTGTATGGTTTATGTACTGGATCTCTCTTACTCATGACTCATGTGGCTTTCAAACTTACAACAGATTTTTGATGTAGGATTTCTCTCCATATAAACTACTGCCTTTTTTTTTTTGTTCCTTTTTTTTCTCTTAGTGTATCAGGTTTAGTCAGGTGCTTGATAATTCTGCTTTTACTCTGGTTTCCCCACTTTGCTTAGGAACGGTCTGTTCGCTGACTCATTCTGAGAATTTTTTTAAGAATTGGCATGATATTTGCCATTAATCTCCCCCTAATTCATTCTTAATACTGTAAATAATCAGTTTAGTGTATGCCACTTAATCTGTTTAAATATATAATCTGTCACTTTTAAAATGTTTTTCAGAGAGTTAATTAAAAATTTAGGGTTTGGCCCAGAGGGAGCCAAATAGAAGCCTGATGTTAGAAGCAGGGATCCCTCAAATGTGTATTAACTTTGAGCACAGGTAGTTTAAAGTAATACTGTGTTTAGGTGAGAGCTACCTGGCCACACTGATGTTCCCAGCTAAGAACATCACTTTCCCTGAATATCTGCGTGTCCTTTTTCTCTCAGAGTTCAGTTCATTAACTGTTGGCCTGTGATACTCTCAGGCAATTGAAATGTTACGAACACAATACTTACTATTCCTTAACTACTGTGTCTGTGAAATCCCATACTTTGTGTTTCAGTGTGCTGCCTCAGCATTTCTGCTTTCAGTGTTAGGTGACCTGAACCTTCAGGTCATATGTATTCTTCACTGTTTTGCTACAGAAATCACAATAGGTGTAGTACCACAGCCTGCAAGCAACAACATATCTGTGTTTCTTACTCTGCCTGTATCTTGAACTCCTTATGTCTTAATATTTTGTTTTATTTAAGGTGAGTTTTATGGCATGGGCTTTTTTCTATCTTTGGCTTGTATCACTCAGATTGTCAGTTTGAGTCATCAACATTTATGGCAATCCCCATTGTTTCCAAAACCCTGCATTTTTAAAAAAGAAGAATGAATGGCAGTGAGTAACCGCATAATTTTTCTGCTCTTTACACAAAGCCTAGATTGGGCAGAGATGCAACAAGGATGTCTGAAGAGGAAGAGGAGTCATCCTATTTATAATGATGGCTATTATGTTTCCATCTTAGTCATGGAATAGAAGGAATTCATAGTGAAAGATCCATCATCCGAATTTTATTTTTTCCTAAGCATTTTCTATGGCTCCTAACTTCCTGGCAGGCAGCAACTTTTTGTTGTTGTGGGGTTCTGACACTTCCTTTATTTTATCATTGCTCAGCAAATGCGAGATGCAGTATCCCAGCTACAGCACAACTAATCAATTTAACATACAGAAATTCTAAGTTGTACACACAGTCTGCTTGATATGACATCAGGTAAAAGCATAGTAGAGATTTTTTTTCAGTCTCACAATGGGTAGGTAGCATTTGTAGTCTCATGGAAATATTTTTCTTCCATATTTCTTCAATGGAATAAATCACACAAGAAGCATGAATGAAAGACCACAGTCTTTGGTATTTTAGTCTTTGGTCTGTTATGTTTTGTTTTATGACCTAATAGAGGACGTTTTGATTTTGGCTTTATTTTTTTTTTAGGATCTGAAGATGAAGAGAGTCCTGAATTTATCACTTTCCTTTATCAGATAACAAAAGGAGTCTCTGCAAGGAGTTACGGACTAAATGTTGCCAAACTGGCAGATATTCCTGAAGAAATCTTGAAGAAGGCAGCTCACAAATCAAAGGAGTTGGAGGGGATAGTGAATATGAAAAGGTCAGAAAGATTGTGATTCACTCCCCCAACCCCCCCAGTGAAACCAGCTATGAATCAAAGAGCATTTCTCACAGTGTGATTAAAAAGAAGAGTAGTAAGAGCTTCTTCTGATATCCTCTTACCCTTCAAGGAAGAACAAAACTGACAAAGATACTGAGGAAATGGTGGTATCTATTTGAATCAAAACTTTATATTTTATACTTAGCTCTTATGTTAGAGATTAATTGCTGCCCTCTGAGACAAAATTATAAAAAGTAAACGTAAATGCATATTGAGCTAACATTAGGAATAAACTATTTTTTATTTTCTTACAGCAAATAGTAGAAAAAATACTATTTCAGTTATGTATTATCACTGTTTTTAGGAAGATGAATTTCAAATACAGCCTACTTCTGTTCACACCAATAACAGTGAAAATATTAATAGATTTAATTTAGAAAGTATATTAGTCACTTTAGAGCTGAAAAAAAAAACAAACTTGAAAAACTTAAACACAAAGTGTAGAAGGGAATGTGGATATTCTTCTTGTTTAACTTTTATATATATATATATATATATATACACAAATATATATATAAAATGTGCTTTGATTGTTCCCCAAACACACAAAATTTTACTGAAAGTCTAGGGATTTTGTTACTTTTCTGATAACGAATTTTCATTTAGGGCCATATGTATTAGATTAGTTATAAAAATTCCCATGTGCATCAAATAGGATCATCTTCATAAAACCTGTAACATCATGTACACAGTTTAGATGTAAATATGTGCTAGTATTTATATTAATTTCCATTTTTTTGTTGTTACTATTTTCAGTGGCAGTCATATCAGCAAAATGCAAATAGCCCTTTAGGAATATAAGAAATCAGGATCTTTATTGTCTGATGGCTGTAACTAATCCTGACAGAATGATTTCATATGAAAAAAAATTAAATATTTGTAGGTGCAGGCAGTCATTTTGAAACTTAACTGTGCTTAGCATTTAACACCAGTTTTTATCCCCTTTTAAGAAATCAAAATAAAAATATTCTATTTGAAGCTGAATGACAGTTTATGGGAAAAATAATGTGGTAGTTCGTGTTTTATGTGGAAATAATATTCTATGATTGACAAAAGTAAAACAACAAATTACTAGCAGTATATTAACTCTCTTGTTACAGGATAACTAGGGTTCTAAAATCAAGAAAATATTGTTCAGAAAGGTGAGAATATGAGTTGGAAGGCCAGAGTTACCATGTAATAAAATGAAGATGTGAAATAATATAGCATGTGCCTTTGGTTTATCTTTTATGGAAACGATGCTAGCATATTACTTTTACAGGGCACAAACAGAGTTCTAGTGTGTCTCCATTGCTAAAAAGGGAGTTAATTGCACACAAAACCTATCAGCAATAAAAATAGTATGTGATGATGTAGTTACCAGACTGATTTACAGTGCCTAGAGAAGGCTAGAGTGAGGGCTGACTGGGTTATCTTAATAATAGGCCTTAATTGTGTCCCTGTTACCAGCTTTTGAATATGTAAGCAACCATCTATATTTTAGCTTTCAGTATGTAATCTATTCGCATTCTTAAAGTGAAAAGGAATAAATAATCTAAAGCTGCGATGAGTCCTTTATCCTCACGTAACACTAAGTCTGGAAGCCCCTACTGCTGCCACCCGATCTACATGGGTATCACAGGTACTGGGGAGAACAAGCTGGAACAGGCTCCCTATCTCCTGCAGGAGGGTGCTCCCTACCCTTTTCTCCATGGTGACGGGTGGCTTTTGCATGACCACAGAACAGACCATGTCAGGGATCATATCCAGCTGAAATGTCATTCTTTCTCCATTTGATAGCATGCAAGTTCAGTTTCCTAATGTTACATGTGAATAGGTTCACTACCTGAAGAAGAAAGGGTGAGAGTGAGAAGAAAAGGAAGTCCTTGATTCTGGCAGTAGTCGGTAGAATAATGACCTTGACACTGCTGCTTTGCTTGCCAGACCAGAGTACCCATCTGAAGTTGGGACAGTTTTGCCTCCCTCTTTGATAAGCAACTGTGCTATGTCATGTCAGGGGGTCAGGGACATGCAGCAACCACCACACAGCAGCTGCTAATTCATCAGGTTTGACTTGTACCAAGTTATTCACTGTAGACCTCTTGTATGCGATTTGGAGGGAACTTCAAGCATCTGTCATTCATAGATCATAGATCGCAGGTCTGTTACTCGTAGATCATCTATCAAAGGGTTGCCCAAGGAAGTTGTGAATACTCCATCCCTGGCGGTGTTCAAGGCCAGGTTGGACAGAGCCTTGAGTGACATGGTTTAGTGGGAGGTGTCCCTGCCCATGGCAGGGGGGATGGAACTAAATGTTCTTAAGGTCCTTTCCAGCCCTAACTGTTCTATGATTCTATCATTCATAGCGCAGGTTGCACAGAGAAGCTGTGGCTGCCCCATCCCTGGCAGTGTTCAATGCCGAGTTGGACGGGGCTTGGAGCAGCCTGGTCTCATGGAAGTTGTCGCTGCCTGTGGCAGGGGCTTGGAACTGGATGAGCTTCAAGGCCCCTTCCAACCCTAACCGTTCAATGACTCTATATGATTCTAGCAATATAAACGTTAAGAGCTCAAGTCAGAAAAAAACCCAACATCAAATGTGTCTAATAATTTCACAGTGCATAAATTATTTTATTACTTAATTCTTCATTTTTCCAGTTCTCCTATGTGGGTCACTATAGAAATTTTTTTTTCTTATGTATTCCCATTTATTTTCACTTACTGTCATAATGTGATTTAGATGTCAAAGTATTGTTCTGTGTCTTCTTGCCAAAAGAGATACTGAGAAGTTTTAAAATGGGTATGCTATATGTGTGGTAGGAAATAAAAATTATCATGATTTTGGGCATCAGAATTAGACCTGTTTATAGCAGTACACTTGTACTGTCACAATACCCACAGGCCAGCTGCGTTGTCATATTTTTATAAATCACTTTCATATTATTTAAGAAAATCCATTGGGTAATTCCATACAGTCTTGACATCTTTGTCATCGTGAATGTGGGTTAAACCATTTTAAATGTCTTGTTATTTCTCACAGCTCTTATGAATCCTTCTTAAAATTGAAAAATATTAAAAAGGAAACAGGAAGGATGTGTGTACTCATTTATTTTGAAAATGTGTTATCTCTTTATGATTCTGCAAGTGCAAATTTGTAGGAACTGAATGCTGAAAATTAAACTGTGCAAACTACAATGCTGTTTATTTCCTTTAATGACTTACTCTTGCTCAGTGTTTTATTTCATCTTATCAATGCTTCTGGTACTGCAAGTTAGTTATAAAATTGAAGTGTTGACTGTCCTAGAACTAGAATATCTATATTGAGAAATATTAACTGATGGTTTAAAGTTCACATAACATTTTGGGCTATGCAAACTGCTATATTTGACTTTGTATTAAATTTTTGTGGATGACTGTAGGGCTTTTAATGTTTGATGCGCTTAATTTAAAAATACGTCAGTATTTTGAGTAATGTATGGTTTTGGTTTTTTTTTTCCCCTCACTAGAAAAAAGCTGAAGTCCTTTGCTGAAGTATGGAAGATAAATGATTCTCAGGAACTACAAAAATGGAAAAGTATGTGTAAACCTGAAGGTGAAAGAAAGGACAGTTTTTAAGCTTCACATCACGCTTGAAGACGGAAAATATTTGAGATGCAAAATGTAGGTCTGGAGACTATAAAAGATCCCATCAGGGTGTAGTTCTAAGTGCATTAATTTGACCTTTCTGCATTTTGAGAGATAAGAGATGCTGTGTCATGATATGATGCCCCACATCTGCTTCCTGATTGTATGCAATCTTCTCACTCCACATTCCTTCCCTGAAGTGTTTTCCACGCTCTCCCTTATTTGCAAAATGTTTACTGGCATTGGAATTAGTTTGTAATATTTTTAGGAAACATGAAAAATAATGTTGGCAAATTATTAGGTGGATCTTTTATAAATAAAATAATGTCTTTTAACTTTATTGTACTTCAGTTTATAAAGAGATACTCCTCTGCATTGCGAAAATGTAGCAGAGTTTTGACTGTGCTGTATAGTTCTGTGCAGTTGCTAAGAATAAATACGATAAACTTTTTTTGTGTTCTAGTATTAACAAATTAAAAAATTCACAGTTCTGTAGAGCATCCGGAACTCTTACATGTGCAGTGAATTTAAGAAAGCATGTGGTGTTTTGCTGTATTAGAAGAGGCTTTTTTCTACTGATGTGATTGATGATGATGCAACTAATAGTTTTGAGAGCAAAAGCACAAAGCATGCACTCGTCTCTGTTTTATTTTCCTTCTTCTTCACTCATATGCATGCCTGCTTCCTTTTCAGCTTTAGCTTTCCTGCTGATCTTGGGCCCTCTCTGGCACAGTCTGATGAAAGACTTCCTGTAAATAATGTTGGAGTAACATAAGATGAGGTGAAAGAAGCAGTTCAAACTATGCAACTAGCATCCTCAGTGCTTTGTCAAATGCAGAGTAAAGCTGGGAAAAAAAGAGAAATGTATTTTACTCGTTTTTATTTGTAGCTACTAAGTCCAAATTTCCAATGGGAGTATGATACCCAGTTTAGTTTTCTTTTATAAATACAGCCAGGTGAAATATCTTACTGTGAGAAAGAACAATGATGTTGACATGCTTAAACTTTGGCAAAAGTTTGTTGTATTTAAAAGATATATTTTATTAAGTTGTGTATTGGGTTTGTATGGCAAGGTTTTGGTAGTGGGGGGAGAAGGGGCTGCAGGGGTGGCTTCTATGAGAAGCTGCCGGAAGCTTCCCCCCTATTCAGTGGAGCCAGTGCAGCTGGATCAAAGATGGATCCGCAGCTGGTCAAGGCTGAGCCCATGAGCAACGTTAGCAATGCCACTGGATAACAAATTTAAGAAGGAGGAAAAGTTACTGCAGAGGAGCAATTGCCGCCTGAGGAAGGAATGAGAATATGTAAGAGGAACAGCCCTGCAGACCCCAAGGTCAGTGCAGAAGGCAGGGAGGAGGTGCTTACTGGAACAGAGGTTCTCCTGTAGCTCATGGTGCAGACCGTGGGGAGGCAGGATGTCCCCCTGCAGCTCATGGAGATCTATGGTCATGCAGATATCCAACTGTACCCCGTGAAGGTCAACAGTGGAACAGATGCCCACCTGCAGCCCATATTGGTCCATGGTCGTGAAGATACCCACCTGCATCCCATGGAGGTCTATGGTGGAGCAGATACCTGCCTGCAGCCTGTGGAGGTCTGTAATGGAGCAGGTATCTCCCTGCAACCCATGGAAGACCCCATGCTGGAGCAGGGGGATGCCTGTGTCCCTGTGGGAAACTTGCACCGGAGCAGGCTCCTGACAGGACCTGTGGCCCCATGGAGAGAAGACCCCACAAGGAAGCAGGGGAGGAGTGTGAGGAGCTCTGCCCTGAGCAGGAAGGACCAGCAGTGACAATGTGTGATGAACTGACCACAACCCCCATTCCCTGTCCCCCTTGCTGCTAGGAGGGAGGAGGTCGAGAATTTGAGAGTGAATTTGAGACCATGAAGAAGGGAGAGGTAGGGAGAAGGTGTATTAAGGTTTGGGTTTATTTCTTATTATCCTACTATGATTTGAGTGATGGAGCGGCTTTGGTGTGCACCTGCCATCCAGCCAGGATTGACCCACCACGAGTGGGAAGAAGTAAAGTATCATCTTGATTTTGCTATAAGGAAAAGAGTAAACTAAGGTTTTGTAATCATTAAGACAACTGAACCTTTATATTTTTTCCAGTAAATGAAGGATTTTTTGCAAAATAATGCATCTGGTGAATATGAAATAATCTCACTGCAGGTGATTGAATTAGTCTTTCCAATACAGAGAACTTTGTGCAGAAAAGGATGTTTTTTTACCTACTGTAAACAATTACCAACCTTCACCAAAGACTTTTTTGTCCAGGTTCTTCAAATGACAAAGTAGCATTTAAATATTTTGTCTGCTACTCAAATGGCAACAATCAATACAAGCATCTCCTTCTGGATCTGCAGTATTTAAACTGGAAAAGCTGAAGAAGAAAACTAGTCTTTCAAGGTTACAGTGCACATGTGTGTTTTCTGTGCCACACACTGTGAAGCATAATGAATGTAATTCTCTATCATTAATGCACATGGACACAGTGCATTGGAGCTAAAGACCTCTGACCATAGTCTTCAAAGAGAATAAATGAGCCATTGCTAAATTCCCACATGTGCTAAATGCGCTTTTAGTAAGACTCTCTTTGCTCTCAAAGGAGCATTCAAACAAGAAAAAAAACACCTGGATGGAGTCTGAAAAAAAAATGAAGAAATACAATTAAGATTGGGGAAATGGACACAGTGTTACTGGCCTGCTCATGCTATCAAATATGAAGCAATTACAGCAGTTCTCTTAATGTCTGTGATCATATTGGAAAATAACTTATTTTAGCCCTGCTCAGTTCCACAACAGAGATTATCTTGCTATCCCACCAATAAGGTTTCTTGTAGATGTGTCAGCTAATTATAAAAGCTACTGCATTTGAGAATACACTATAATGAGATGCGTGCTATTATTAGGTGTGTTTAGTGCCAGTTTTAAGGTACCTTCGTAATGAAACACACTGTACAGTTCAAGGTTATCTAGATCTTGTTCTGCAGATGTGGAGCACCAACAGTTATTAGCAGAGCTCTGGGATGGGATGTGATGAGTTCAGAGCTCACTTGGGTACCTTTGTGGAGAATGAGGTCAGGCATAGTCTAGACAGGCCACCAGACAGACATTGCTTTGCCTTTGGTAACAAGCAGGGTTGAAAGGAACAAAGACTTGCAGAAAACGAGGGAAATGCATTAATTTTGCAGTATTTTTTTTTTCCATTTCTTTTGCTGTGGTAAGCTGGGACTCTTGCGTCTGTCATAGTAGGAGTCCTAAGGGACAGAAGGATGGGAAGCTGCTCTTGAGTTTACCTTCTGTTGGATTTTGGGTTGTTGTGTTTTTTTTATTTTCTATTTTTATTTTTTTTTAGTTTGGGGTTTTTGGTTTTTTTCCTAAATTCACACTAAGCTTCAACTTACAGACATTTGCAGTACAGTTTTGACAGTGGCATTATCAATAGGTGTGCCCTATTTTAAGACAGAGTATTGTCTGTGTGCTGGGACAGCAAGTTTGATTGTTGTCCTGGGTTCAGCAGTAGCAGTCATGTTTCTCCTCCTTGGTAGCTGGTGCAGTGCTGTGTTTTGACTTTCGGCTCGGGAACAGAGCTGATAGCAATGTTTTGGTTTGGCCAAGGACTTTGTGAGCCTCATGCTCTGCCAGGGAGGAGGGGAAGCCAGGAGGAAGCAGAGACAGGACACCTGACCCAAACTGACCAAAGAGGTATTCCATACCACAGCACGTCATGCCCAGGATGTAACTGGGAGTTAGCCGGAAGGGCTGGGAGACTGCAGGGTTGGAGGAGGTATCGGTCAGAGCTTGGTCGGGCTTGGGGGCCGAGTTATCAGTCAGCTGGTGCTGAGGTGTTGTATTCTCTTCCCTTGTTATTTCCTTTATCATTATTATCATTGGTGGTAGCAGTAGTGGTTTGTGTTATACCTTAGTTACTAAACTGTTCTTATCTCAACCCGTGGGAGTTGCATTCTTTTGATTCTCCTCTCCGTCCCTCCAAGAGCAGGGGGAGGGCAAGAAAGGGGGGCGAAGTGAGCGAACGAATTACCTGACTGGGTTTAAACCACGACAATTGTGTACCGACAGCTGTAAGGTTGAGGAGGAGTGACCCTTACCTAGACAGTCCTTGGTTGTAGTGGGAGTTCCTGCTAAGTCTTGAGATGGCCTTCAGGAAAGGAATGTCTAAATGTTTTTGAAACCTGCATAGCGTATTGGCTCCTTCTGCTTGTGCCAACATGTTACTGACATCATTAAAATTTAATATTGATGTGAAAAATACAGCTTTGTACTGTACATAAAGGTGCAGTCTCTTTGATAACTTTTTGCCTTTTATGGCATTTATCCAGTTTTGTAAAGTTGGTATTTATCACGTTCTTAACCTCTTTCACTCTTCTCTTTTCCCTGCTCTTAACATAAAAAATTGAATGCCTTTGTGCATCTTGAATGTACTGCCATGTAGAAATCACAGTGCCACAGGCTAGCCACAAAAACTGGTAGACCATTTGAATAGGAGAGAGAGAGCTGGACGTGTTGTCACTGCCTTTTTTATTTGGTTATAGAAGAACATTATTATACAATATCCAAAGTAAAGCACATTACCAGTTACCTTTCTTACTGGCATATGGCACCCTTCACTGAAGTAATTCTCAAGAGGACTTTTCTTTGTATTGCAGAGTTTTCCAGAAGTATTTATAGAAATAACACGAATTTATCTACCACGTAAGTTTACAACACACGTAAATTAATTCAAGTATCACTGGAATGTCAGCTGAGTCAGATGTTGCAATAAGTCTGTGTCCTGGGTTCAGCAGTAACAGTCGTTTTTCTCCTTCTTAGTAGCTGGTACAGTGCTGTGTTTTTGACTGTTAGCCTGGGAACAGTGGTGATAACACTGGTGTTTTTAGTTGCTGTTCAGTAATGTTTAGTCTGACCAAGGACTTTCTGAGTCTCATGCTCTGCCAGGGAGGAGGGGAAGTCAGGAGGAAGCAGAAACAGGACACCTGAGCCAAACTAGCCAAAGGGGTATTCCATACCACAGGATGTCATGCCCAGCATATAAACTGGGGGCAGTTACCCAGAAGGGTTAGATCACTGCTCGGGTCAGGCTGGGTATCGTTTGGCGGGTGGTGAGCAGTTGTATTGTTTTCCCTTGTTATTTCTCTTATTATTATTATTGGTGGTAGCAGCAGTGGTTTGTGTTGTACCTTAGTTACTGGGCTGTTCTTATTTCAACCCATGGGAGTTACATTCTTTTGATTCTCCTCCCCATCCCTCCGAGAGCCAGGGGTGGGGAGGGCAGGGGAGGAGTGAGCAAGCGACTGCCAACTGGGCTTAAACCACAACAGTCCGTTCACTGCTTGAAAATAAAAAAGTAATGAAAGTAATGTTTGCTTATTGAAGTCTAGTGAAAAGTAAATTACCCAAATATTTCTATTATATGCAAAATTTAGTAAGAACTTAATTCAGTTATTTTAACTTCTTAGTTCTGATGTAAATGTGTGTTTCATAGGGAGGTAAAGGCTTGGTAGATTACATCTCTGTTCCAGATTCTGGATCACACTTCAGAATGCCTGTTGGGGGGGCCTCCCTCCCTAGTCTCACCCCAGGATGTCGCAGTCCAAGTACTGGGCTAAAAGAATCTTTTTAAAGTAAGCCTGAACTGTCTCATTCCCCCTTACAGATTTTGGAGTATATGAATGGAGTGAATGGTTCTCATTACCTTTCACTTATTCCTAAACACAAAGGCCACAGCAAGCTGAAATTCACCATCTCGGCATACTTTTCCCAGCTGTTTTCCATGCTTTCCTTCATTTCCTTGCAAAATCTCTGGCAATCAAATCCCAGAACAAATACTGGTTAAATCGTTCAGTTTTGGATGACAAATTTACAGTCTGCTGATCAGAATTGCTAGTTTTTTTTAGAAAGCTTATGGCCAGATCCAAGGAAGGTATTTGCAGCTGAACAAGGATTAATTCAGGACTGAAAATACAGTAGGTAAACCTGGATTTAGTCCCAAGACCACTTATTTGGGTCTTTGACCTGCATCAGTCCAGCACTGTTGACTGTTCTTCTCTGGCTCTGTATAGGGGAACCTGTGAATTTGCCCAGTGTGGTAGCTTACTAAAAATACTGGAATACTCTCGAAATTATAGAGTTCTGCTTACCTTAAGGATGCTACGACTGTCATTGTACATGGCTACATACCTTTGGTGTGGAAATCCTCTGCTTGCTTGAAATGGTACAGCAGTTTCTTCTTCCTCAGCTACAAATGCACAGTTTCATTGAATTCCTTAATTACATTATAGATTTTTCTCCCTGCCTAGCTATAGAGAAAGTAGAAAGCAAAGGATGTTTCCTTAATTTCTTAAAAATCATAAAAAAATAATTCTGAAACAAGTCATCTTAAGATGTGACTCCTTGCAGGCCATGCTGCTAACTGAAATGGAGTTCTTGTCTGAGACTAAACTGGTTTATGTCATAAGAGAGTTGTAGAGAAAAGCAGGACAGTGCCTAAGATACTAATCAGGGGAAATAAAAGGTAAACAAGATAAAGCCAGATAATAGAAATCTAAGAAGAATTTCTAGCTCTTAGAATGTTTGCTTATAAATGAAAGTATTTTTTCAAGTGTTATAAAATAATGTGACTTTTATATAAAATACTGTTAGCTGCATCTAGTGATAAACATGAAAAATAATTTCTGATTTTACTGGAATGTTTAAGCAGTCAGTTTTTATGACTTTAAAATATGCTGTAAGAAAAAGGGTGATTCCTGGGGAAGAAGGAATTGGAAAACACAATACATAGCAAATTTTAAATACGCTATCTGCAATAAGGAAGTAGAAATCACTGTTGCTTTTTATTTACAATAATCCAAATATCTAGGATGACTTAAAATTCAGTGTGTCCTGAATACCAGGGAGATTACCAGATATAATTATCTCAGTCTTATGTAACACAAAATAAAGTTTCGGTCAAGTACTGAGCTTTTCCTTCTGCCTACATATTGAAATATTCGTCTTTGCATAGTCCTCTCTGCATAAAGAGTTAGAAATTGATGGTCATAGAATAATAGCATCACAGAATGGTTTGGGTTGGAAGGGACCTTAAAGCTCATGCAGTTCCAATCCCCTGCCATGGGCAGGGACACCTTCCACTAGACCAGGTTGGTCCAAGCCCTATTCAACCTGGCCTAGGACACTGCCAGAAATGGAGCATCCAAGAGTGTCATGGTTTAACCCCAGCCAGTAACTCAGAATCATGCAGCTGCTCGCTCACTCCCCTCCTTCTTCCTCCCCTCCCTCCCCCACCTCGACTCCCATCACCTTAAGAGTGTTTTGGAGTATCTCATGTATTGTATGAGTACATATTTTTTCCTTCTTCAGAAGGGAGGAAAATAATACGCCATGAGGCATGTATCACTGAACTTAAGAGTGCAGGACCTCCTTTTGCTGGAAGGTTTGTCAGGGTGGTGAGCTGGTGATTGTTTTCACATGGCTGTGCAGGACCATTTACATCAACCTCCACAGAGCCTTGGTCCTTTGGTTGGACCATGTTCCTCATGGAAGTTTGAGGGGGATGCTGTCCCTACCTGAACATCAGAGAACCCCTGCAGAGAGACCACGGTTGTGCTCTTGGTGCACTGGGTTGTTTAATCAGCAGAGGTTCCTGCTGACTGGGAGGGAGAAGGGAAGGGTCTGTTCTGTGGTTAGACTAGAGCTGATCCCACGAGGAACAAAAACTGCAGATAGGATGCACAGGGAAAATGTTTGTTTTGCAGTGTGGAAACTAAAGACCATTCCTTAGATCTCTGCTTGAATGTGTGAACTCAGGCAGCATGTCAGCCTCCCCTGTACACCTGTAACATCTCTCACAGTCACTGGAAATGCAAGGGTTGCAGTGAGAGCAGTCAAAGAGAGGAGGGGGGTATGCTGAAAGAGAAAGCCTTGAAACAGCTTCTTCGTCTTGGTTTAAGTCAGGCTACCCAAAAAGTGATCACCAAGACCTGTAATTCAGACTTTTTTTTCCAAAACTGATCTCAAATAATTTTTAGTAATGTCAAGTTCACAACAACAAGGTACACTGAGCTGTCTTTTCTGTGCAGACCAAGAATATTCCCAGCTATTCATCTGTCACCTTGTGAGTAGCACTGTCCAGTGAGACCGCCCCCTTCCCAGCTGGTTGGTATCTGTGGTGTTTGTATTCTCGTTGGTTATGTTTTGTGCGCACTTTCAGTTAATCTCATTTTGTTGTGACTCACTGTGAAAGTATTTCTATGTAAAGCGAAATACTGTGCTCTGCAGTGCTTAAGCAAGAACTGTACTAATGCAATAAGTAGCTATATTAAATGAGCTGATCACAGGATGATAGAGTCACAGAGTGGTTTGGGTTGGAAAGGATCTTAAGATCATCTAGTTCAGCCCCTCTGCCAAAGGCAGGGCCACCTTCCACTAGAATAAGTTGCTCAAAGCCCCATCCAGATGTGGTAATCTATTCTTAATTATTCCTATTCTTAATAGCTTCCACACAGGAAAAGAAAACTCTGCTAATCCTCTAATTAAATTTGCAAACTAAAGCTGTCCAAGCCTTTGGCACTTTTTTTTTTGAGAAGCAATTACGTTGTAGGTGTAAGCTCACACCCATGGCTGATGTCTGACATTTAGTTTGACACTGCGTTATGTCCAACAAGCCAGCAAGGCTAAGAAGGTGCAGCTTTCCTTCACCCTCTGTCCCCAGGAGCAGGAAAAACATCTCCATGCATTTCCCAAGTGATGTGCAGCACACAAACGCGTGTGCAGCTGTGTACATGGCACTTGGGGTTTTATCCGTTCCCACAGTTTCATATAGGGATGTCCCTTTGGATCTCTCCTAGGCACCTTTCCATCCTAACATCCTCTCTATCATCACTTCCCACCTGGCTTAGAATATAGCTTTACTCCCCTATTTAATAGTTTGAAGTGGCCTCATAGTCTGTTTCTCACATCCTCTGGTTGTTTCTTACCTGGTATGTGCTACAGCTATCTCATCTATCAAAGCCCATAATTTTGCTTCCTCCTAATGAAGATGGAGTATGTTCAACAAAAAAGAAAAGAAGACCTTGATCCTAAATTTAAATCTTATACACAGCGCCTTGCAACTAAATCATTCTCCCTCTAGGAACCAACTGCAGGCATTTCAGTGGAGTGCCTGGATTTTATATTCCACAGCGTTCTGGATTTTATATTCCCAATGCTTTAACATAAAAATATTTCATTATATTCCTTCATTGTGCTGTTCTTTAGGCCACAGTGTTCTGCAGCCTCTCTCCTCTCTTCCAGTTTCTGTAAAGACCTGTTCACATGCCTCGTAGTCAGATGCAGGATTGGCAAGACCCTGCATCATACAATAAGCAAGCTGTTTGGCTGCAATGATTTCTTCCCTATGGATAGGGAAAAGCTGGACCACACATGTGTTTCCCTCTTGACAGGCTGAGTGAGCTTAATGCTATCCACAGTTTCTTAGCAGATGCTCAATTCTAAAAGTTTAATCCTCAGAGCCCTTTACAAAGGTTCCCAGGGACTTGAGTGAGAGTTGATTTAGATTCTGGGTTAGAAATCGGTTTGTTATTTCCCCTGTGTTTCACACAAACTCAGCAACCATTGTCTGTATAGCTTTGTTTTTAACTTGCACTTTAATAATTTCTTTCTTCTGTGTTTTTGAAATATAGGCAAGAGAATGATAGGGAGAGGCATTCTGACTCTTCCTCCACCTTTACACAGTAATCCTTTAACACTTTGCTTATTGCCATGGTATTGGAATAAAGGAACATCTGAAATTGTATTTTCAAATCTGACAAACTTTGTTTCTGAGTTTTAAATCCACTGTGTTTTCAGACAAGCTTATAGCAAGCAGCCCAGTGCTGTACATTGGCTTCCCTTAGCTGGCTTGACATATCTCTGTCTCTATTAAACATTTAAAATTTTTCCTTTTCACTTCCTGTCTTTTTGCATCATACATGGCTGCCCTTGTCAAGCACTTACTGAAAGTTAGATTTTTCTTTTTTTTTTTTTTTTGAAGTAATTGCGTTTAAAACTTCACTATATTCCTGTAACAGACCTTGCGGTGAAGGTGTCTATTAACATACAAATGTAGCTGTCTGGTGTTACAAAGGGAATTGGCTAGACAATGGGAAACATGGTGCCACACTGAAAAAGGAGCACAGAAAAGTGTAGCTGGCTGAACACCCCAGGTATTGGGCACACTGCTTCTACAGAGCTTTCAGTTTAGCACCCTGCAGGTGAGCACATCACTAGGCTTGAATACAGCCATGGTCTTGGAGAAGGTGGCTGTGGTGGTGATCTGTCATGCAAATTCCTGAGCTTGCTGAACCCCCATCCTTCCCTTGGGAGATTTACAGTGGCATTGTAAGTGCATGTAGAAGATAGATGTTCCCTAGTCAAGACCACATATCCTGATAAAAGATTTATGCATTGTACTCAGACTGGGTTTGCAAGTGAGGAAATGAGTGCTTGTTAAAGGACCCAAGGCAACATAACCTTTTCTTTGCTAGCAACACAAGGCAGAAGGCTAGAAGAAGTTTGAAGGTAGAGGGTAATTTATAATGTTCAAACGAAGGAGATGAGTTATTTCTACAAACACAAACTTGTCCTGCTAGTGTCAAAGTGGTCTCATCAAAGGTTATGAGCTAAACAGTGCATGCACTGCTGAGTCTTAGAGGCTTACAAGCTGTTGGAAGTTATTGACAGACTGGAAGGAAAAGTGCATTTACTGTTGCCTGACTTCATTCTTTCAGAAACTGAGGGTTGTACATCTTTTACATGCCATCAGACTGTCCCCAGACAAGCACTGTAACTGGCTTCCAATTTGGTCCATGTTACATTTAAGAAGAAACTGATACTTAGGTGAGAGATTCATGCTGCCTTGGAGTTTACAGTTTTGTTACTGCAAGTGATTCTCCTGGAATAAATGTGATTATAAATGAACTGAGGATAGAATTCCCTATAAGAAAGATACAATGTTTTCAGCAAGTCCCACCAAAAAGCCAGGAAAACAGAGTATTTGTGTTAGATTTCTGTTAGACTCTCCAAGTCTCTGCCTTACAGATGAGGCTAGACAATTTCAGCCTATGTTCTGACACACACTCATACATCACAAACAAGCTACTCTCAGTTATGGTCTCTGTGGTGGTCTCCCACCACTACAGAAGTATGTGTGAGTTTACCTTTTACTTTGGATGTACTATAGACAAGGGATGGACATAATACCCAATCACAGAATCATAGAATAGTTAGGGTTGGAAAGGACCTTAAGATCATCTAGTTCCAATCCCCCTGCCATGGGCAGGGACACCTCACACTAAACAATGTCACCCAAGACTCCATCCAACCTGGCCTTGAACACCACCAGGGATGGAGCATTCACAACCTCCTTGGGCAACCCATTCCAGTCCCTCACCACCCTTACAGTAAAGAACTTCTTCCTTATATCTAATCTAAACTTTCCCTGTTTAAGTCTTAAACCATTACCCCTTGTCCTATCACTTCAGTCCCTAATGAAGAGTCCCTCCCCAGCATCCTTATAGGCCCCCTTCAGATACTGGAAGGTTGCTATGAGGTCTCCACGCAGCCTTCTCTTCCCCAGGCTGAACAGCCTCAATTCTCAGCCTGTCTTCATACAGGAGGTGCTCCAGCCCGTGATCACCCTCGTGGCCCTCCTCTGGACTTGTTCCAACAGTTCCATGTCCTTTTTATGTTGAGGACACCAGAACTGCACACAATACTCCAAGTGAGGTGTCACGAGAGCAGAGCAGAGGGGCAGGGTCACCTCCTTCGACCTGCTGGTCATGCTCCTTTTGATGCAGCCCAGGATATGTTTGGCTTTCTGGGCTGCAACTGTGCACTGAAGCCAGCTCATGTTCATTTTCTCATCAACCAACACCCCCAGGTCCTTCTCAGTAGGGCTGCTCTGAATCACTTCTCTGCCCAACCTGTAGCTGTGCCTGGGATTGCTCAGACCCAGGTGTAGGACCTTGCACTTGTCATGGTTAAACTTCATAAGGTTGGCATCAGCCCACCTCACAGGCGTGTCAAGGTCCCTCTGGATGGCATTCCTTCCCTCCAGCGTATCAACTGAACCACACAGCTTGGTGTCATTGGCAAACTTGCTGACGGCACACTCAATCCCACTGTCCATGCCACCAACAAAGATGTTGAACAAGACCGGTCCCAACACCAATGCCTGTGGGACACCACTCATTACTGGTTTCCAGCTGGACATTGAGCCATTGACCACAACTCTTTGCGTGCAGCCATCCAGCCAGTTCTTTATCCACCGAGTGGTCCATCCATCAAATTGACGTCTCTCCAATTTAGAGACAAGGATGTCATGCAGGACAGTGTCAAATGCTTTGCACAAGTCCAGGTAGATGACATCGACTGCTCTACCCCTGTCCACCAGTTCTGTAGCACCACACAGAAGGCCACCAAACTGGTCAGGCAGGATTTCCCCTTAGTGAAGCCATGCTGGCTGTCACCAACCACCTTGTTGTTTTACATGTGCCTTAGCATGCCTTCCAGGAGAATCTGCTTCAGATTTTGCCAGGCACAGAGATGAGACTGACTGGTCTGTAGTTCCCTGGGTCATCTGTTTTCCCCTTCTTGAAAATGGGGGTTATATTTCCCTTTTTCCAGTCGTCAGGAATTTCACCTGACTACCATGATTTTTCAAATATGATGGGCAGTGGCTTAGCAACTTCATTCACCAGCTCCTTCAGGACCCACAGATAGATTTCATCAGGTCCCATGGACTTGTGCATGTTCAGGCTCTTAAGATGGTGTCAAATCTGATCCTCTCCTGCAGTGGGCCTGAGGTCTTCATTCTCACAGTCCCTGCGTCTGCCTTCCAAGACTTGGGTGATGTGCTTGGAGCATTTGCCAGTGAAGACTGAGGCAAAGAGGTCATTAAGAACCTCAGTCTTCTCCAGGTCCAGGGTTGCCAGTTCTCCTGATAGATTCCGGAGAGAGCCCACATTGTCCCTAGTCTGTCTTTCATTTGCAATGTATCTATAGAATCCCTTCCTGTTAAATTTCACATTCCTAGCCAAGTTTAATTCTGACTGGGCCTTAGCTTTCCTAACCTGGTCCCTAGGTTCCCAGACAACATCCCTGCATTCTTCCCAGGCCACCTGTCCTTGCTTCCACCATTTATAAGCCTCTTTTTTTCCCTCTGAGTTTCCTCAGCAGCTCCTTATTCATCCAAGGAGGTCTCCTGGACCTCCTGCTGCACTTCCTTCTAGTTAGGACACAACACTCCTGAGCTTGTAGCAAGTGGTCCTTGAATATCAACTAGCAATCTTGGGCCCCCCTGCCCTCTAGGGCTATATCCCATGGAACCTTACTGAGCAGGTTCCTGAAGAGGCCAAAGTCTGCTCTCTTGAAGTCCAGGGCAGTGAGCTTGCTGCACGCTCTTCTCACTTGAGGATCTCAAATTCGACCATCTCATGATAGCTACAACAAAGGCTGCCCTGGAGCATCACATTCCCAACCAGCCCTTCCCTGTTGGTGAGCACGAGGTCAAGCATGGCACCACTCCTTGTCAGCTCCTCTACAACTTGCTGAAAGAAGTTGTCTTTCAAACAATCGAGGAACTTCCTGGATTGCTTGCACCGGGCTGTACCGTCCTTCCAACAGATGGCATGGTGGTTGAAGTCCCCCATGAGGACAAGGGCCTGTGAGCGTGAGGCTGTTCCTATCTGTCTGTAGAGTGCTTCATCCACAGAGTCCTCTTGATCAGGCAGTCTGTAACAGATCCCCACAATAATGTCCCCCATCGCTGTTCTCCCTTTAACCCTGACCCACAATCTCTCTGTCAACTGCTCACCTGTCTCGAGACAGAGTTCCGTGCTCTCCCTAACATAAACACCAACTCTCCCTCTCTGCCAGGCCTGTCTTTATTCTAGAGAGCATGTAACCTTCCATTCCAACACTCCAAACACAGGAGCCATCCCACCATGTTTCTGTGATGCCTATTATATCATACCCCTGCAGACATGGACGTATCTCTAATTCTTCTTGTTTATTCCCCATGCTAAGGGCATTTGTATAGAGGCATCTGAGCCAAGCTCCAAATGAAGCTGGCTCATTGGCTGGAGAGGATGAAGTATCTTTACATTGCTCCGAGCATTTATTATAGGTGCTGGCAACTGACTGGTAGTGCTGGGATGGAATGATGCCCCTCTCTCCTACTCCATCTAGTTTAAAGCTTTTGTGGACCAGCTCCACCAGCTCCCAGTAGACTTGGCCTCTCAAATTAAGTCCACTGTTCTAACCATTTATTAACCTGCCAGGTCCACCTGGCCTTTTTAAGATCCTCTTTATCCTGGAGAACTGATAAAAAGACTGAGCTCCAGAGCCCCTAACCACCTCTCCCAGGGCTCTGTAGTCCTTCTTAATGTTCTCCAGGCTACTGCTATCTATATCACTAGCACCCACATGGATCACTAGAAGTGGATAATAGTCAGTGGGGCTTACTAGTGCAAGCAGCTTCTCTGCAACATCCCAGATCTGAGCCCCTGGAAGGCAACACACCTCCCTTGAGACTGGGTCAGGCTGACAGATGGGTGCCTCTGTTCCTTTCAAAGTAGAATCCCCTACCACTACGATCTGCCACTTCTTCCTGGCAGCACCCGTAGAGATCTTTACCAGTGCATCAGCTGGTTGTTCCTTTGGTGTGGTGTGTTTCCTCGTTAGCCCCCTGCAGAACTGCGAAGTGGTTCTGGGTGGGGACATCAGATTTAGGAGGAAGCCCCTTGCTGTTAATTGTCCTCTTCCTCCTGGTTTTTGGGTTTTTTTTTTTGGTTTGTTACTTGTTCCCATCTTCCCGGGTTAATGCCCTCCTTTCCTGCATGAACTACAGTGGACGCTTGAGGCCCCTGCACATTTTGGGCCTGGAGCAAACAGTCCTGCTTCCTGTTAGCTTCCATGACATCTTTTATCCTATTGACAGCGTCCCGCAGCTCAGCCCCTGCTGCAGGAGGACCTCCACCGGGGCGCACCGAGCGCAGCCCTGCCCATTGTGCACCTTTCCCTCCCCAGACCAGTGCAGGCACTCTCTACACCCCGAGCTCTGCACTGCAGCCTCCCCTCTCATCGGCTCTGTCTGGGTGCCTACGCTGGCCACCGCCGGGGCAGCCAGAGCAGAGCTCCCGGACCGGGCCCTGGTCATCAGGCGAGCGCTCACCATCCCGTTCGCCTGCCTGCGCCGACCTCTTAGTGGCTCGCGCTCCCTGGGGCAGGTTTTTAACCAATCAGGGCTGGTGCCGCTGCTTCCGGCTGCACCCCGCGTGAGTCAGCTGCTCGCTCTCGTCAGCTGAGCTGCCGGCTCCCGGGCAGGTCCTGTCGAGGACTTGAGGCTCCCTCGGTGGCTCTCGCTGCTCTGAGGCTCCTGGACGCTGAGCTTCCCCAGCTCAGGTGTTGAAGGTGTTCTCTCTCGAGCTACTCACCTCAGCAATTGACCCATCTTTCATGTCTTCCCTACACCTTCCTTTTCCAAGCCTTGCACATTTTTTCAGCTTACTGGTCAGTTTCAATCCATGTCTCAAAGACATGCTCCTCAGGAGTGCACAAGGAATATTGGCAACTGTGGAGAGAAGGCTCAAATGAGTCCAAAAGGCCCACTGGGGAAGAGCAGGCAGGACTTCAGCTTTTCTCATCTTGTGAGGTCAGAGACAGTGAGTCTACCAGCATGTGCAGAAGTTGCTGTTGTGCACCCAGGCTACTTGTGCATGCTAATGTCCCCACAAGGCAAGAGGGAGCTTGTTAGCATGGGGAAGGTATTTGGGAACAGAGTCGAGAGACTGGAGGAGAGAAGGCTCTGCCATTTCTGTTGTTGGTGGGATGACATTAGAAATCTTTCTATAAGAGACAACTATGTTGTCAGATAACAATAGTTCATATAAACCAATTCAGTGTGTTGTTCATATATATACAAACATACATGTATACATTCTGAAAGCCATGATCTCTCCTGTAAGAAGCAATTATTTTGAAAGTACCATTGTTATGATGAAGTTATATTCTTTCTATATGCAACCATTTAAAAATTTGCACTGAATTTCCCAGCACTGCAAATATGATAACATGTGTGAGTCCAGTTCAACTTGTTTTAATGACAAATGTCATGCCACGGTATTGCAGGTGCAAAGGGCATGGGTCAGGTACCTGAACACAGATAACTCATAGAATCATAGTATTATTGAATAGTTAGGGTTGGAAAGGACCTTAAGATCTTCTAGTTCCAATCCCCCTGCCATGGGTATGGACACCTCACGCTAAACAATGTCACCCAAGACTTCAGCCAACCTGGCTTTGAACACTTCCAAGGATGGAGCATTCACAAATTCCTTGGGCAACCCATTCCAGTCCCTCACTATCCTCACAGTAAAGAACTTCTTCCTTATATCTAATCTAAACTTCCCCTGTTTAAGTTTGAACCCATTACCCCTTGTCTTATCACTACAGTCCCTAATGAAGAGTCCCTCCCCAGCATCCTTATAGGCCCCCTTCAGATACTGGAAGGCTGAGATGAGGTCTCCATGCAGCCTTCTCTTCTGCAGGCTGAACAGCCCCAGCTTTCTCAGCCTATCTTCCTACGGGAGGTGCTCCATTCCCCTGATCATCCTCATGGCCCTCCTCTGGACTTGTTCCAACAGTTCCATGTCATTTTTATGTTGAGGACACCAGAACTGCACACAATACTCCAAGTGAGGTCTCACAAGAGCAGAGGGGCAGGATCACCTCCTTCGACCTGCTGGTCATGCTCCTTTTGATGCAGTCCAGGATATGTTTGGCTTTCCGGGCTGCGAGTGCACACTGAAGCCAGCTCATGTTCAGTTTCTCATTAACCAACACCCGTAACTCATGCCATTTGAAATGCTCTAGGGTAGCCAACATCTGTGTGAGGCTGGCAGTTGTGGCAAAGTGTAGAGGGAGGACCCAAGCTCTCTTGCTGCGGGTCTTGCCCTGGGCCATGTCAGAGAGGTTGGCAATACTACCGCTGCACACAGTTGACTTTGGGCAAGTCAAGCCCAAAGGGACAGCAGGAGATTTCCTGCCTGATGTGTTTCCCAGGTTGTGTCTGCAGCTTGTTTAATTGAGCAGTTCATCACCATTTGTGTAGGCATCTTGCTGCAGTTCTGATGTGCCAAGTCTCCTTTTACTTATCTTTGACCATCTATCTCTAACACACCTCAGATTATTGAACCAGAATATTGGGACATTGAATCATAGAATCAATTAGGTTTGAAAAGACCTTTAAAATAAAGTCTAACCATTCACATCCAAAGGACTGCTCAAAGAAAGTTTTTTTTTAAAAATTGACTTCTAATATCTTTGCTACCATATTTCACTTGTGTTTCAAAGAATAGACATTTTTGTGGTAAAGCGTTGAATGAGATTATACGGCACTGATGGATTTATTAATGCAGTAAAAATCATACTCAGTTGCCAAGACCTGCAAGTTTTGTTTTGGTGTTATCACATATCAGAGCAGCCAGAGGTGGCAGGGATGTAGTAATCCATGCTCCTCAAGTCTATTCCAGGAGGAGCACAAGGCTGAAGGGTCCTTTTACTCGCAGCAAACTTCCATGCATGCGAACTTCCTATCACATTAAGTTTGTCCCTGTTTCTCTAAGCTGCTGAGTAGTGTCAGAGTATGGCACACGAGTGTATAAGACTGCTGCCTACTTTAAGCTATGTCTTGGACAATATCTGCTCTTTGGCTTTAGAGGCCCTAAATCCCTACTGCTTCTTCAACGTGACCAGCAGTTATTGCCACTGATAGATGACTATTTTGATTGTTCCTGAGGCTGCTTCCACCACCCTATTCACTGGGAGCTCATATTGTGCTACAAACAAACCACAATTCAAGGTTTTATTTTTTATTATTCTGAATGGTAAGCAGTCTGTTGCTGTGTACAAAGTGAAAGCTTTTAAGAGGACTCTTTATTGTGACCTTCACAGAAAATACAAAACTAATATATCTCACTCTCAGCTGAGGATTGTTTGTGTATGTTAACTGTTGACAGAAGCCTTCACCTTGCACATAGATGGTAAGTAAGAGTCTGTCAGTCAACTGCTTTAAGAGTAGATATTGTTTGGATAGCATTGCCAGCGTTTTCATATTTGTGGAAACCTGTCAGGGTAAATCTCTCCTGGGTGCACAGAGTAACTATTTTAAACATTCGTGTAAACAACAGCTTTGTCAATTGCTTGAGCTCTAGACTGGGCGTTGCCATCAGAAATCTAGATTCTTCTCTCAGGATTGCTCTTCACTGCTCATTCATCTTGGCTTCATCTCCCCCATCTACAGAAAGGGATCTAGTGAAGGTCTAATTCAGGGTGGTAATGCAATGAGTGTTTAGTATATGCTTCCTTGTTGCATGCCTTCTGAAGTGGAAACAGCTTCTAAAGACTGCAGTCTGCATGGATAAAGGTTCATTGGGTATTTATTTTTAGCTGAGTGCTAGCTTACATAAAAGCATGTTATACCAAAGAATACTTTCATCTTTATCTCTTGCCTAATTTTTCCAGGTCACTATTTATGTACTGAATGATAAAAAACTGGGACAAGATTCCCATGGTTTGGCATGGGTTTAGGCCTTTACGTGAAGGTCAGGACACAAGAGGAAAAAATGTCCAAACATACCTCTCTAGTGTCTGCTCTTCCCTGCATATGAGTTTTCTTCTTAGATACATAAAAAGTGCTTTTCCCAGTCTAACAGTCAAGAGGGCCAGCAGTCTTCTCCGAAATATTAGTCTCCTCTAAAACCAGTCACAGACTGGGAGCAAAGTATATGACATGTGGCATGTTAGAAGAAACTTTGGGTCTTACTCCCTGCCTTTAAGTTCTGTCTCTTCTGTCTCTTTCTGAATTTATTTCAAGGGAATACTGAGGACTATAAAACAGGGGCACACTCAGGCCTGTGTGGCTAGCCATGACTGACGCAGGAAAGCCCCAGATTCTCCATTCAGAGCTAGTTCTGCTAATGGGTCAGGATTATCCCATGTGTAGTGCTCTAGACAAGAAAGTAGTTTTTGTGCCAGTAGAAATGCATGAACATAGACATAGCAATAGTACAAAGGAATGTAAGAGGCAAACCAGGACTGAGTGGCAATTGAAATCAATTTCCCTGTTGTAACATAGTCATGGGCTTAGTCTGGCTCCACTGAGATAAGGTGGGACTGATCTCACTATTCCTGCTGAAGCATCTTCCTTGGTATCACCTGGTATGTTGCCCACCTGAGCACAGCTTGTTCCCTTTTCTGCTGTGTTCTAGGTTATTGAAATGCAAGTCAAGATTTAATTATCATTCATATCAAAGTCTTCATAAGTGTTCATCTGGAGAGCTGTTGCTTAAGAAGGACCCAAGGCAAAGTCCTGGTTGCTTTGCGAGGTGGCTCAAGGCAGCCCCAAACCACACAGTGGTGAGGAGACTCAGAATTCAGAGTACTGCCTAAAGGGTCCTGCTGACACCTGTGTCTCCTGTACAGCAGCTCTGCGCTGCTGGAGAGAAGTTAATGTTAAACTCATTATCTCATTGCTTAACATGAGGAAGAAGTCCTGCTTATAAGAATAAAGGGATACTTTGTTAAGTTTCTAATTTGCATAATTAGAGGTATGATCAGTTTTGTTCTTAGTAATCTAGACAGCTTTGCTCTTACTTACGCTGTTACATGTATGAATTAAAGGAAACCTGTCTATGCTGTCACACCTGAAAAAAAAAAAAATAGAATTTTTGCACCTTGAGAATAAAGTCACTTCTCTGGATTTGTAGGGTTGTCAGGACATAAAACAGCAGCTTTTCAAGGCTACAGGTAATAATAATACCTTGCTTCTCCCCACCCCTCAATCATGAATTGTGGTAAGTGGAATTGTGTGTAAATCAGGAAATGAACAGCTTCTATGACAGAGAGGAAATAACCACAGGCTGAGCCAGCCTTGGAAGACACGTTTCTTAAGTAAGCTCTGTCAGGAAGTCCTATGTGAACAAACTTCCAAGGAGAGAAACACCCCTCATGAATGGACCCTCTGCTTTCTTTAAGGCTCAGGACAACCACAGAGGAGCACAGTGGGATGGATTTGTCCAGGTTGAGCTAGGTGGAAAAGCCACCTTCTTCCCAATGCTGACTCTAAACCATGTTATCCAACCAGTGCTGGAAAATGAAGCTCGTAAGATTTCTTCATGACCTTCTCTCCTTTTGTCATGTGTTTAGAGGAGCAGGTATTGGCTCTGCTCATAGGTTCACAAGATTTGACTTTCTTGTGTTCAGGACTTGTACTGCTTATATTGTGCTTATGAAATGCCAACTGCAGACCAGAAATCACCAATTTGTGCCTGGGCTTGGATAAGAGACAATGGTAAAACCAGTTGTCTAGTTGTTGTCAAAATAATTTGAGCACCTTCCCAAACAACAGATGAGGAAAAAGAGTTATTAACAGTCCTGGGGGACCCTGTGTTGCTGGGTATTTTTCACATGTGAGTGGATGCTTTAGTAGGAGAGATAGAAATTTATTCAAGATAGTGCTCTGGATTGTGATATTAAAAAAAAAAACTCTGCTTTTTCTGCAAAACTTTGGTTAAAAAATAGAGATAAAATCTGTAATAAGGAAAACATACAATGAATAAAGAAGGGGCAGGGTGGAAGCTACATATGAGAAAAATTTAGCTTAATAGTCCACATCATTTAGGGAGGAAAATTTCTAATTGAAAGATGAAAATAAATTTCATGGTACTGTGTGAGGTCTGCTGCAATAATATATCATATAGAATGATTTGGGTTGGAAGGGACCTTAAAGCTCATCCAGTTCCAACCCCCTGCCAGGGCAGGGACGCCTTTCACTAAACCAGGTTGCTCCAAGCCCTGCACAGCCTGGCCTTGAACACTGCCAAGGATGGGGCATATATGCTGATATTTTGGGGGTTTTTCACTTTTCTGGATTTTTCTTCCACATAGCTTTAGTTTTCAGCTTGTCATACAGCAAAATCACATTCCCCCAATTAACAAATCAGCTTCTTCAGAAGATCCACAGATAGACACAATTATGAGATTCATCATAAAGTTCAAAACAACTCTGTTTCTCCTGGTTACAAGGCAGAATCTTACGACGATAGTTAACAAAGTGTAAGCAGGGCACATCAAGATTTCTTGACATTATTAAATCATGGGGGGCAGTTTTTCAAAGCAAACATAGGAATATTAACATTTTTTTCAGCATATGGAACCCACAGCATCTTATAACTGAGCTAAAGTTGTTAGGAACTGAAATCAGCCACTGTGATGCCATCTCAAGGGTTTTGAGACAAGCTTTTAATGCATTCTGCGAATAGAATCATGTTTGTTTCTTTCAGAAACAATGAAAAAAATCCATTTACTTTTGCTAATAAAACCACAGTATATGTCACTACAGTTATGGGCTGGAAATTATATATTTTTTTTTACATAATATATTATGTCAAGTTACTACAGTGAACAATAGTTATTGTCAGGAAATAGATTCAGATAAGTTGTACAAACAACACTTCCTCCCTTAGATTTTCCCAAATTGAATTTGCAGATTGTGGCCTGGGGACAAAGCGTACCCTGAGCTCTTGAAGCAATAGCAGATGCAGTTCTGGCTTGTTTCCTTGGGTCTCAAAGGGTGTGAAACTGTCCTCAGCAGACCATGCGCACAAATGTTCCCTGCTTGCTTTTGTCCCAAGCCAGCCCTGCAGGAAATCAGCCATTGTTTTTAGTGATGCTACCCATAGTACTTTGCGGTTCTTCAGACATGGTGTCTGCATGGAAGCAATTATAGCATCGGTTACACAAATCATCTCCTTTACACTGTCCTGTAGCTGCAGAGCTCCTAAGAGGGGAACTATGCCCACCCAAGCCTGGATAGAGCACCCCCTGCACTCACCTCAACAGCACAAAGGACCTGGGTCTTTTTTAGTGTGTGGACCTCAGCAGAGAAACAGCCATGGAAATGGCGTCAGCTGCACAATGCAAAATATCTTCTGTTTGGGCCAAGATCATAAAGCATAAACCAGTGACACCATGCCCTCTACTTACACTGCCTTCTGGTTTCCCTTGCTGATGGTAACTCTGGACTCTGAAAACCTCTTCTCTGTATTTACTGCTATAAAACCAGATAATCAGCACAGCAGCACAAGCTGTCTTATTTCATGAGCAAAAGATATCAGTAATTAGGTTTTCTTTCCTCCCCCTACAGCTAAACCAGTATAGCAAGAGTAACAGGCAACAAAGAGTTTTGCACAGATAAAACACAATTTCTAATGAACATCTGATACACAAAAGTGTCAGGTGGTCAGTTGGAAGGGTGTGGCTGTAGGAAGAGTCCAGCCACAATGAACTGTTCAGTTATGCAAAACCTGCTGGTGCATTTAGGGAATTTCCCACAGGGAATGAGGAAGAGGAAGAGAAGCTGTTGGAGTGCCTGGCTGCTTCCACCTGTCCCCTCTCACCACCAGGTTTCCAGCTGGCATGAGTTTCGTCTAGCACTGCTGCCTGGCTGCAAGGGAGACAGACACTCAAGTTCCTTGAAATGGCTACTGGGGGTTGTTTTACCCACTTCTGTGTGCCTGTCTTCCATTTACTGTCTGAAACATGTTGGAGAAAAGATGGCAAGAGCCATTCTGCCATGATCCACCAATTCTTCAGATGCCTGAGGTCCCTTCCCTAGTTCCTCTTCTCAGGCAGGTGACTAGGTGAACAAAAATTAGGAAGTGTTAGGTTAGTAAGTTAAGTGTAAGTTAGTTTTCCTCTGCCAAAGCTTCTTCAGAATTGCATATAGTGTTCATTGGTCATTAGCCTTTGCCCTTCAGTTTCAGGAAGACATTTTAATCAGTTAATAAATAAATATAGTTCCTTAAATAATAGTTACTATCTAAAACACCTATGCACAGATTATTCTTCCTGTTCAAAGCCATCTTTAAAGTTATTAAGAAAAGAAGGTCGTATATAAACACTCTCTCACTCCAGCTGTAATCTGATTGTTTCATGCTCTCAGGCCTACATGAAAAATAAGCACTAAAACGATGTTATAGAAACTTAGACCGGCTTTCTTTTGGAAAAGAGTTACTATTAAGGCTAAGATACAACTTGTGAGCTGAATTCATTGAGGTTTCTGAGCAAAACCTTATGTCTGAAAATTAAGGAGGTGCAGCTAATCATGTTTAAACACCATTAAGACAAGAAGGAAGAGGGAGAATAAGGTCAGCTCTGGAACTGCAGAAGTCACTCACTCAGTCCTGTACATGCTCTGCAGCCAGAGAGTGCCAAGTCTTATAGTGCTTTTAAGATGTAAGTTGGCAGTGAGGTTTTGTTGGCAATCTATGCAGGTTAAGGGCTTCATTTCATTAAATGTAATTGTGTCCCCTCCCAAAACCTTCTGCTCCCACCTCAGAAAAGGTGCAGTTTCACCACTGGCTTAAAATGGTTAAAACACAGCAGGTCATGATGGAAGGGGGTGTCATTCTCCCACCCAAACCCTGGACCCTCTTTTTTTGTGTCACTGCTAGCGAATGAGTGGCTGCAAGGCAAGAACAACTTAGCGGTTTCATGGCTTGTTTTAATTTTCTGGCAGGTGAGCAAAGCAGGCCAATTTACCATAAAATCATGGGACTGATATTGTTTAAATAAAGCTATTACTAAAAACTTGTGGCTGGGGTAGGTAAAAGGAAATGGGCTAAAATGAGTGTAAAATCACTCTTTTAGAAAATCATTTTAGAATATCAAGTTGTGTTGAATAAAATATTGCATCTTAAGTGATCTACAAACCCATGTGGCCTCAGATCCCAGTTCCACAAGCAGATTTTGCCAAAAACATCTGTGCTGCCAAGAAAATTGGTTCTACTTTCCTCTGTCTTGTGGCCTTCCTTTCAGTGGCCAAACATTTGTCTGAATTACAAGTTCCCAAAACTGAATGACTTGGAAGAGCTGTGTTTTTTCTTCTGATGTTACAGCAACAGTTTATCCTATAATCTCGTTTAGGTGGCATTTTTTTCAGGAAAAAAAAAAGGATCCAGAGCTGCTTATCATAAACTGAATATGAGTCAACAGTACCATGCTGTTGTGAAAAAGGCAGACGTTAGATGAAGCTGTGTGAGCAGGAGTGTGTCCTGCAAGACAGGTCCTTGGAGTGAATGTCTTGCCCAACTGTGGGCATCATATCAAGAAAGACAAGGACCTACTCAACTGAGACCAGGACAAGGGATGTGGTAACGATGAGTTATCTGCAAACAAGGCCAAAGGAGGGAAGGCTGCAAAATAGTTTAACCTGGAGAGAGGCAGACATGGCAAGTCTTATGAATCATCAAAGGCTGCTGCAAACAAGAACAAGCCTGTTCCCTGTGTACCACGGGTGTAGAGAGGTACAGACTTAATATCACAAGAAAGAAGATTCAGATTATACATTACGGGAAAACTCCCAAATGTAAGGTTAGCTAGTCACTTGAAGAGATGATGTGGAGCATCTGGGAAAAAAAAAAACAAAGTCTTGGAGACCTCTGAAGCTGGGAGACAGCCATCACTCAGGGATGCAGGGATGGTGCTGGCTTGGCTCAGTCTGCCTAAGGAGAGGGTTAAATTTTTAAATCCTTCCAAGCTCTATGAGTTAATGGTATCATAGTAAATGTGTACATTAGAAGTTTTATACACACATGAATCAATAATAAATTCCTACATCATATACTTGTAACAAGCCCTATGATTTCAGTAATCAGGGAAGACTGGTTTCCTGCAAAAGCCTTTCGCAAAGGCTGGAGAGTGTGAGTTCTACTTTTTTATTCCAATAGGAAGATTATTTTGGAACTGCTGACATGATAAAACTTTTTACCTAAATGATAAAATTTTCTGCTGGAAAGTTACCTGGGTCTTTTCAACAGAAGCTGCCTCCACACTTCAAGAATTTGAAGCGGAGAGGTTGAGGGGAGAGCCATATATGCTTTTTTGAAAGATAGCAAAGACAAGAGGACAAGGAGAGCACTGCAGGCTGAATCAGTTGGGACAGCAGTTAATCACAGACAGCATCACACTATTAACATGCACTCAGCCCACAAGCACCATATGAGTAGCAAGTCCTCATCAAAAGGGCTCAGCAAACACTTCGGAACAGACAAAGCATCAGCCAACCCTTCTTGCAAGGCTGGTGTATAGGTCTGTTTGGGGCTGCACATACAGAGTATTTATGGCCAAGAAGCATAATCCATGCCAGGGTCATGCCTGCAGAAACTCTTGCAAGTTTACAATGTGCAGAGCTGAAGGAGATACTGCTGAAGATGCTGTTTTGGCATAAGAGGGGTGGCAGAGCTCTCAAGATAGAGGAGAATGTGTTATCAAGCTTTGTACACATGTTCTGGGAAATGTGCCTAAATGTTACTATATACCAGCTGATTCATTTGAGGGAGTCAGGAAGCAGTTGTAGCTCTTCTATCTGTATGTGACAAGCTGCTGCATTATGACACTCCATCTCCACTGGCAAATTTTAAAAAGAAACAAAACAAACCCACAACATTTTTATTTTGGGCATATGATTGTCTTTACCACAAACTGAATTTAGCTAAAACTTTCAATATATTTGATTATAATGGGAAATGTGTTTGGGGAATAAACTCTTGTTTTTAATGCAAATAGGTTTGTATTTCTGCTCAGCTTTTGTGGGTAGATGAACACTGCAGGAAATCTCTGCATAGCTGTATTTTTATTTGATTAATTCAGAAGATTAGCTCAGAAAAGGATGTTTCAGAGGTAGCAGAATAAATGGGCACTTTGAGACCTTTCCTGAATATTTCCTCTATGAAGTTTTTTGCTGTATCTGGAAATAAAATAGCAGAAAAAAAGGACAACAGTGACTATTACTAAGAAGTCCAAATGAAATCAGTAAGCTGATAGTTCATAATTTTGTTTCGTCCTTGCCTACCGAACTCCTTTACCTAACTCATTTTCTTGTCTGTTCCTCAGTTGTGCTAGTACTTCTAATTTTAACAGCTATTCTGATGCATATATGTTAATAGACTTGCATAATTTATGCAATACATCCCAGTAAGGCTGACAATGTACAGCTCACAGATCAATTCAAGCTAGAGCAACAATTCAAGAAAGCACAGCATGAAAATGGTGTTAAGGGAAATGAAATCAGAACAATACTTTTAATATAAATTATAGACATTTCATTTATATTTCATATCCATTTTTATGTAATAACTCAATTTTAGTCATATTGGATGGCTCTAATTTCAGGCAATTATTATCTTTTAACTATTTTGGAAGAAGGGAATTTTGATGAAAAAAGTGCGGCAGAGAACAATAAAACCACCGTCTTTGTATATAACTGCCTGTATATGTATGTGACGTATCAAATGTGAGTCAGTCATTTATTACCATTATAATGGTATATACCATCTATGGAGCCATAGATGAACCATCAATTGCAACATGATAAAATGAGTCCAGCTTTGATGGTTGTCTAAGCATGTACAATTAATTTCATTCCTATCTACAGAGTAAGGAGACAAAATCAGCAGGAAAATGCTTAGCACATAGTGGTTTTAGAGATCATACAATTATAGAATCACAGACTGGTTTGAGTTGGAAGGGGACTTAAAGCTCATCCAGTTCCAATCCCCTGCCATGGGCAGGGACACCACACTAGACCAGATTGCTCCAAGCCCCATTCAACCTGGCCCTGGAGATGCTATCTTCTGATGGTTTAAGTGCCATAGATGGGCTGAAATAGGAATAGCGAGATGCTAAATGCACCAGCCTAACCTTGTTAATACTTGGAGGACTCCCCAGGAGGGAGTTTCTCCTTTGTGTTTTTTTCTTGATCTTTACACCAGAGGAAAATGGCTGTAAACATGAGGGAATGTGTCTCAACAAAGGTATGGAGCATGCTGACCTCTTTCTTCTTCCCCCATTCCATAGGCTCATGTATTACCCAAATTAGTAGAACTGGACAGGCGGCATTGACTTATTTACATTGCCTACTGACTAGATACCAGAGATAAATGAGCAATCATTACGGCCTTTACTGAGTATGAATGAGTGCCTGGAGGGCATAAAGTTCTGTATCACATTACTAATTCCACTTACCTCAGAGCATTTTAAAAGCTTTTCTGAAAAAGAGGTTGGAAAGCTTTCAGCAGGTGGCTGTAGGAGAGGCTGAGAGGTATAACTTATTTTCTCCAAACTCTGTGCAGCCAAGGTGGCTGATGCCTTTCAATGCTACCTGAGAGACACATATCAAAACTCTTATCAAAACAGTTTCAATACATCCCGTGTCTGACAGGAAAGCATCCTGTACTCTAGACCTCCTCCCGTTTTCTTTTCTTTCAGTTACAGTGCTTGTCACCTTGCATTACAGATGAGTAACACAGAAACGTAAAGACATACCCTCTAGAAGAAAAAGAATCAGTTGTATAGGATGAGCAAGCTTTATCATATGTAGTAATTACATCAGTAAGTGGTAACAACTGTAGTATCCTAGAACGTTCCTTAAATCCATTGGAAGTAACAGTTTTAAACAGAAATCTATACATGAGCAATTAATAAAGATAACCACAATCCATATTAAGAAAGTATATATAATGCACATATGTAAAGCTTTCTGTCAAAAATCTTGTGAGCTGATTCTTTGCATAGAAGTTAAAGTTTATCATAAGTGAGAACATGTTAGATGACATGGAGAAGTATAAAGGGTGTTTTTTCCTTCCCCCATGCAGCAGAATAGGACAACCTGTCACCTGAAGCTCTTCCAGTGAATTCTAACTGATGTACTTCAAAGTGCTTTACAAATAAGTTCATGTATTTATTCCCACTGGATTGAAACTACAGCAGAGGGCAATGCTATGACAGCTCCAAGGACAGTAACTTTCATTCTGGGGGAGAACTCAAGATGTGTTGAGTTCTTTATGCTGGAACTGAAAGTGATTTTTCTAAAAGTATGGTTCATTAAAAAAATCTGTTTGACTAGCAGTGAACAATTGGAGGAAAAGTTGGTATTTGACATATTTGACTTTTTCAAAGCATTTTCAAATATATATAAGCCCTTTTTGACTTTTGCAAAACCAAATAAAAAATATCTGAATTTTACAGACTGTTTAAAAGGTTGAACAATACAATTACCCTAATCCATTTCTTCCCCAGAGTTTTGGAGATTAATAATTTTAGAGATTTCTGCACTGAGCACAACTTGTGATGAATAAAGCTCTTTTAAATCTTAAAAGTGGGAAATATTTCTCATCCAGTCTTACAGGATAGGTTTCATATCCTTACTTTACCTATACTGCAGGCTTATGTACCTATAGGATATGTAAATTCCAGATCTTTGTTGCTCTACCTGACTTCGACTCTAAGGCATTATCTAATAAGCCTTTCCTAATACCTGACAAAACTACTACGTGATAGCTGTATCTCATCTATGTATCCACACTTATGTCAGAAATTTCGAACTATTTTCACAAAGCCATTATATACTGCAGCGAAAATTAAAATCAATAAGAGACATATTTTTGTGTTGCCTCTTTCTTTGGTAAAAGAAGCATCACTCAAACAAAAAACAGTCTTACTCAAAATTATTGAATATTATAAATCTAACTTTATTATTGATACAAAAAATAGGATGTCAAATTGGAATAAAAAATACCTTTCAGCTCCCCTTGCTACCACTAATAATTAACAAAAAGATTGTGTTAATCAAAATAATCCAACTGACCTAAGAAGACAAACAGTAATGAGTGAACGTTTTACCATTTAGAAATGGTAAAATATTTTTTTTAAACAGTAAAATATTTTTTCTTTCACTTCTTTACTATGCATTCAAGAAGAGCCTACTTGTAAAATAAGTCATGACTTATTTTTGCATTAAAACCCCCAAGTGTATTTTTATATGGATTCAGGCCTTTATTCACTTCAGCATGCAGCAGTAGCAGCTCTGTGACAAGTAGAGTAAATGTTATTTTTGTACTCTATTTAAAAAATAGATGCATTAATATGAAGTGCGATTAATATCCTTCTACCTTGGAAAGCATTCTACTATGAAAGATGAAGTTACAAATTTTCTGGTGTTGAATGTAACTGTAGCTGGATATTGTTGTAGTTTTGTTTTGCTTTTTTGTTGGTTTTCTTCATGTGTTATGTTTTTCAGAATTTATTTTCTCCTGTTTTTCTTTGTTCTTTTAATAATTTTTTTTTTTTTTTTTTTTGGTCAGAAAAGCATACTCCATAGATACCAAGCAGCTACCAAGGTTATGAGCTGAGAATGTGAATGTAAGTCTGGACCAGGATGAATGGGCTTGAGCAACAGTGGGTCAGCAATTACAGATATCCCCTATCCACTTCCGACCTAACCAGAAATCCCCATGACAAGCAATGACTGATGTTAAGCTTAATTTCTTTACCCTTGTTAAGCAAGACTGTTTGGTATCTTTTCCTTGCACATGATAATGTTGCCTCAGATCACTGTTGCCAGGGCTGCTCTGCCTACAGCCTTTTAAGACTTTTTTTGTTTGGCGCTGTCCTGGGTTCAGCAGTAGCAGTCATGTTTCTCCTTGGTAGCTGGTGCAGTGCAGTGTTTTGACTTTCAGCTCAGGAACAGAGCTGATAACAATGATGTTTTGGTTTGGCCAAGGACTTTGTGAGCCTCATGCTCTGCCAGGGAGGAGGGGAAGCCAGGAGGAAGCAGAGACAGGACACCTGACCCAAACTGACCAAAGAGGTATTCCATACCACAGCACGTCATGCCCAGGAGGTAACTGGGAGTTAGCCGGAAGGGCTGGGAGTCTGCGGGGTTGGAGGAGGTATCGGTCGGTGCTTGGTCGGGCTGGGGGGAGGGAGGGGGGGGGGGTGTCGAGTTACTGGTTGGCTGATGGTGAGGTGTTGTATTCTGTTCCCTTGTTATTTCCTTTATCATTATTATAATTGGTGGTAGCAGTAGTGATCTGTGTTATACCTTAGTTACTAAACTGTTCTTATCTCAACCTGTGGGAGTTGCATTGTTTTCGATTCTCCTCTCCGTCCCTCCGGGAGTACGGGGAGGGAAAGAAGGGGGGAAGTGAGTGAATGAGCCCTCTGCCTGGTTTTAAACCACGACAGGTTTTTTTTTTCTGTTACATATATTTTCTCCAGGCATTTGTACAGTCCCAGCTACATCTAAACAGATTCATTAAAATGGTTTTCAATGTATTGCATCTGTACCAAATACAATGTTCTCATAAAAAGGCATTGTCTCAGAGATTTCACATGGTCTTGAGTGCCCTGCAATGTCTGATTTCTATTAAGAGAACAGTGGATTCCACTTCCCATAAAGCTGATTTTTATGGCATATGGGTCTGCCTACCTACAAAGTAAGGTGCTGTACTGCTGAAAGCTCAGCTGCATAATACATTAAATGTTTCTTTCAAGGTCACTGTAGGGAATGTTGCTTCTGGTTTATCAAACCTGTTGTATTGAATTATGCACCTCAGTGGCAGATTATTTGCAGGCTTTATGTCAGATGATTAGAATTCCCTGTATCAGCATTGAGCCTCATAAACATCACAAATTCTTCTCAGGGTTACTTACTTATTCCAGATGGCACCCACTGCACTCTCTTCCAATCTTCCAATTTCTTTTTTTCCAAGAAATAAGGATACTTTAATATTTTACACATTTTTCCTATTTTTAGGCCAATATGTGAGATTATCTTGACAGAATAAGCAAAAAGTGATTTGCATTTATACTCAGTTCACATTGAATAAGAGGAAATTTTATCCTACTCTGTATTTTTAATTCTAAAGTTGTTTTCCCAGTTACTAAGGGCTTTCTGAAACTTAATCATATCCTGGTGTCTGCTGAATCCTTTACTTGCAAGAGCTAAGAGCTCGGTTATCAGGCTGTTTCTCTTGACTCACATTTGGAGAATATTATTAAATCTGTGTTATGACATGCCAATGTCTTTGGAACATCCAAAGTACCAATTTAAGGTATCTCCCAAGAATGTCAAGACAGTTTTGTGCTTTGGCTATCAGTGACCCGCAGGACAATACTTTTCTTAAGGATACTGCACTAATCAAAGGGTCTGCAAAATTCTCATTACACAGCTGTCAGAATAGGAAAAAAAGGGAGTAATCTCTGCTAACTTTGAGCTCTGACAGTCATGCTTTTGTTAAGTGAGTATGTGTCTCAATATGAAGATTTTAACCATGTGAAAGAAATTTTAAAATTCTATTTTCACTATACTTTGCATCAATCAGGAACTTAGTGTATGTCTATTGTATCTTTATTATATAAGTACCTCTGGAGATCTGAATTAACGGAGTATGTCTGCATAGCTTTAAAATTTTGGTCAGCAACCTGGGCGCTGGCTCTTCGATTTTAATCCCAGCTAGTGAACTTTTGCTCTCTCCAGAGCAAAGGAACCAGCTGAAAATAGGCTTAAGAAGAAAAGCTGCCTTTCCTTTCTTCCCTCTGTGGTTTTAGTGCTGGTTTGGACTACAAGCATGTCTCCATTCAAAATGCTGCTTTCTTCTTCAGCATTACCCTTGACCTAATCCTTTTGCTTTTTGTGCTGCATTGAACTGACTTTACCTGACTTTCCCTGACCCATATCATTGCCTACCAACCCCATTAATTTCCCACTGTGTATAGATCTCTTTCTTGCTATTCCAGATTCCCACCAGGATCTCTGCAGCAGATTTCCACCGCTTTACCAATCATCTGGTTTTCCAGCCTTACCCAGCAGCATCCTCTGTTGCTCCCAAATTTCTCTTCTCCATGACAGTCCTTCCATAGAATGATGAAATCATAGAATGGCTAGGGTTGGAAAGGACCTTAAGATCATCTAGCTCCAATTCCACTGCCATGGGCAGGGACACCTCACACTAAACTATGTCACCCAAGACTCCATCCAACCTGGCCTTGAACACCACCGGGGATGGAGCATTCACAACTTCCTTGAGCAACCCATTCCAGTGCCTCACCAACCTCACAATAAAGAACTTTTTCCTTATATCTAACCTGAACTTCCTCTGTTTAAGTTTGAACCCATTACCCCTTGTCCTATCACTACAGTCCCTAATGAAGAGTCCCTCTCCAGCACCTTTGTAGGCCCCCTTCAGATACTGGAAGGCTGCTATGAGGTCTCCACGCAGCCTTCTCTTCTCCAGGCTGAACAGCCCCAACTTTCTCAGCCTGTCTTCATACAAGAGGTGCTCCAGCCCCCTAACCATCCTCATGGCCTTCCTCTGGACTTGTTCCAACAGTTCCATGTGCTTTTTATGTTGAGGACACCAGAATTGTACCCAGTACTCTAAGTGAGGTCTCATGAGAGCAGAGCAGAGGGGCAGGATCACCTCCTTCGACCTCTGCTGAAATCTCCCACTGACAGCAGTGGTCCCTTTGTTACCCTTTAATATGACAGTAAAAATTCTTTCCTCCCTGAGATTCCTGAAGGAAGGAATCTCATCAACATTTATTCCATGACCTTTCCCATATGACTGAGGGGTATGTGTAGTCACATCTCTTCCACAGGAAGGCTGACTCCAACATCTGCTTCTAATTGCTAAAAAAAAATATTAGTAACCATGAGGAATGAATTACCATGATCTGGCACACACAATGGCTTAAAATTGGTTAGCCAAGCCAATTTCCCCCACAAAAAAAGTCTAGATAAATAGAAAAAGCAAATCTTCTCAAATGACATGAAAAGCTAGATTTTGCAAATACAAACTTGTTTGTAGTAATTTAAAAGGAGAATCATAAAAGGCAAACGACATTTACATGTACATAAGAATAGTCTGTTATTTTCAAGATAATCAGGATTTAACAATATCAGTGATGTGTAATACGTGTTTGAAAATTTTTCTGCTTTATCAGATAACAGATGAATGTTATTTTGAACATATTTTAAACATCTTTCAAATAGCTATATCATGCTTTGTGCCTTAGAAAGTGAACCATTATGTCAGCAAAATTGTGAAAGTAAAATCACAAAAAGGATATTAGTTCAGTTCTACTTTTCAGATGATATATATGAGGGAATATATAGGTATATTCTTAATGAAACCTAGTTTCTTCCCCATAAGATATTGTAAAACTGTTCAGCAACTTTACAGAATTATTTTGTACTTGATATATTACCTTGAAATGATAAGATAAATAATGATTTACAATCATCTCAAATTACTGACAAATAAGCATTCAAAATGAGTAGCAACACATAGCAAATACATACAAGCCCAGACATAAAAATGGTAGTGTAACATCCTTTCCCCATTGCTTTAATCAGTTTTTACTACTGTTACATTAATAATACTTTTTCCAAGGTGATTTTGAGAACAGAGGCCTAGATTTTACATACTTTCTGAAATAGATTTTCCTGTCACTCGTAAGAGTGACAACTCACTGACATGCCCCCCAAGCTCTCATGGTCACTTCTGGGTCAGAATCAACAATTGCACAGTCATACAATGCTATGAACCCTGCTGTTTATGACAGCTCTGAACAATATGCAATGAATTAGTTCCTCATGGAAATTTCAAAGTAGACATAAGCTAAATGTGTTAAATTAGCTTATATGTGACCACAACTTTCCACCACAGTTTCACAGAAAGCTCCTTGGGTCCCATAATGACACAGCTGTTGGGAGTGAGGTTTTATGAATGAATCCCCTGGAATGAAAATACAAAGAAAGGAAAACGTTAATTAAGGAGTATAGAAAATAAAGGGGACTGGTGTGCTTATGTGTATGTTCTTTTCTTCAGAGCCCTCTACAGAATAAATCACATCAACAGATTCCTTTACATCTGTTTGCACATACAATTCACCCATGTTCATACATATGAATTTGTCCTAGAATTTCTTTAAAAAAAAAACACAACAAACCACAGACAATCCCTTCTTTATTGTTGGTGATAAAGAAAAAAAAAAACAAACATGTGTTTAGATGTATTAGATAGTATATATATACATAGGTATGTAATAGATAAAGTAATAAAAATTAGGTTGGACTTGTGTAAGGATGATCAAGTAATTAAGAAAATATCATTAAGAGAAAATCATACTTTGAGCAGTAAAGCAGAGGAATTAATGACAAACTGAAGGTTACACAGTCAGCATTCACTGTAGCAAACAGGAACACTAAATGCCTCGTAATTCCCAGGATTGCTATGCAATGACATATTCAAGACTTTCAGCTCAGGAAAAACGCATGTGTGCCTAGGAGAAAATTATGTATTGAAAGGAAACCCTTTCTTCCTTTATTTTGTAGTTAAAATTTAACTCCTGACATTTCTTTTTACTGTATGTCTCAAGTTTTGTGGTAGAATAGATGGTGCATAGTCATTTCTGATTTCTGCAGAAGCTTTATTAATGTACAGATTATGTAAACTGGGACAGAAACTTGCAACCTTATCTTGGCAAAGACAGGTTCTTACTGTAGCATTTGGTTGTGATATACAATGTGCTTACCTTGGAAAGCACTGACTCTGCACTTAGTGTCAAGTATCTGAAAACTCTTTTGAGTCTCAGACTGCTTCTTTCCCTTGTTTTTTTCTGCCTTGCCATTTACGTGCATCACGACATACGATATCCCATGGAGTTTCACACACTGAATTAATACTGCCTTGGACAGTGCTAGTTGAGTGAATTTCAAATAAAGATGTACTGTAAGAAGCAAGAAAGCGCAGTTACTGAGATGCATGCATGTGAGTAATTTCATACACACAAATCCCTCAAATGACCTCCAACCCCTTTCCACAACCTGGACTCCGATGTTCTGTGTTAAGCTCAAATTTCACTGTGTGAAGCCACAAACAAAACAAGTCAGTTCCAGCGGGATTTGTGCATCTGTTTTTTCTGACAGAAAGCTCTGTTTGCAGAATGAGAGCCTTAAAACTCCACATGGGTCCACAGTTCCTGTAAATAATATTCCAAATCATAGTCACTCACTGATATCACATGGGGAATACTTTCTAACTCGTTCTGTGCATTGTACAGCTCACCGAGTATTCCATTTTCACATTTTTGTTCAGACAGCTAGTGAGAGAATGAATTTTCTTTCTCACTTGTAAGACTTGATAAAGCAGAAGAGACATATCCAAAATGCATTTATAAATGAAAGAGTTTTCAAATGCCTTTTTGTGAAAGAACCTTAAAAGGAAGTTTAAGATATTTGGTAAATTACAGGCACAGAGTCCTCTACTTCGTAGAAATTTCTCTATTGCTTATGTCTTACGTGAAACAGTTCTTGATACCAGCTCCTTTGTCAGAGCTTATTTTTTAGTATTAAGGTCTTACCGTTCCTCATTCTACTGTCCTGACTGCAGAAACAGAACCGTGCCCGCTTCTAGCCTCGCTAAACTCAGTGTAAGGAGTAAACGTACAACAGGCTGTCTGCAGCCCTCGTCGGGTTACTCGTTCTCAGCAGAGATGCTGGGGAAGGAGTGGAGATGCAGGCTCCCCGTGATGAGCCCTGCCGACAAGCTCCCCTTCCTCACGTTGAATAAACGTCAGTACCGGGTTCAAAGCAACGTGTTTCTGGCATTTCAGTTGGATTTCGCCTCTTGCTTGTGCTTTAACACACAAACACAGCCACCGACTCCCGCCACCGGGCTCAACCCAGAGCTGCCTCTTTCCAAGATTTTCACTCAAAAGCATCAAAACCCCCACAAACTACCGGGAAAACAACCGCAAAGCCCCCAAATCCCGCAGCGGCCAAGCTCATCGCATCTGACCCCTCATCATCTTCATCCCCATGGTGCCCCGAGCTTCCCCCCCGCGGCGGGCGAGCGGGAGCTGGCAGAAGGAGGGCGCGGGGCTCTGCAGCGGCGACTTTGCTCTTTAAATCGCTCTCCAAAGCGGATTACGCCTGATCCCTCCGCGTCACACCGGAGTTTGCAAGAGCGGGGACGAGGTTTAACGGCGGCCGCCTCCGAGGCGGGAGGAGATCTGAGAGGGCGGTGGTGGGGCGAGGGGAGCCCGCGGAGCGCGCCAGCGGCGCAGCCGGTATAGCGGAGGGTGCCCGGGGCGGCAGCAAACTGCAGGGCAAGATGCAGAAGAGCGTGCGGTACAACGAGGGGCATGCCCTGTACCTGGCGCTGCTGGCCCGAAAGGAGGGCACCAAGAGGGGCTACCTGAGCAAGAAGACGGCGGAGACCAACCGCTGGCACGAGAAGTGGTTCGCCCTCTACCAAAACGTGCTCTTCTACTTCGAAGGAGAGCAGAGCGCCCGGCCCGCCGGCATGTACATGCTGGAGGGTTGCAACTGCGAGCGGGTGCCGGCTCCCAAGGGATGCGTCGCCGTCAGCGCCAAGGATGCTGCGTTGGATAAGCAGGTACCGCTCCTCACGGCTGCGGGGCGGGAGGGATGGAGAGAGGCGGCCCCGGGGCAGCGATCCCGCGGTGCTGGCGGCTGAGTGGAGCCACGGCCGTCGGGGCGGTCGGGCTCCCCATAACCCTTTCCCTCGGCAACCTTGAATCCATCTCGAAGAATGGTGGTGGGTGCTCTATAGAGCTCAGGCAGGGAGGTCTGTGCCACTCCCGAAAGAGCATCAATTGCTCAGAAAGTGGCAAGGGCAGTGGTTTTCCCACCCCGTCTAATGATTCTTCCTTCTCACCGGACTTTTTAGTTGCCACTGCCTGCCCACCTTGTTTCAGTAGGGTGCCCCAAGAGTAGCATCTGGCAAACAGGGTGTTTTATCATCTTGATAATGACACTTCTGCAATACAGCTACACAATTCCAACCAAACTCAATAAACAGAGTGTGTGAGGGCACAAAGTACCAAAACAGCATATGGGGGACTTCAAGCAGCCACCGAGCCCATTCTGCTGTGGGGTTGCTGCTCATCCCAGTGATGCTGTGGGGGGTAATGAGCTCTCAGCTCTCCCTTGGGAACCCCTCCAAGGGCCAGGCTGCTGGCAGGGAGTCAAGGTGTGAGTGTGTGCTCTGGTTTAAGCGTGTGCCTTTCAGGTTCTTCTCCAGACAGGTGTTGTGAAGTTGATGGTGCTTGCAATAGGAATGGTGTCGCAGTGCTGGAGGCAGGAGGCAGATCCTTCATGGTTTTGGGTGGGTGAGGAATGCTGAAGGCTCTGGTGGGATTCATTCGCTTGAGGGGTGGCAATTAATAGTTCATGAACTGTCAAATTACCTCCCGCCCAAAAGCTGATCAGTTTGACATACACATGTCAAACCAGCAAGGGGTTAAATACTATCTGTGTATTGCATAACAGTGTAGCAGAGGACGCTGTAGTTGTTCATCGTAGATAGAGATTGGGTATCCTAACCACACACCTCCTATTTACACCATGTAAATTCTTGATCTCACTTGCTGCCTGGTTGAATTTGTTTGAATTTGCATCTTGCATGCCCTAGCGTCTCTCTTCCTGAACAGGAGAAACTGAACAGGTGTCAAACTGGTTTGGAAAAGTTTGGGTAATTCTAAGGAGAGTGGTTTCAAACTGGCTGCAGGCATTTCCTGCTGATTATGAGGAAGAGACAAAGACTTAAGTCAGCCTCTGAAAACTGCTGTTTGCTCTGTTAGAGTGATAATTTTGCAAGGAGAACTCAGAACCTGATCTCATGTTTGTGCTTTTTTGCCCTTTTGCAACAAATGTTTGTGTGCTTAAGCAGCCTTTGAGATGGTGCATAGTTCGGCAAGTGAACTTTGGGATGATTGTAGTTATGTCATATTCATCCATGACATTCTTGCTTGTTGCTTTGAAGCATATTTGTATAAGCAATGATAAATGAAACATTGGAGGATTCCCTAGATGAAAATAAACATTAATATTTCCTTGTCTGCTTTACATTGGCTTAGTGCACTTGTTTATTGGTAGTGTTGTTAAACTACGGCTTGACTAAGAGAAATGTGTGAAAACAATGCCTTTACATATCTGTTCTCTGGGAATCTTAAATAGTGCTTTTATAGTGATGAACCTTTGAGTTGTTTGTAATTACATTTAGTAGTGAAGAGACAAAATAATTGGAGGGTTTGAAACTGAATTTTGCTTTGCTTCAAACATCAGCTATGTTGATGTTCTTAACAATAGCAGTCTGCTGTCGAAGAGACAGAAGAACACTTAAAATTTTTTTTCAGGGGATACTATTTTGAATTTTGGAGGCAGGCCATCAGAAAATATCATTTTCCTGTTCACCTTTTTCTTGATGCAGAATAAAGCTTTTGAGTGTCAGTAGTTTCTACAGATGTTTGTTCATTAAAGTGCACCCTTATTTCTATATTCATTTAGGCACAAACCTTAGCTAAGGTGTACAGGAACCTCCCTCAACAACTAAAATTGATCAACCACAAGAAAAATGATAAATATTTGAAAATTAAACATTTAGAGAATGTGCTCATATTCCTACAAGTGTAAAGGAATAAACTGTGAGCCTTCAGTTTTTTAGCAGAGGAAGACAAAGTCATTTTAATCAGATAATAATGAAAACTCAGTGTTCTATGTGATAACTACTGGCAGTGTAAAAATGCTGCCTAGATTTAATTTGCTTTGATTTAATCACACAGATGTGTTAATGTCATGAAAAGTATTATCTTTATGCCAGTTTTTGAAGAATCAGATCTCTCTCCTCCAAAAGAAAGAGATGAAAAATAAAAATAAACTCTTTTACTTTGGGTTTTATTTACCTAGGCAATTTAGACATTAGAGTGATATGTGTTATAGAATTATGCAGATTATGGAAAGAGAGAAAGAGAAATTAATCACATAAGAGGACTTCATCAGCATCCTTTGAGTGGAGTAAGCAATACATTTTCTTTAAGTTACGTAACTGAAGATTATGGAGAATTCATGCAGAACAAATAGGTGTTGTTTTCCTTTGTTTGTGGATCTTTTAATCTTCCAGTTGTTTGCTTGTCAAGAACTGTGCTGAGAAGTTGTTAAGAGTACAGTGCAGAGAGCAACGGAGCTGTACTAGTTGTACTTCCCTACACAGGAGACCGTATTTCACTCAACACGTGTTTAGGTTTGGGTATCTGTCTCCCAACAAGCTGAATGATTTCACATTCAATCACTGCTGGTGCTCTTACGACCTTCCAGCAGTCTCTTATGAGGGGACATTAAGTATTACAAGAACTGTACCACTGTGCTGTGGAAGATGCCAAATGCCATCATAAGATTTGCTGTAATTATTAAGAGCTTGGAAAAAAAAATTGCAATGACAGAACACACTTTTTCTATCTTTTCCATTAAGATATTAGTATATTTCTTTTCCTTCAGAAGGATACTTGCTTCAAAGCAAATTCATTTAAAGGTGCAGTATCTTTCTTGGTATTAACAAACTGCGTAATGCATGAATCAATTGATAGTTTGGGAATACGGGATCAAGTCAAGTATGTTGCACATAGTATTATTTTTTTTTTTTAAAGTATTTTGGTCTTACGCATATTTTAAAAGAGTTTTGTAAATGCCGAACAGGTGTTGCTATCTACTCTGATTTCACATTCTTGAAAAAAAAGACAGAATTTATTGAAACAGAAACAATGTGGAAGAAGCTGAGTTTCAAAACAGCTTCTGTTTAGGAGATGAATTAGAAGATTAAAATACTACATGTGGAAAGCTTAAATTCTGGCATCAGTTAAACAGCTTCTTCCTGCAGGAGCTGTAGGCTGCAAACAAGTGCAGCTCCCAACAAGTTCTCTACTGTGACAATGACAGACTCCATGAAAACGAATTTCATTTTTCTTTCAAAAATCCTGGAAAGAGATTGCTTTATCTCAGTGAGTGTCTAGTCTCCCTCAGAAGCAGACTGAAATGCCTAAAACGATTCTTTCTGCAGTGTTTCATAGCAGACTGGCACTTGCTCACAGTTTTTCTTAAGAGTATTGGAAGCAAGAGTGTAGAGGAATGTAAATATTATTATTGTCTGATTTGGGAGGAGGCCTGTGTGTTTAGTTTCTTTATAACTGTGGACTGAATACATGGAAATGTTCTGATACAATTATTAATGACTGTCTTAGTGTATTTAAGCTTGTAAATGTTATATGATTTGAGCAGAGACTATTCTTTGTATCTTGCCTGCAATAATCTTCCTCCCACTTAACAAAATTAAATGCAGTATTAAGTCCTTGTCCCCACAGATTAACAGAATCCAATTATTTTATCTTTTTCTGCTTACTGTAGCTCTGAATTTATTTTATGAAGGACATGGTGATTTTGTGGTGTTTGAAACCTCTCTATTCCTTGAAGTGATAAGGCAGGCATATGCCACCAACAGCTTTTGCTGCACCTCAATGCTAATTTAGTGTATATAAAACCTAGCAACAGTGCTTAAAGGTTGTTTTTTTTTTTTTTTCCCCCTGAAGATACAATGAACTAAAAGTTAATCTTTTTGCTTTTATTTGGAGAACCCCACTCCACATTGTTCAGCATCTGTTACGTGTGTTACATGTATTATATCTGTTATATGTGGTAGGTGACTCAAGAGTGGTGTTACCTTTTTGGCAAGAAAATTTGCCACCTTTTGTCCATAATTGTCCACCTTTTGCTTACATGTGAACAAGTAACAACCTGGGATGTTCCAGTGCAAAGATCCAACAGAGAAGCCCATGTTTTAGAAATCTCCTGCAGCATTTAAAAAATAATGGATGAATTTGTCTTCTCAGTATATAAGAAGAAAAAAGGTTGGCTTTTTTTTCTTAATTTTTGGTTTTTTTTGTGTGTGTGTTTTTTTTTTTTTTTTACTTCAACAGAAGGAGTTAATTAAAAAAGATGGCTAGTGAGAAGATATTAGTGCTATTGGGATTAGTATTTTTTGGCAAGACCTTCTCATGAAAGAGTCTTGCATGAAGACATCTTTGGGGTAACTAGCTCTTGTTTTCTTTCTCAGGTAACCCCTGCCCTGCCACTGTTGTTTAATCATTGTCATGAGGTAATGTGGGCGCATTCAACAAATAAATGGGTTCAGACTGTTTTGGTATGCATTTAAGAAGAAAAACAAGTCACTGACTTTGTGCTTAAGGCAAGCTGCATCGAAGTGCCTGCCTCCAGCTCTTCGTGCAGACCTCTAAAGTGAATTTACAGTGTGCTTTCTGTCCTAAGGCAAAAAGCAGTAAATAAATAGAAAAGTATAACCCCTGTGGTCTCTCCAGGGACTGAACTTTGCCATTTAATGGATGTTTTGTGCTTACCTGCTTGCTTAGTAATGAGCACATTGTGGGAATAAGAACAGAAAATTTCATGACCATCTTTATTGCTCTTTTGCCCAAATGTAAGCATTTCATTCTACCTCTTGAAAATGTATGTTTCTGCTGTAGTGTTCCGAAATGGGCTGTTTGTAACTATGCAGAAATGAGGAATATACCCAGCTGAGAAGTGAGTTACAGGTAGATCTAGTTTATTTTTGACATGTCTTCCTCTGGAAAGGTTAGTTGAATCCAGACAGACGTAACTTAGAGGATATTGATGCCATTGAATAGTTTAATATTAAACCTTTGTCTACTTTAATCCATATCAAGTGACTTTATAGAATCATAGAATAGTTGGGTTGGAAAGGACGTTAAGATCATCTGTTGTGGGTAGGGACACCTTGTCATAAACCATGCTGCACAAGTCTCTGTCCAGTCTGTGCTTGAACACTGCCAGGGATGGAGCATTCACCACTTCTTTGGGCAGCCTGTTCCAGTGCCTCACCTCCCTCACAGTAAAGAACTTCTTCCTTATATCTACCCTGAACTTCCCCTGTTTAAGTTTTAACCCATCACCCCTTGTCCTATCGCTACAGTCCCTGACGAAGAGTCCCTCTCCAGCATCCTTGTAGGCCCCAGTCAGAAGCTGGACAGTGATCTGTTTTCTGTTCTCCAGTGTGTGTCACACTTGAGGGCAACAGGCAACAAAAGACACTGCCTGAATATCTTAGTCTAAAGAGTAAGTAAAAGAACATTGGGACTGATGGTAATAAGATTTTGGTGAGACAAAGTATTAATGAAGAGAAACCACAGGGTGAAGTTCTTAACATTTCTCTGCAACATATTGTAATATCCTGAAATATTACAGTATGCTTTTACAGAAACACATACTCCTTAATTAAGTTATTGAAAAATAATTAGATCCCAAGGCAAATGACATTTGTCAAAAGCTTATTTGTAGAGTTGCTGGGAAATCCTAACAGGTTAGCTAACAGGTGACATATCAGCAAATGAAAGACTGGAAGCAAGTTAGAACTAAATTAGAAATGCATCCCAAAGCACAAAGACAAAAAATGTCACACAAGCATTTATCATTTAATAATAATACGTTTCTTAACCTTAAACATCACATGAAGCTATGCAAGGTGACCAGAATCTACTACATACAGCAGTGTAGCTTACACCAATAATGTGAATACTCAAATTGCATTTAAAATAAAATATCATAACAGTTAAATATTAATTCAATTCTTTGACTAGTCTTGTAGTCAATGCTACTTTGTTTTTATTTTGTCTCTTTTATTGGCAGAGTTGCATTGATTTGTCTTGATCTGTTTAGTTCCTCAAATGTAAGAGGAAATTTGTAGAAAACAAATTCTGAGCACAAAAATAGCAAGTCAGCCTCTAACCTGAATTGTCAGTCTCTAGTCTACTGAATAATTATACTCCATTTATCTTAATTTGCCTTTATTTAACTTTAAAAATAGATTTTGCTCTTCTTCTTCGTCACCATCTGAGCAGACTGCTAAGGCACATACCCTGTTTTCTGGTGGCATGCTACCCATATTAATTTCTTGCCATGTACCTGAATAGCAGATCCAGGCAGAGCTTCTATTTCTATAGTAACGTGACAACATTATGACAGTATTTGTATATCGATATATTATGCATTACAATGTCACCGTTAGTAGTATAGCAGCATTTTTTTGATCCACTTGCTGAGGATTTTTCCATCCTAAGAATCTGCATGTGCAATAAAAGCTGTCATGGTTCCTCAGCTTGGCCACATATATTATAATTACCAGTCCTCTTTTGCCACTTGCAGTATGCATGCATTACTGAGTAGCAAGGACATGGCCTGCTTTGATGCAGCCTATTATGGCTCCTCGTGTATATGTCCATAATGCATCTTGAGCAACAATGATGTCCAACCCATATGGTAGTGCATAATACATATAGAGAGAGCTGATTGCTGCAGGATCCTCTGCCTGCACTGCAAGTGGGGAAATCTAAGTAGTGTCCCACCCTGTGATTTCCATGTGTACTGGAGCAGATTCACACCAAGAAGAACTCCTTTGGTGCAGTAAATCATTAACATAGACCTCATGCAGCTGGTGAAGATGGCAAGGTCTGAATATATCAACCCACTGCTTTTGCCTGCATGCAACAGATTTTGCCACTAACGGTAGCACATTCTGCTAGGTCCACCACATCAAAGCAGGCTTGGTACCACAGCTGCTGTGGATTCTGAGGCAACACTAACCCGCTTTTCAGTGTGAATGTTCTAAGCATTCTCACTTCATGCTTCCCAAAGTAGTGACGGACTGGCCAAATTTAGGAACTCTTTCATAGATCTGCTGTGGGGGAAAAGTGGGGTAGATTTTGCCTGGATTGAAAATTTGTCAGTGTTTGCTGCCTCGTTCATCAGACACAGATTCAGAGAGATGATGTCACCTGCCTGTGAGTTGAAGGAAAATGAGATTCCACAGAGTACCTTTTTTTTTTGTTCCCCTTTTTTCCTGTCTAACAGCCATTACTGATGCTGAGGGTTTTTTTAACACTGTGCCTCTGCACTAGATGTCTAGGAACATATGCTTACAATCTAGCTTCCAATGTTTTTTGACTTACTAATCCCATAAGGTTTTCTGTTTGAGGTACAGCATCAGTATATATAGAAGAAGCGGCTTTCCCAATTCAATCCAGTTATTTCAATATCTGCATTGTATGTTCCATGAATTCAGAACTAACTTGAATTAGTGGAAGCATTTTACTGTGGCAGATCAGTTCCACTATTTCTACTGTAGCTATTGAAAAGAGTATGGGATTATATTCTACCATTCCTTTGGATGGCATTCTGGAACAGTGGTGTTTGTCCATTTTTGCCTTTTGAGTTTTTGACTGTGGTATTTGAGTGTGTATGGCTGTAGCCTTAGATTCTGAGATTTCCCGTGCTGGATCCTAAAACATACTATATTACTGCTGTTCTCTGTTTGATGTATTAGACATATGCAGCATCTTCACATGTTGGAAGTTTAGGATGATTGCAGGTGACTGCTGGTTCTTTTTTTTTCTGCTTTCTGTTCATTTCCTTTCCCTTACACGAGTAGTTTCTCTAGTTCCAGCAAATGCCAAAGGTTTTATATTCTTCTCTGGAACTGTGGAGACTGTGTTCAATGACTTGTACAGAGTCTCTCTGATATCCTCCAGGATGAAATCAGAAATTTATTTTTAACCCTGTGGATTTTTAGATGCTGAGGCAAGACAAGAAAATTGCAACCTTCTTTTGTACTCGTCATTTTCTCTTCCATTTGGCACTTGAAGAGCTATGTTAGAGAAATATTAAAAACGCTTGCTCCTAATAAATCTGTCAGAGAGAATTCAAAATTTATGGGCCACCTGCAAAGCTCTCTGAAGAGAAAGATGGAGGAAATACTGACAAAGGCTGGAGGCATCCAACACCGATTCTGCACAGTATCCTCACTAGTCATGCAGATAGTTGGGTGTACAGATGAGAGGAAGAACAGTACTAAAAGGCATTGAGGTGTTAACAGTGCTGTTGCATCTTGAGGTTTTTTTCTTATTCCTGGGGCCTAACCACGAACATCAGGCAAAGTGATTACTCAGCCTTATACATATAATCTGCTGGGTATATTTTTTTTTTGGGACTGTGAGGTCTTTTGGTTGTAGCTTTCCTACCCCAGGAAATATTTGATGATTGAAGGGAGTACCAGATGAGCTGAGGAACAGTAATGGGGAGATAGATCCAGATGAATTGGTGCTTCCAGACTCTGGAATCTTCCAGACTTCCACAATCCAGGAATCTCAGTGTTCCTGTGACAGAAGATGAGAAGCATATGGCCTGATGGAGAGGTACATGCTTTCTCCCTCTAGTGGCTATCCGCGCAGCAGATAGTCCGGCATCGGAACAGGCTGCCCAGGGCACTGGTGGAATCATCATCCCTTGAAGTGTTCACAAACCAGGTAGATGAGGCCCTTAGCGACGTGGTTTAGTGGTGGGCTTGGCAGCACTGGGGTAATGGTTGGACTTGATCTTAAAGGTCTTTCCAACCCAGCTGATTCTGTGATTCTATGATACTACCCAGCTACCGCTGTCACAGTGTTGTCTCAGTGTAAAAGGTCCAAGGGCTGGAGGAGGGTCTCTGGTCCTGCACATGCTCCTTACAAGTATTAGTGTGTGTTGTGTGTGTTTTCCATCTCTTTTTTCTCTTCTGTGGAGTCCAAAGAATTGCGTGTGCAGAGTACATGAACAGGCCGTCAGGATGAAGGATGGAGTGGACAGTCACAGCTTCTTGAGCAGCCCAGGACTCAGTCACTCTTTCTCCTGTGTTATGATGTGATGTGCTCTGCAGTTTCAGCAGTTCTGTTTCTTTCCTGGACTCCTTTCTCATGAAGTATTCAAAACAAGTTTTTCAGTTAATACCCTGAAGGGGGTAATTTCCTATAGGGTTTTTCTGTGTCCCCCCACACTCCCCAACTCCTCTGAGCATTTAGAGTATGTGAAGCATGAAGCTACAGAAAGAGAAAAAATATTTCATAATAAAATCAGAACACCACCTGTGGGAGCTAGATTCTGTCTTTTGCCTAGGACCTCTGTGAAAAACTACACCAATCACATCTGTGAGGTGCTTGACAATAATTAAACATTCCTTGTTATAGAGCCCAAGCTCGGCACAAGAGCTAGGCATGCAAAGGTTGAACTGATCTCTGTGAAATTAGTGGTTAAAAGCAAATAAATGTGCCATTTAAATACCAAAGGCCCATAGTTTTTCAGATCAGGCATGCAAACTGAGTTACATCTGAAACTGCTGGCATCTGTGCTGACCATATTTGCACTAATTCCTTCTTACCTCACTGACTGTTGTGAAAATAAATGCATTAGTTCTAAGGAAGCATCTGAATTACTTCATGAGAAGGACATTACCCAAGAAGTTTCTTGACTTTGCTGATTTAGTATGCAATATATGAAACAGACAGATGTGCATTCAAAAATCAAGATAAAGACAGTATGAAATTATGTCGCACTTATATGTGGTAACTGAACTAGGATCTGAAAGAAGAATCACGTCATAAAGGACTGCAGTTACTATGCTTGCACACATTGGACTAAATTAACAATTCACAAGGCAGCTGGCAGCCCAGATGTGGTTCTCCTAACATCTGTGTGATCTTTGTGATCTAATGCCAAAAACTAAAAAAAAAAATAAATTAAAAGACCACCAAATAAAATAAAAACAACATAAAACTGGGATATAAACACATGTCAAAAAAAAAATGAAGCTTTTTGTTGTATTTGGTGTATGTTATAGTAACAACCAGATAGACACAATTCATTTGGTGCAGATTTGTTATTGTGTTAGGTGTAAGCTTGCCAGCTCTAGACAAGAGGTTTTGTCATATTTTTTCTGCCTATTGCAGATGGAAGTTTTGTAAGTGCATTACTTGGTGGCCTGAGGGAAAGCCTAGCTAGCTGGTGTCCAGTATTGTATGGTCCAAAATGTGCAGCGACCTGAGAGAGCTCCATCATCAGAAGCATGAAAATTGCTGCAGACCTTCAGAGAAGTCATGTCTGCACCATGTATGCTAATATTAAAATGCTTTAAAGAGAAATACTCTTCCCTTAATACTGCACTCTATTCTTTTAGCTTAGCAGCAGATAACTTGTCTACATGCCACTGAAGTGAATGAAGTAAAGACAGCCATTTGGATGTACATGACAATTCAGAGTAATGCTGAGTGGTTCCACCTGAAATAAATAAATAGATTTTCCCTTCCGCATTTCATAGAAGGGGGAAAAAAAAAAAAAAGGAAAAAAAAAGGCACTTTCCCAGCTCTTATTTTGAATAGGATTTCTTAAAGATCATTGACTTTCTGTAAATGCCTTATTTTTTTTCACTTTATTTTTTACTTTATTTTTACTTTTTTGAAGACCTCTGGATGTGAGTGTGTCTTAGTGTGTGTTCATAGGCTGGGTGGTACGAAGCAGAAGGATAGTTATTTGGGTTATGTGTGTCCTGGGTGCATTTGCTTCCTGAGCCCCTTACTCCCTGTGGCCTCCTGGTGAATCAGTTTCTTGACTGCCTTAATTCTGTAGTAGTAAACCAGTCCTAATAGTGTTTCCCATATGCTAACATCTGCATGGGGATATTTGTTTATCCTTGCAGTATTGTAAGGTTTCATCTGCGGCTTAATGGATGAATGCAGAAGTGGTTACCAAGTTAGTCATAAGGTATCATGTGCAAGTTTCTGAATGTAGGAAAAGTACATAGTAAGGTCTGAGAAGTGCCTAATCCTGAAATGTACAGCTGGGATGTTCCTTTTGCTGTTCTGTCTGCCACTGGGATCTGTTTGGTATGCCTTCGCCTTGCAAATTTGTCCTTCAAGGAAAAATGCTCTCTTTAGTCCCACTGACCTCAATTGTGCAACTAACTGTTTCAGGCAGTTTAGTTTTGATATACTTAGCCAACACTGGAAACAGTTTGGGTTGGCTTTTCTTTGGTTGGTTGGTTGGTTGGTTCGGGTTGTTTTTTGTTTGTTTTTTTTTTGTGAATAAGTTACGTGTGATCATAGAAGGTCCTCTTAATACTACTTAGGCTAGAAGGATATTTCTTTTCTGTCAAGACTTACGTTTTTTATGATCATTGAAATTCATGGTTAGGATAATATATGGCTGTACACACATTTGCTTCATCTTTCTGGTGTCTTCTTCTTTGAGTCCTTCTCTTCAGTGTTTGCTTTGCCATGTGTAAACTGCAAGCTGCTTTTGTCTTACTGGGCTGGTTTCTGCCCCATAAATACTAATACAGTGCTTCTGAGCTGCCTTATGTATGCAGCACTGGGAACACCATATAAGTTTGCTTAGTCTCTGTGCTTCTCTCATTTTGGTCATACTAGAAAATGACTCAATGTGCTAGCAAGAGTGAACAGATAAACAAAACCAAGTACCTATATAAGACTTTAATCACTTGTGTCCTTCCTTGTGCATGGTAGTTTCAAAGGCATCAGCATTTTATTTCTTGGTCTGCTGGGAGATCCTTTCTTATGTCACTTTCAAGGTTGGTGGAGAAGTGTAAGCAACCAAGTCTTTTCATTCTGACAGTGGTGTAGTGCACAGGAGGTTACTTAAAAAACAAAAGAGGTCATGGGCATTTATTCATCTTCTGCGCAGAAAACATGGAAGAGATTATTGTGGTGTGACCCCCCAAAGAGCTGTTGTAGAGAGTGCTCTTTTTGGTATTTGTAACCTCACTGGGAGACCTTGGGTGTTCACCTTCACATGGCTTCTCACTTGCCTTATGCTCACAGAACGGTTTCCCATAGTGGACACCCTTGCAACCAGAGTCACTGTGTGATTCAGCCCTTTTCTGTAACTCTTGTCTTGGCTACTTGGTCTTGCTGTTGCCAGATTGCCATACCTTTTATTTTCTGGGTCATGTACTAGGGTGTAGGGAATGTATAAGACCTCAAATAGAGACCTAATGATTTGCTATATGGCAAGTATAATGGTAAATGTTGGATCTGCTTTTAACAGCTTGTAGAATAAGCTGAATGTCCAGAGGGAGCTCTTAGTAATTTGCTTTGCAAAGGTCATAGAGCAATGCCAAGTAATTTTGAAAGCAGTTCTGATTTTTGCCTCCCATGTGCCTTTTTGAACTCTGTGATGGAGTGTGAGATTTTTTAAGTAAAAAGAGTAAAAACACGCAGCATCCAAGGCATCTCATCCTTTGAATTGTGTTTTTTCATCTTTCCTTATATGTTTAGATGTTTGGACCTTGCCTCCTTGCTATAATGTCTCTGTTTGGCAATTATATGCAGTAAAAAGAGAACATTTTCCTATAAATTACTCCAATTTAATTTAAAAATTCAAAACTGTATATATTTTTGAATGACTCAGGAACACAAGTCTCTTTGACTTTGAATCCATCCATAGTCTTTAATTATGTCTTGATGTAGTTCAGTGGTGTCCAGACTTCTTGCTTGGATGAAACTCTTATCATAGGACTGAAGACTTGAAGTCATGGTGACTGAGTGAAGGCCGGAGATCCTCAAGGAGGGCAAAAAGGAAGATCCAGGGGACTACAAGACAGTCAGTCTTATCATAGTTTCTGGAAAGGTGATGAATAAAATCCTCCTGGAAAGCATTTCCACAGAGTTGAGTTCAAGAAGGTGATTGGGAGTGGTCAGCAGGGATTTACAAAGGGGAAATCATACTTGACCAGTCTTTCAGCATTCAAAAATGAGGTGGTTAGCTTGGTGGACAAGGGGAAAGCAGTGGAAGTTGTTTACTTTGACTTCAGTAGTCTTTGGTACTATCTCCCATAACTTCAGCATTGTAGACAGTATGGGTTAGATAAGTGGACAGTGGTGTGCACTGAAAACTGACTGAATGATCAGGCCCAGAACACAAGTAAAAGGTGATGTCAAACCTTCACCCAGGAAAGGCTTCCACTTTCTTACATTTTCCTCTCTACTTGTCAGGAAGTAAAATCACTGGTTAAAAGAACTATATATGTAAGGTCGCTGTTTTGAGTTGCTATGCAGATATCAGTCTTACTTTTCTTTCTCTGGAAGAAATTTATTGTTGGCTCAGCATCTTAGCTGATGGTTTACTGAGAACCATAATAAAAATCTGAATTCAGAATTTTTAAGAGTTTTCTGAAAAGTAAAAAGATGAAAATCCTCTCTGGCTTTTTGTGCTTGTGATGTACTTTTTTTTGCATATGTTAGTGCGATGTATGTGACATGTATTTTCTGCTTCAGTTATTCTGTTTTTCTGGGGGAGAAAAGTTGTTTTATTTTTAAATGGTTCCCATCTGATTTAAATTTGAAGTAATCGTTCTGGTTTGGCAAAGTTTTTAATTGTAGCAGGAAAAAATTCTGCAACTAGAATAAACTTTAAACTTCTTGCGCTAATGAGCAGAATGTGATATAACTTGTTAACTGAAGCTGAGCCTTTTTTCCTTCTCTTGAGGTACTTGGAATATATCCATAATTCAGCAGTTTTCTGCTTCTCTTTTCTCCTTGTGCTAAGCAGTAATAATATTTACAAAATACTTAGTTTTGCTACTCTGGGAAATGTAACATAACTTTGGATCTTCTTTAGGCTATATTTATTATAGAGACAGAAGGAAAGAGGGGAAAGTGGTTGTTAAGCTTTTGTGTGTTCAGGAAACTGCCAAAAGGGCTAGTATGCTATAGTGTGCATTACTTTGTTACCCTTTTTTTTTTCCCCAAGTTTCCCCATGTCTGTACTGTTTATTCAGGTAGCTTTTTACTTTACTTTAAATCTTCACCCCCTGGAATGTATTTGGGGAATACCTATGCAGTAGTGAAGCTGCATGATGTAAGAAACTGGAACACCCCCAAGCAAAGATAAACATCGTAAGGGTTTGTTCCCACTCCACTTCCTTTTATAAAAATGCATGAGTTGGTGATTCTTACATCAAAACCATAAAAATAAGAGTCTCTCCTTTACTATGTATATATCTGATATAATTTCACTAGAGTGGATTATTTAAACTAAGTGCCTTCAGAGTTTAGACTCTTCTAAATATGAATATAAAGCAGACCAGGTGCCTGATCTGCTTCAGTTCTGTGTACCTTTTACTAAGGGTTGATCATCTGCCATGTCCATTTGTATTTCCTGATGTTCTTTCTAGATTCAAGGTTATTTTTAAGCCACCCAGGTCAGGAAGGATATGAGTGTGGGGGTGCAGTGGCAAATGTGAACAATTAATTGAAAATATATCTGAAAGAGCGTTTTGGGAGCTTCCAAAGAAGTGTATTCAAATATAATTGACTTGTTTAATTAAAACTTCTTATCAGAATCAATCTCCCCCTTACTCTTTAAAAAAAAACCTGAATGTAGCTAAAGCAGATTATTTAATTATCACTGAGTAATACGCATATCACTAGCAATATAGTACTGCATGTCTTGTATATATAACCTGCAGCTTCTATTATAAGTTACTCATGTCATAAGAATGTCAGTGTATGTTAATTTTTAGTTGCTATTTGGGATATGGGAATATGTAAAATCAGCTTAGAACACCAGCAGCTTTCCATGAACTATTGGAGAAAAACACAAGGCTATCAAGGTAAAAATATGGAAAGTTTTAGCCTAGAATTGTTGGCACCATGTCTTGTTTTTAACTTTGGATTACAATGTGGCACAACGGAGTATGACATAATATTGTTTCTTGGGTATTTTTTTAAAATTTAAGGACTTAAAAGGGAGTAATTAGTGTGAGATACTGAAAACCCATTTTGTCACTGAGGGTGGTCATATCTGTTGTATTTATGTTGAACAAAAACTGTCTCATAGAACAAATTTTTATGGTTATAGCTGTCAGTAGACTAAAACCCCTTTCTACCAGAAAATCGGAACTGGCACTAAAAAGTCTCAATTCCTTTTCTTTTTCCTTTTCTCCTCCTCAGGTAGCCATACTGGAAGTCTTTGATCTCTCACTGCCTTAATAAACTCCTCTTTGGTGTGCAAGAGTAACTGCAAGTTTTTATTATGCAGATTGCTGTTTCTAAAGCTCCAAGTAATTGAGAAAATGTGCGTTATTGTAAACTGTTCTGTGATGAATGGGTTCATGTGTGGATCAGAGCCTTGCTACCCCAGTCCTTCTTTGATGTTATCATTCTGTTCATCACTGCTTCCTGGGTGGGGTGGGTGTGGGGACAATATTGTTTGTATACATGTCACCAGAAATACCTAAGAACCCTTAGCAAACAACCTCTTCCTGTTAAATAATATAGCACATTTATTTATCAGATACATTTATTAATGAATTTAAACCTGTAGCAGCCATTTGGGTACACAGAAAACCTTATTTGATTGCAGCGCCTTCCGTTAAATACTCAGAGAAGCTAAATAAGAAGATACTGCTTGTGCATAGCAGAGCAAAAGCTGTATGACTGTATGCGTCTTTAGAGCTAGGCATGCTTAGCTTACCATACATAGACACGGGAAGGCAAAGTAAGATACAGCAGTTATTCCAGATTGGATTAAATGGAAGTGTTGGCACCTGTTAGCATAATAAACACAGAGTACACTGAAAAAGTTCTTGTGATCAGTAGAATAAAATACGCAACATGAACTTAGAAGCATGGGGAGATACACTTTTTCTTTGTTGTTGATGTTGTTACTGAAAACTGCTCTGAGGACCTCCTTAAATTCAGCAGTTGAAATATGTTTTTTAAAAACTGCTGATGAAATAATTGTTTTTGTGTGCTGGTTGAACAACAACTTGATTTTTGGAAACATTTGCCAATACTTGCTTTAAGTTTTTTCTGGAGCCGGGGTCTGGTCTCTTTAAGTGTTTTAAAAATATCTTATTTTACATGTTATTAAATATTACATGAAATTTAGTATATTTAGTGCTATTAAATACTAAATATATAAATATTTAGAGGATGGCAGTAATCCCCAAAGTTTTGTAAAATTTAATGTCATTTTTCCAAGTAAACTCTCTTAACATTCTCTCATCACCTAGAAAGACTTCTTGCAACCTTAAAATGTACTTTATTAAATGTCTTTTATGAACTTTTGTCTCTATAACTACTATCATCAGGAACTTCCAGATGTGGTAGTAATAATTCTTACTTACTGTGCTTGGTACCCACCACACTTAAAGTTGTGCAGTATTTTTTAAATGAACATGTAACTTCTCTATCTCTACACAGGCCATGTTTTAAAAATAATGCTTGCACATCTCCTTTATGGTTATCCGCACTGCTAGCAAGCCAACTAGGTTTTCCAGGATAAGTTGACAGCCAGCAAGAGTAATATGATTGCTTTAAGTATATACTATCATCCTATATATTTTAAAGAAAAAATGTAATGAAAACTTGCATTAAAATTGTTTTTTCAGTCACACACCTAGATTAAGATCTGAAAACTGGTGTCTGGTTCCTTGCCTGAGATGTTCTGATGGTTGCAGAACATTAGATAACTGACATTTGTGGCACTCTTACCTAGCTAAACATTTCAAAATAAACAAAAATTCTTTGAGGTACCCTTTTGATTTTGTTATTTTAACGGTGTATCCTTGTCTTCATAGGGAGACACACAGCTGGTTCTCTTAGCTCAGTTTTCTGAGCCTCACTGTTTTCTTGAGGTGATGCTGGTATCTGGGCCATTAAAGTACTTACCTACAATTTATTTGAAAGCCCTTAAATGACCAGGGTTGCATAAAGCTAGAGACCTTTCATTTTAGAATATTTTTGTTGAACTAAATGAAAGGGATCGCCATGTTTCTGTGGTGATGTCATGTGGTGCAATTTGTTATTATCAGATAATGTTTACAAAGATGTAAATCCTAGCCTGAAAGATGAGGTCAAAAATACGAACAAAGCAACTTGGCTGTGTTTACACTGAGCAAATCAGAACACCATGTGCTTGGTTTAGCACTGTGGATAAGAACATTTATCTTTAGGGTGCACAGAGTACCTTTAAAACAATGTTTCGGAACTGAGAGCTTGAGTCAACTTCTGAAAAGAGGGCACACACTTCAAGTATCAACTTTTGCTCTAAATCAGATTTAATTACATGACATTCATAATTGTTACAGAATGCTAGTTTCATTCCTGGAACAGTAGCAAGAATTCAGTATCGATTATGTCAATCAATCCGAGATTGTACAGAGAAGTGCTCAAGGCCAGGTTGGACAGGGCTTGGAGCAACCTCGTCTAGCGAAAAGTGACCCTGCCCATGGCAGCGGGTTGGAACTGGATGTACAAGAATAATTGCCAAAACCAGAGCTGATTCCTTTGCTTTGGGTAGTATCGTTCCAGTCAATTCTCTATGGTTGGATCCTGTAGAACTTCCTCACAAAACTCTTGATGGAAATTTGTCTGTGTATGACAATATTGATGGGACTGTCACTTTGAAACTAGAATTTTGTTTGACAGTATTCTCCCTCTTCTCAGTTTTCTCCCTTACTGCAGCTGGCTACGTCATTCATATTTCTGCAGCAGGCAAGTAAATTTACATGATTCTTATGCCACATCTCTTTTTACATGGGAATACAGAACTATAATGATACAAGACAGTATATACAAGAATGCACTATAAGAATCTCTATACATACAAATGTTTCCCCAGTTGTGTTCAAGATGTGAACTTTGAAACTTCCATCTTTTAGTTATCAAAAGCACTACAGCTGCTTTTGCATTGTTTTAGCTATAGCAATGACAATCTTAAGGGCTTAACAGGGGTTGTTTGTGGGTTTTTTTCTTCTCTATAAGAAACCTGAATGAAGTTACGTTTCTGACACCATGTCAGGCAGTAGGATGGCCATCTCCATGAATACTGCAACTGCGACAGGAGAAGTAGTATCCCGTTTTTATGTAACCAATAGAACAAAGAATTTTTTTTCCTTACAGGAGTTAAAGAGGAGGTGTCAGAAGTGTGAGAATGAAAGCAACCAGTATAAGAGTACAGACAGGGCTTCTGTATGATGGTCTTAAACTTTTTTTAGAATTATTCTGTATGGAAAAAGTAGTTTTAGAAGACCTGAAAAACTGTCTTTCAATTTACTGTGTTTCCCCCCCACCATGTGATTGAATACGTAGTTTTGTCTGGTTTGATTTTGTGAATGAGATTATCTGCTGACCACAGTGAAATATTTGGCTTTGAACTGAGTTGCATTAAACAATATAGTCAGTATATAGTGCTGTGGTGACCCAAACAAGTCACGTGTGGTGCCTATCACTTTTCCCTGTATATATTGACTCCTCACTCCTCGCAGTACATTCTCACACATTTTCACTTATTTTAATGAAAATAACACAAAAGGCTCACTACGGTAAATATATAGGATAAATCATGGCTTTAAACTCTTCATGTGTTAACTTCACTAGTTCAAAGAAATTAGGTTAAGATATAAACAGCTCAATAAACTATGGCTTTTGACTGTCCTTTTTTCTTTCTGTATTACTTTCATGATTTCAGGCTTATCTCCAGAAGGCCTAGAATTCCTTCTACTTCATTTGTAAGCATACCAAAGTGTTCAGTTTAGCTGCGTGATCAGGTGAAGATTTGCTGAACATTATGTTATTTCTAATAAAAGGTAGAAAATCCAGGGTAACCTGATATTCACACCTTCTATTACAAATTCTTTCACTATCTTTAGAACATTTGTCCAGCTTGCTCTTAGGAGTCATGTTATGATAACACCTATAGTTCCTATTGGAAACAAAGTCTGTACTGTACTAAGACTTTGTACCACAAGAGAACTCTCTCTGAAAGTATGTATATAGTGCTGCCAATTTCAGTGTAGTTTTATCCTAGTGGTTTTCATCCCTCTCCCTCCCAGCTGCCACGGAGAGCTAAGAATTCATGTAATGTTTGCTTATCTTTGATGAAACCTGTCTTCCACTTTAACCAAGTGTCAATTCACTTCTCAGCCTGAGGCTTCTTATCAGCAAGGCTCACTTCCGAAGAGAATACCTGAGATGGATTTTTATGGTGTGTGAAGGCACTTGCTCCTTCTTAGGAACAACCTGTTCTAGAGGAAGGTGTCCCTGCCCGTTGCAGGGGGTTGGATGAGCTTTAAGGTCCCTTCCAACCCAAACCAGTCTGTGAATCTGCAATTCATTGCTTCTGCTGCATCTGAGAGGCGTGTGTCCTGAAAGACATATGACCACAGACCCACTCTGGAAACACAACTTGGATGAATATTACACCTGTACAGGGCAAGAGCTACATTACAGTTCCCTTCAGGCATGTATAGGTTGATGTGGGACAGTGTCCTGTGTTCAGCAGTAGCAGTCATTTTTCTCCTTCTTAGTAGATGGTGCAGTGCTGTGTTTTTGACTTTCAGCCTGGGAACAATGCTGATAACCCTGATGTTTTTAGTTGTTGCTCAGTAATGTTTACTCTGATCAAGAACATTTTTAGTCTCATGGTCTGCCAGTAAGGAGGGGCATGGGAAGCTGGGAGGAAGCAGAGACAGGACACCTGACCCAAATTAGCCAAAGGGGTATTCCATACCACAGCACGTCATGCCCAGTGTATAAACTGGGGGCAGTTACCCAAAAGGCTCAGATCGCTGCTCGGGTTGGGGTGGGTATCGGTCGGCAGGTTGTGAGCAATTGCATTCTTTCCACTTGTTATTTCCCTTATCATTATTATTATTGGTGGCAGCAGTAGTGGTTTGTGTTATACCTTAGTTACTGAACTGTTCTTATCTCAACCTGTGGGAGTTACATTCTTCCAATTCTCCTCCCAGTCCCTCTGGGAGTCTAGGGAGGAAAAAGGTGGGGGAGTGAGCGAGTGGCTGTTTGGTTCTGAGTTAAGGGCTGGGCTTAAACCACAACAAACAGGCTTCAGACAAAGTGGGTTTCGGTTGATACATCACAGTTAGTGGACTCAACATGAAGTGCTAAAAGCTTTTGTTTTAATTTGATTTCACATTTCTAAGTGAATCTTAATATGATAAAATGTTAGAATTTTCTGTAGGGTAGAAAGTTGTTTTTCTTCCATGTTACTACCCCCTACACCTCCCTTGCCCAACTCTGCTGTAAATCAAAACAGAAGATGTAAACAGTATTTTTCATCTTACTAGAAATATTATTTAAAAGGAAAATTGACTTAAGGAATATTTTGTCAGCTGCTGCAGAAAAAAAATGTGTTCTGAGTAAGAAAGTAAGTGAGGCTTTTAACTGACCTGAAAGCTGTAGCTGATTTTCTATTGTAATTTAACATTATGCATTGTATGCTGGTTAATGAAGAAAATTATATTCTTTTATAGTTTCCTTAGTACAGGGAATCTCTTAATTTTGTTATCAGTGGCAAAACTGGAGAGCTTTTCAATCCTTACACACTGTTGTATGTTTCTGTGCCTTTGAAAAGACTAATATGCATGTGGGCTACAAAGCTACAAATATGAGAGAATTGTGAGAAGAGAAATTGAATTTCTGGCATAGTCTTCCCACAGTACATTCCAGTGAGTTAAGACAAAAAAACCTTGTATTTAGATGCAGCAATTGGTGATAAACTGCTTCTCAGATGTTTTGGTTGAAACCGATGGCTGAAAGGTGTGGTGATATTTCTCTGTGTTTATCTTTAGTTAAAATTTTTGTAAAATTTAAAAGAAAATGAGGCAATTTATATTTTGTTTGAGAAGAAAGAGAATTTCAATTAAAAATAAGACATATGCAAATGGAAAAAAAAGAAATGTAGAGCAAATTGCATTTCAGCACTTGCTGTGTGGATATTTGATTATTTGGGCTGTACAATTACATTACATAGAAAATGTGAATCATGGATATAATTTTGAAAAACACCACTAGAATAGCAGAGATCTTAACTTCTGAAATTTGATATTAGCAGCACTGAAAGAAAGTACCATAACATCCTTTGAGATGATTCTGTTTGTATTCAAGCTGAAGCTGATTTATTGCTCTACTTTCACAGAATCGCAGAATCACAGAATCCCAAGGGTTGGAAGGGACCTCAAAAGATCATCTAGTCCAACTCTCCTGCAAGAGCAGGGAAACCTAGAGTACATCACACAGGAACTTGTCCAGGCGGGCTTTGAATATCTCCAATGTAGGAGACTCCACAACCCCCCTGAGCAACCCATTCCAGTGCTCTGTCACTCTCACAGTAAAGAAGTTTTTCCTGATGTTCACATGGAACCTCCTATGCTCCAGTTAACACCCATTGCCCCTTGTCCTACCACTGGACATCACTGAAAAAAACCTAGCTCCATCATCCTGACACTCACCCTTTACATATTTGTAAACATTGGTGAGGTCACCCCTCAGTCTCCTCTTCTCCAAGCTAAAGAGTCCAAGCTCCCTCAGCCTCTCCTCATAAGGAAGATGTTCCACTCCCTTAATCATCTTTGTGGCTCTGCGCTGGACTCTTTCAAGCAATTCCCTGTCCTTCTTGAACTGAGGGGCCCAGAACTGGACGCAATATTCCAGATACGGCCTCACCAAGGCAGAGTAGAGGGGGAGGAGAACCTCTCTGGACCTACTAACCACACCCTTTCTAATGCACCCTAGGATGCCATTGGCCTTCTTGGCCACAAGGGCACATTGCTGGCTCATGGTCATCCTCCTATCCACCAGGTCCCTTTCCCCTTCACTACTGTCCAGCAGGTCAGCCCGCAACCTGTACTGGTACATGGGGTTCTTCCCCAGATGCAAGACTCTACACTTGCCCTTGTTGAATTTCATCAAGTTTCTCTCTGCCCAACTCTCCAGCCTGTCCAGGTCTCGCTGAATGGCAACACAGCCCTCTGGTGTGTCAGCCACTCCTCCCAGTTTAGTATCATCAGCGAACTTGCTGAGGGTACACTCGGTTCCCTCATCCAGGTCGTTGATGAAAATATTAAACAGCCCTGGTCCCAGCACCGACCCCTGAGGGACTCCACTAATCACAGACCTCCAGCTAGATTCTGCCCCATTAACCACAACTCTATGCCTTCTTCCTTTCAACCAGTTCTTGATCCACCTCACTACCTGATCATCAAGCCCACACTTCCTTAGCTTATCTATGAAGATGCTGTGGGAGACAGTATCAAATGCCTTACCGAAATCAAGAAAAACCACATCTACCTCTCTACCATCATCCAGCTACCTAGTTACTTCCTCATAGAAGGCTATAAGGTTGGTCAAATATGACTTCCCCTTGGTAAAACCATATTGGCTGCTCTTAATGACCCTCTCATCCTTGATATGTCTAGAGATGGTGTCAAGAATAAATTGTTCCATCACCTTTCTCGGGATGGAAGTAAGGCTGACTGGTCTATAATTACCGGGGTCCTTCTTCTTATAGACTGGCGTGACATTTGCCATCCTCCAATCCTTAGGCACCTCTCCTGTTTCCCACGACTTACCAAAGATGATGGAGAGTGGCCCAGCAATGACCTCTGCCAGCTCCCTCAGCACCCGTGGGTGTATTCCATCCGGACCCATCTGTTTATAGATGTCCAGATTGCTCAACTGATCCCTAACCCAATCCTCATCTACCAAAGCAAACACTTCCTTTATCCTGACTCCTTCTGGGGCTATAGGAATCTGGGTCTCCCAGGGAGAGTCTGCAGGAGTAAAGACAGAGGCAAAGAAGGCATTCAGCACCTCTGCCTTCTTTATATCCTCTGTCTCCAGGGCACCCACCTCATTCAGCAGTGGGCCTATATTGCCTCTTGTGTTAGTTTTATCTGCTATGTATTTGAAGAAGCCCTTTCTATTGTCCTTAACCCGACTTGCAAGACTAAATTCCAAGGAGGCCTTAGCTGTCCTAATTGCCCCCCTACATCTTCTAACAACTGTCTTATATTCCTCCCAAGTGGCCAGCCCCTCCTTCCATAATCCATAGATTCTCTTTTTCCACATGAGTTTGCCCAGCAGTTCCTTGTTTAACCATGCTGGTCTCCTGGCTCCCCTACTTGACTTCCTACCCACTGGGACACTCTGATCCTGAGCTTGGAAGAAGTGGTCCTTGAATGCTGACCAACTATCTTGAGCCTCTTTACCACCTAGTACCCTTTCCCATGAGACTTCCCTTAGCAATTGATTGAAGAGGCCAAAGTTGGCCCTTTGGAAATCCAGAACTGTGGCCTTGCTAGGTATTCTATTCCTCCCACACAGGATCCTAAACTCCACCATCTCATGGTCACTGCAGCCAGGGCTTTAATGCCATCCTAGATTTTTCAGCAATTTGTTATGAGAAGCATTGTGAAACAAATATAGTGAGAAGCAGAGCTTTACTTAAAAGTAAATTTGTTTTTGGTTTTATGGCAAGTTCAAGACCTATGGAACTGTGCATTTCTGTCTAATGGGCAAGAAGTCAATAACCTTTGGCTTTTAGCCTGCTGCGAAGTAAAGATCAGGATGTTGTTTTGCACTTCACAAGAAAAGGCTTCATGGGGTTTATTGTGGAACAGCTGTACCATCATGGGAAGGTTTTCCTGTACAAAGATGATCTCCCTGTTTATTCAGATTAGCTTGTGAAAGGCATTGTTGCTGGGAATGCTGCTTGACATAGGAAGCAAAATTCGAGGCTGCATAAGAGGGAGGAAAATAAAATACTCTCTTTGTGGAAAATGAACAGAAAATCCCATTGTCCTTCATACAATTTACTCTTTTCTGGGAGAGTGAAAGCTATTCCTGCACTTTTCTGCCCCCGCTTCCTTAACCTTTTTGTGACTGTCTTCTCCAAAATGACAATGTCAGCTTAGAATTGCACTCGCTTCTCACTGTCACCTGTTCCTTGTGTATGCTTTGAAATTCTCAAATCGTACATCTGTGGAGAGCAGGATCAGACTTTACAGGTCACATAGCCAGCACGTGTGCAGGATAGCCTGATAGAAAAGTGCCTGAATTGGGGTGAGATGGCTGCGGTCACTGAGCCTAAGCAACACCTATGACTCTGAAAGAGTTCTGCTTTGCCCTTTGCAGCTTAAACCACACCAACTGGTAGTCTTTGGCTTGCTTCCTAAAATATTTCAGAAAGTGATATTAATTTAAATGTGTGTCATATGAAGTGCCCTAAAAAACTGCATTGTTTAGAGAATGAAACTGCACTGCATGCACCTTACAGAATCAGCGAATCACAGGATCATTAGTGTTGGAAGGGGTGCTTGGAAATCATCCAATCCAAACCCTCTGCCAAGGTGGGGCCACCTAGAGCAGATCACACAGGAACTTCTCCAGGTGGGTTTTGAATGACTCAAAAGAGAGAGACTCCACAACCCCTCTGGACTCTGCCATCATCAGTGTAAAGAAGTTCCAACTCATGTGGAGGTGAAACTTGTGTTTTAGTTTATGGGCATTGCTCCTCATCCTGTCACTGGGCACCACTGAAAAGAGTCTGGCCCCATTCCCCTGGCACTTGCCTTTGAGATGTTTATATGCATTAATGAGATCCCCTCTCAGTCTTCTCTTCTCTAGACTAAACAAGTCCAGCTCCCGCAATCTCTCCTCATAAGAGAGAGGCTCTGGACCCCTGATCATTCTTGCGGCCCTCCACTGGACCTTCTCCAGTAGCTCCTTGTCTTTCTATACCCTGAGTAACAGAACAGAGTATTATCTCAGAAGAGCTAGTGGTGACACTGCTAAGATGATCATGAGATCCAGGAGTTGTGGAATGTCTAGGAAGCTCTCAATTATCAGAAAGGTACTTCCAAAGGTCAGTGTTAACCAGTGCAGGAAGGGAAACTCATGCCTAGCATGAATAAAAGGGTTCTTCAACTTTCCTATCCTTTGGTAAACACACTGTGCAAAAAATGCATCACATGTATTTTCTTGGCATCCAGCACTGTCATCACTCCAGGGGAAAAAGAGTTGATACAAGGATATTATCAGTAAATGGATTTCTAAAAGTAGTTCTGTAGCTTCTTTTGATGTATTTGTGTTAAGCTCATTTCACCACTCACAGTCAGAGGTTCGATTAAGGTGTTCTTGTTTTTGAATGGGTAGGATGTTAAGAGTAGTCCAGCAAACTCTGTGGCTATGTGTAAATAGAAATGTGAGTTCCCCACCTGCCAGTACAGTTTAAAGAGTAAGAAATAGATTGTGCATACTACATAAGTAATTTCGCATTGCTCTCTTTGTGCAAACCTTGCTGTCTATAAATAGAGGTGGAGTGACACGTGTAATTTAAACCAGAGTATTCACAACCAGTTTTTAGGGGAACCAAAAGCCAGGCATTCTCTAAAAGACATTGAATATTTCTATCCTTTTATCAGAGAATATGAGTAATGGTTGAATTACTTAAAAAGGACACTTCAATATGTCTGTAGCCGTATGCATGACACTCATTTAGGTGATGAATCAAGTATTATTTCTGAGTGTTTAAAGTACTTCATGTTGCATAAACTGCAAAATCTTTGTTACTACCGAGCTATTGAATGTATCACAGCTAACATGATTTGAGAGATATTAGTAAAAACCTGAAAAGAAAACATGTAAAATAGTTGCAGTTGGGTACATTGTTGAAAACTGAATATATACTTAAGTAGGTCTGTGACAGCAAATATTATAAAATGTGGATGCTATCTCTAAAACTATTGGTTTTAAAACCTAAAAATTATTTTATGCAAGCTATGAATACATTTCAACAGTCTCCAGCCAAATTTTGACAACCAATTTTAGGCTCACCACTTGTACAGTGCAATTCAGTTCTCACCCTTCATAAAAAATGTTCAGGGATGTGACACTCTTGTCAGTGTGAGGTTTTCATTTGTATCTGCAAGGTGGGTTAGTTGATTGGGTTGTTTGTGGTTTTCTGGTATAGCATGTCTAAACAGATTCAACAGTTAAGGAAATTTTGGGGAATCGGTGTATAAAACTAAGGGTTGACAATGGATAGTTGAAAATTTGAAATTATGTTCCTCATGATAAGGGAGAGACTATCTTACAGACTGAATCATATTAATTGTTGCTTGGCCAAGATGAGGTGCACTGCATTTTTTTGTTTTCCTTTTTTTTTTTTTTTTCACTGATGAAAACTTGAAGAACTTAAAGGATAGCAGTTACAAAAATGCATATAGAAATGTCACAGAAATTTGATCCCAACCTTTCTTAGTGGGTAGGAGATGACAGGACAAAATATACTGGACCTTTGTGTATCAGAGTGTATACTCAGGTGATTTTGAGACAGAGCAGTCCAAACAATTGCCTGGTGGTCTTGAGTGTCCTAATAGGCTTAGTTATAGTCCCCTCCAAATGAGAAAGCACTACTTTTCTACTTACAGTCTTTAGGAGCAAGGTTGGGAAATACAAGTTTAATGAAGAACTTGTTTCTATGTAAGTCATGGTTAGAGAAGCATTTTTTTCAACTCTGTGGATTTCATGGGCTTCTTGAATGCCATTACTTGGCCTCCTGAATGTGGTATAGGTAGCTCTCCTTTTGTTAAAATATGAGTAAATAGAAGGTAAAAGTCCAGGCAGAACATCATTCTGCTTCTGTTGCTTAAAAATAGATTCTGTCACTTTTCTTCCCAAGTTTTTCACTAGATTATGTCCAGGATCCAACCTCTAGGGCTAGTTAGCCACAGAGAAATGTTGTCAGTGAGCGTGGTGGAACCAAAAGGACATATTCTCTTGCCATGGAATCATTCAGGTTTGGTAGGCAGTTTTAGAAGCGTTGTATGTGGCTCTTTTCAGTGGTCTTTTATTTTACATCAGAACCCTGTAACCTGTGTTGCTGGTGGGTGACTGTAGAAGTCTTGTCCTCATCTCACAGAATACTGCAGTTGCTTGAAATTTTGAGTGTGTTTTTTTGTTTTGTTGTGGGTTTTTTTTTGTTTTGTTTTGTTTTGTTTTTTTGAAACCGTTTATAGGTAGAAATGACTATATATAACAGAGATGTAACAAGGTCTAGGATTTGATGACTTCTTATTCTTGCTTCCCTATCATATGTTGGTTCACTTCAGGGAGAGAAGCCCTGTTTATAGCAATCTTGAGTTGAACTCATTTACAGCAGATCTATATTCGGGTATCTTCACACATATCCTCGTGCCTAAAATGGGCACCATAATTGTTACCTTGTAGAGGAGTTTGAAGTTAGTTACTGTCTGAAAAGAGTTTTAAAAATGACAAAACCTTTGTTTGCCTATCTTCAGAATGCAATAGGGAAGCCAGCCAATTAATCTACTTTCTAGAAGTAAATACTTTAAAATTATTTGCTGTGTAAAAATCATTTATTGGGCATGATTTGGGGTAGGTATACCTTTTTTTTTTTTTTTTGAATATGTGTGGTGTTTACAGAGAAATCCAGTGCTACTCCTGCAGTAGAAGCTGTATGCATGCAGTCTTCAAAACAGGCCCATTATATAATTTCATTATTTACCCATTTATTCATTATTTAAACTGGAGATGTGCATTTATAGTAGTGAGGGTAATTTAATATCCAGAATAATTAAACATGGGCTCAGGTCAGTTTTTCATGACTTTTGATGTTAGGACTGATTAGGGAGGGTCTCTGTCTCATCTTGATCCTGTATGTTTGACGCATGAGCTGTCTAGTGAGATTTTTTCTTTATTACGTAGATCATTGGACTAGAAGGTTATAAATATCCCTTTTGGCCTTTAAAGTCTGATGTTTTAATTAAAATGCAAAGATTTCTCTTCAGGGCAAACCAAATACTAAGATAGTTCCTAGCTGAATTCATGTGAAGGAGCTTTGCATTATTTTTAGATTTCAGACAAGAAAATTGGATATCAGATGCTCTGGCTGTTATTTGTACAAGGAGGTAGAGGCTGTCAGTACATGGAGAAAGGTTAAGGTTGCCTAAGAACGGTAAAGGAATGAGGCAGGGTAACAGAAGAACAAAACACAAAATGTCTTAGTTCCTAAAAAATACACAAACCTGCCAGTGATTACATTATTCCCTGTTGTCTCTTTCTATTTGTTTTCCCCATCTGTCCTTTCTGTGTCACTTTGAACAGCACAGTTTTCTACTTAATGCAGCTGTATTGTGCTCAGTTATGTGGTAGGGCTGTAATCGTGATTCTCTTTAGCTCTACCATACTTGAGGAGGGACCAGAACTTGGATTAAATTGTCTGTTCTTTCCCACCTCTTTAGCTCCAGTAGAAAGGCAGCTAAGGGCACACAGGAGAAACAGAGGTAGGGACAAGAAGTGAGGAGCTGTGCCCCCATCCTCCATGCTGGAATAGGTCATCTGTAAGAATAATGGGATTTCTGTGCTCCTTTTTCATTGTTTGCACTGCAGACATGGCACTACAGGAGATCATGGCCCCACATGTGTTAGACCATTTGTTGAACATTCCATATAACAGGTTGAATGTGTTGAAAATGGCTCAAACTATGATTAAACTTAATTCTTTCAAAGGAAGTGATTTTTCCCTTTGCAAGCATAGGAAATATATTATAAAAAACCTGAAGACCTGAACAGATTGAAAGCAACAAGTGGTAGCTAATATTTTCAGGTTTTATTGGTAAGTGGGATCTACAGACCTGAGTGCCGTGTCTTTTTCCAGTCCTTGTAAAGGTGAGAGTCCTAGGAATGAGATTGAGTGCCAACAGTGGTGAGCAGAAGGATACCTACACCATTATGTATTGGAAGCAACTGTCTCTTGGTTCAGTGAGGTTTGATTTTGTTGTAGTTGATAGAAAATGCTTTTCACTTCATAGAAATTCAGTCTAGAAAAAGCATCTTCAGAGCACAGCAACAGCCATCTAAGGAAGTTAGACGTAGACATATATCAATGTCAAGACCAGAAGACCTTACAAGTGGGAGGGGAGGCTAAGGATATGTGGGAAGGCAGCAGTTCTGAGAATACTGTGAATGTTTACTAGTGAATATAATGGCATTGGGGTGCAGCCTTTCAGGGCCCTGAAAAGTTAAATGAGGGGCTTTATGGATTGCTCTGACAGACTCAAGCATGGTGATACAGTGGAAGTTGGTTGCCAAAAAGCCTTTAGATCTGTCTTGTGTGCAGAATTCCCAACAAAATGCAATACTTCAGTCCTGTACTTTCACTATAGCTCTTACATCTGGAAGGAAGAGGCAGGGACTGTGAGAATGAAGAACTTAGGCTCACTGTATGGGAGAATCAGGCTCGAGATTGTCTTAAGAACATGAATGTGCAAAAGTTGGTGGGACCTTATGAAATCAATGTGTGGGTCCTGAAGGAGATGGTGAATGAAGGTTCAAAGCCACTGTCTATCATATTTTAAAAGTCATGGCAGTCAGGTGAAGTTCCCAACAACTGGAAAACCTGAAATATAACCCTCATTTTCAAGAAGGGAAAATGGAAGACCCAGGGAACTACAGACCAGTCAGTCTCACCTCTGTGCCTGGCAGTCTTGGAGCCGATTATACTGGAAATCATGCCAAGATACGTGAATAACAATGACGTGGCTGGTGACAGCCAACATGGCTTCACTAAGGGGAAATCCTGCCTGACCAGTTGCTATTTATGTTAGGGATAGGCTGGAGAGGATGGAACTCTCTTTGGAGACAGGTGATCAGTTAACAGTTTTTGGGTCAGGGTTAAAGAGAGAACAGCAATGAGGGACATTATTGTGGGGATCTGTTACAGACCGCCTGATCAAGAGGACTCTGTGGATGAAGCTCTCTATAGACAGATAGGAACAGCCTCACGCTCACAGGCCTTCATCCTCATAGTGGACTTCAACCACCCTGATATCTGTTGGAAGAACAGTACGGCCCAGCACAAGCAATCCAGGAGGTTCCTCAATTGTGTGGAAGACAACTTCCTTCTGCAAGTAATAGAGGAGCTGACAAGGAGAGATGACAAGGAGGGACTGTGAGAATGAAGACTTTGTGCCCACTGTAGGAGAGGATCTAGTTCGAGACCATCTTAAGAACCTGAACGTGCACAAGTCCATGGGACCTGATGAAATCCATCCATGGGTCCTGAAGGAGCTCACAAATGAAGCTGCTGGCCATCATATTTGAAAGATCATGGCAGTCAGGTGAAGTTCCCAACGACTGGAAAAAGGGAAATATAACCCCCATTTTCAAGAAGGCGAAAATGGATGACCCAGGGAACTACAGACCAGTCAGTCACTCCTCTGTGCCTGGCAATATCTTGGAACAGATTCTCCTGGAAGGCATGCTTAAGCACATGAAAAACAACAAGGTGGTTGGTGACAGCCAGCATGGCTTCACTAAGGGGAAATCCTGCCTGACCAATTTGGTGGCCTTCTATGATAGGGCTAAGGAACTGATGGACAGGGGCAGAGCAGTTGGTGTCATCTACCTGGACTTGTGCAAAGCGTTCAGCACTGTCCCACAGGACATCCTTGTCTCTAAATTGGAGAGACATCAATTTGATGGATGGACCACTCGGTGGATAAAGAACTGGCTGGATGGCTGCACGCAAAGAGTTGTGGTCAATGGCTCAATGTCCAGCTGGAGATCAATAACGAGTGGCGTCCCACAGGGACTAGTGTTGGGACCGGTCTTGTTCAACATCTTTGTCAGTGACGTAGACAGTGGGATTGAGTGCACCCTCAGCAAGTTTGCCGATGACACCAAGCTGTGTGGTTCGGTTGATACGCTGGAGGGAAGGAATGCCATCCAGAGGGACCTTGACACACCTGTGAGGTGGACTGATGCCAACATCATGAGGTTTAACCATGCCAAGTGCAAGGTCCTACACCTGGGTCTGAGCAATCCCAGGCACAGCTACAGGTTGGGCAGAGAAGAGATTCAGAGCAGCCCTACTGAGAAGGACTTGGGGGTGTTAGTTGATGAGAAAATGAACATGAGGCGGCTTCAGTGTCCGCTCTCAGCCCAGAAAGCCAACCGTATCTTGGGCTGCATTAAAAGGAGTGTGACCAGCAGGTCGAAGGAGGTGATCCTGCCCCTCTACTCTGCTCTGCTCTGGTGAGACCTCACTTGGAGTATTGTGTGCAGTTCTGGTGTCCTCAACATAAAAAGGGCATGGGACTGTTGGAACAAGTCCAGAGGAGGGCCATGAGCGTGATCATGGGCTGGAGCACCTCCTGTATGAAGATAGGCTGAGAGAATTGAGGCTGTTCAGCCTGGAGAAGAGAAGGCTGCGTGGAGACCTCATAGCAGCCTTCCAGTATCTGAAGGGGGGCCTGTAGGGATGCTGGAGAGGGACTCTTCATTAGGGACTGGAGTCACAGGACAAGGGGTAATGGGTTAAAACTTAAACAGGGGAAGTTTAGGTTGGATATAAGAAGGAAATTCTTTCCTGTTAGGGTGATGAGGTACTGGAATAGGTTGCCCAGGGAGGTTGTGAATGCTCCATCCCTGGCAGTGTTCAAGGCCAGGTTGGACGAGGCCTTGGGTGATATGATTTAGCATAAGGTGTCCCTGCCCACGGCAGGGGGGTTGGAACTAGATGATCTTAAGGTCCTTTCCAACCCTCACTATTCTGTGATTCTATGATTCTATGAATTGAGGCTGTTCAGCCTGTAGAGGAGTAGCCTGCATGGTGACCTCATCTCAGCCTTCCAGTATCTGAAGGGGGCCTACAAGGGTGCTGGAGAGGGACTCTTTGTCAGGGATTGTAGTGATAGGACAAGGGGTAATGGTTTCAGGTTAGACATAAGGCAGAAGTTTTTTTACTGTGAGGGTCATGAGGCGCTGGAATGTGTTGCCCAAGGATGTTGTAAGTGTTCCATCCCTGGCAGTGTTCAAGGCAAGGCTGGACAGAGTCTTGGTCAATATCATCTAGTGTGAGACCTCTCTGCCCATGGCACGGAGGTTGGAACTAGATAATCCTTTCCAACTCTAACTATTCTATGATTCTATGATTCTGCTAAATGCAAGGCACTGGCGACAATAGTAGTAACAAATGTTTTGAGAAGGAAAATGTCCCGCAGCTAAGTAATGCGCAGTCTTCTAGGCAAGCAGCTTGTGGTTTATGGCAGGAAATTCCTACTGGACCGTGTCGAATACATTTTGAGATGATGGTAACCCATGCTCAGTTTCTTATTAGTGAATAATTCAGCTCTGTTTACTGTTTTGTATCAGTTCCTGTAGGCTTTACTTTGTGAAATTTCTTTTCGTGTGATTTTTCCCTGTTGATAAACTACTGCTGATGTACAAATGGTCTGCATTGAAAATACAGCAGATGGGCCTGTACTTGCCTCATTCTCTTATCCATGAAAACAATGCTATAACCATTGTAATTTGGCATAATTTTGATGCAAGTCACAATTCTCATGCAGGAGAATTAAGGTCTGCAGTGACCTCTGTGTATTCCTCAATTGCTGTTTACATGCAGGATAGGTATAGTGGGTTTTTATTGATTTAATAAGAGCTTATAAAACAGGGTAGACTTATGTATAATCTTCCTAACTCCAAAATGGCTGATTGCATATTTAAATATAATGACCTCAGAGTGCTGTTGCTCTTGGCCCAGACAATATTTGCAGAATGGCTCAGGAAGGTGATTCATTGGCAGATGCCAGAATAGATTTTATGCAGCAGATTGCATCTCAATTAAACCAATATTGGTTACAGAGAGAAGATACCAAGCCATCTCATCTCTGCAATACAATATAGGGGGTGTGTGCATGTGTGTGTATATATATATAATAAATACAATATATATATGCCCAGTGTTAAAACCCAGAGCAAATACTACAGCCCCTTCTCTGACTTTCTTTGGTGTGGGAGATGGAGATCATAGAATCATAGAACAGTTAGGATTGGAAAGGACCTTAAGATCATCTAGTTCCAATCCCCCTGCCATGGGCAGGGACACCTCATGCTAAACCATGTCGCCCAAGGCTCTGTCCAGCCTGGCCTTGACCACCACCAGGGATGGAGCATTCACAACCTCCCTGGGCAGCCCATTCCAGTGCCTCACCACCCTTACAGTAAAGAACTTCTTCCCTATATCCAGTCTAAACTTCCCCTGTTTAAATTTTAACCCATTACCCGTTCTCCTACCCCTACAGTCTTTAATGAAGTGTCCCTCTGGAACAATGTCTTCTAATGTGTTCTTGATTAAGTGGCTTGGCAGATTAAAAAACTATTCTCATTTAAGTCTAGAAGTTTTTTCTCTGTGGTACTGTTCAATACCAGATTTCTATCTACCACAGGTGGCAAAATAACACTAATAACATGATAAGAAGAACCCCTTAATCTCTAGGTGCCACCACAGAGAAACACAAAAGCTGAAATACTGTGGTGGCTCTCCACCAGTTTATTTTTTTGAAGTATCAAAATCAAAGCCAAGACATGCAAGAAAAAACCCAGACAATTAGTAAGTGCCAGGAGTTCATGAAAATGCCAGTGTATCTTGTTTATAATAAGATGTGAAGCTTTTGAAGGATTTAAAAGACTCATATACCAAATGAAGTTTTAATTAGCTCCTGTAAGACTATGAGAAAGGGTTTATTTGAGTGGACCAAAGGATAAACTGGTCTAGTATCTCATTCTGAGGACATGCTGGGGAAGGCATCAGCTGAGGTACATATTTTGCTTTTCCTTCCCCTCTCCTTTTAGACAACATTAAGCTTCCAGTTATTTTCAGCTTTGGGCCTTTTTGAATTCTGACTATGTGAATTCTATGTGTTAAGTAGCCCATGATTTCTCTACAGTGAACTCCATATTCTCCTCACAACCCACTGACACTTACTGTGGTTACCACTTCCTTTGTCAAGGACGGACCCAGTTTACTACCAATTGTATGAAGAACCACTTTCTTCTGTATGTTGTGAAGCTGATTTTTATGATCTTTTTTTTTAATTGGAAGAGAATTAGAGCATTGGATTCCTATCCATCCATTTCGTATCTCTTGTGATTTTGTAGACCTATGTTGTACGCGGAAGGTTGTCTCTTTGTTTGTACTTAAGAGTCTCAGCTTCAATTTTTACTTATATAGGTATCTGATTTGGACATACACAAGTCTTTCCCTACCACTTTTATCTTTTTCTGAATCTGTCCCATTTCATATTGCCCTTTCTGTGATGAGAGGTCCAAAGCTACTCCCAGTATTCAAGATGTGTTGTAGCTTTGTTTCTTTCCCAGTTGTCTCTGTGCGAACTGTGGTTTGCTTTTTTTTAGCAGCACCTGAGCTTTGTCTAGTGTTTTCATGGAACTTAGTCCAGGATCTTATTCCTGAGTGCTACTACTGATCACTGAGTTTATCTTTTCACATGTGAAGCTTGAAATGTTTTTCCTCACATATGTCACTATACATTTGCAGACAATGAATTTCAAGTGTCATTTTACTGCCCAGTAACTCAGGCTTGTTGAGTCTGCAGATCTTCATAATAGGTTCTTATCATTACTATCTTGAATAATCAACAAATTTTGTCATCCTTTGTAATGCCTATCTCAGTCCTCTATGCTATTTCCTGAGGAAGTCCTTTGATGATCTTGTTCCATAGTAAGAACTGAGAGATAGCCTAATATTCCATCTCTGTTTCCTAGCTTGTGGTCAGATTTTATTTTTTTTTTGTTTATCCAGAGAGGGACATTTCTTTTGTAAGTTCTAGACACTTATGTGTTTACATCAAAGTTATTTTAAAACCGTTTCATCGTAATCCAAATGTTTGTTGACCCCTTCAGAGAATGCCACAGGGTTCAGAGGAGATGGCATCCTTTTACAAAAGCTGCTCTGTCTCTTGCCAAGTACAATATATTAATTCTGATGCCCCCTAATCATGTACTCATTATTGCTTCTACTAATTGGTGTGATACAAACACAAAGCATATTGGCTTTGTAGATCTCCCTGGAAACTTTAAAAAGCATTGTCACGCTTTTCACCCTCCTGTCATTATTCCATTCTCAATTTATCAACAACGGGCTATGAATTCCCTGCCAGTTCTAGTGGCACAGCAAGTCTCAGAACATGGCAAAACCTCACCCTAGCATTTATCTTCTTTTGACTTAAGGCACAGTACTCTCCTTCCCACTAATATGCTGCTGATCTGGGGATGGATTATTGTCTTCTCCTCCAAACAATTTGCTCATCTGCATACACTCATCCTCTTGCACTTGTTCCTTGCACTTTAGGGATGCTACTTTCTTCCAAGCATGTTTCCTTCTTTTCATTCTCTTTCCCCACGATGTAAGAAATACAGTACAAATAATGTTTTATATTTCAGCAGCTGGGAAAATACTGTCAATAGAACACATCTTAATGTGTTATCTTAATGTGAAAACTTAATGATTTAACGTGCCCTTGAATAATACAAGCTGCTTTGATTTAGACTGCATTTTGCTGCTTTTCCTTAAAGGATTATTGGGGAATTTTCAGTTGCTGCAGTGATTGTCCTCTGCTGCCCAATAATTTCCTAGTGTTTGAGATTGCATAGAGGTTTCCAGCTTTAGAAATGGAAATGTCTTTAGAAGTCAAGAATGAGAAATACATTTAGCTTGTCATTTTAAATTCTCTTCCACATTTTTTACCCTCAGAGGTTTTTTAACATGCCCTTATAAACATCAGGTAGTGAATGTAAGCCTTAAAGGTACAGCAGATAATTAAGCTTCCTCATGCCTTGCACTGAAGACAGACTTTTGTGAAGTCTTTTCATTTTTGGTAGCAATCTTAGTACAGACTAACTTTTTACATTTGTTTTGCATTTATAGTCTCCATTCCTATCAATATTGATGACTGGAATTTTCTTTTCAAATTACTGACGTAGTCCTAGCTTGAATGATTAAACCAAGACTGTGCAATAAGTTACTAAAAGATCAGGAAATAACATCTATCAAGGTCATAACATATTTAAGCTTTAAAAATTATATTTTTTATAGGATATTATGAAGATAATGAAATTTGTTCTGTTTAGGGAAAAGTGGTTCTTAAGAAAGTAGCTATTACCACACTATAATATTTTACCAGCCCACAATACAACAAAATGTACTAGTCTCCTTGGAGAAACATAATTTAAATGGTTATATGCTGTGCTTATGGAAGGATAAGATAACAAAGCCACTGTTGACACATGTGTCATTTCTCCAGTATCAGTTTTTCTATCTGGACATTCAAAGCTGACTAAATTTATGAGTTGCTGAAGGCAGAAACCTGCCGTAGAAGTTGTCAAGCAGCATTATTATCTAGGGTGGCAGCTTCTATGCTTGTGACAGGTAGGAGCACCACTTTGAGAAGATGGGTGTCTATTCTTGGTCCTTCTGTGGTTCAGTAACTGAATTGTTGCAAGCATCACCCCTAATTTACAAATGGAAAAGTCATGTCAGGTTACTAGACCTACTGGGGGATGAAAAGGAGTAATGGATGAAGCAGAAACAGTAATATGTTATAAGGGCAAAGGGGATCAGAGATAGGATAGGAGATGTTCTTTGTAGTGTCCATGTGAGGTAGAGGGAAGAGAATGAGCTGTGGGACCATACCAGTGTGTTGGACCGTGTGATGTTTCTGTCACTGTTGCTCTCACTTCATAAACAGCACATGTTCTTGTTAGTCATGAAAAGAATGGCATTCTGCTGCTGGGATATTTTGTCTCAGGGTATCTGTATTGGTGGAAGCTCTACCTCAATATGCCTTAAAAGCAGTGTTTCTGTTACAGGGCATATATCAGTTTGGCCTTTTTTTTTTTTTTTTCTTTGAAAGTGTGGCAACTTCAGAGCTTTTGATATCTTATTTTGAATACAGCCATTATTGAGGCAGTTTTATAAGTACAAAGTTATGGTGTCAACTTCTATCAGTGGTTAGCCCAGCATAATCAACATACTCTGTCATAGGACTTCTTTCACTCAGGGTCTTCATGCTGTTCCAGTTTTGTTTTTGAGGCAGAGGTGCCTGACAGCTCATTCCTTAGTCTTTCCTTTTCACCCTAGGAGGAAACTCTGATTACCAGTAGGTGCAAGTCAGAGAAGTGATACACAACAGTATTCTTCATGCATCTTGATCCCATTGTTTTTTCCTTGACTGTGAGTCTACATAGTGCCTTCACACCTGTACAACGTAAATGAAAATTTCCCTTATTTTATTCGCAAGCTTTACTTGAAGGACTCCCTGCCAAAGATGTTCTTGTTAAAACTGAGACTTACCATTTTGCTTGGGCATACCTGAATACTGAAAAGACATTTCAAATTAAATCAATGATTTTTTAATATCAAAATACAGAATGTTCATTTTATCTTCTCTGAGTATGATGATTTTTTGAATAAACAATAAGAAAAAAAAATCCAACTGGACTACAGACTTACCTTGAAACGTGTAGTCCAACAGACATAGTGAATAATGATGAGGGTAGTTGATGTAAATATGTCCTGTAGATCTTAAATATTTAGTTTCACCTCTTAGAGAAACTAATAGTGTGCATACAGAAAAGTGATTTGAGAAGTGATTTTTACCTGTACTGTACTGCAGTCATAAGGAAGCTAAGCTGTTTAACAAATTGAATAGCAGTAATAAAATTATATATGTCTATATATAAATATATATGCATATAGGCCCACTCACATACACGGTCAACTTGAAAATCTAATAATGCATCACAGATACACATCTTATTTTCTTGTAGTAAATTAGTTTTGTAAATGAGTAACATTTATTTTAAAAAGACAATTCAAGGATGACTTAGAGATTCCTTTTAGAGGCATGTTGTATTTTTGCACTTCACTTACTCTAGAATTGACTGCTTCTGTGTAAATGATGTAATAGCTGACACTGATGCTTGAGTGCAGTATGCATCTTTGGGGTGGATGGTGCAGATGATTTTTAAAGTAGCCTCTGAAAACAAATTCTTTTTAAAATCTAGCTGCTTTTTTTTTTTCCTCCCACATTAAGCCAAGCCCTACTGTAGTAGCCCTCTGTTTGTTTAAATTTGTGCATTTTCTTGATCTAAAGAAGTGTTTAGATCATGGTTACCACCAAAGTAACTGCAGACCTCTAAGCCTTTCTCAAAAGACATCTGAGTTACTTCATTTTAAATGAAAAAGGAGGGAGGACTGCAATATTGTCTCTAACTTGTATCCCTACACAAGGGGATTAAATCCTGTGCTTGTTGACACTTGTATCTTTAATCTAGTTTTATGTGTAGCAGCTTTATGAACAGAAATAACTTGTTACATAAAATGCAGCTCTGAACAGTGTGATTTATCTTTTAATATACTTTTTAAAATAGACCATTTCAAGTTATAAACAGAGCGCACTTGTGTCTAATCTTAATGCATTACTTACTCCCCTGTAGGTTGTTTTCAACTGCACTGTATTATTATAGAAGTTTTTATCTACCACTGCTATGGAGATTCCTATGGACCTGATTAAATATTTCTTTTTATTCATGGCATTGAGGTTTAAGTGATATAGACCACTGGGAAAAAAAAAAACAACAAACCCAGTTTTTTTGTTTGTTTTTTGTTGGTTTTCTGCTAGTTTTTTTTGGGGGGGTTGGCTTGTTTGTTGTTTTTTTTTTAATCCTTTTAATGATTTTTTTGATCCTTGTCTGTGCTCCAGAGTGGTTTTGTGTCTGAAACTTAGTGGATCTGAGTATGGACTTTATATACCTGGTTAAATGTGAACGGCATGTCTTCCTGTGCCTTGTTTCTGCTTTGTTGGTCTGTGGCTAATCCTGCAGTACTTGTGGTCTTCTGTAAGAAAGGGGTTTTGTATACACGTAACAATGTTTAGAAAATCAATACAATGCTCAAATGAATAGCTTTCTCTTTATGGAATGCCGTAATATGAGTAATGTCCTCATATTACCCAAAAAGAAACCAGATGTATGAGTGTACTCAGATGCACACAGAGGCAGATGGGTTTTGCAAATGTGAGGTCCCCAGGCACAAACCTTGATGCAAGTGCAGGTGCACAGACAGTGCTAGAGCCAGTGTGGTGAATCCAGTACATTTGGAGTGTATTGAACCTGCCCTGTACACGCTGTGCAGCCAGCTTGTGTGCTGTTTGTGTACATCAGGCTGCCAGATGTTTCAGAAGAGGCCACTAAATGGCTGGAATAATTTTTTTATATGGATGAAATTTGTTATCAGTGTTGACAATATCTGCTGCCAATTCTCTGAAGGTAGAATTTCATCCCTTCTGTTTCAGTTTATGTATGTGTTCCTCCTGCCTTGGAAATGGCTTTTAATTCTGAGCTGCTATTTCCTTCATCTCCAGCATGGTGTTTCCCTCAGAGAGGCTTTTTCAGAGGTGTGGGTTTGACAAAGAAAGCAGGATGTTTGTTGACATCACTTCAGGTTTCTTACTGCTGTGCACAATGATTAATGTCATGGGAGAATGCAAATTATATACTTGACTTGCTGACTGTAGGAAGTTTGGAGTTCACTCTTAAGACTCCAGAAAGTAATTGCTGCCACATACGGTTATACTTGGTTCCCTGCTAATTGGCATGACAGTGAAAGAGGGTCTGAGAAGTTCTAGGTAATGAAGAAAACTGAGTGATCTGATGCAGAGATGTTTAGGTATTAAGAGCTCCTGAATCACGTTGGACCTAATATCCAGATGGTTTTATGTATAAGCAGGCTGCCTGTGAAACAGCTGGCTTACTAATAGCTGCATTTAATGGAAATTACAGGTATGCACTTAGGTAGAGTATTTTCTCACCTATTTTTATATGAATTGGAATAATTCTGTTTGCTATGGGGCTTTAAGTTAATACTTAAGCTATGCAATGTGAGGTTTTTAATGACAAACTTTAAAATGGGTTTTAAGGGTTTTCACCTCCTTACTAGATATTGCTATTATTACTACATTCTGAAAGTAGCAAAGTCTTTCTTGAAATTCTGTGTTCTATGGAAATCTGAGAAACATCCTTCAGGTGCCATCAAAGAATGTGACACTCATGTGAACAGCATTTTCAAAGGCATTGCAATGACAATTATGAGTTAGACTTCCTGAAAGAAAGGCAAAAATGTTTTGTGACTGTGATGAATGAGAAGAGACACTTTCCTAGTCCTGTTGGAAAAGTGAGAAAATAAGCTAGAACTAGCTAAAATTTTGCATTTTTGGTGGCATTTCCATATTTGGTATGGTATGCTGGCATTTTTCTAGAGAAAAATTTTAAGGGAAAAATGAAAGGGAAAAAGAACTACAGGCACCCCACTACAGTAAGACTGTTGTAGTCAGTTGTAGAAGTTGCTTAGGAAATTCTATCCTGTTGTCTTGTGTATGGGAGCTTACGAACAGTAACTTATGACAAGTACCATGAAAGCTATTACCTTGACACACAGGGGAATATGTTAAGGATATAGTTTCAAGTTCAATCCATGTTTCATGACTAAGAGCTTAAAACACATCTTCCTAGGCTGGCAATGCTTTGGGCTATGTTTAAAAAGTCAGATTTTCCAGATTTTTTAAATTTGTTTTATATATCTATTTTATTTAAATGTGCTTCTAATTTTTTTTTCTTGTTCTAATTTGCAGCATTACTTTACTGTTCTTTTTGGCCATGAAGGGCAGAAGCCGCTGGAGCTGCGTTGTGACGATGAAGCTGATGGAGATGAGTGGGTAGAGGCTATTCACCAAGCTAGGTATGAAACCTGATTTTTAATCCTCAGCTCCATTTTATTGTAAATAAATTGATAAAAGTTTGAAAATCTAAATTCAGTCTCTAGATGTCAAGAAATGTTACAGTGGATTAGATGTGTATTGTGATTGATAGGTATGTTATAGGAAAAAAAGCCTCCTAGCATTCGTGCTTACATCAATGTATATTTAAGACCAGGCTGGACAGGGCTTGGAGAAACCTGGTCTAGTGGAAGGTGTCCCTGCCCATGGCAGGGGGCTGGAAATGGATGAGCTTTAAGGTCTCTTCCAACCCAAAACAAACCATGCTACGATTCTCTGATTCTCTGTTTTTATCATTTTTGAGTGATTGCATTCCAGTTGAAATTGGTTAAAGAAGAAGACTCTTACTGAAAACAACCCCTAGGATTAGTCCTCTGTTAGAGGCAATGTTTATTATAAGAATGAAGAAAGAGTGATATGCCAAGTGAATAAATGGGTGTTTCTTAAAAAACGCATATATAGAAATAAATGTAAGAAAGAGTAGGTGTTGTGATTTAAGCCCAGCTGGCAGCTAAGCACCACACAGCCACTTGCTGTATTGAATACCCCTTTAGCTAGTTCATACCAGGTGTCCTGTCTTTGGTCCCTCCCATCTTCTTGTGCCCCTCCTCACTGGCAGAGCATGAAATACTGAACAATCCTTGATCAGAGCAAATGCTGCCGAGCAACAACTAAACCACAGTTGTGTTATCAGCATTGTTCTCAGACAGAAGCCAAACCACAGCACTGTGACAGCTACTAGGAAGAAAATTAACTGTATCCCAGCGAACACCAGGACATGAGGTCAAATCATTATGATGATAAAGTGCAACAAATACAATTTTGACTTCAAAACAGAAGTCCTGACCAACGACACAGGTCTTCATGGAGAATGGGCAAGGTTTACAGTATAGTCTAAATGCAGATCATCTAACTGAGGGTTTATGAAATGGTTTGTGGAGGCACATGTCTTTGCTGAAATGCACTTTCTCCATCCTCCTCTAATAGACAGCTAATCTACAATGCCATGGTAACACAGAAGGAACCAGGCAGTTTCTGAGTTGCTTAGGACATGAGCCACATAAACAGAAGTGATTTTGCTTTGTAGCTAAAAATGAATGCTACCAGCTAGTACCTTATAATTTAGAACTTGTGAAATGAGGCTAAAACTGCAGGGTTTGTATCACCTGGGCATCCAGTCTTTGGTTCTGCATCCTCTTCTTAACATTGGTACCTAACTGAATGTGGTCTTGTCCTTTCTTGGAAAGCACCTGCTGGGCTGTGGTATTAGGTGAACCACATTTTGCATGGTAGCCCTCTGGTAACCACATTATTTCAGATCTTGAGAAGCTATGAGCTATCCCACCCATCTAATAGTCACACCACGTGCACCCCTGGGACTATCAGCAATGCCCTGGCAAAGGGCAGAGCCCTTCTTCCCTCCAGAGTGAAGGACAGCAACCCAAAACTTACTCGACAATAATTATCACCATCACAATGTGGAAGGCAGTGAAATACAGCTTTGGTGTACAACTGTCACATTGGCAAATCCACTGGTTGATTGAGAAAGAAAGTGGTGCATGTGTGCCTGTGACCAGTGGAGACTAGAACATTCAAGGCCTAGTTACCAGTCGCACTGAGTTTGCAAGGCAGTTACAGGAGAGATGCATAGAGTTTGGGTGTCTACTTGTGTTCATGTGTGCAGACTTAGGAACACCTGTCCATCAGTTAATGTGGGATCCACAGCGCATGTCTGTGCATGGTGTGGGTGTGTGAGGGAAGTACATGGGTCCAGGGCTGGTTACTGGGGTAGACTAGTTGTCTTAGACCAGTTACTGGATCCACAGTGTGCTAGGAAGAGGGAGGATGCATGCATATCTCTGAGTGGTGGGGACTGAGTACCAGTAACTAGAGAGGGTCTGTGGGCACTGGAGTACATCCAGGACCAGTTCCTGGACAAGTGGACAGGCTGCATGGATAAGATATTTTCTGGGAGCACCTATACTGTACTGTTATCTATTTTTCCACTAACATACCTTCATTCCCCTCTCTGATCAGTCTGAGGTGAGAACAGGATAAGGCTGCTGGTATGTCTGTGCCCAACTGAGTGCTGAATGTTTCTCTCTGTGTCGATCCCCTCATCCAGCTGTGTTTGTATGAATATGTATTGGAATTACATGGCCAGCTCACTTCTGGCTCAACATAAGTATGGGGAGCGGTGGCAGCCTCACCTCTGTCAACCTATCAGCTGTGGCAACCTCTACCACTTTGTTCTGTGGATCTGTCTAGATGTTATTTGAAAGGCAGATATGAGATTGCTTTGCCTATGTTTTGGGCACTACTCATTCTCTCTCCCCCGTTCCCAGTCAACTGGAAACTACAAAATTGTAGTTTTATTATAGCACCAAGCCTCAGGTAATGCAGTTTCTCCAACAGCAAGGCATTAGTAGCACAGCATTTGCTCCGAGCTTCCAGGCAGCTCTGAGCTACTATACTGAGCTTACAACTACCTGTAAAATATTTTGTAAAATACACCCTGCATTAGCAAATAAAGCATGATAACAGATCTGAGAGCAAGCCTTTTTTTTTTTTTTTTTTTTTAAATTACTGGTTGGAAGGCAATAGCTCATCATACAGTTTAAACACTGACCTAGCTGAAAGAAGCATCCCCCCCCAACATAGCACTCATGCTCTTCAATGTCCCACCCATCTACTTCCCTCTCCCCTGTGCATGAACACAGGTGTGTTGAGTGAATGGTCACTGAGCAGACCCAGAAGAATTGAGATGATTAGTACTAAGCAGGCAAAAAAAAAAACAAACCCACACCCTAATTCCCTTTAGTGGACACCAGTTTCCCAATTAAGTTCACACTTGTGTCTGCATGAGAGAAAGGCTGGTAAAGGTGTGGGAATGAATGGTTAACTTACGAGGACAGCTGCGTCCTTCAGCAGCAACGTGGAATTATTCAGGACTGCAGCACACATGAAACTACAGCCTGAAGCACTTCATTTAAGACTTCCCAATAAGCTAAAGTAGAAATGGGTGAGAAATTTGATGAGTACTGCATCCATATTAAAACAAGCATAGAAGATTTTGAGTTAAATGCAAAAAAAGAAAAACACAAGCCCATAGAGGAATTTGTAGGAGAGGGTGAAAAGTCTATCCCAGTGAGTGAAACGGATCTTTTATAGGAGGTCAGGTTCTGGAACAAGGCCCAGAACAGGGGCAGTCAGTAACAGAGGAATTAGAATTTGCCAGGAATAAGTCCTCCAGCCCAGAAACGTAACTTAGAAGAAGCAAACCTTACTGTGCCACCCTGAACATTACTGAGAACTCAAAACACTGAGAATTCAAATAAAAATTAAAGAGATGAAAAGTAGGTATGGATGTGGCACTCAAAATAATAATATTAAAATATACTGCACGTCCCATTGCAAGCTCAGAAGCCAAACAGTCTCTCTCAAATGAGGATAGAGCACTTCAGAAAGGAACATAAGCAATGTAGCATGTAGCTGCAGCAAGAAAAAGCATGTCAGCTCTCAACCGTGTTCACAGTACCCCTCAAAATGGCAGTCACATCCCACCCCCAGTGAAATCTTCCAAGAAACAATGGACAGTGCACAGCAGGAAATCCTTTAGGTACCAGTTTGCATGCATAGTGCCTGTTTGTCTAGAGTGGGACATGGGGTGCAGTGAGATTGTGTTATTTTTTTCAACAGTCTGTTCATGACTTGCAAAACAAATAAAACATGGAAGAGATTTTGATGGCTGCAAACATGTACTTGGCAAAAAAGTAATAAAAAAAAATCCAAAATTGTATTTTGTGCATGTCAATCTAAGAAAGGGGGGGGCGAAGGAAAAAGAAAAAAGTCTCAACATCTTTGTCTCAGATGAAATGTGGATTACCGTGGCTACTCATGAGGATAAGACCCTCCAGAAAGCAATTAAATAATTCCATCTCATGGAAACCAACATGTTCGCAAAGAACAGGATGTTTACAGTCCTGTTTTCAATTTAAGAGTAGGGGGATTGCTCTCCTAGAATTTCTACCTGAGACATCTGAGATACTAGAAAAAAAAAAACAAAACAAGTATCTTCAAAAGGCTACACAAAATGTAAGATAGCAATTCAAAACAAAAACCTGACAGAATGGTCAGAAATATCTTGGGCTAGCATCAAACGAATAGTAACAGAGAAAAAGTTGCAAAGCTTGTCCCATTTGTCAAAAATAAGGACAAACTCAAGGAAAAAATTCTAAATCATGATGCAGACAAAATTTAATCCCTGAAGCAAATCTGTTCTATTCTGTTTGATTAAGTTGGCAAGAAAAATCTAATGCAATAGTCTAAAACTATTATTTTAACTTCTTTGGTCAGTGTAGGTGGTAACTATACTGGATGTTCTTGTCTCCACCCGTGACAGGCACAAACACATGTGTGCAAATGAGTTTCTTAGTCAACCACCTGACCTCATGGTCTTCCCGGTAGCTGGGTTGTACTTCCTGTGTCCTCCAGTCATCAAATCACAGAGTCTCTGATGATCCAACCTAAACTTAATACATCTCCTAACAGCAGGCTTCCCAGCAACTAATCCTATTCCCCAGCTAGCCAGGCATGACAGAGGCTGGTGATCACACACTGATATATGCACCCAAACTATACACACACACTCCCACCTCTCCAGTGAGTAACTGGCACTGCAGACACAGAGGGACATATGGCCCCTCAGTCCCAATTCCAGTAGCTGGCGCTTTTAGTTCCATGGATGTATATACAGAGTCCCCTCACCAAGGAAAGTAGTTAGAAATGAAGTTTAATGAGAAGACAGATTGGGCTGTGCTGATCAAGTGCAGAGCATGGCCAGGCAAGTTATTTTGGTTAAACTGGTGACATGTGAACCTTTATCCACTTTTTTTCCCTTACCTCTGTATTTTTCCAAGCTTCCTCCTCCTCAAACCTTCTTCATCCCTCCCTTTTACTGCCTTTGATTTTTAAACATCCTTTGATCCTTAAACATCCCATAACAAGCCTTGCACAATCCCAAAATGCTTTTCCTGTATCCCATAGTATTTTTCACACCCCTATAGCTGGTAACTCTTCTCAGCCTGAAAGATGATGTGGGGAGCCTTCCCACTGACTCATCTTGATGGGTTTGAGCGTACCTCCTGTGCATTTGTACTGCACATCATAGAAATCTGTTTTTTCCCCTAGAAGGTCTTTGTGCTGGAGCAGACATCTCACTGGTGCTGCAGAGGGCTCTTTAAGTTCCTCAGTGGTGCTTGTAGGTGTCGGCAGACAGTTTTAGGTAACACAGACATGAAACTTCAAAGGAATGATTATACTGGTAATTACAGCTGTGCAGAAGGTTTGTGTGGTAGCTGTTTTCTAAGGGAACATTTGAAATCCCACCAATCACACTTTCTGGAGACAGTAGCTACAAGTTCACGTCAGCTCTCTGAAGTCTCAGCTTGCCCTGCAAGGAGCGTCCTTTCCATTGTAATTAGTGTGCATTTTGTGGCTGCTGTTGAACTTATGTCTTGGTTTTGTGTAATGGGAAAAGGTGCCTTTCTGCTCCAGTTTGTTTGTAGGTTAATTCCTGTAGTCAGGTTTTCCTAGATAAAGGAGTGTGCGGACAACTGGAATTCCTGGTTTTAGTAACAGTTGTGAGTCTGATGAGTAGTAACACATTAGCTAGTGGGATGTGTTCTCATGATTGTCTCATTCTTACACAAGAGAGTAGCATTCCCCTCCCCACACACCCAGGCTCCTAGAGTAAGCCATACCCTAACTGACAAGGTTTGACTGCATGAAACCTCCTATGGTTGTTGGGCCACCCTTCAAAAATATTGTTTATTCCAGTTTGTACTTCCCTTTCTCAACTAAATGGATATTGTAGTAAAAATCATTTGGGGTACGTACTTCTCATGCTCCCCCATGCATCACACAGCCCTATACCTACCTACCCACCCTCTAAGTCCTGGCTGTTGTAGCTGTTCACCAGTCCAAGTACCATTTCCCACCAGTTTGACTGGAAATCAGCAGACAACCTCTTTAATAGCCTTTCTAAACAGTTGTCCATGCATATCTGAAAACCCATCTTAATTTTGCATTTTCTGATAAACCTCATCTCTGTAATCCTCACAGACATAGGTGTCCTTTGATTTCCCTATCATACAGGAGTTAATGAAAGTTAATAGTTCTTGGGTACAGGTAGTCCCTCAGGTCACCTTGGTTAGAGTCATGGGGGTGATTGTGTAAACTATATTGTGACTTTTACTGTTTCCACCTCTAGTGTGGCTGTTCATATACCATTAGACTTTAAAACCTCCTTTGTTAAGGAGTCCTTTAGTTGCCTGAATATGATTTGCATGGGAAGATGTAGGCCATTTCTTTTACCTTCCAGATCCCCACAGCCATATTGCATGGCTTTTATAAAGAGTTCATTAGGTTGTCCATTTTGCATTTCAGAAGGATGATTTGATATGACCAATGCCTGATTCTTGCACCTGCCTTCAGTACAATTAGCATAGAGTGATCCAATGAACCATAACTCTGGCCTGAATTTGGTACAAAAATCAATTGTATTTGCTGATAGCACTACTGGAACCTTTATCTTGGTCTGCTACCACAACAAGGAGATTCTAATAATGAGGCATTGGTTAAACTTTCATACATTTTTCTATATTTTCTCAACATGTTGGCTCTCACAGGGCATAAATGATGCATCATTTCTCTCAGGACTTTCTTCAAGTCTTCCTGTCTCTAGGAGTGGTAGGTAGTGGTCAAGCAGAGCTTAAGGTTCTTGAAATATCTTGTACAGGACTCCTTTGAGTCCTGTCTCTACAGATGATAGTAGGAAATAAGTATAGCCTCAGCTCTCATGATACTCCTTCTTTTGAGTCTTACTAGATATTATTATAAATTTATAGCACATTCTCTCAATGAAATGTTAATGCCTTTCATAGAAAGCTGTGGTTCACAGCAGTTGCTTCTTTCTATTAAATGATATCCAAGCCAGAAAACTAGATTTAAGTTGGCTGCTTACAAGTTGTTTTATGATTTTTTCATCTTCTTTGGCATTTGAACACTTTGGTACACTTTTCTTTAACAAAGGAGTTTGTATGCATGTGTAATCAAGTCAGCATTGAAATCCGGCACTCTTGAAAGGCTCCTGACACTATGCTGGATATCCAGGTTAGCACTTGGGGCATGATGATCTTTAACTCATGCATACAGAGAGATGGTTGAAAAGGGCTGTTGGAAGCACGTGAAGTTTATTCCAGAATCTTAGGATTTTCCTTTCCCAGAACAAGTAGCACTTTTGAGAAGGAAAATGAATAGCCTATTCTAAGATAGTGTAGGTGTACATAGGCTTTTCTAATTAACTCCTCTTCGTACTGCTCATTATGGCAGTGAAGGAAATGTTTGGTTTCTAGGCAGAGATTGACATTTTCTACAGCCAAAGCCACTGACTAGGCAAAATACTCTGCATATATTTCAAAAGTACAAAACCTTTTCAGTCTTCCATAACAAAGTTCGTTTTCCCTAGTAAAGCAAGACTGTGGAAATCTGGCTTAATGCATTTAAAGAAACTGAAAAACCTCGATGAAGTTTCTTCCCCTAAAGGAGGAAAATAAAAAAAGTGAAAGAAAAACATCATATATAATAGTACCTCGAGTCTTACATCATCTCTGACTGCAGCTGATGTTCACCCTTTGTGATTCTGTGCCCTACTAATTTCCTGCTTCTTGAATAAAGCAAAGCCAAATCTGTCAAATTCTGTATTGGAAATATTTGGTAGCAAAAGTTTAAGAAAATTTTGAAAATAACAAACAAGAAAAGGTGGTCACCTATCTGCATCTGGATAAAACTATGCTTTATATTCAATGTAAATCAAGATGGTGCTGCAGGTACTAAGGAATGCATTTTCTTGCACATGTTACATATATTTTTGTCTTCATTAACATCTCTCATTGTAAAGCGACCAGTGTTGTATATCTAACCCAGACATTTTTTTATCATGTACAAATATCCCTTATGGTAGAAAGAAATTATGTACTATGGTTTCTGAAAGAAACAGGTTTCTTGAGAAACAAAAAAAGATTATTATCAAACAATTTTAAAGAACTAAATCTCACACTTTATTACTGTTTATTGCACAGTTAAAATACATGGATTACTTAATGACAGGGTTTTTTTACATGTGTTTTTTAACTTGTTGGAAGAGATGCTGTGAGCTTTTGTTTTGTCATTTATTGTTTACTGTTGCAGTAGTCAAAATATGACAATAAATGCAATAGAATTAAATTCACTTCTTATCCTTTTCATAATCTGTTCAAGGAGGAAAAACTTTTGCTTTATGACAGCTGTGGGAAATTATTCTATTTTTTAAAAACCTAAGATTGTTTGCCAGGTTAATTGTTGAATTTAACAGCTGTACTCAATATTGGCCCCCTCCGGTATATAACTGCTCTAATACCAATTGAGGTGGAAGTAAATATATATATATATAAAAAATTATTAACTGTAGAGGATGTTCATAATTACATTTTTAACAGCCTCACAGTATTTAATAGCAAATGTTAGTTGTTTCATGAGTGCTGTAAGAAGTAGAAAGAAATTTAAGAGGAAAAGATGTGCAATCCAGAAATTCCTTTTGTCAAATCCTTTGCTAATTGAACAGTGGAAGAAGATATGATAGTCAGCATTTTTAATCATAGATCATAAAAGAGAAACAGATCCCTTATCAAAGATTTAGGGCTTTGCTCTGTTGTGTTTTGTGCAGGTTGGTCTGTATCTTGTAAAATTATTTAACTCTCAGGGGAATAAGGTTCCTGAAACTCAGGTAAAGAGGCAGTCTGTGTCTGTAAATTCTGTAAATCTTGCTGAATAAAGACCAGCAAACAAGCACGTGGTTTCTGCACATTTAAATTGTCTGTATGAGAGGGGCTGAATCACATGGAAGAGCAGTCTGATGAAGAAGTTGCATAGGAAGAAACTGATTCCTCCTTTACCTGAAGATGTGAACAGTACCTCCAGTATGATGCTTATCACTGCTCTGATTGTGATACCTAATTGCATTAGGGATACCATAACTTTTCAGGAAAATACAAATCAATGGCATTTTGCTGCCCAAGAGCTAAAAGAAACACCTGATACCATGGTTCCTGTGACTAATTAGAATAAATGCATTTATTTGAGTAAGCTCAAACTGGGCTAAACAATAAAATAGGTGTTAGCAAATTGAAGTAACAGTTGTTCAGGCTGGATGTGATTCTTTCTGAGCAAACTGATCTAGCTGGAGATGTCCTCACTCATTGTAGGAGGGTTGAACTAGGTGATCTTTGAAGGTCCCTTCCAACTCTAAGTGTTCCATGATTCTATGATTCTGTGATGGGAATTCTTCCATAAAGGGATATGACAGGTAGAGAGAATTAGAAATAGTTCTGATGAGTCGCCTCCCAAAAGGATGGGGGAGGGAGGAAAGCAGCCCTTAACATAAAAAATTGAATTAATAGAACTCTTGGGTTTAGCCTGAGGATTAGAAACTCATAAAAAAGATAGGTGCAATTGTCTTGCTTTCAGTAACTGGGTACTGTGAATCCAGTACACCTATGTCTACAAAGGATATTGGACACTGTAAGTTTGGAGGATTTAGGACCAAGCTATTAATTTTATATTAAGACAAAGAAATACAGTTTTGCAGTTTTGTCATTGATGCAATGTTTATTCTGACAATATCTCATAAGGGGATATGGAAGACAATAGTAGCCTATTTTTACTAATGTAAATGTTTTTCTTTTAGTTATTCAGATATTCTGATTGAAAGGGAGGTGTTAATGCAGAAGTACATTCATCTTGTCCAGATTGTAGAGACTGAAAAGATTGCAGCTAATCAGCTTCGACATCAGCTTGAAGATCAAGACACAGAAATTGAAAGACTTAAATCTGAGGTATGTGCCACAGCCATCAAGCAGTCCCTGAGAAGCTGTGGCTGCCCCATGCCTAAAAGAGTTCAAGACCAGGTTGGATGGGGCTTGGAGGAACCTGGTCAAGTGGAAGGTGTCCGTGACCATGGCAGGGAGTTGGAACTGAATGAGCTTTAATGTCACTTCCAACCCAAACCAATCTGTGTTTCTATGAATTATAACATTTTGCTCTGTGCATTGCAATAATATTCAATATTTCTGTAATATTTGTGAAAATAACAAAACCCAGTAAGGTTAATAAGTGATAGTCTCCCTGCGAACCCTTGACTAAATGCTTTTTCAACATTTTTGAATATTTATTTTTTTCAATATTTTTAATATATATTTTCTGTTGCTTCTGTAACTGTGAATCTCATTAGCTTGAGAGAGCACTTAATGAATCATTGTTTTTGTCAGATTGTAGCTCTCAACAAAACAAAAGAAAGAATGCGGCCTTATCAAGGCAACCAGGAAGATGAGAACCCAGACATTAAAAAAATTAAAAAGGTAATTTTCTTAAGAGGAAAAGGGTGGGATGGGGGTGCACTTCTGTATTTTAATCTGTCTAGTTTTGTCTTCATTTATTTTTCATTGAGTACAGTCAAATAGCAAGATTCCTTTTTCTCTGCCCTTATTTAAACCTCAAATTACATCAGCTTCCTATGTTTCAGTGCCACATTTATCCCATGGTGTATTTGTTACTTATGTATTCATTATTACTTGCAAGATATATATTCAGTTTCTTAAAGAAGTTTGCACATTTTGCTCAACAGCTTGTTAAGGCTGGAGTTAAGTCATGGGCTGTGTGCTCTGGGAATCAAGTGCAGAATGACTTTATACTCCTTTCTTATGAAAATGATTATAAAGATGTAAGAGAATGACCTTTATTCTGCCACTGAAGCCGGAATGCGAATATTACAAATGCAGAGAGCAGACTGGTTTAGGTTGTCCCCTGCTCTGTTTGATGGCAATTGTTTCAGGATACTATGGCCAGTGTTCTTCATACCAAGGACAGAATTGTCCAACTCTGTATGGCATTTACATGTGCAGCTTTTGGCAGTATTGCTTAAGACTGGCTATAACCAGCCTCCAGAACTTTGCCCATCACTGACTCTCTCAAGTTCTAGTGAAGAAGCATGAGTGGAATTCATCACATCTTCAAGCATGAATGGAATTCACCCTAGAAGATGTGGTTCCATACGTGTTACCCTTATTCTCACAGTGTTCAGTCTCTTGAATTGCATAATATCCTTTATGTGATGTGGACTTAGTTTGTGACTTTTTCTGGCTCATGGGGTCTTAAGTCAGGGTCAGCACTAAGCTTGTGTGAATGTTCATTTTCACGTGGATTAAGCATCGTAGGAGAAGCTAGAAATTTCTCTTTTAGTAGAAGGAGAGCTCTGATTTTGTATGCAATTCACAGCATCTTGATTGTTTTGACAATTGGACCCTTTTTGAAAAGTTATTTATTCAAAGTAAACTGCTACCAGTGAGATTCTGCATTTATCTTTCGAGAGGAATGATCTCCACATCAAGATCAGGACAAAGACATACAGAAATTTTCTGTGATCATATATAGACCTTTTCTGTAATCTTTAATCTACTTGTAACTTCAATGGGTATTACGCTTAAGTAGATTTTTCCATGAACACAGACGTGCTTTTTAAGAATGCCAAAAATCTGTTTCTTCTTCATAGTAATATTTCTGGCCTAGGTGTCTGGTACTAAGCAGTATATACATAGCTTTAAATACACATGCTAAGTGGTTTCTATTCAAAACTGTAAACAGCTATTTTAGTATTATGTCAGCAAAGATGTCTGTCTTGAAATGTGTTACCTGGAAGCATTGCACAGTACTGTAGGAGTTATAAGAGAAATGCGTAAAGGGAGGTAAAAGGAGATAAAAAGCCTGCACAGTGTGTAGCATGGTTGTGCATGATGGGAAAAGTATGTACAATGTTTGATCTTGCAGTAAAATATACTTTGATATGGAAGGAATATCATCTCAGTTTGTTTCCTGGCAACAAGCATGACCAAATGATTGTAGAAAATTTAATAACGAAAAAAAAAAATCAGAAACAATTATAGATCAATAAGGGCTTGTTTGTTTGGTTTTTAAACAGAGGTATTTCATTTACAGTCCTGGTTCTACAAGAAAGAGCTCATGATAATTTATGTGATGTTTTTTCTGATTCTTGTTTTCTGCTCGGTTCACTTTTAGGTCCAGAGCTTTATGCGGGGGTGGTTATGTAGAAGAAAATGGAAAACTATTGTCCAAGATTATATTTGCTCTCCCCATGCAGAAAGCATGAGAAAAAGGAATCAGATTGTTTTTAACATGGTGGAGGCTGAATCTGAATATGTACATCAACTTTATGTTCTTGTGAACTGTTTTCTGCGGCCCTTAAGAATGGCTGCAAGTTCAAAGAAGCCACCTATCAGTCACGATGATGTTAGTAGCATTTTCCTCAACAGGTATGGGGATTTTTGTTTGCTTTCTGGGAGTTTCGCTGACCACTTCTTCCCATTCTCCTTCAGTTTACAGTAGTGAGGTCTGGCGCTTGTTTGTTTGTGGTTTTTTTTTGCTCTAATGGAAGCAATGTCACTGAGACAGACAATGTTTCCAGGGTAAAAGGCAAGGTGCTGTTGGTGATGCTGTTTGAAACCAGCTAGACCTCTTTGTCTTTTTACATTTTATTTCTTCCTCTGCTAGAGGAAAAAAAAAGAACAAATGACAAATTGTGCCTCTTGGGACAGTTCTTATAATTTTCTGCCACCTTTCCTGTTTCTTTTTCTCTTAAGAGAGCAAAATCGGACTTAGTGGCCTTATACGATCCAGATAAGACCCTGAGGAGAGTGCATCAAATCTTCTATTTTCTGTTGTCCAGCCTAAGGAGCCTCCTTCCCTCTCACTTGTCTTTTTATAGCCTACAAAAAAACGAATTGCTCTTTGCAATAGGCATCTAAGTACTGCAGTAATGAGTATGTACAAAAAAGCCAGCAGGCATCAAACATTTGATACAGGGTTGGGATTGCATCCAAGTCCGCCCCAAACTTCTAATAAATGAAATATGTTTGTTTAGTTATGAGACAAGTTTCCCTTTCATAGCTCATTCACGATCACTATAGTCTATGGTTTTTCTTAAAACTGGGATGTCCCCTACTTCTGTTGACCTCATAGGCTAAAATACAGTATTGAGATTGATGTTACAGAAAAGTTGTAAACTTCAGGTCTTAAACAGCTGCAAGCAAGATTGTAGATGACTACCATTGGCTTGAGGTTTCTGCGTCTTACTGGTCCTCTAAAACAATTGAATGCATTTTCAAGGATATTAGAAAACCTATTCATGAAACTATGGAATGTTATTTAATAGATGAGTTTATTTAAAATATCTAAACAGACAGAATATGCTTTATGCACCGAATACTATGTATTTTTTAGGTATGCTACACTCAAATTTTTAATCCATGCAACAAAAGTAAGAGCTTACTTGCTTAATAATAACTATCTTCAGATGCAAAACATACTATTAACCAAAAGAGGTGTTTTTCTGTGAATTATTAATCAGAAAATAAAACCTGAATTATCTTTTTGTTTAAATACTTATTTTTCAGTGAAACTATCATGTTTCTTCATGAGATATTTCACCAAGGGTTAAAAGCAAGAATAGCAAACTGGCCTACCTTAATCCTAGGTAAGTTACTATATTTTATCTAGAGGTACAATTTTCATATTTAGTTTTGTAATTGCAGTTAGGTTTGGTTTTTTTTTTGTTTGGTTTTTTTTTTGGTGGTTTTTTTTTTGGTGATTTTTTTTTTTTTTTTTTAAAGAGGGCTTTCTAAAGTCCTCTTTGAATTAAACGCATTTCCAGAACTAACACCACAAGATCTGTTATAATGGGAGTCCTATGCGGGCGGTAATGCCTGTGTTCCAGTTGATATGTGAGAATGCCTCTGCCCTAAAATTTGATTAGACATGGGCTCTGGAACTTTCTGTGATATTGTCTGGTTATTAGGTAAACAGAGCAACCATGTTTAGGCAGGTAAAAGAGCCAACTTGAATATTTCTGAAATATCAGTGTATTTGAAACAGAACTGATTATAGTAGTTCACTTCCATAGAACATAGTAGTTTCTTTAAAAATATCTTTCAAGAGATGGGTAGCTGGGAAAAAAAAAAAAGCATTTCTTGACTTTTTCTAGCTGATCTATTTGACATTCTACTGCCAATGCTGAACATATATCAAGAATTTGTTCGGAATCATCAATATAGTCTACAAGTACTGGCAAACTGTAAGCAAAACAGAGATTTTGACAAACTCTTGAAGCAATATGAAGCCAACCCAGCATGTGAGGGGCGAATGCTGGAAACTTTCCTTACTTACCCCATGTTTCAGGTAGTCTCTGTATATTTTCTGTGACTATTTGTTTCTAATGCTTGGTTGATTCATTTTGTGTTGCTGACATTACAATTGATTGAAGATTCTTCTTGCTTAACTAAAACCACTTTCTGTTTTTAATTTATTTTGTTATTATGCTGAACCTTTGCCTGTACAGATATTTTCCCCAACTGCACTGTTTCATGTCTATTGAGAATCTTATGTATGTTGAAGGAGAATGTGGGATGAAGACTAAAAGAAAAAAAGCTGAGAAACAATCACTCTACTTCTGCCTGCTACAGGATTGTGGAACATGCCAGAGAGGGATAATGTATCTAGTATAGCAAGTTAGGGCAGCCACAAACATTTTAATAGGAATACATTTTGAAACTTTCCTGACACTTTGTTCTCTTTGTTCTGTTTCTTGATGTTTTGAAAATTATATTGCAGAAGTTTTAAGAACTTTATTTATCCTGATATTTTGTCTTGATCTGCCTGGATTAGTAACTTGCAGCTGTTTTAAGAGGTTTGTGAAACACTGGTCTGATGGTTTTGTGCCTTTTACATTTAACCTAATATTTTACTCATCAAGAGAATAGTGAACTCCCTCGGTGTCAGTGATACTTGTGTTAGTGCTAGTTAATTAACAATTTCTCTTTTTTTAATGTAGAGCTTATATGCTGCACAGTTTGGGGATTTTTTGTTTAAGATAAAAGAAGGTCATGGGATCTTAGAAGGGAGAGAGAGGATCCTATTCATATGTGATGGAGGATATAATTGCTGGTGACTTTTAATTTCATCATAATAAGGCACATCTCCTTCTCACAAAGAACTTTTATCTGTAAAGACAAGTTATACTGCAGTATCTCTTGTTTCTGGTTAAAAGCCCTGAAACTGCTTCAAGTAATAATAAATGGATCAGGGTCATTGTGTTACCCTATAGTCTTTAATAACCAAATATGGCATATTTTTCAGTGTCCGTTAGTGAAATGTGAGTTTTTTCTAAATGCAAGCAGGTTGGCTGATGTTTTCAAACACAAGAAATTTAGATGCACATATCATATTACAATTGAGAGAAGGCATGTGGATCTCCCAGCGAGTTTTGAAAGTTTTCTTTATTGGCAGTAGCATAGCAGCTTGAAACAATGAAATTTAATGTCATACTTGCGGCTGCCTCTGATCTGAACTTTTCTTTAGAATGTATTAAATGAATCTTGTGCTTCCTCAAACTGAAAACATACATATACATACACAGTCTCTGTCACCTAAAAGTTCAGTAATAGTTACATTTAGAATGTATGTAGTAATCATGTAGCTGTGAATATTCATTTAAAAAAATACTGTGTTTGCAAAACTTTTCTGATAAAGGTAATGGCTAATATTTAGCAAAAAGCTGTACTGGAGTTATTCCTTTACAGATGTACTTACTTCATACTTAATTTGTTTTAAGATTCCTAGGTATATTATATCACTTCATGAACTACTGGCTCACACACCTCATGAACATGTTGAGAGAAAAAGCCTTGAATTTGCTAAATCTAAACTAGAAGAACTTTCAAGGTAAGATTTTTCTACCTTTCTACCTTTCTAATGCCTGATAATCTTGCATCAAAAGGTTTTGAAATGAAAAATCTATTTTCTTTATTTTGGTTTGGTTTTGTTCTTTTTAAAAATAATTTAAAAAAAAATTCTTCTGAAGAAAAGGATCAAAACCAAACCAAAACAAAGGTAATGAAAAATAAAACCCCAAATATTCCATCCTACTATTTTGTCTCTTCTGTTTTTTGTTTGGCTAACGTAAATCTACAAGTGTGTACTGGTATTTTGGGTAGGGGAGAATCTGAGTTGCCATAGGAACTGCCTACTTCTGGGTTTTGAGCAAAGCACTTCTGTTTATATAGAGAAATATATCTACATTTTTACAGTTTAAAGGAGGGCATTTTTGATACTCTGTGATAGGGGGTCTTGAAAAGTACCAAGTTCTCAATCTGTGTTATAGTTTATGTGCATGAATGAAATAAGTGATTTTCACATATGCTTCAGATAATGCCAGATAAACAGGAATTAAAGATAGCTTTAGAGAACTGGTGCTCCCTCTAGAAGCCTGCAAAATTAAGCTCTTCCCTAAACTCCCATACCGTTCGTGGGTGTTTGCCTCTATCAGCCCAGTAAGAAATTTGGTTGTTATCTCTGGGAGACAAAGTTTGCTGCTGTGAACAAAGAAACTCTGCATAAACTCCAGGATATAAATCTAGGGTATCTGGAGTATTCACCAAGAATGTACTTTGGAAATATTTAAATATTCCCAAAGTATGTAAATACTTTACATATGTTGTAAAGTATTTAATATGTAAAATAGGGATCAATTTATAGTTTTTGTTAATTTCATGCTCTTGACTGCTCAGTTTTCTTTATTCTGATAAGACAAAGTTGCTACCATGTGCTAGCCACTTGTTAATTTAGAGCTTATTATTTTTTCCTTTTTGGTCCTGCTGTATATTTAACAGAGGCAGCTATCTGAGTCAGATCATGTTGTGTCACCTCTCCAAGCTTGAACTTCTTGAAGAGTGGTGAAGGGAGTATCTTTTACAGAAATGCTTGAGTTTGATTCCTTTGGTGTTGAGTAAGTTCTGCCCTGTTCCAAGGCCATCTGAAGTAGAAGGAAGTAATGACTCCTTTCCACTCAAGCAAAGCAAAGAATTTCTCTGGGCAGGGTTTTATACATAAGCAGATCAATCAGCTTTGACTTGTATTCAACTCAGAAGTCAGAGTTCATTGCTGAGCCAACTAACTTATCACTGACTGTTCAAAATTGAGGCTGAGACTGATTGATTTTTCTCTGTTTATAAGGCAAGCACTATAGACCATAAGTACAAAACTTTGTGACTAATTTCAATCCTTTTAGTATAGTTCTGAGGGAGGAGGAGCTTTCAGATAATGCAGTCCAGTCCCAATTTAGGAAAATATTATGCATCACAACACTGTATAAACATCTGGGTTGGTTTTAGCCTTGAAAAAGGTCTATATATCTCTGTGTAAGAGAAGGTTGCTTGTGAAAGTAAGTTGAATAAAGTAGGTGGTAAGCCGTCAACAGCATTCGTGTGGTTGTTACTGGAATCAAGGTTTAAGTGAATAGTACATTGAGATGGAAACTGAAGCAGAGCAGAGTGGGAACCTTAAGTCATGGGCAGAGACTCTACAATGTGTTATATAGCTAACACAAAGTGCTAAGAAACACTTCCAGGGTCATAGCAGCCTAGTCTATTAAGGATCAAGAAGTACTGTTCTACCAGGAGTGAAGGGTTTTTAGCTTGGTGGCATCTTCCAAATGTTCTAAGGAATAATCTAAAAATAAGTCTAACAAAATCGTTTCCATTGCTAAAAAAAATCAATTACTGCAAAAATTATTTGAAAGGGAGGGAAAAAACAGGTAAGAAGCTTGGTCTACAGTGATTACGTACTGCATGGATATGCAGCTGGCTGTGTAAGTCCAAGTGAAAATGGACACAACAGGTATAAGATACGTTACAGAATTTAAAGTGCATTTTGTATTGTGTCTAACAGGGTGATGCATGATGAAGTGAGCGACACAGAAAACATCCGGAAGAATCTAGCCATAGAAAGAACAATAGTAGAAGGCTGTGATATATTACTAGATACCAGTCAAACCTTTATACGCCAAGGTAAGACATTCTTTTTTAAAGCTATCTATATAATAATGACAAAACTGTACTAAACCCAGCAGGGTTCATCAGGTCACTGCTGGGCATAGCTAACATCCTAAGACTATTGGTGGTCTGTGGAGGGTAAGTCACAAAATACGCTGATGACAACTAATTCTGGGCTGTAGTGGAACCTCACTTCTGTGCTCTTTTTTTAAGAACCAGGAAAACCAACAGCACATAAAAAGTATAACACTCATGGGACAGTAACGTAGATTCTGCCTGGACAGTGATCTTCAAAGGGGTAGAAATTACCTACAGCTCCAGAGACCAGGGCTTCTTAGCCAGTTAACATGGCAGTCCCAGCTGATACCAACATTTGGGTAAAAGTGCAGGAGAAACTTGAAGCTTTGCAAGTGGTAAAGTAATTGGTAGGAAAGAAAAGAGCTGTCAATTGCTCCCATCTTTCTTGGTGCTTTGAAAACAGCTCAATGACAGTGTGACCATGGATGTTGTAGCTGAGCATACTCATTTTGCTCCTTGAAATGCTCATTTTTGGGCTTTTGTAGAAGTTTAGGATAGATATAAAAAGCATTTGTACACAAGAATTCATGCAGAAAAGGCTTCCTGTTCTGCCAGGAATGTAAGACTACTGATACATTATTTAGTAAAACAAGAGGGAAAGAGCCATACTGTATTCATTTTTGTCTATTCTTGGAAGGTTTGGAAATTCTTTTTATTGAAATTTAGTTACAGCAGAAGAACTTGTTGTTAAGTTCCACAAAATTGTGGTAAAATAACTCTTCCATTTAAAATAAATGTCGCTTTTTAGTAGGAACTGCAATCTGGTTGCATTTCTTATTTGGTGAGATTTACCTTTTTTTTTTTTCCCTCCCATATGTATAATTTCCTTCTGGAACTTTTAAAAACAAGTTAGTAGTTTTGTATACAGTAACTACAGATCTGTATGTAGCATAGGGTTTTGACTGGGAAAAGCTTCTTTGTGTCTGAAAAGCATTATATGTAATGTCTGAAACGCATTAGGAATGTAATTTAGGTGCATCCTTTCATGAGGTCTTTTCATGAGCCTCAGCAGAACAGTTGGTATTTAATAGAGCTACATACACAGTTGGTAATTAATAGGCTTTGTATACATTTTGAAATCTATTCTATGCTGTTTCTGTAGTCATGTGGCCAAACTATGAAACTTTCTGTAATAACTTCCAAGATTGTTTGTATGACAGTCACTATTAAATTTCTTGAGTCTTCATTAAATGTATATTTGTTGTAACTGAGGAATTTAAGGAGTTATGCATATGGCTGTAAGGAAAGCATAGAGCTGTTGTATTGTATCCACAGCCAAAAAATTATAGGGCTGTGATAATCCTAGATTGACTTTAACCATGAAATTTAATTAAATTTTTGATTTTTTTTTTTCAAGGTGATTACAATATTTTATGTTTATGTATTTGTTGGGGCTTTCCTTCTTAAGATTGACTGGTATTATTTTGTTTGTGTACCAAATGCTTCATCAGTAAAATCTTACTATTTTTTCTGGGGAATCAGTCTGAATAAGATTACTGTTGAAGGCTTAGACCCAGGTCAAACTCTTCGTTTTGGTCAAACTTAAATAGTTTAAGTAAATTAAATTCAGATTTCTTTCTGGGCATACAGTCAAAGGATGAGGGATAAGACTGTAGGTTACAGGGGCTGTACAGAAGGCTTTTGCAACATCCACTGCATGTGATTTTGTGTGAGTGCAAAAATCTGAATAGAGCTAATGAAATAACACAGAGTGCTTTTTCCTTTCACACATGACAGTAGGGTCACTCTGACTGTGATGTGCACCTCATCTACTTTTGATTATGCTCCTATTCTTTGTATTGAGCACTGTAGATTGGTACAGGAAACCACTTTTCAGCTTAAAAAAGGAAAGATGTGCCTTTGCCTTTTTTTCAGGCTTTTTCTGTGAAGGCAGACTACAACTTTGTTACGTTTTATATATTTTATTTTTCTAAGAAGAGATTGATTCTGTTGAGCTATACAAATTGAGACCATAGGAACTATCTCTGACAGTGCTTTGCAATGTGGATCATGGATTCCCCTTTATGTCTGCTTTTCTCTGTTTCTTGCTTAGATACAGCCTTCATTGCCAGGCACACTGCAAGTCTTGGCAGACAATTAAGGAACATTTTCTTTTAGAGTCTAAAGGAAACATATGGAGTCCCAATCTGCAATCCAACATTGGCTGACACGCAGACAACAGGGCATCTCAAGGCCCTTTAGATGCCTTTAAACACTCTGTCTGATATTCCTGCCATTGACTGTTATTAATTCAGCTTTACTGATAAATACATCACAATTACAAAATCATGGAGTAGTTGAAGTTCAAAGAGACTTCTGGAAATCATCCAGTCCAGTCTCGCCTGCTCAAAGCATCATCAGCTGGAGGAGGTTGCTCTGTTCCATGTCCTGTCAGGTTTTGGTTGTTTTGAAGGATAGAGACTCCACAGCCTTTTGGAATGAGCAACCTGTTCCAGTGTTTGACCATCTCTTCCAGAGTCTGGGGATTCCAGGTTGAGAGAGAGGCAAGACAGAATAGATAAAAAAAACGAGTTTATTATTATACAGAAAGATAGGGAGAAAGAGCCTGCAAAGGGTTAAAGAATGGGTATTTTTGGTGATGGGTGTTTTTGGTGAGTGTTTATCTTACCAGCCCCAAGGACCACATGATGACGATCAGGAAACGAGCTTTGAGAGACATCATCACAGTGTGAATTGGCAGGCTCAACCTTAGTGGGCGTCCCTGCAGAGGCAACGTTGACCTCGGCAGTATGAAGTTCTGCCTCCCCCTGTTGCATGAGGCTCGGGCTTTTATACTAGCAAAAATGCACACTCATTCTGACGTAGGGGGGCAGCCTACACTGGAAGGAGTAGCCAGCTGTACCAAAAGGGTCGCTGGAGGTCGGGACTTTTAGGGGATTGTCAGGAAAGAGACACCAAGGACCATTATCTCATGTGTCTTGCAACTGGTATGAGACTCCCTTTCGCTATTAATGGTGTTAACTCCCCTATTTTCAAGATTATGCTCCCACAACCCATGCCAGACAGTATTGTTCTACTTTTGTGTGTTTTACCAGGGACCATTATCTATTGTTACTGACACACCATCTTTATGGTTAAATTAAAAGACCTCCAGAATGGAGAAAGACAAACTTTGAATTTGTGAATCAGGCAGTTAAAAATGTAAGCTTTTTTTCTTTTTTCTTTTTTTTTTCAATGCAACCTTTTGTATTTCTTGGATTGAACAGAGCATAATGGAGTGACTCTTCTGGCAGCACTGGAGTACTGAAAGTGCTTAGGTTTGTAGCTGGATAAAAATTCCTGAGATTACACTGATCGTCCAAACTATACTATTAATGAATTTTCTAAAATTAGGTGCACTTGCTCACTGCAACTGTACATCAGCCAGTCGTGACCACTCTTTTCCTTAAGAGGAAATCTGCGATAGAATGCATAGTAGGCAAATGCCCAGTTTCATTAATCACAAAAACTTGATAGGAATGCATGAAGTCCTTGCTTGATGTCAGCCATGCAGCGCATATGTGTTTCACTCTGTAAATATTGAATATCAAAGCGAAATAATGCAGTTTTCCGTTTCTGCATTTAAAAACATCTAGTTTATTCTGATTTACCTTACTAAATGATAACATTTCAGTTCCATACAAGAATACCAGTAACTTTCAGCCCATTTCAGCAGAACGTAATATGGTATTCCTAAAGAATTCTAATGAAAGATAAAAAAAAAAAGAAAAGCTACCTGTACCTGTGTACCTGTAAAGCTTAGCCTGTAAGCACACCATACTTACAGATACTGTTATTCTAAGAAGCAAAGCAGAAATAAGACATACACGTTGAATATTGTTACCCTATATGTGTAGAAGGAACTTCAGGAGAAAAATAAAAATGACGCTGAGAATTTTGTGATGGGAGATTGCTTGGGAATTGTTTTTTACACAATACTTCCCCTTGCAATGTGACCTAGGAGGGAGTCAATATAGAATGGAAAAGCCTCTGTTCCAACACATGGGAATGATCTCCTTCCTGTCTTTCAAAGTTGGGGCAGGTATGCTGCTTAGTCTGGAGGAAATGTACAACCACCAGTAAGTATCTGTGGGTTTTGGTCAGAATTCAAGTGAATACAAAATATGTTCCAGACCTTTGCAAATCTCTGGAGTACTACTTCACTGTTTTGTTGCAGTGACACAAATCACTTCGTACGCATTTAGTTTAATTGTGAATTGGCTGTCAAAGAACAGTTTTCTGTTGCATATTTACTGATGTATATCTTGCTATGCCAGACAGTGTGAGTTTCAAATATATTAATAACTTAAAGCTCATTAAATATATGGAGGGAGCTAAGTGTAAAAAAATGTAGATGCACAGTAGCTTTCTCAGTTACTTTAATTTCTTTGTTTAAGATTCTGCATGTGAACTTTGAACAAGATAATTTATTTGACAATGTAGAATAAGAATTAGTAATCTAGTATTTCATGGGTGATTGTTTCGTCCGTGCTTGCCACTAGTTTGAGCATTGATACAGCTACACTAGTCCAGTATCTTGTTGCCTCTGGAAGAGAAAGGCCAATATCCATCCCCTCATGCTTGTTCTGCTGCTTTTAACTTTCTTTGCATCATCACTGGTGATTATTTGACCTTTCAAGTGAGGGATATCAGGGAATTAAGTCAGATACTTCTTTGTAACATTAGTTTCCTGTTGGTTTAGCTCTATTAGGTAGCTAATGTTGAAATAAGATGAGAGCCAGTGTAAGGGTGATAGTAAGGATAGATGTGGGAAAGAGATTAGGAGGTCTTTTGGCTGCTCTGTCTGGTAACAACCAGTTGTGTCATAAAATCCTTCCCTTTGATATATAGAAGAATTGCACTTTACCTCCAAATTTAACTCCAGATTTAGAAGTGATACATGTGGTGGCACCAATCTGGAAATTTGGTCAGAGACTGGTTTTGAGGCATGAAATGTCAGAGAAGCAAAGCTGTCCCCAGTCTGGAGTTCTGCATAGCACAAATTCAGACTTATATAAGCAAGTTCAATTCAGTTCAGAAGTATTTTACTGGTAACACATTTTAGATGAGCTGTGGAGCACTGAAAATTATGCAGTAGAAGGTAAGAAATGGGCTTCATTTCCATCTCTCTTGCACACAGGCACACACGTGCAAACTCTTTTGCTTCAAAACCTGTTCTTTTCATCCTCTGCCTCTATGGCTTATTAAGTAATATATCTTTTGCAAGTCTAGCAGCTGTCAAAAGTGCAGTTTGCTATCCAGCTTCATTTTCTGATCAATGTTTGATTAGTGTGTTTAAATTGCATAAGAATTTGCCCAAGATCTAATCCTGCCATGCATTTGTCTAGATATACTTGCTTGAGTCTAGTTATCATAAAAAACAAAGCGAACTTGTACGTAAAAAGGGGATTGACTTTAAAACAGATGCTGATGTATATTGATACGTACTGTAATGAAAAGCTGCCTTAAATAAAAATACAATATTCAACGCATTAACACTTTAAACACTAAATATTACTATGGTACAGTAAATTTTGAATCTTATTGTCAGGTTCCCTTATTCAAGTCCCTTCAGTTGAAAGGGGAAAACTTAGTAAAGTTCGTCTGGGATCATTATCTTTGAAGAAAGAAGGAGAAAGGCAGTGCTTCTTATTTACAAAACATTTTTTAATTTGTACAAGAAGTTCAGGAGGAAAACTGCATCTTCTCAAGGTACAGACTTTACCTTCTAACTCAATTTACAAAATGAAAACACAACTTTAATATTTCATTATTTTATGGCTTTAACCTGAGATTTGCATAGATTGTTATGGATAGAAGCAAGGTGGTACGCAGTAGTTAACTGCTTTTCCTGCTCATTACAAATAATAGAATTTAGCCAAAGTTCTTGCTAACTACATTTTTTTTTCCTAAGAGCATGTAATTCTAATAAGCTGGAGGTTAGAAACAAGACCTATTTGTCTTGTTTCTGTTGTGTCTGTTTGTATAAGCTAGCACTGAATATCAGTTTTCAGTGCATAAAACGGCCAGTACAACTCCTTGGAATTACCAAGGAATATTTTCCAGAGCTCTAAGAAAATACTTTTTAAAAGTCAAACAGCACATTCTCTTAAGATGAAAGCTCTTCTAAGAACACTCCAGTCATATTTGTGAAGAATCAAGCTTTCATAGTGTTGGCTTGTGAATAAAGGAGTGTTGGTAGTTTACAGAATGGATTATGTTGAATAGAATTTTAATTAGATAAAGACATTCCTGAGAGGTTTTTAAGACTGTTTGCATGCTTTCTCACTTTTCACCCCTTAAATAGTTAAAATATTTTGCAAAGTAAATAGAGTATAACCAAACTTTTAAAAAAATCTTCTATGTATTTTATTTAAATTCATGAGAAGATGAAATTCTAGTTACCTTTTTTAATATTTGTGAACAAGTCTGTATGTGAGATAAAACACAGTGTGGTAAAAATGAAAAAAAAAATTGTACATAAGAGTATATTGTTGATTTGTTGGATTAAGAAAAAAGTTATATCTAATCTGTCTGGGTGCAGTTCTTGAGTAAAAAAATGTATAATGAAATTGATGTATCTTCCTAAAATCTTTAATGTGAAATCTTAAAATATATCAATGTTTAAAAATAACTGCAATAAGAAATGGAAACAAATGTAAAAATCTGTGAAAAATGTGCTTTGTTTTCATAGACAGGAGGTGTTCTGTCTTTAATAGAGTGCACACTGATCGAGGAGACAGAAGCAAGTGATGATGATTGTAAGTTAAGCTCAGCTGTTTGTAGTAATTACAGTTTCTAGTTTCTTTAAATTGGTACCCTTTGTTTATTCTTCACAGGAGCAAATTGGTATGTTCTCCCCTTTCATAAAACCTGAGGAATACAGTGTTGAAGTGCTTCAGTAGAATAGATGTTTTAGTAAGGGACATGCTGGCATAGATAAGAGGGTTTTGTTACTATGTTTATTCTTGCTGTTGACATCCCACATAGGATTTTTAAGTAGACTGACTGAAGGAATGTGGCAAATTATTTGCTGACTTTTATATTGCAGCTTCACCCAGAGAGTGTTGGAAAGAAAAAACTGTGCCTTAAAGAACCAGTAGCTAATTGGGTTTCTTAAATACATGGGGGTTGATTAAACTGGCAGAATTAGTGGAAAGTTCTTGTTTTGGAGTCCCTACAAATCTTAACTGCAGGCATGCTCAATCTCAGGCTGATTTTAGTGCTACTAATTTTGGCTTCCAACCTGCAGTTTTAAGCAAGTTTTGCACTTGAATTCTGAAATCAGTTTTCTTTAATTTCACTGATACTTCTCGTATACTGAAGGTATATCAACATAGCAGTGTAGAAGGACTTTAGCTTTACTTAGTATCTTTAAAAGTAATGTACAGCAACTTCCCAGTATTGCATGTTTGCAACTTTTTTTAAAATTTTGTGTATAAATTTTGGATTCCCAGTTGGGTTTGCTCTTTGTCAGAGAGATGTTTTAAAGTAACTCCAGTTTTAAATGAAACAAGTATTTTCTTTGTCTTACAGTCTGAAGTCTTACATTTTGACTTTTGGGTTTTTTCTCTCCTCTGGCTGTAAAGCAAAAAGTTCTGGACAAGTGTTTGGACACCTAGATTTCAAGCTTGTAGTTGAACCTACAGATGCTCCTTCTTTTACTGTTGTCCTTTTAGCCCCATCACGACAGGAGAAAGCTGCATGGACAAGTGACATAAGTCAGGTAGTTTAATGTATTAATGTTTGTATTGAAATCTTAGGTTATTTTGCATTTCTGAAAACTAATCCAAAGGAGAGATGTTGATTTCTTGAGGGCTGATTTGTTGTAATATATGTAAAAACCCCTTAGTGTTATCTGTTTTCCTCAAAATTCTGTAACTGCGTTTGAGTCATCAGTGACAGCTGTTTCTCACTGGGAAAGATGGGATGTAAAATACAAAATTGTCAGCTGACAAATACAATAGTAATGGTAGTATTTTTTATGCCTAAGGAGAGCCCATCCAGATATGTATTTTGATTTACTTAACTTTCACACAGATCAGAAAACATCTGAGAGTCCTGAGAGTGAAAACAATACCATATCACATCAATAATCATCTCCCATGCAGTGAGAAAATAAGATAAACCCTGTTTCCCACCAAAAAGAATACTAACAAACCATTACTAATAATTACTGAGCATTCTAGCAATGTGCAGTTGTCTTTATTGTGAATGAAGAAAAATGGTGATTTAAAATACTTCAATGTCAAGGATAAAAAAAAAAGCGGGCTTTTGGCTAAAAACATAGCAGAAAAACTTTTACAGGAATCTGTTTGGGGAAAGAAATTGAATGCACTGTAAAAAATCTGAACTTTCAGGCAACCAGATATGAATTAAGGCATTGCTGTTTTATTTATAGAGTTACAGAAGCACAGAATGATTTTTATTGGAAGAGACATTAAAGCTCATTTGGGTGGAAGAGACCTTAAAGCTCATTTAGTTCCAACCCCCTGCCATGGGGCACAGTACATCGATTTCTCATAGTTCTGAATTTTAGTCCTATTCTCTATCACTATCAAGATAAACAGTTGATTAGACAAATATCAGTGTGGAATTTGATGGATTCCTAAAGATGCCACTATTGCTGGCAACATCTCCAGGTGAATTGGAGTCATAATTAGTAGGAATTGCTTAAAAATAAGTATTTTGAGTTACTTTCTTCTGGACTATTATAGACGAACAAAACAAAAAAGATACAAATCTCAAAATATTGTCTGAGTTGCACCTCAGTGCATACAGGTCTTACAGACTGACGTGCTTGCAGATTTTTTACAAAATGGATTTTCAGTATGTATGCTGTTCCATTTACATACGAAAGTATTGGGATTATTTGGGGTGTAAGAAAGATTTCCTAAGAACTAGCCTGGAACATGGGATGCACAGGAATAAGTCCATTCTTAGCCTAAGTAATATTAAATTTAAATGAGAAAGTCAAATGCAGGCCATGTAGACTAGAGATCAGAGTTGGGTCTGCTCCAAAGGCCAGTTCTTCTCCTCCAAACCACTTCAGCTCCAAACAACCCTACTGTGGTATTAGGGGAAGAGCTGAAAAGCACCACAGCTCACTGGAGAGCTGCGTGCCTAGAAAGCTTGAGAGTGTTTTAGCAAGGCAGAGGTAAACATGACTTCTCTAGGAAGGGAAGCAAGAGATGCTGAGGGGATAGGCAGTGGCTTAAAAGAGATAAAGGGATAAGAAGGGGCACAAGATGCTGTGTATACTCCATATAGAGAGCAAAGAAGAAGAAAATATTGCAAGAAGCATGCCACTTCTGCTGGAGGAAGAAAATTAGGGGTGAAACAACAGATAATGCATGAGAACTTCTAAATGAGTGAGACCGCTGGTCTCCTGAAAACCATGATGGTAAGAGGGCTGGAGCACCTCCCCGTATGAAGACAGGTTGCGAAGGCTGGGGTTTTTCAGCCTGGAGAAGGGAAGGCTGCGTAGAGACCTCATAGCAGCCTTCCAGCATCTGAAGGGGACCTATAAAGGATGCTGGAGAGGGACTCTTCATCAGGGACTGTAGTGACAGGACAAGGGGCAATGAGTTAAACAGGGAAGATTTAAGTTGGGTATTAAAAAGAAATTCTTTACTGTGAAGGTGGTGAGGCCCTGCCAGAATAAGTTGCCCAGAGAAGATGTAGCTGCCCCAGTAAAAAAGTTGCCATTCAGTCACAGCATTAGTTTTCTTGTTTAGATTTGAGCTTCTTATTAAATTATATATGCAGAAGAATTGTTGGTCATTTTTTTTTCTGTGTTCCTAGTGACACCTCTTGAATTTATATTCCTTTCAAGCAAACCATACAATTTTTATGAAAAACGCATGGGTTTTGTTGATGGTGGAGAAGCCTCCCTTCTTGTTTGAGCTTGTTGTCCTTCCACCCTGGATCCCCATTACTGTCAGGGAGGTGGTAAAATGCTAGGCCAGTGCAGACTGAGCATATGAGTGCTGAATTACCTCAGGCAGTTTTATGATTGGTGCTAAGGGCTTCTCTGTGAATTTAAAATTCACATGGGGGAAATTATGTATTTTTATTTGATGTGTTTTTTTCAGTGCTTTTAGGTAACAATTTGCTAAAATCATAATGTGAATTGTTAAAACTGCACTTTTCAAATAATCTTAAATACCTGAATTTAAAAACACATCTAGCTACATAGATCATATTTTAAATGCATAGTTATGTAGATATATTTTTAAACTAAGAAGCCTCTGATTATCTTGTTTGACCAATCTAACATCAATCATTATTTTGCTATGAGATGTTCTAAAGCCAGCAATTTTTATTCTTGAATTCAAGGTAAATGTACCTTAGTATTTATATTTTTATAAATATATATATATACACACATATATATATTAAAGATACTCAACAAATAAAACTACAAAGTATTATAAAGTAATAGTGTTACAGTATTAGGTAGGAAGTACTTGTTGTAGAATGTATAAGCCTGATCCTCTGGCAGACTTTATGCTGACTTCCAAGAGCAAGGCTTACAGTGCTGGGTTGTCTTAACTATATAAAAGAACAAACCAGAAAATAACAGTGTAGAAATGGCTTTGAACTACCCCTATGTGCCACTAGCAGTGAGCTTTTCTGAGGCTTGAAGAGCAGCTTACACACCCCTAGTATGTATACTTCTACTAGCCACAGGACTGCATGCAATTTCTATAGTATGTGCTGAGGCCATGCCCCAGAAGTGTCTTTCCAACTTCTAATGCCTAGCCTGAAACATTTATACAAGACTTTGCAAGGAACTACCTGGGCAGCACCCTCTCATCTATGTGTCAGAACAACAGGGCCACCTGAATTCGGTTTTACAAGTGTATTTCTAGAAACTGTTTATATTTTTGGTCTTTTTTGCACAGGGTAAAGGTTAAGTATTAGTGTATCTGTTCATGTATAAAGGAGTCTTAACTTCCATGCAGTATTGATTTTTCAAGCTTAATACTCCTTCACAAATTGTTAGGGGTATTTAAATCTGTTCAAAGGAACTTCAAAGGAAGTTTCACTTCCAACTCAAAATACTTCTTCATGTGAAAAAAAAGATGCTGAGCTGAATACCCTGAGTGTGCTGGTAAATATGTGTGGACTTGCAGATGTGCAAATCAAAGACAGAAGACTAGAGAAGCCTGTCTGCTATAAATCTTGATTCACTGACTTTCATGTATGAAAATACCTTGTGCCAATCAGTCCATACCTGTAGAAACTATGCTTAAGTTTATAGTGATACGAAAAGTGTGGAAGGGAAAGTGTGGAAGTCCCCTTATGTTGTGTATTGATTTTAACTGATTTCAATGTTCATTTTCCAGTGCATTGATAATATAAGGTGCAATGGTTTAATGACCATAGTGTTTGAAGAAAACTCTAAGGTCACAGTGCCACATATGATCAAGTAAGTGCAGCATTTTTTCCCCAGTGTACTAAATATCTTGGTGTTTGGTTGGTTTTAACTTTTAACAAAATAGAATGTGTATTTTGGAAATGCAACCTTTTAAATTCCCCCCCCCCCCCCCAGTTTTTATTGAATAGATTTAATGCTACTTCCCAAAATGTACCTTTTAAAATCTCTTTCTTGAAATGATAGGACTGACTCAAAATGGTAAACTGTCAATTCACAGTATTGGACTGCATAGGATTACAGCTCAGATTTTTCCATTATTTGTGAAGTAACCTCAGTTATGCATCAGGTGAATAGTTTTATTTTCTGTTAGCTTTTCTTGGTCATACCACTCCTAATTGTATTGAATATACCTTAAAATATATTCAGAATTTAGATGACTGCAGACAAGTATAATTTTCCAAGGTATTTTGTTATATTAGCCAAATCTTTTCTTCCACTTCTCTTATTTCTGAGGAAAAACAAAAAAATTTCTCTCATAATTTTAACTGATCACATGAAGTTAACATCATTGTTCATAAACTTGCTTCTTTCACCCTTGAATTCTTTCAATTTTTTAAAAAAGCATTTTTTTAATTGTAGAGAGCAATTTTCAGTTCCAATTTCTAACACAATTTTACCTCTTGAAACCTCTACAGATCTGTATTTGCATGAGTTTTACCTACTGTTATACAATATAAATATCAAGGAATAAAACCTAGGAATAGAAATATAACTATTTATTTTCTTACTGTTATCTGTCGCTAGGCCATTTCTCTCTCTTGGATGTACTCTGTACATGAAGTTTTCTCAGATGCCTCTTGTAGTTGTTGCCTCTCTTCTCTTTGTATATGAAATGAAAAAGAGATAATGTGTGAATACAGTGAAAGAGCACATACCTTTGATCCCTGGAAAAAGAAGGCATTTTATTGTCTTCAGTTTTATTTCAGGAACTCCCCAGTGTGTAAACGCTTCTGTTACCTGCTGAATGTTAAAAATACATTCATCTGTTTTCAAATTGCGGAGTACAGCAAGGTCTTACTCCCGATGTCAAGAGAAAGAACTCTTAATTCTGAAAAAAATACAGGATCCTAACAACAGACACAAATCTAGTGTTCTCCTCCTGCAAAGGAAATCATCTGGTTTTCAGTACACATTGACTTTGAGAGTCACATGTCTTTGGATGAAATAAAAAAACAAAAACAAGAACAAAGCTACTTTCCTGAGGACTCAACTTAAGAAAGAATGATTGTTTTGTAATGTATAAGTTACATGTAATTCAATGTATAAGTGTGTGGAATGTCTTCATACTGTATTCTAGGAAAATCCAATAATTTTTAATGAAAAGCTATGGCAATATGGAAAGATGATTTACTTAGTATCCATACTTCTTTTTTTTTTTTCTTTACAAACTAGGCCTTCAACTAGATAAAGTTAAGCAAAACTAAATTGGAGAAATGGCATTATGAGTAGCATTATGTAAATGACTGATTTTTGTTTGATAGCCAAACCAAATTTAGTCCTTTTTTTTAACTTTTCCACTGAAACAAACACTCGCCACAGTTTCTGCTCTGAAATTTGAGATATTTCATGCTGCACCCTTTTCTTTTTAAAAAATAAAAGTAATTCTTGGAGCCTGACAGCAAGTGTTACCTTGCAGGTGAGCCTTAAGATTTGCTAACAGGCTAATTTTGCTGTCTTTTGCTAGGGTCCGTTGGTTTATTTTAGATAAAGCTAGATCCCAGCAGAAAAAATGCAGTCAGTCCACTATTGTTCTATAGTGAGCTTTTAATAATATTGGTGTACAAGCCACAGGAGCCTGAAAGAGACAAGAGGGGACAAATCTACCTCCTGTTCCATTTCAGAAATTTAATTATGAATGGTTTCTTAGACTTTGAAACGTAAATTAATTATTTGCCAGAAATAAAATTTAAATTCCCTTGGTTATGGCATAAATTATAACTGAATGGAAGCAGGTGTCGTGAGAGATTAACAGTTTCCTGGTGGTGTTGAAATACAAGAATGCATGGATATTCGATGCCTTTATGTTGACGGGAGCAGCTAAAATGATGCCATTACTGTACCATGATCATAGAATCATAGAATCAATTAGGTGGGATAAGACCTTCAAGATCATCAGGTTTTGGTGAATTGTTCTAAATTTAATTTTTGTGTAGATCTGATGCTCGTCTTCATAGAGATGACATTGATATCTGCTTCAGCAAAACACTGAATTCCTGCAAAGTACCCCAAATCCGTTACGCAAGCGTTGAGCGCCTTTTGGAGCGTCTAACAGACCTGCGATTTCTAAGCATTGATTTTCTGAATACTTTCCTACATACTTACCGCATATTTACTACTGCAGCTGTGGTGTTGGAAAAACTTTCAGACATATACAGACGGCCCTTTACTTCTATTCCTGTCAGGTGAGCTCTGGGGATTTTCCCTTTTAATCATAGGTTTCTTATAGAATTGTAATTTGTTGGGTTTTGGTTTTTTGAGTTTTGTTTTTTTGTTTGGTGGGTTTTACCATCATTTTCTATTACATAAATTAACTAAGAATAAAGTTTTTTCTTTGTTAATAAGATGTAAGTTTTCAGGTAAGTCTGTCTCAACCTTCTTCCTAGGCTTTGAGGGCTAAGTGTCATACAGATTTTGCAGTGCCATGCATATTTGTCCAAAACTTGTTTGCAAGTATTTTCACTCTTAAATCTATTTGGCATCTGTTATCATATTTTGCTTTTTTTGTTTCTTACTCTCAGGTCTCTGGAGTTGTTCTTTGTTACTAATCAAAACAATAGAGGAGAGTACCTGACCGATGGGAAGTCGCCACATCTCTGTCGCAAGTTTTCTTCTCCTCCTCCCTTGTCGCTCTCCAGAACATCCTCACCTGTCAGAGCCCGAAAACTGTCACTGACCTCACCACTGAATTCACGGATTGGTGCCCTTGACCTCTCTGCTTCATCTATGGCAAGCAGTCCTACCTCAACCTACAGCCCGGCCACCTCCCCACCACCGTCAGGTAGCAAAGTACCACTGGACCTTAGCAGAGGGCCCTCCTCTCCTGAGCAAAGCCCTGGCTCCATAGAGGACAGCCTGGAGAACCCTCGTGTTGACCTCTGTAACAAGTTGAGGAGAAGCATTCGAAGAGGTATTATATACCCACAAAATACTGAATGCTTTTTTTGATAAATGGGGCTGTCTCTAAGGTAGGCTTGACTTCTATCAGATCACTGCTGAATTGTTTTGCTTGTCTAAGTCCTGATCAGCACAAGTTGTGTTATGAATCCATACTTTGCTCTCTGTTTCTTCTCTCGTAGAGGCTGTGATGAGTTGTTTGTTATCCTTCTTTGTAGGAAAAGCAGTATGACAGAATGGCCATGTTTGTTTTCACTTCAGCAAAGTGATAAGGAGAATGGCAGAAGGAAATATTTAAGGCCAGTTGTGTTTCCTGAGGTGAAAGATTTTGGGGTTGTACTGTTACTGCAGGAAGTAAAACATTAAGTTAGAAAGAAATACGGATGTAAAGACAGAACAGCTTTAACATGTTTACATAACAGGACTAGTTTTCCATAAACTGACCCAAACAAATAATTCATGTTATTTACTTGCTACATTGGTGATATTCATACCACTTGGTTGTAATCCATCCAGAAGGTACGTGTCTAAAATAGATTAATTGCTCCTGTATGAAAGCCTGTTTTCCTCTATGGATTGTGTAAGGCACCTTGGAATAGGTACTGCTTCCAGAGGTCTGAAGTTAGTTGATATAAACCTCAATGTTGGCATCTAGAAGGGGATCATTGTACTCATAGATGGCAAAGCTCTAATCTCACAGGAGGCATACTTTCTCATAGAGAAAGTAGCTCTAATCTCATAGGATGCATAAGTGTGTGCTTATTTCTCATTGCTCTTTTGGGATGGAGGGATGGAGGGAATTAGAACTATATGGTATTTTTTTCTAATCTTTGTTACATTAAACAGAAAATAAGGAAATAATAATAAAAAAAAAATCTGTTTTGCTCCTGAAGTTCATCTTTAGAAATGATCTTACATGGCCTGATTTACAGTCTGAGGAATTTGAACTTTGAATCTGAGCAAAATTTAGCCCAGCTTTACTTGCGAGTACTTGTAACAATGAAAATTGATGTAATCTGAGGGGAAAGAAGAAAAAGATTACCAAACATACACTGAGAAAAGCATTATGTCTGTTCCTTACTGATGAATTGAAATAAGTGCCCTGGTAAGAAATTTGATGTTGTACTATGCAGAGGGATTGCTTTTACAGAATGCAGTCAATTGTTTAACAAAAAAATGCTTTTAACAGGCAATTTAGCCACCTTAGCATTATAGGAGTCTATGCTTGCCAATGCTTTATGCTTTCATAAAATGCTGGTTGGCTGTTACACTTAATCCTTATATTTCTTTACACTGGATTTTATTAAATGAGTAGTGTCACAGACTGTTTACATATGTAAAACATAGTATTTAGTATGCAGATTTGAGCAAATTCTTCTTGTGTGTTAATATAACCACATTCAAATCAATATGATAGCACAACATGTCCTAAAATATAGACCATGCATTAAAATTAATTGTACACAGATAACTGCAGTCTTAGACATAATGGTTTTTGCTACATACTGTAAAGGAAACTAGTAAAGAGAGATTATTCTGGCCTAGTGTTAGCAGTAGGCATAGTTGCAGAGGTATTTGTATTTTGTATTCCAGTCTATCAAAGCTGGGAGTGTCATCTGGGCAGTGTAAGGAACATTTGGAAATGGCCAGAACCTCATATAAATGCTAAATAACTCTCTGTGCAGTGTCTCCAGTCCCTTTGGGGAGCAGTTTGCACTCAGTTTGGAGTTTGGAGCGAGGTAGCTCAGTTCTGCAGGGGAAAGTCCTTTTGTAACCCAGCTGCATGAGCATGTAGGGGAAGAAAAGTAAGTTCAGAAAAAAAAACCTCACAAGGAGAATGGAGACGGGTAGTAATAGAACTACAAAAAGTTAATCTGCGTGTTTCTTACCGTATGTAATGTGCTTCTTCACTTCCCAAGTTTCCTGGGTAAGGAGGCCAGTTCTACTTAATCAGGAATTACCAACCCATTACAGTTAATACTGTTGCTCTGGTAGTGCCTGATTTCCAAAAAAACAACTGTGGCTTGATCTAAATCCAATATAACCATACAGATTCTGTTCCCCAGGACATATTATTATGGTGGTTGTTGTTCTTCAGTGTTGTCCATTTCCATCCTGGAGTTACCACCTTCTTCACCTACTTCCAAGGCAGTTGTTTGTTTTGAAAGTTTTTGGTTTGCAAAGTTTTTGTTTATATATATATATTCTATATATAATGTTTGTGCTGCAGTCACAGTTGTCATTCATATCAAATGTATATTTTATCAGACTCTTTTCCCTCATTTCAGGAGTTGTATTTCTGTCATTCCCTTTTTGTTCTTCTGATAGAAGAACTTCTCCATAGAGTAATACACCTTCCAGAGCTGTTTGGCTATTTTATTAAGCAGGTTTTAGTTACACAGTTTTCCAACACAGAAAACGTTTCCTAGCTCATATAAAACCTATGACTTCAATTATCCTTATTACATGTGTGTTTCACTGCAAATTCTGCCATCTTCTCCAAGCTATTTTGAAAACTGACAATTTGCTGATTTTCACCAAGTTCTTTATTTATGAGCTTTTATGTGGCTATGCCATTGATGCAAAACTTTCCCAGTCCTTTAACTCCACCCAAAGGATAATTATTACTGAGTCTTCCTAACGCAAAAATTCCAGAAGCATTACCATTTAAAGCAGCTATATTCCTGAGATTAAACGTAAACAACTTTGTGTTAGATGGTATTTAGTGGTACTAGGCTGGTGTTGAAACACTGGTATTAAGTGCTTTTAATTAATTAAATTTAATTTTTTAAACAAGTGAAGTCCCCTTTGATGTCCATATTCTTTTTTTATCAATGCAGCACAGCTCACGTTGTTCAAAGTTGATCACTTTACAGACTTTCTGTCTTTAGGTGTTTTCAAAGATCCACATACTCTAAAATCTTGGCAGAGGCACTCAATATCTGTAAGACAAACTAATCAAACTATGCTCTTGTTCTTTAAAAAAACATATCTTAAATCCCCATACTGTAGTTGCCTATGGCCTCTTGATATTTTCAAAGAACATTTGTACTTTATAAATACATGAATATAATAAAATTAATATAATACAGTATAATACATCTGATAATTAACATAAGTTGTTACGTATTTATTTTTATATACTATATTATTGCATTAATGTACAATAATGTAAAACCATAGAATCAGACTACCAACTAGGTTGGAAAAGACATTTAGGATCATCAAGTCCTATACACGTTTATACACATGAAAGAGTTGTAAATTATGCATGAGCATCCCAGTATTAACATTGATTCTGTTTTAAAGCAGCAGTTCTAGAGTCTGTGTCAGTGGATCGGACAATTCCTGAAAGCACCTCAGCAGTGGACACCGCAGAGCTTTCCCCGTGTAGATCCCCTTCGACACCACGTCATCTCCGCTATCGTCAGCCAGGAGGTGAGAGCCTGATGTTTCTTTCCCCTGTCAGTCACTTTGAAGAGTTTAAATACTGCAGCTGTGATCTTTGCAGGCTGTTAGAAAAGAATGATGATTTATTAATATGTTCTGTTTGTATTTTCTTATTTCTCAGGTATTGAAAAAAAACTATTAGAATGTGAATTACACTGGTTAATTTGTATAGTAACGTATGGAAGCATACTGGGACTTCGCTGTGACAAATGTTCTTAAATAGTTCAAGCAGGATGTGCCAAAGTTCAAGACTGATATTGAATAAGTCCTATTCTCACAAAAATCTCAAAACCATCACAGATTTCTCTCAGCTACTAAGGGGGCATATTTTGGGCACCATAGGTAATCATGAAATACACAACACCCATTATCGTCAATGGGGAGTGACTGTGACTTGTTTCTTTGTATAAGACTGAACATTTACAGATGGTGTCACATAATTCATTCCAAAATTTGAATAAACTGCTCAACTGAAAAGGAAAACTGAGAGCTGGAGCTCCTCGAATAGCTCTCACGTGGCTCTTTGTAATCATTAGCAGAGCTGTGAGCTATGTCCATGAATGCTTAAAATGTTGCCATCTCATGCAAGCCACATTTCTAGGCAGTTATTTCATGCTTGGAATTAAAACAAAGCCAGAGCAGAGTCTTATCAACTATTAGGAAGTTGCTGAGACATTTAATTTCAAACCAATAGTAGTCATCTGTTACAGGGCACTTTCACGTTGCAATGGCAAGATTTGGGAGTTGGAATCTCTGTGGAACACTGAATCTTATATGAGTTGTGGTCAGAAGCAGTGTTCATAGCATTCACTATAGAGAAAGCCAAATAAAATTTGCAAAACTGTACTCGTCCTAGGCAGTGAACTGGGAAAACAGGTGAACCTAGCTATCAGAAGTTGGTTTATGTGCTTAGCTCTCTAATACGATTTTTTGTTTAGGTTTCTTTTCTACACCATTGGTTTTGTCTCACCCTTCCCCCCTTTTTTGTCTCCCCCCTTTTGCCATTTGATTACTGCTTATTCCTCACCTTGGAAGTGTCTTAGATATTTTTTCCATAGCAACATTAATTATAGTGAAATGGAAATAAAACTTAAACCACAAATGTTAATATGATATTTTTATTTCCCCTAACACAAAGGCCTCTGGCAATGAAAGCATAAAATGCTCACAAAGAATAAGCATTAGTGAAGATTTAATATCTTATTGTTGCTTAACTTGAAAAATACAAAAAAGTATGTAGAAGTTGCTAACTTTTCCCTGCCTATTCCTTTACAGTCCAAACTGCTGACAACACCCACTGTTCGGTCTCTCCTGCTTCTGCTTTTGCCATTGCTACAGCTGCAGCAGGACATGGGAGTCCACCAGGTGAGCAATATGCTGTGCAAAAGAGAGGTAACAATAAGATCCATAGGTCTCAAAAAGTATATTAAATATTTCTTAAGAACATACTTACCTGAATCCTAAATAGCCTCCGATTTGTTACTTTGATCTGCTGGTGGTTTGAGCCTGGAAACCTGGCCTTTGTGTGGACACTGCAGTGCAGCATTCACAGATAGTTGGCATCTTGACTTCCAGTTATATGGACATTATGAAAATACTTGTATTTAATTTGAAAGTGAAATTGACCCGTAAGAATGACTAAAACAACTCAGGACAGGCTGATCAGATACATCCACCACATGCATACCTGCTGTGACAAATGAAGCAATTTATGTCACCAAAGAGTAAAATCATCTTTTAGGCTGCTTATACACCACACTGTCCTGGGGACTTGCCAGCAACCACCACAACATATACTTGAAGGAGGGAAAGGATGAGAATTTATTCAGAAATATATTTAGAACAAAACACAAAACCTAGCAAATGTGGACTGCGTACTATACCACATACCTTCAAGAAACAGGTGAGCTTCTGTGCCTTTGTTTTGTAGAATCTAAGGAGGCTGCCAAACCAGTGAGGTTTTGAACAATCATGGTGTAAACCAACGGTAGATTTTCTTGTTGACTTATATCAGAATTATATTTATCACTCAACATTTTCAGTTCATCATCTATTGATTGGATTCCTGTATTCAGCTATTTCCTTGATATTTCTAGTTCAGCCTATTTCTCAAAGATTAATATTTTACATATATGCAATCTGCTAAACATCTTGATCATACCTTTCTTTTGTTTTATTTTTGAGTATTCACTTAAAATTTAAGATTTTATTTTGAAAATTACCTTTCTTATGTCCAAGTTGGCCTACATAAGAGCAGTTGTGCTTAAATAAATTATGGCAAGCATGAACTCAATATTCCTTGGAAAGCAGCTCTGTTGTCTGATGACTGGAGGTATTTAGTGCAACTTAAAATACTTGATTTAAGTTTTGAATTTGCTTGCTGCCTTGCTGTGTACCCTTTGAAATATTAATATCTTCCACTGAGGCCTGTCCTAGGTTATGTTACAAATAAAACACAACTCTTTTAAAAGGCTATAAAATCACTTTCACTTTGCATTGGCACACTGAAGCCCACGGTTCATTTTGATTTTGTAGGAAAAAACATACTTCAACTGTAAATTAACACCTGCCTTTTTTCCATTATAATTGTTGGAATGTCAAGAAACTGCTTTGTAGACTGTCATCTTAAAATCATTCATGAAATTCTGTGCAGGTCAGTAAATTGTCACCATTGATTACAGTTGGTTTTGTGTTCACTTTGTCTAAAGTTGGGTTCATCCACTTGATGAGTGAGTAGGCATCATGAGAAAATAATTTCTGGATAACACGAATCAGTGCTTCTATCAGTCTTGTGTACTTCCTGTGATCTTTAGAGAGTAATGTTAGCTTTAGCAACTTTATGAACCTGTCAGAAACATGCATTTAGTAAAATTTTTGTTTGAAATGATTAATGATCTCTGGCTTTGGAATTAGGCACTACTAAGGAATCATTTTGCAGTATGAATTAATTCCAGTATGTTTACATATTGTTCAAAAAATGCAGTAAAAGTAAAATCTATTGGTTTTTCCCACTAGGATCAATTCGAGTAAGAACTACTGCTTTTGTATTGTCAAAAGCACAGCTTTTCAATATTTGCAGCATTGAAGTACAATAGAAATAAAATCTACAAGTATGCAATCAATTGAAGGAATATCAAAGCATGGGAATATTGAAAGAAGAAAAAAACATCATCCCTAATATTCATAAGTATTTTTTTTCTTTATGTTGCCATTTAAGCTAGTTCTGCATAACAGGTCGTTGTCCTGGGTGACTTAAAGAACAGTAAGAAGGTTCTGCAGCAAATCTAACAGGAAAAGTGTGTGCTGGGGAGTCTCAGGAGACTGAGCTGGAGAAAGGCTGTCCACCTGTAATCAATACAAAAATACAAGGCTACAAACCACAGCTCAAACAGCTTAATCACCTGGTTTGTAACTTGATGCAATTAGAATCATAGAATCAACTAGGTTGGAAAAGACCTCCAAGATCATTAGGTCCAACTGTTACCCCAGGACTGGCAAGTCCACCACTAAGCCATGTCACTAATTAATCATAGTAGACATGGGTATTAATGTTGCAGAGTCATGCAGTTCAAATTTGGTGATTAAAATAATAGTATTTCTTCCCCAGGTATGTATTATTGTAATTATGTGTGGTTTTGTTAAATAATACCTTTTTTTTCCCAATGGGCTCTGTCTCATTCACTGCATAGGATGGACATGATCCGTCAGTGAATCAGGTCTGGGTGGTGTATGAGATTTATGGCACTTTTTTTTAATTCTTTTTTCAGTTGGTCATAGGCATCACGCTGCAGCAGACATTATGATGTGTGCCATATAATATATTCCTAAGTGGAACGTAGTGGAATGGCAGGTGAAATTCAGTGTTGATAAATACTACATGATACGCGTGAGGCAAAACAGTCAGAGCTCCGTATCTGAAAGAATGGGCTTTGTGCTGGGTGTTACCAGTCAGGACTGAGATCTAGGATTACAATAGATAGTTCCCTTAAATGACATTAGTGCTCAGTAGAGCAAAAAAGATAAAGGAAACATAAGAAATTATTAGGAAAGGGACAAAGATGAATGCAGAGAAGACCTTTATGCTACCACAGTATAAATCTCGAATTTGCATGTGTATTGAATACTGTGTACAGTTGTGGTGTGTCCTGTTTTACATGAAGGAATGAGAACTAGAGAAGGTTAAGAGTTTGCAATCAGTGATAAGTGGAAGTATGAAATGGCTTTTGTGCATTTGAAGTTTAGGTCAGAGATGACTTGGAGGGTTGATGAGAAAGTTCTGCAAAGTCACGGATGTCATAGGGAGAGTTAGGAGGCATTTGTTGCTTTCTCTAATGCAAGAGATAGGTGTCATCAGATGACTTGCATGAGGCCATGATTCAAAACAAACACGGGCTTGTGGTTCTTTGTGCAATGAGTAGAAAGCCTGTGAGATTCTGCTGAGGGACATTGTGAAGGGAAGAGACCTACCTAGGTTCAAAAAGTGGGCAGATACCTGCAAGGAACAGTCAGCAGTAGTTACTAGAGTGGCAACCTAGAGTAGGATCAGGAGCTGAAATCAGCTGGAGGTTGTGGGAAGGTATTTGGAGCCAAGAGTCATTTGTGAGTCTTCAGTTCTCGCCGTTCCCTGAAGATTCAGGCCAATTTTGGTTTTGTTTTATTTTGTTTTGTTTTGGGGTTTTTTGTTGTTTTCCCAGGGTATGAGCTCTTACTTCTTCTCAACTTTCTATCTTCCTGTTCTGATTGCTTAGCAATGAATTGAGGCAAGCAGATTAACAGTCTCCTAGCAAAGCTCTATAGTCACTCTACTAGAACCAGACATAAAGAATATTTAATCATCTCGTGTGGAGAATGCTGGTAATAACATTTTATAATGATATTACCATGCAATGAAAAGTTTAAATACTCGTAAGTATGCAAAGTTCTGATCAGATGTCCCGTGGCATATGATGGCTTTGCATACTGTTAGGTGAGCACCTAAGGGAACACTGTCTATGTTGGTCCTGTCTGCAGGCTGCATGACAGCACGTGGCTTGATGGGAAACCAAGGTTGAAAGACTTTTGAGTACTTTGATCTGCTTTAGGTATTGGTCCATTTCCCTCTTCAGGTGCAACCTGAGTGAAGTGTGTATTAGCAGTGCTCTTAAACTTCTTCATCCCCAGTGTGGTGGAGCAGAGCTGTGTTTTTTCTTCCACACTCATCTGTTGAGTTAATTTGCTATCTGGGTGCATAACGTATACATGTGCCCCTAGCTGGGCCCCAGGAATTGTTGATGATTGGGTTGCCCAACTGCACTGTATGCTGGGTGCCTCATGGCTCGCTCCGCTTGAATTGGTGCTAGCTTCCAAAAGCAACACAGAAGTTATCTGGCAGCTCTGCTCCAATGTCTGTCTTATAACATGGAGAAGTTCCTACAAAAATTTTAGTGCTAGTGGTCTCATCCTAATGAATACTGTGCTGATCTCTTTTTTTTTAGCTCTACCATGAGAGTTAGGTGGTCTTTAAGTGGAACTCCACCTCTTTTAAGTGGAAGTCCCACCTTTTCAGGAGTGATTTCCTTCTCTTTGAGAGTCTGTCACACAGCCAGTGTCAAGAGGAATAAGACTGGCAATGTTGGAGAGGAACCTCCTGCCAAAATGCTCAGCAACCATTTGTAGTTCTGCTGCAAAAATCCTGCAGATGTTACAGGAATTAATAAGAACAGCATAATGTATACAGCACCCACACGAAACCTAGCACTAGATAAAACCAGTTTGTATGGAAGAGTATTTATTTCATCCATGGCTTGTAGAACTTGAAAATTTCCATGGTTTATCTTTGTACAGCTCTTTCAAGCATGTTATTGCTGATTTTTAATCCTTGAATTTGTCTTTATGTCTATTTTGCACAGAATCAGAGCACTGTGTCAGGATCAGTAAGACATCATGCATTTTTAAAAAAGAAACATCTTTTGGTGTTCATTTACTGAAACTCTTTGCTCTGCATGCAGGCCCCCATATTTGCTAATTCTCATAAACTGTCAAGGTGCTCTGTGTGATTGGGAGAGATTCAAACTTCACTTAAAGTCTCTGAATATTTGTATGAATGAAGTCAAATTAGGGAAATAATGCAGTGGTGAGTGTGTAAATAATGAATAAAGTAAAAAGTACTTACATAAGCTTAGCAAAAGTACAAATTTCTTCTCTGCTAAAAATGCCTAAGACAAATTGAAGAAAATAAATTGATAATTTTATATTTAAATTAATCTACTGAACATAGGCTTCAAGCAGATTGTTTTGCCAAAAGCTTAAATTCAAAGTCTAAACTGAATTTTTTATATTGTGCAGCAGATAGCCTGAAAAAACTTTGAGAAGGTTGTCTCTTAACTCAATCAAAAAATCCCCAAAATAGAAAATAAATGTTAGACAAGAAGCAAATACTTAAACCCAAAGAAAAGGCTTGTTCCCTAATGAACATTGCAGCTTTATTTCAATAATTCTATCAGCTAATTGTGAGCTGGGCAAGTCAGTATTTCCAGCGTGCTGCAAGCTTCAAAGCTGCCTCCCTCCTCCTACAGCATACCGATCCACGCTGTAGAGAATGTACCATTTTTCACAAGAACAAGGTGACATTATGGGAGAGGATGGAAGTGGGATGGAAGCTTGTGGTTGGCAGGAGGGTCTGGCTTCTTTAGTATAAGCATTTGTTTTTTAAAATACATGTGAAAGGGAGAGGAGAGAGTGAGAAAGAACTAGGGAAAAAAGAGCCTTTGGGGGAGTATCTCTGACAAATATGATTTGCACGTAGGAAAATCTGCTCCATGCAAGCAAGGAGGAAAGATGGGCTTATTCTCTCTGATTTTAGTGATTTAAAGGAGCAATTAAAATAACAGTTTGAAGCTTTGAAGCATCTACCTAAAAATGAATTGCTCATATACTATCCATTTCAATCAATCGCCTGCACATATCTCTGGGGCTAAATTACCTTTGACTTGAGTTATTTACCTGAGTATTGTTCAGGAGAGAGAATTTTTCCTAAAGCTCCTCTGTTTCACAGTTCATGCCCTATCAAAGAACATTTTGAAAGTTCTCTCAAACTATCAGTCTGCAAATCTTTTCTTATGCATAGAAAGTACAGCCAATTCCTTCTCTTTTCACAAATCTCTCTGGTGCTTTAGAGAAGCAATCTGAATCTAGACTGCCCTTGGTTTTAGGCTAGCAAGCCTCATCAACCTGTTTACCAGAACATTTTATGGTATTATCTGTTTTTCCATAGTTCTTACAATCTGCCTGCAGAAGTGATCAGTCCTTTGCAGCTGCAGCAGATTCTCAAAAAAGCAAGCACAAAACCTGCTTCACTAATCTGCTAGCTGCAGCTGCTAAATGCAAGCAGTGTCCTCCTGCAAAGCAATTCAATATGCCTTGGCATACAGAAGTACGTCCTGGTGCCACTTCCATACACTGCCACTGAGTATTTTCCACTGTTGACAATGCATCTGCATGGATGGTCCTGCAATCACATCACTGATTAGGGAGGGGTCAAATTCCTTTCTTATTCTTGAGCTCTGTATAAAAAGGTAGTTGTATGTTAATTTCACTGATAATCAGTTACGCATTTGTGCACTAATTATGTGTGTAAGTTATGTATTAGTGATGGAAAAGGTGAACAGAGGGAAGTGTGTAATCCTGTTAGAGTATAAATGTCTGATTTATTTTGACTTAGATATTTTTGTACTCTTGATCCCTGCTTGTGATAAAATATTGTAGGGCCTTTCTGTACTTTGTTTGACCAATTCTGAAGTAAAGCTGCTAAACCTCAGTTTTAGAGCAACTGAATGCATTTGAGGATAAACAGTATGCCAGTGATTGATGTGACAGTGTCAGCTTCAACAGCCACTGAAATGAATATGGAAAGTCCTCACCTCCTCAGAAGCACTGTAGGAGTTTGTCTGCCGTAACATAGAACTGTAGAATGGTTTGGGTTGGAAAAGACCCTAAGATCATCTAGTTCCACCCCCTGCCTCACCCTAGATGATGTAGCCCAAGGCTCTGTCCAGCGTGGCCTTGAACACTGACAGGGATGGAGCAATCACTGCTTCTTTGGGCAGCCTGTTCCAGTGCCTCACCACCCTCATAGTAAAGAACTTCTTCCTTATATCTAACCCGAACTTGCCCTGTTTAAGTTTAAACTGATTACCCCTTGTCCTATTACTAATCTCTGATGAAAAGTCCCTCTCCAGCATCCTTGTAGGCCCCCTTCAGGTACTGGAACATATATAACGTACCTCAACTGTAAGAGCAATAATAAATATAAGTGGACTTTCATAAATTACAGCTATGATTTCCACAATGACATATCACTTGAAAGCCACATAAGCACTGAAGTTGAGCCAGATGAGTCCTGTGATCTCTCAGGCTCACACACTTTACCCCTGCTTGATTACTGTCACAATATCAGATGAATAAAAATTAACATTTAACCCATTACCCCTTGTCCTATCTCTACAGTCCCTAATGAAGACTCCCTCCCCAGTATCCCTATAGGCCCCCTTCAGATACTGGAAGGCTGCTATGAGGTCTCCACACAGCCTTCTCTTCTCCAGGCTGAACAGCCCTAACTTTCTCAGCCTGTCTTCATATGGGAGGTGCTCTAGTCCCCTGATCATCCTCATGGCCCTTCTCTGGACTTGTTCCAACAGTTCCATGTCCTTTTTATGTTGAGGACACCAGAACTGCACACAATACTCCAGGTGAGGTCTCACAAGAGCAGAGTAGAGGGGCAGGATCACCTCCTTTGACCTGCTGGTCACGCTCCTTTTGATGCAGCCCAGGATGCGGTTGGCTTTCTGGGCTGCAAGCACACACTGAAGCTGGCTCATGTTCATTTTCTCATCAACCAACACCCCCAAGTCCTTCTCCACAGGGCTGCTCTGAATCTCTTCTCTGCCCAACCTGTAGCTGTGCCTGGGATTGCTCTGACCCAGGTGTAGGACCTTGCACTTGGCATGGTTAAACTTCATGAGGTTGGCATCAGCCTACCTTACAAGCATGTTGAGGTCCCTCTGGATGGCATTCCTTCCCTCCGGTGTATCAAACGAACCACACAGCTTGGTGTCATTGGCAAACTCGCTGAGGGCGCACTCAATCCCACTGTCCATGTCGCCGACAAAGATGTTGAACAAGACCGGTCCCAACACCAGTCCCTAAGGGACGCCACTCGTTACTGGTCTCCAGCTGGACACTGAGCCATTGACCACAACCCTTTGTGTGCAGCCATCCAGCCAGTTCTTTATCCACTGAGTGGTCCATCCATCAAATTGATGTCTCTCAATTTAGTTTAGAGACAAGGATGTTTTGTGGGGCACTGTCGAAAACTTTACACAAGTCCAGGTAGATGACATCAACTGCTCTACCCCTGTCCATCAGTTCCGTCACCCCATCATAGAAGGCCACCGAATTGGTCAGGCAGGATTTCCCCTTAGTGAAGCCATGCTGGCTGTCACCAAGCACCTTGTTGATTTTCATGTGCCTTAGCATGCCTTCCAGGAGAATCTGCTCCAAGATTTTGCCAGGCACAGAGGTGAGACTGACTGGTCTGTAATTCCCCAGGTCATCCATTTTCCCCTTCTTGAAAATGGGGGTTATATTTCCCTTTTTCCAGTCATCGGGAGCTTCACATGACTGCCATGATTTTTCAAATATGATGGCCAGTGGCTTAGCAACTTCATTCACCAGCTCCTTCAGGACCCACAGATGGATTTCATCAGGTCCCATGGACTTGTACACATTCAGATTTTTTTTGTTCCCCATGCTATGGGCGTTTATATAGAGGCATCTGAGCTGAGCTCTCAATGAAGCCGGCTCATTGGCTGGAGCTCCTGGAATATCTCTACATTGCTCCGAGCATTTATTATAGGTGTTGGCAACTGACTGGGTGTGTTGGGATGGAATGATGCCCCCCTCCCCAAACACATCTTGTTTAAAGCCTCCTTGTCCAGTCTGGCAAGCCCCCTACCAAAACTGCTCTTTCCCTTCTTTATCAGACCAGCTCCACCAGCCCCCACTAGACCTGGCCTACAAACTCGGGTCCCGTGTTCAAGACACCCAAACCCCTGACTATGACACCACCCTTTTAACCATTTATTAACCTGGCCAATCCTCCTAGCTTTTTTTAAGTCCTCCCCTGTACCCTGGAGAATTGATGGAAAGACCACCTGAGCTCCAGAACCCGTAACCACCTCCCCCAGGGCTCTGTAGTCCTTCTTTATGTTCCCCAGGCTACTACTATCTATATCCGTAGCACCCACATGTATCACCAGGAGTGGGTAATAGTCCGTGGGACTTACTAGAGCAGGCAGCCTTTCTGCCATATCCCTGATCCATGCCCCTGGTAGCAACACACCTCCCTTGAGACAGGGTCAGGCCAACAGACGAGTGCTTCTGTCCCTTAATAATTCATGTTTCATAGAAATCCACATTACATAGTGGGTCATGTGTAGTCTTTTCCCTTCTGATAAATCATGCACAGACTGATTTAAGCTGACTGCTAATTTTAAAAGGCCAAAATTAGCATGAGAAAATTTCACAAAAGTTTTTAACAAAACTTGCTTAACTTATTTTAGGTTGTGACCAATGGTGCTATTCTGCAGTCATTCAAACTACTTGCCAGCTCCCAGTGTGACAATATTTTTGTTTTGTTTGTTCTGGCATAAGACATAATTGGAGTAATGGAATGACACAGCTTGTGCCAAATGACACAAGTGAGATCAGACCCTGTGTGCTTGCTCATGTGTACGTGTGTAGTTATACGTATGACTGTGCCAAGAGGAGGCACTGTGGCTGTACACACTGCGGCCATCAGCACTTAAGTTGAATAGTATGACTTGGAGATGTACTGTTATCCTGGGTTCAGCAGTAGCAGTCATGTTTCTCCTTGGTAGCTGGTGCAGTGCTGTGTTTTGACTTTCGGCCTGGGAACAGAGCTGGTAACAATGATGTTTTGGTTTGGCCAAGGACTTTGTGAGCCTCATGCTCTGCCAGGGAGGAGGGGAAGCCAGGAGGAAGCAGAGACAGGACACCTGACCCAAACTGACCAAAGAGGTATTCCATACCACAGCACGTCATGCCCAGGATGTAACTGGGAGTTAGCCGGAAGGGCTGGGAGACTGCAGGGTTGGAGGAGGTATGGGTCAGAGCTTGGTCGGGCTGGGGGTATGAGTTATCGGTTGGCTGATGGTGAGGTGTTGTATTCTCTTCCCTTGTTATTTCCTTCATCATTATTATCATTGGTGGTAGCAGTAGTGATTTGTGTTATACCTTAATTACTAAACTGTTCTTATCTCAACCCATGGGAGTTGCATTCTTTTCGATTCTCCTCTCCGTCCCTCCGGGATCAGGGGGAGGGCAAGAAAGGGGGGGAAGTGAGTGAACGAATTGCCTGACTGGGTTTAAACCACGACAACTGTACAAAATAATGAAGGTGTACATGCCAAGTGGGATCCCATTAAAATGGAAAAACATGTAGAAACATACATTATGCTTTTAACAGATGCAGTATTTCCCCAGTCTTGCACACAAATTGATGTGAGCATGTAGTTCCACATTGAAGGCTATCAGCTGGAGTATTTCACTGATTCTGAACAGAAGCATAAGAAAGTGGCATTATGTTTCCTGAGAGTAGGCAGCTGAGTTAGTGTGGAATTTGGTGAAAATGAGGATAAATCGAGGTTCATAACAGAAATTATTACATTTATACCCATTGTGAGAAGGCAGGCAGAGATTTCCTTGCTATGATGGAGTTATGTGAAAGGTGAGCAGTATCTGCTGGTGATGTCAAGATGGATCCTACATTGTGTGGACAGCTGGGTAATGCACTTCTGTGTTGTGCTGTTCTAAATTCTTCAAATTACCTCAGTAGTTATAAGCTAGCTTCTGGAAAGGTATATATTTCTTTCTGGCTTTGTACATAAGTATCCATCTAAACCAAGACCAGAAAATATGTGTCTTTTCTAGTTGATATTCTAGTTATAATGCCGTAAACATTGCTATTAGTAATAGTTACAGTAATTTTGCACTCTAGCAGTTTTCTGGGTTATCACATCTCATTTCTTGTATTTAAAAGCTTTATGGAACCTTTTCCTTATAAATCCAAACCCAAAATAAAGGAAAAAAAACACTAACCCACCATGATGGTGATATAACCCAATCAACAATCAAGATGCAATGCATTTTAATTCTTTCGAATCTGCAGCTTATCCCAGTAGGGCTACTTTTCATGGGAGTAAATTGGATAATCGACTGTGTTGCAAGTATCAGAGACTGTTTCTAAATGGTGGGAAACAGACCTTAATTTTAATGGTAATTCTTCAGGTCATGGAACTTCAAGATTGAATTTGAGAGCATCTAGGCTCCTATCAGAGATACAGGATGCTATCAGTTCATAACTGAAATCATTGTTTCAGGCTGTCAACTTCCAACTGGATAAAATCTAGTGTCAGAAATATTCTGTTTGTGATTCCCAGAGTGAAATTAAGATGCAGACAAGGTCAAGTACTGCAATTGGACAGTTTGTTTATTATAAAAAGTTTAAAAATTCTTACAGTGATAGGACAGATCAGAAAAAAAGGATACAAATTAAGCAAGCATTGAAAGTGCAGAGAGAGAGTTACCACTGTGGATGTAGTGGTGTCCCGAGGGTCCATAGTCATCTTCGGTGGTGGATGTCCCCCAGTAGTGATTACTTTTTCCTCTTTTACAATGCATTAGGGGGAAGTACCTCTGTTCTTAGTGTCACCTACTGCACATTCTGGGTGCATCCAGTTTCGCTGGTCTTGTAGCCAGTTCTTCAACTGTGCATGTCAGTCAGCAATCCTTGAGATAATGGGCAGCAATTCCTGACACCAGTCCTTGAGATAAGGGATGGTGGAGTCTTATCTCAGCTCCTCACATCAATCTTTGAGACAATGGGAAGTGGAGTCTGATTTCAGTTCAGTCTCTCACACAGGCATGCTTACCAATCCTGCTTCTGTTGTGACCCTCCCCGCTCCCTCCCCCAAGAAAGTTTGGTTCCAAGAAAGAAAAGAGTTAATGTTGGTAGGATCTGTTATCCTCTCCTGATCTCTTACGCAGGACAACCATTTTCACTTGTCATTTATGTTTGACTAATGGCTCTAGCCAGGAACTGGGAAAGTAAGTAACAGTTCCCTGTTGGGAGCATGTTTTAATGAAGTTTCCAGACCAATTTATGCAGATTCAGGGTAGTCTGAGAGGCACTGAGATCTGAAAATTAGACTTCCTTGGAGTTCTCCATTCCCCAGAACTCCAGGTTGGAAATACACAATGACTTACTATATAGCTGATGCTGTTCTCTATTAAAAATGGTTATGTGACAAATAACCACTGGTTTTTACCCAACCAGCTTTCTTTCCTGGTGGCTGGAGTTGCCCAGATGTTGTTACCAAAGTAGAGGTGGCCAGCACACGTTTTGACCAACCCACTGGGGTTAAAAGGATAGGGTTAAAAAGGATGACTCCTCTAGCAGGGAGGGACACTTGCTCTCTGTTCCATTTTTAACACTTGTTCACAAGGCTGCTTTTATGAGACAGCTGTGTATGTTTTCTCCTGCCAGAGGATATTTTACTGGGAAATTCTTAGAAAAATGGAAATCAAGATTAAAATTAATTTTCTTGGAATCTGCCTTCTAATTCAATAACCCTGAATGTTATTTCTTTCCTCTGAATATTCACCTAGTCTGTAGTGCATTTTAATAGGCTTCTGGTTTTGTTCCTGAATTAGGACCCCTTTGAATTTAACAAAATTGTTGCTTAGCAATTTTAGATAACTGGCTAAGCATTCATGTTCAAATTGGGTTGAATCTTCCCTTGAAGTTTTATTACAGCAACAACTTTGTTTTAAAATAATGATTTAAAAATTTAACATTAGTTTTGTCTCAAGTGATGCCTACCCTTGGGAGTTAAGAGCCAGAGGAAAATGATGATTTTTCTTCATTTTAGCAGAAATTTAAGATACCTTCTTTTTTTGTATATGCTTCCTTCTCTTGACTAAATTTCTTATTCTAGTTCATTAAGGGAGCTGACTACTGAGGAAAAAGGTATTTGCGCTGGACATTTTGTGAGTTATGACAGTGTGAACCATATGTTTCCTGATCCTAAGTCCTGAACAGCAGAAAGGAAAACTCTCTGCATCATAGACATGTGCAAGCAATCTCCACTGAGAAAAATTCCTTCTTCATCTAATAAAGGAGACTTAACTACAGTCCATATCCCTGCCTCCCCAAAATAGGTCATGCCAATCCTACTGCAATAGATTGGGTGGGATGTGTTCAATATGTATTTTCCAGTGGTTTAGATAAGCTTCTCTGTCAAGCTTTTAGGTGGTATTTCCCTCTGCTCTTCTGAGCTGGGGAGGAGAGCAGCTGGAATGAAGCCCTGACCACTGCATGCAGAAAACCAGCCCTAGTATGCTGACGTTGCAGGCAGGGAGTTCAACTGAAAGGTCTGGGTTCATAATGAGGGCAGGTTTGTTTAGATTCTCTAATATCTTCCCTACATTTGGTGCACTCATTAATGTTTACAGGGTGGGAAGAGAAATTCTGGGAGGATTTTTATGTGAGACTTTTTTGCTTCCTTCCCCTTCCTCACTCACCCATTAAGCCTAACTGCATAGTTAATTGCATAATTAATATTTGTTTATGCTACTATTGAGTTGCTACTACCGATTCTGGCCCAGTCATAAGTGGTCTGAAAGCTGCATATGAGATGGACGTTTTGTTCAGAGATTTTTTGTTGACTGGTGTGCATCCTGCCAATTTTTGCTTTGCGTGACAATCAGTTCTCTGCTCACAGATGGTCTGAAAAATTATACATTTGGCTCTTTGCAATTATCGCCTCCTTTCCACTCAATGTTTACTCTTATTGTCATTAAAAAAATAATGAATAATTTTGCATACTACTTCCTTCAGCCTGTGCAAAAGCCCAAACCAACTAAAGGAAAAACAAAAATCCAAAAGCACTTTTTACAGTTTTTCATTTCTAGCTGTATATTGCCATAGACTTTATTTTAACCTTTCCTTTGTGGCAGGGCTCACTGAGAATTTCAAAAATCCGAAAGCTTACTTCTAATAGTTCTTGGAAAGACTGAGTGTTATGCAAAAAAGATCTGCTATACTCTTCCTGTTGCTGATAGAGCAGGTTTAGAGTATAGTCGATGTGTAATTAAAGAAATCATGACGTAGATATCACTTGAAATGCAGAAATACATCAGTAGGTAAAAATTGCTTTTATGTACCCTGAAGACTAGGAGACATAGCAGGAACACTGGCAAATTCACTTGGCTGATGTACAAATTGAAAGAAATATCAGCTGCAGTGTTGCCATTCTTGTTACTACTCATGAAAGATAATTCAAACATTACTTCAGTAAAGTAAAAGAAGTGACTAAGATGTAATAAACCAGTCACAAATATAATTGTTAAGGTAGGCTGTTAAAAAGGGCTTCTCTTCTTCCTTGTCAATTGTTCCCCATAGTTCTTTTCTATAGGATTTTATATAGGGAATAATCTGCTGTCACATTGCACATTTGTCATGATACTGTGCAATCTGTAAACACAATTGGCTACAACAGCCTCTGAAATTCAGGATCTATTCTTTTTTAGAGATATATCTAAAAGCATAAGATCTGAGTGGTTTTGCGTAAGACTTCACTGGAAAAATTGGACTAGGAGCTTACACTGCATGCAGGTACCCTAAAACCTAGTACTAGGTTTTGGTGATGACATTAACTCTGTGTTTGCTCTCTTTGCTGTTGCTGAAAGAAGAAAAGAATAGGATGCTGTTGAGTGGTAATGGAGATACTGCTGTTTGCAGTTGTGGAAAATGCATCCTAAAAAGTGCAGTAGTCTAAAGCTTTAGATTTTCTTCCAGTTGTGAGACTCTGATGTAGTCTCCTGAAAGGACATCCCAAGAGTGTGTGCCAGTTTGCCAGTTTTATCTATTGCAGTAACCCTGTTTCTAAGGATTTTTTAAATCACAAATTTTCTAATTCAAAGAGTTCTTTACATTTAAAGGAATATTTTCATTCTTTGTGGCATTCATGTTTTAAGCATAAATCTCATATGCAATATATAGTAATATAATAATAATTGTCAGATAAACCTTAATGTTATTATTAGGAGTTAGAATAGTGCCCTGGTCATAAGTATGTCCTTTAGCTACTTACCTTTTTTTCCCCATCCATTAAACTAAAAGTATTTCACTGGACTGAGATTTTTTTAGACTTCTGGATTGAGTTCAACTTTGCAGCATAGTCATGACATAACTGCTTTATCTCAGTGCTGTATTCTTAAATTTTTCTGATTAGAAAAAGCCTTTCTAAAGCAAAAGTCATTTAAAAATAGTTTACCAACCTTTCTCTTAAATGTTCTGCAGAAATCGAACAGAGTCAGTATAGCTCTATCTGTGTTACACTATTGTACATCAGCTGGTGCATTGAATCCATGGGATTTACCTTACTAAGACTATAATCCCTTCACTTGATTTGATAGTCAGATTGTATTTGTGGCGGAGGCTTTAGGCAGAAAAATCAAATACATACTTGGAATTACTTCTGACGTGGATGGTTACAACAGGGATTTTCAGTGGCATATTTCTTAGAAAAAATTATTTCATATGTCCCAAGAACCAGTGAAAGTGAAATTAAAAGCCTGAAATGCATTGGACACTTGATTTCTTCTGCTTCTTGATAGTCACTTCTTCTGATGCTGTATGAGATTGTAACCGTTTGTGAAACTCAAATCCTGGCATAGTGAATGATTACAAATGCCTCTCTCCTAAACTCAGATGGCCCAAAGATGCGCCATGGCTAGACTTGATACCTCCTACTTTCAAGTCTCAGACTGCTCACATAGAATCACAGAATTGTTTAGGTTGGAAAAGACCTTTAAGATCACCAACTGTTAACCCAGAACTGCCAAGTTCACCACTAAACCATGTCCTTAAGTGCTATATTTACACATCTTTTAAATACTGCCCAGAATAGTGACTCCATCACTGTCAACAGTTAATTTCTACTCAGTGAGGCTGTTTCCTCTTGTCCTATCACTTTTATATAGAATCCTCCTTTCAGTTCGTTGTAGAAACCACTAAGGTCCTCCCTGATCCTTCTCTTCTCCAGACTAAACAACCCCAGTTCCCTTGGCTTCATTATGGTTCTGAATGTGTATGTTTGATAATTACAAAAACAAAAACAACAACAACAAAAAACAACAAAAAGCCCACAACAAAAAAAAAAACAGCTGTATTATTGATCAAATATGCTATTCTGTATACAGTGAGTGGGAGTTCATCATCTTTATGCTTCTTTTCATCGAAGTTAATATGGTCTTCTTTTCCAGCTCTGCCATTCTTCAGCGGGCTAGTGTTTCTCAACCTGATACCATAATTAATGAAATCAATAGAACAAGACCATTGACAGGTTAGATTTTTTTTATCAATATTGGGCCACTCACTCTCTGATGTATTTCTTTGAAAATGTATAAAACTCAATTTCTTGCTTGAGAATGTATGACCAATAAAGGTGAGTATCTTTATTGAGTCATCCAAACTTTTTTAGGTATATCAAAAAAAACTTTTTTGTAATTAGGTTTTCTTTGCTGTATATATGTTGGGAAGGCTTTCCTTTTGTGCTGCATACATTGAAGAGGCTGTTTCAGTTTTAATCTGATGAAAACTGAACCAAGCTTGGGGTTTATTTGTTCTTTATCCATGTCAGAAAGTAACACTGATGTCTGCCAAGCCTAAGATTTCAGGATTTGGACCACACTGGGACATGAATCTGGCCTACAACTCATGAGAAAATTTATCAGAAGAAAGAGGAAAAAAAAAACCATCCACAAGACAGAATTGCATTTGATGTTTCTTTCGATTTTTTGTCTTTCGTCTCATGAACCATGAATACTCCCCTTCCGCCTCCCTGGGCCTCTGTGGGGTTCGCTGTAACTTCATCAGAAGCTGGAGTGCAATTTCATCATGTGTTAGGTGCTAACATATCTTCAGTGCCTGACTTCAGAGTATCTCAGTGAAATTGTCACGTAAAATCTTTTTTTGAAATCATATTTTTTCTAAGAAAGACATCAGAAATTTGTTGAAGACACGCTTCGTAACTTCAAAAAACTTACCCCTAAATCTTGTGAGCAGAAATTATTTTTTTTATAGAGAAACCCTTAAAAATAGGTGTATCATCAAAGATTTAAACAATTTAATTGCTGTGGTCAGGAATTGTGAACTTCTGCATTAATGCAGAAAATCAAAATTCATAACTATAAAGTATAAGTATATTATTAAGTATTAAAGTATAAGTATATTCATAAAGTATAAGTATAGTTGCTGTTACTAAACTGAGGTTTTGACATCCTAAGAAAAATACGCAAATGTGCATCATTTAGTTTCTTTGACAATACATGGTGCAAAATTTAACATAATGCAAATTTTCCTCTTGGGCAAGGTGGATTTTAAAGAGGAAATAATGTAAATTGCTGATAGAGTCAGGTTTGCTCAGTAGAAGAAGAAAAAGCAGGATAGAATTTTGTTGTAGGGACATCTTAGAAGCTTTTGAGGAGGGGCCCATCCTCTGTCTCACGCTGAATGTGGTGAGATCCTTGGATCTGGTCCTGAGTGCAGCAGTTCCACACATCCTACCTGTAGGCATTGGTTTTCTGTGGTTTTTGCTTTATGAATAGGATAGATGATGATACCTACTACTGAAAAGTGATTTAGACTTTTACATAAGAAGAGCTATCTATGTACAGGGTATTCTCATAATTTAATCTGTTTCTTTTCTGCAGATGTTGAGATTTATGTCTATTCAGCATCTTTTTTTTTTAAATCCTCAATGACAGTGGAAGCTGTAAAGGTATTAGTTTTGAATCTAGTGCACGTAAGAAAAACATCTGAAGGTGAAACCAGGTTTTGCGTAACATAATCTGAAGACAAGAGTGATTAAATTACATTGAAGGAGGTAATTCACTGAATCTAGCAACGCTGGCAGGTTAACATTGCGTTTGACAGCCTGTGATAAAAGATCTGCATCACTGTTACATGAAGAAACTTTGTGAAAGCTCTGTATATTAATCTCAACAGATACTGAGGAAAAACACTACCTGAAAGCAGCACTCACTGAAGCAGCTGCCCACTAAAATGATTAATGATTGGAAATACTGCTCATATTTCTAATGTGGAAAGATTGCTTCCCTCAGGACATAAGCAGATATTAACCAAGAAGTGTTTCAGGTTATTTCACCTTGGGGTCTGGATGTTAGCAGTCCCATCCAGAATCCCAATTAAAACACTGCAAAGGTTGGCACCCTGCTGGATTGGACCCTTCACCTCTCGTCTCCTGGAACCACAGTAAAGATGAACTTAGAAGAAATCATGCCTACTTACCCACTGATTTAAGTGTAACATGTAGTTAAGCCCCAAAACTGCTCAATGCCAAGGATATCACACTATGTGAAGAACAACTCCAAAACTGTCCCTTTTAAAGATTATTTCCACCACAATTTGCTTCTGGATATCAAGCTAGACAAAACTTCATCTGAGGCTTGGGGAACACAGGCTGGAAATGAACCTGGAGGTGCTGATTGATGGCTGCTGACCATGAGCCAGATTGTGCCCGGGCAGCCAAGAAAGCCAACAGCATCCTGGCCTGTATCAGCAATAGTGTGGCCAGCAGGACCAGGGCAGCAATCAACCCCCTGTACTGGGCACTGGTGAGGCTGCACTTCGAATCCTGTGTTCAGTTCTGGGCCCCTCACTACAAGAGAGACATTGAGGTGCTGGAGCAGGTCCAGAGAAGGGCAAGGGAGCTGGTGAAGGTCCTGGAACACAACTGTGATGAGAAACAGCTGAGGGAACTGGGGGTGTTTAGTCTGGAGAAGAGAAGGCTCAGGGGGACCTTATCGCTCTCTACAACTGCCTGACAGGAGGATGGAGCCAGGCGGTGGCTGATCTCTGCTCCCAAGGAAAAGCAATAGGACAAGAGGAAGCTGCCTTAAGCTGCACCAGGGGAGGTTTAGACTGGATGCTAGGAACAATTTCTTCCCCAGAAGAGTGGTCAGGCAGTGGAACAGTGGTGGAATCACCATGCCCGTAGGTGTGGCACTTAGGGACATAGTTTAGTGATGGGCTTGGCAGTTCTACATTAACACAAACAGTTCTATGATTCTGTGATTCTATTTTTTTTACCTTTCAACCCACCTTGATTATAGCCAAATGGCAAAGAGTACTTCCAAGTACAGCTCATGGACAGGAATGATACTATGCTAGCAAGTGTATAATCAGAGTTAAAAACTAATCCTAGCCCCAAAATAAGTAGAAAAAGTATATGGGTTATAATAGCGCAGATGCCAAAATGCTAAAAAGTTAACTTGAAACTGGTAGGATACTTTCCAAGATATACTTTAGAGGTGTAGTGAAACCCTTGTTCCTTGCAGATCAACATCATACCTGAAGCCTTGGCTTCCAGTTCTGCTCTGTGGGTCAGCACCCTTTCTTTTAGCTGCATAGCAGGGTTAAATAAAGACAAAATTTCATATTGCAAACTTTGCATAGTCACTTAGTGCAGGTCCAGGTTCACACTTACATATGGATAGGCAGGGCAGGTAATGTGTGGCCCAGCAATGTTCTGGCTGTCTCCTGTTTTATTGCAGTTGGCAAGACAGCTTGAATTTCCTGCTAGACCTGAACCACTGTCACATATTGCAGAAACAGAGAGAATTGGAAGACTTGGGTTACTGTTTGTCTGCAGCGTAAACAGCAGCAGACACATGGGTTATCCAAACTGGTGACATGAATGTGCAGAATCAAATAAGGTTGTATAATGGACTCCCTGAAATATGCATAAACAAGTAGGCTACTCATACGGAGTAGTTGCAGTTTTCGTGGCAGCTCAGGGTTTTGTTTGGAGTTATATTAGGAGAGAATTAAGTGGGCAGAGAGTGAGTGGAGTAAGTAAGGAGCAGCAGTAAAGCTGATGCATTAGGAGGAATTTTCACTATGAAAGGTGCAGGAAAGACTGATGACACATACCACCAGCGTTCACTGATGCCTGCTTGGATAGCTTCTGTGGTGGCTTCATCAGATCTTAGTCTGTGGTTGTCTCCTCTTCGAATTTCTGTCCCAAAGCCCAAGTGGTTTTGAAAGTCACGAGGAGCAAAACCAGTACTGGACTTTCTTTGCATGTTTCCAATTCTATGTGATGCAGCTGTGACAATAAGTTTATTGGGAAGAGGGGGAGGTTGTTTAGTCCTTTTCTATGAAAGTTAGAAGAACAAAAATTAACAATGCTTACTGATCTTACTTGTTTGCAGCTGATACTTTTTTCTGAGGTTTGTAAGATTCTGAAATTAATAGCAGTCTTCTGTGCAATTTGAATGTTCTTGAGTACCTTTTCTTTCACATGTTGTCACCTTTTGGTTAATGAAAAGGTCTACTCACTGACTGTAAGAACTACTGAGATTTCTGTTGCTTTCACCTTCAATGTTCACTAACTTTTTCTTTAGATTTCTGACACAATTTCCTTATATTGGGAATGATGCAATCCAGCACTTTAAATGGTGGGGGGTTTTAGCTGTTGCTGCACTGACTGGAAGGGAGATAACATACCAGTTTTCAACAGATTTACTGGTATCTATGTATGTGTCACTTACAGAGTCTTATGATGTATAAGTGAATAAATAAAATAATGGGGTCTATTGTCTATAATTTTAATGAAAAATTAATGTGTATAAATCCAGTTAAGCTTATCTAATGAATAGTAGCAGTTATTAAACAACTTCTAATTTTTAGATGAATCTAATTAATCTGTGCCTGTTGGGCATATTAATGATAGGATGGTAACAATATCTACCTCATGCTGACAGTCCTGGCTCTGGCTTCAGTTACAAGTCAGCTCAGGACTGAAATGCTTAACAGCTGCATTCTAAGCACCACCATGCCACAGGTTCACATTTCGCAATGTCTTCTGGTGGTAAACCTAGATTATAGAATCATAGAATGTCTTAGCTTGGAAAGGACCTTAAGACCACCCATTTCCAGCCCCCTGCCATGAACAGGGACACCTTTCACTAGACCAGGTTGCTCCAAGCTCTGTCCAGCCTGGCCGTGAACACTGTGAGGGATGGGGCAGCCACAGCTTCTCTGAGCAACCTGTGCCAAGACCTCAGTGCTCCCACAGTGAAGATTTCCTTCCTTATATCCCACCTAAATCTCCCCTGCACCTGTCAATGATGACTTCTACACCTCTGTCTTCATGAAGGGTAGTTCTTCATCTTCATCTCTTGTAGTGCATCTCCAGCATTGCCTAGAAGAGTGTCACCAATTTTTGAAGTTGGAGTATGGTCAATCCCTTTGTCCTGAACTGATCCATGTTCCTTCTTCCATGGCTGCAGAGTGTTGAAAACCATGTCAATAAGGCCCTTAGTGACATGGTTTAGTGGTGGACTTGGCAATCCTGGGGGTAACAGTTGGACTTAATGACTTTAAAGGTCTTTTCCAACCTAAATGATTCTATGATCTGCTTGGAAATAGCATGGTAGATTGTAAAAGAGGAAGAGAGACAGATGCATTTCTTTCTGAGCATTACAAGTCCCATTACATTTGTCCTGCTCCAGCCTCAGTTGCCTCAAGAAGGTCCAAAGACTCCATGTATTCTCTAGCATTACTGGCTCTGGTTTAAGGCCTAAATCTGCTGAGCTGCTGTCAGAGCTGCTCAGTCTGGAGCCTGCCTGAGGTCTGCTGTTACTGAAAACAAGTCCTGAGGAAAAACCTTGAGGCAAATCCAGACATCCAAATGGAAGGACTCTGAGCCAGTATACAGAGAATATTGGTTATTGCAATCCAATCCATTTCTATGAGATTTTCTTCAGAATCAACCTGCAGATTTAAGTCTTAGACGGTGAGTGTTTCCTCAGGACTTTTGGATTCTTTTTTGTTCCTGTAAAGAATAATAAATTCTATGAGTTTTTTTTGTGAAGAAAGAAGAAAACACATCCTGGCTATCTGAGTTGTTTGGTATTAAAAACAAAGTCAAAATGAAGTTAAAAGATTTGCAGTTTTATTTTGAAAAAAAAAATTATTTCACGAATTCAGTTATTTATTTAAAGTCGTGTACCTGAAGATGTACAATGAATCACCCACTTGGAGTTAAATTCACTTGTGTGCCTGTGTTCAGCCTCTTCCTAGAGAAATGTCATGGTCTAAATATGTGGTCGATGAGCTGGGTGAGGAACTGTCTGATATGCTGCAGCAGAGGATGGTGGCAAATAGGTCCTTTTCAAACTGGCAGCCTATCGCTAGTGGAGTCCCCCAAGGATCAATATTGGGCTCACTGTTGTTCAGTATCTTCATAAATCATCTGGAAGACGGGATCAAGTGTAACCTGACCAAGTCTGCAGACAGTACCAAACTGAGTGGGGAAGTGGAGACATTGGAAAGGAAAGCCACCCTGCAGAATGACTTGGATGGGCTGGAAGAGTGGGGTAGTAAGAACCCAAATTCTTGTTCATCAAGGACACGTGTAAATTCTTGGCACCTGGGGAAACATACTTCAGGACTGCAGCAAAGGCTGGGATCTGCCTAGCTGAGAGCATCTCTGTGGAAAAGGACCTGGAGCTCCTGGTTGACAACAAACTTAACAGGAGTGAACAGTGTGCAGCTGTGGCAAAGAGAGCCAATAGAATGCTGGGGAACATCAACAAGGGCATCAGCAGCAGAGATAAAGATGACATTATCCCACTCTACTCAATGCTTCTCAGGCCACACCTGGAATACCAGGCTCAGTTTCAGTCCCTGCTATACAAAAAAGATGTGGATGAGATGGAGATGGTCCAGAGAAAGGCCACAAAAATTACAGAAGGACCAAGGAGCCATATTAGGAAAGGTTGAGAGAAATTGTTTTGCTCAGCCTTGACAAAAGGAGGCTCAGAGGAGACTTTATCACCGTGTTTCAGTATTTAAAGGGTGGCTACAAAGAAGATGGAGACACTCTTTTACAGAGTCACATGGAAAGAGGAGAGGTGATGGGCGCCAGTTACTCCTGGGGAGATTCAGGTTGGACACAAGAGGAAAAATCTTCACAAGGAGAACAATCAGACATTGGAATAATCTCCTGAGCAACACAGCGGGTTCCCCAGTGTTGGATATTTTTAAGATTCAGCTGGACAGAGAACTGCCATCTTGTTTAGACCGTGTTTTTGCCAAAAACGGTTGGACCAGATGATCCTTTCCAGCCTGTTATTCTATGATTCTTTTCTTGCAAAACTGGAGATCTCCATTTACAGGTTTGAGACATCAACATTACATACTGACAATGTGGATCTGAGTGAACATGTTGATTGTTCTCCACAACAAGCTAATTACCGCTTAAAAATTTTGAGGAGTACAGATGTTTGCTGAAGTGATCTCTGGAGGTTTTCCTTTTTTCCTTTCTTGCTCTTTTTACTCTTTTTGCAGCTAACTGAAAACTGTCTCTGTAGGCTTTTTTTTGTTTTCCTTCCAGCTTGAAACTCCTTTTCCTTAATGTTACTTTGATAAAAACTCCACTGCTTTAATATGTAATTTTCATTGTGACTTTCATTGCTGCAATTAAGTGGCTAATTGGAAGGTTTATAATAGGTATGCCGAATTGCTTCTGTGAGAGATTAACTGTGGAAGGCATAGAAAATTAACACACAAAACGTTGCCTATGTTAACTTAAGCCTCAGAGATTTTGTTTACCTTGCTGTTGATGGGCAGTGAAACTCCAGAAGATGTTTTAATATGAAACTTCCTTTGATACTGAATTTTAGATACCGACAGTGTAATATGCCATAGGTTAAAAAGCTTCCATGAAGCAGAAAATATATGTGGAGTTTGGGGTCCAATCTGCAGTAAAAAATGTAAAAATACAGTTAAACTTTTGTTTTCCTGATGATCATTCAAAAAATATAGAGAAACAATTTGGGTTTTTTGGACTGCCGTTAATAAAAATGGAGCAAAACTGCTACTAGACTCTAAGAATACCTCCAATGAGTTTTTCACAGAATAAATAGAAGTTCTATCTGCTTTTGCCATCCATAATAATGGGCAGGTTTTTGAACAGCTTTTATGCCAAAAAAAATAGTAAAGTACTGGTAAAATAGAAGGGTGTTTCCAGCTGTTCCTTGGACTGTGCACTGAGGGAAATGGAAAGCAGCACAACGTAAGATCAAATCTAGCAGAAACTTCGAAAATTGTAGACTTCTAAAATATGTCTTTGTCCTGGATTCAGCAGTAGCAGTCATTTTTCTCCTTCTTGGTACCTGGTGCAGTGCTGTGTTTTGGGAACAGAGCTGGTAACAATGATGTTTTGGTTTGGCCAAGGACTTTGTGAGCCCCATGCTCTGCCAGGGAGGAGGGGAAGCCAGGAGGAAGCAGAGACAGGACACCTGACCCAAACTGACCAAAGAGGTATTCCATACCACAGCACGTCATGCCCAGGATGTAACTGGGAGCTAGTGGGAAGGGCTGGGAGTCTGCAGGGTTGGAGGAGGTATGGGTCAGTGCTTGGTTGGGCTGGGGGGGCAAGTTATCAGTCGGCTGGTGGTGAGGTGTTGTATTCTCTTCCCTTGTTATTTCCCTTATCATTGTTATTATTGGTGGTAGCAGTAGTGATTTGTGTTATACCTTAGTTACTAAACTGTTCTTATCTCAACCCGTGGGAGTTGCATTCTTTTTTATTCTCTTCTCCATCCCTTTGGGAGTAGGGGGGAGGGCAAGAAGAGGGAGGGGGACAGTGAGTGAAGGAGCTCTGCCTGGTTTTAAACCACGACAGTTAACATTTTTTTTTAATTGGTGATTTTATAAAATAATTTTATTATTCTTAAAATAATGTAATAATTACTTTATCATACAGATGGTATCTGTGATAGAGCTAGAGCAGAAAGATGAGAAAGAAGCAATAATGTGAATGTAGGAAAAAACTTTCTTGCTTGTTTTTAAAAATGTAAGTTAATATTGTAGAGTAAAAAAAAAAAAGTTGTATTTACAAGATGTGTAGAGAAATGTTGCAGTTGCCAACTGTTTTCAGGCAGCTGGGGTTGTAAATGTGTTCTCTGCATACCTTCTCACTTCGTTGTCACTCAGTGCTAAAAAAGAAAAAAAAAGCTTATTTGAACAGTGTCTGTTGACTGTGTAATACTGCTACTACAAGAAGCATTTCTTGTGCTGACATTCTTCTCTTGTCTGTTTAAACTGCTACCCTCCCTTATTTCTTTACCTTCTGAAATTTACCTCTTTCCGCTTTCTAAATCCTATTCACTTTCCTTCTGTCATCTGCTTGATGACAGACCCTGTACATTTTTGGGCTTGTCCTGTTTTTTACTGTTATTCTCTCCTATACTGAAGGGAGACCTTGATGTCAATGATGCACACAAATATTCTTCATGTTTCTAAAACTGAATGCTGACTCAGGGAGGTGTCTGTGTTAGTTATGATGTGCAAAGCTGTATTCTACAGATATTGCAGAATTTCAGCAGTCCAAATGGTCATATTTGTAAGTCTATATAGGCATCTTTCCTTTTATTGCACATAAATATTTCAGTTTACCAGTGTTGCTCATACTGTATTTGAATTTTTTCTACCTCCATTAACTTTAATGCGTGCTTTTCCCACACAGGATTTAACAATTCTGAACGCATGTGCGACAAAGAGTTTATAATACGCAGAGCGGCCACAAATCGCGTCCTTAATGTCTTGCGCCATTGGGTCTCCAAGCATTCTCAGGTATTCTGTTGCAATCTTCTCCTTTCCAGCTGTAATACATTTATGTTCTCCCTACTAAATATTTTAAGCTGCTGTATAATGTTGTGGAGGTCAAACAATCTGAAAAGTCAGTGCTCTAAAGGTGATACGGAGAATTTAGCTTGTAAAAACATGCTGTTAAGCAAGGGAGGATGCTTAAGGATGCTAAACCAGGCTGGTTAAGCATCTAGCCTCTGCAAATATCCAGTTACAACATTAGTCCTGGTAACACTCCATGTGAATGCTTTACTGTTATAATGTGTGTTGAAATACATAATGGACAGGGTGAACTAATCTTTCAGATTGTCAGTGTTCATGCTACTGGCAGCTTAGTTCAGTTACTTTGACCATGGTGTTTGCATACAGGTATTTATTTATTTGTTGTGAAATATGGGAAGAGTCACCAGACCTTCATGTTGGTCCCTCTACAACCATGACGGGACTGTGGGTCTGATATATAGTCATAAAGCTGTACTGGCAGAGGAGGGGGGAAAAGAAATCTGAGCAGCTAGCAGAATTTCATAGGTAGAAATGTCCTTTAAGGTGCAGGTGAGAGGAAGGTTGGAAGGTTGTAAGGAGGAAGGGAGGGAGGAAGGTCAAAAGGAGGGAGGGAAGGAAGAAGGGAGGAAAGGAGGAAGGGAGTGAGGCAGGAAGGAACCTGGGAAGGAAGGCAGAAAGGAAGGTAGGAAGGCAGGCAGGAAGGAACGAGGTAGGAAAGAGGGAAGGAAGGAGGAAAGGAAGGAAGACAACCTGGAAGGAGGGAAAGAGACAGGAAGAAGCAGAGGAAGGGAGGAAAGGAGAGAGGGAGGGAGGGACAGAGAGAGGGAGGAAGGAAGGAGGAAAGAAAAGAAAAAAGGAGGGAGGGAAAGAAAAAGCACACTGGAAGAAAATGAAAGATTTTTGTATGCCTTGGATAGATGGGAACTTCATGGCAATTATACTGATTTGACACTACATTATAATAATCAAGAACACTTGGTCTAAAAAGGTTTTATTGCACAGCTAACTGCAGCAATGTTGAACTGTCCTCTGCCAAACACAGTCTCCTTTTTTTCTGTGTAATGGGTGTAATTTTCATAGAGGTTAACTTTGCTAGGTAATGAAGTCAGTAAGAAATGCATAAATGTGAAAATTTGTGTTGTGGTTGTGAAATTGGTTGTGTTTGAAAAGCTGAACAGTCCAGCAGAGATTAATAAAACCTCTCTTGCTATCATGGGAATGATTAAAAATTTGGAACATTGGCTGGAAACAGCCAATGTACACCAAGTTTTCTTTGACCTTGTTAATTGAAAATCATTGCATGGCAAAATCTGGAGCTGTAATGGGAACATAAGTCTGCTATTATTATTCTGTGTTATGATAGTGTATAGTACATGCTTAACATGTCCCTGCCGCAGTTCATATTAAGTAATTGCTAGGAGCTGAGATTCTATACTAATTAAAAGATAGTTAATTAATGTGATTGTGAAAATGTTAGGGATCATCAGAATTTGTCTATATTAAGCAACTGTCTACAACTACTTAGGTGGAACATTATGTTTCAGAGGTGACCCTATCTGAGATGTGATGATTCTTTATCATAAACATAGCCAAAACCCTCATAGTGTAAAAGATGGCTCTTTTAGGTTTTCCAGGTTTTTTATTTACATGTTTTGTTCTTTTAATTCCTTATCCCTCCTCTTTTTCTCCCTATTTTGTCTTTTTTAGTCAGCCACCTGCAAGCCAACAAAGCTCTTGTCCAAAAAAACCAATACCAGAATGTTTACAATTCATTTTAAAATGTAATTGAGACGAACAGTGTAAGACCTTCCTGTTGTAAACAATGAAAACACAAATGACGAGGCAGACAGTCATTGTGAAGATAGTGTCGATGGGAACAGAAAGGGTTTGTGAGGATAAAACTCCCACTGACTCCTGCAGAGATGGAAAACTAGGAAGGGAAAAGAAGCCAAAAGGAGAAAGTCTCTGATTTTCATTATCCTAGTGAGGTCTTGCATCCTCCTTTTCTTTGCTTAATAATAATTTCTTGTCTTTTATCTAAGCACTTTGTGTTACAAAATTGAGCTTTCTGCTTCTGAGGCAAGCAGATTGAAAGGGAGCTTGTCCAAGGAGAAAGCTTTCACATATGCTGATGAAGACAGAGAAGCTGGCTTCTCCATACTTCCCAGTTTTGAGTGCCAGCTGGGTGCTTGTTCCTGTTGGCTTCTTTGAACATCTCAGCTGGAATGAATTGGCAAACCTTAACTCTCTTACAAACTAGATGGCTGCCATACAGTGTCAGTGAGTTAACGGAGTTGCCACAAGACTTGAGGAGCAGACCATGGGTTGAATTTGAGAGTACTAGTCATGATCTTGGTGCCTGTCTTGTTTCAGATGAGAAATAATCTACTACCAGTCATATTCTTGTTCATGCTGACAAAGCTGGCTTGGGTTTTCAACAGAAGGTTTTGCAGACGTAGTTATTTGTAGCACTTGGGGATTATGTAGGACACCTGCATACTGAGAGTTGTCCAAGCAAACATGATTTCAATTAGTTAAAAATAGTTTTAGTGCATATGAATTGGCCAATTCCATTTTGTACATTGGAATAAAAACAGATAAAAATTCCTTTACATGGGTTTCACTTGGCTCATGTTTAAAGGCATAAAGTAATGAAAAAGCCAGGCTGAATGGAGCAACCTGATCTAGTAGAAGGTGTTGCTGCCCATGGCAGGGGGTTGGAACTGGATGAGCTTTAAGGTCCCTTCCAACCCAAACCATGCTATGATTCTATGATTCTATGAATATGATGCCTGGCAAAGTTACGGTGTTTACTGTAGAAATGTGAACAAATTATGCCACACTTGCTGTATGATAGCAAGATGGGCTGTATTTTAACTACATTTCAAATAAATCCCTAGGATCTGTGGCCTCTGCCTTGAAACAGCACAATAATTTCTGGAGTCCTTTCTGGAATAAACAGACATCATGATACAAATTGTGAACTGAAGAAACAGGGGTTTCCCCAGAGAGGCAGAGCAAGGGAACAGTGAGTGAACCTTCCAGTGTGCCGTTGGTCACTTAGCAAAAAAATCCAGTTTGCACAAACTTATGCCCTTTGCAGAATACAGTTATGCTTTGAGTAGTAATGCACTTAATTGCTGCTGTGCTCTGCCTGGACGTTGCAGAAGTGTAATGGTTTGCTATACCATGACCCTTCAGGGAATGATTCACCCCCAGAACAGAAACCAAGCTTGCAGTCAGTCAAACTAATTAGGAGTACTCTGCATCCACTTCTGCTGGAGCCTGACAGGTCCTCCTTCACTGAGGTCTTTCTGAAAAGCTCTTGAATGTACTACATCCCAGGTCTTACAGGCAGAGATGTCACATTTCTTATCTGCCCTGAAAACTTCAATCTGATGATACATAATGGCTAGATTCTTAACTACAGGGTTACAAAGTGCTTGGATAGGGAGAGGTTCGTATTGTATGTGCCAAGAGTTTCTCAGTTGTGCTGTTAACATAGCTTGTACTTTAACCTGTTTATATTCCATCAGGAGTGACAAGCTAATGCTGATACTACAGAATCAGGACTTGGACTCGTCCCCAAATGATGACTGTCTCTTTGCGCTTGAAACTAGCTGAAAGACAAAGCTGTTATTCTTTGCTTGCTTCTTGAAGAAAGCCAGACTTACTTTGAGTCCAGGGATGAATTTTCCTGATAGCCAGTTATAATATCTTTTCTTTCTGCCTTCTTCTTCTGTAAATGTTTTGTGGCCAGTGAATTTATAAACATTTCCCTCAGCACAATTGGATGTGATGGCTGAAGTGTGCTTTTATGCTGGAAAATTAAATATTGTTGTAGGGGACTGCAGCACTGGAGTAAATTCAGTTAACTCTGATAGAGTTTGATCTGCTGTGTACAAGATTAAAAAACACTCCACTGATGCCATTGAAATAATTATCTGTTTACACATTGGCAAGACAGCAGAGATATTAAAGTCATACGGCAAACCCTAGCTGTTTAAAAATATTCCAGATTCCTTGTGAACATTCTTCCAGTAATTTCTCTCCACTCCTGACTCTTCCTTCCCTCCCTCTACTGTTTTCCATAGTTCTTATAACTTATGAACTCAAACATAAATTAGGCTCTCAGATTTTAGCTCCCTTTTATTTGTCTGTGTTATTCAATGTTTCCTCACATTGTTTAAATGAAGAATGTTTGCTATCAGGAAGATTTAAAGAAAGAGGGGAGGAAAATCTTCTGGGGTTTCACTGAGCCCATGGCAAAACTTGAAAATTACATTCTATTATATTGTATAAACCACCAATAGCAAATCTACATATTTCTAGTTGTACCTTACCAGCATAGCTAAATTTTCTTTTTCTTGCTTTCTGCTGCCTCTGCTGCAGTCTCATCTCTTCTGGCCAGTGACTTCAAATCCATCATTCCCTCTTTCTTTGTTTTGGCTTTTTTTTCCTCTGCTGGAATAAGTTGCTTCTGAAGCATTTCTCATACTGCAGTACTGCTTTCCTAGCTTCTCCTGGCAAGGAAATGTGCTTGTACATATAAAGAGAATATTGCTGTCTAATGCTGTGCATGACAGAGGTCAACAGGCTGGTTATGAGTCTACTTAAAATGTAATCATGCTGACTTTGGTGCACTGTAATTACAAAGGAGGCTTTTGCTTTCGTAGTGCAGGAGCATGTCAGCAAAATTAATATGCTTCTGTCTGTTGCTGCAGACTTCTACTCCTGGAAACTTCATTAAGTGGTACTGAACATGGTCCTCACCGCTTTTGATCAGTTGGGAACAGCACACATCCTATTCTTATCCTAGGTGTCTGCAAGGCAGACTTCTTACTTAACTCATCAGCTGTCATTTTCTTCTATATCTGCACATTTACAGTGGCAGGTAGAGAATTTTACCAAACATTTGACCTAGCATGCTGAATGGGGATGTTAGAGTTGGATACCTTTTCTGTCCATTTATGATACTTTTGTAGCACAACTAGCAAAGATACCAAACTTCTTTTATGCAGCGTTCACCATCAAGCTTTAGAGTAGACAATGCTAATATTAATTACACTTGCTGCTTAAGCTTGTGCAGACTCAAGGTTTCTCCTTCAGCTAAATTTTGATAGTTTCGTATTCCAAATGTTTTTCTTTTTGAAATCAGTGGAGCAAACAGTGCTCTCAAGTACTTCGGTTGCATTCCTCATGCGTTCAGTAATGAAATATTTCCAATTACCATACCCAAAACAAACAAAAATCTCTGTCTTCTTTTTGCAAACAGGCTAAAACATTTCCTAAGAGAGTCATTTTTGACTATGGCTATAGAAAATGTGTTTTATAAAACAAACACAATGGAATACCCAGAACTATTTCTTGCTTGGCTTTGAGGGCTGTACCTTATAACCCATCCATAGCCTGATACTGCACAGCTTCCTGTTCTCCAATATTCTCTAATATGGACAAACATCACAAAAAAAACCAGAAGACACGTATCTTGGTTTCAAAATATGAATTAGCAGTTGTCAAGGTGAGAAGACTTGAAGAATGAAAAGGGGATGCTTGTAACAGGAGAGAAATGCCCAGGGTGTGGCTGACATGAGCGTTTTGAGCTGACATGTCACAGTATAGCTGTGACACCACCTTCTTTAATGAACATAGTTCCTTCTCCTCCTCTTAAGCATTTCATCACTTTTCCGAAACAAGCATCACTTTGTGACTTGGGGTGTGCTCTGATGCTCACACATCCCCTCCATTGAAGCTTGTGGTGAGAGGACATGTGTCTTCAACAGGGGTGGTTCTCCCCAGAGGCATGCATCTCCAGGGATCCTGTCAGTACAGGAGCCTGTCGCAACAGAAGCACTGTAGCTGGTTCTTCGGGAAAATGAAATACACAGCTCTTGCACAGAGGAGCCAAGTATTTCCCATTTTCAGTAATTTCATGGCTTGTGTTCCCATGGAAACAAGCAGAAGCTCACCACGAACACTGTCCTGCTTTAAAGTAACTGTGGATTATGAAGGAAGATCTGTGATGCACTAGATGACTGAAGGTTTGGATTTAGTTTACTTATTGAAATGCTAACTTTGAGCCAAATAAAAGCAGTTTTGGAGTCTACTCCAAGACTTGCCAGCAAGTTCTCACCTTAAAGCTTGTACGTTGTTCTATTCTTTGCTTTTCTTACCAACAGGAGTGATTCTAGGAGACCTTATAATAGTTTTCCAGCATCTAAAAGGAGCTGACAAGAAACCTGGAGAGAGGCTTTTGACAAGGGCCTGTAGGGACAGGACAAGGGGGAACGGCTTTAACCTGACAGAGGGGGGATTGAGATGAGCTCTTAGGCAGAAGTTCTTCCCTGTGAGGGCAGTGAGGCCCTGGCACAGGCTGCCCAGAGAAGTTGTGGCTGCCCCATCCCTGGCAGTGTTCAAGGCCAAGTTGGACAGGGCTTGGAGCAAACCTGAGTTTTAAGGTCCCTTCCAAAACAAACCAGTCTGGGATTCCATGATTCTGTGGTTGCTTTGTCTAGTGCTCTTCAATTGCAGTCCTGTGTGATGCATCAGTCTGTCTCAAAAGTCATTAAAATGCCAAAGTTCTTAAGTGCAGTGCCAGAGAGCACTAGTCTGATTTATCAAGCTTATTAGGTTTAGTATTTCACTGCACACAACAAAAAGCAGACCATTACAAAATGGTATCAGGTAAAAATACCAGAGTGGGAGGCAAAAAAACAGAGAAACCCAGGAAAACAGTGAAAAAAAAAAACCAAATCCAAAATAAATCACAGTATCTAGCTTCAGTAGGCAGTGGTCTCAGTATTGCAATTAAACTTTTTTTCTGCTTTTATAGTCATCACAGGATAAGAGAGAGCAAGGTGTTTTGTGGGTATTGGTGAGATGGTAGTTCTTACTGCAGAAGACAAAGATTAAGTGATTTCCCCATTTCTACACACAAGATAAAGGTTGGAAAATGAGATAAATTACAGCCTTTCAGGGCTTATACCTCTGTGGCCTGTTCATTGCAACAGCTTTCCAATTTTCTTTAAATATTTTCAAAACTTACAGGGAAAAAGAAAAAAAAGAAAAAAAAGGCAAAATGCACAGAAGTATATGCTTTCAGTTTTTTGATCAATATTGGTCAGACAAAAGGGAGTAAAATTGTTTTCCTTTGTAGGATTTTGAGCTGAACAATGAACTGAAAATGAATGTGTTAAATTTGCTGGAAGAAGTTTTGAGAGACCCTGACCTTTTGCCACAAGAAAGAAAAGCTACTGCAAATATACTGAGGTAAATAAGTTTCTAATAATTTAGTGTGTTAACTATAACATGTGAAATAGTTAGGGGAACATGTATCATCGAATACACAGGGTTTGTTTTTTCTCCAGAGTTTTTAATTTTAAAGTATTTTATTAGCTATAAAGTGTTTTATTTGCTATAAGACAGAGTGTTTTAAGATTTGGTCATAAAAATACCGTTTTAGAAAATTCTGCTGCAGAACAGCTGGCAGCCACGGGTTCAATCTGCTAAGCTCATGAGAGGGTGATGATAGCCCATCATGTTAGGATGTCATGACATCCTAACGAGACCATGTTTGCACTCTCCTTTGTGTTGACACTGTGTCCAGAGTTCTTCAGATAGCTTACAGAGAAGAATTCTTGTTTAATTAATGCCATGAAATAGAAGACCTTTAAGCTTCTGCATAACTAGGGCTATTTAAATTAGGTATAGAACACCTTATTTCGTTACTTAGGGTTGATATTACAGAAGTGAGTGTCTGGTCATGCCAAAAAGACAAATCTTTGTGCATTTTTCAGTGAAAACAATTCCATCTACTAAGTGCAGATATTTTAGAGACACTGAGTTTCATGTAAATTGTTCCACATTACTAAGGAGCAGTAAACATTTAAAGACTAATCAGTTATTAAAATACATGATTTTAAAACACAGATGTATCTATGATGTGCATTGTAGTATATATGTAAGTATTCTGACAGAAAAAAAAATAAGAGTGCAGCAGATGCAGTGTCTGAATTTTCTAAGATCACTTGACAGGTTTCTCCACCAGATACTTAGATGAAAAAGAGTGAGGGGAAATGTGTTCAGCTGTGGGGGAAAAAGTCAAAGGATAAGAAATAAAGATAAGTTCCTAATGGAAGCACTTAATGGGATTCTACTTAATTTTCACTTAAATAAAAATAAACCTCCATTTTAGTAATACTGCATGTGCTGTTATTCCAAGTAAAAATAGTGAGGTTTTTTCTTGTATTTCGATGAAAGAAACAGCAAGCAAAAAGAGCAAAAAGGGTTAGTATAATGGGTTTTATTAATATGTGTGACAGCAAAGGTTCTGTCAGATAGCTCACAGTGGGGGAGAATTACCTTAAGGCCTTTAGCTTCTTTAAAAATATGAGAAAATAAACCTGGATTGGCTGTTCTGCAGAGTAATGGAATAAATGTGTGGAACCTTGGTAATTATGTGGAAAATGTGAGTTGCCCCTGTTTGCATCCTTTTACTGCTATTCTATGGTAGGTTACTTTTACTGCTATTCTAGGTATTGATTGCCCTCTCTTCTCTTCTAGCACTTATTACTATCTGAGCACACTCTATAGTGAATACAGTTAATCAGATATTTACATTTAACAGTTTTTAGAACTTTAAAAAAATTCAGACTGAATTTTTGACCACACTGTGAATTTTCACACTATATTATTTTTGGGGGGGGGGGGGGGCGGGGGACGGACGGACGACACGACACGACAGGGAAATCTAAGAGAAAAAAAAATCTGAAAAAAGTTACATTTTTAAACTGAGAAATGAGGCAAATAAAAAGCAAAGGGAAGAAGTGAAATGAAACAATACTCAAAAATAAAATTTTAGTAAAAATGAAAAAATGTATGCACAGAAATTCAAGTAAAAATTAACTCATTTGAAACAATTTATAGAAAAAGATTGCACTTTTTAAAATCCTTGTTTCATAGTCATTATCCTGACAGTATTTCTGGAAAGGATTATGGCATTCTACTTTACAAGCAGACAAGTAAAGCATGAATAAAATGACGTGTCTGAGTTACCAGTGGAGGTTTCTGTTGGAAACAGGTAGAGAATGAAGATTTACTCAGATACAGTCCTCAGCCAAGCCATCTTTCATCAGGGTCTGCAGCTGCATACCCTAATCCTGCCAGATTTTTTGAACAACATATTTGACTGTAGATTTGGTCAGACAGAGTCATAAGTACTTGGTTACATCCCACAAGATAGCACTGTTAAAAGAGACACTGGTGACTCTGGTACGGGACTAGACCTTTTGACTGAATGCAGCATGGATGTCCCACTTCCTTCAAAATTAGGCATGAAATTTAAGCCTTGGCTGACATTGCTTACCAAAAATCCTTTATTGCTTTTCAAGACTGGCAATGCTGATAACATACCTGCATGCGGACAGCTTTTTTGTCAAATATTTCAATACTATTTCAACAATATTCAGTAATATTCAACTGAAATGTACAATAATTTCAACTACATTTCAGTACTATTTCTATATTATTTCAACACTAACTCCAATAAGCATCGATGACACAGTATTGCTGTCCAAAGGGTTCAAAAAACAACTCTGTTCCATTTTGAGTAGTACCGTGTTTCAGTAGCTGCTGAAATTACTCCTGTGTCCTCTCCATATGTTTATTATATATATGCAAACTGCCCATAAACTTTCAAGTAAGAGTTATTGCATAAATAAACTTTTAGATAGAAGCTGTTGCATAAATAACACTTTCATAATTTAAGCTGTTGTTAAACTGCAGTCATCAGGACATAGTCTCCAAGTTCAAACTATTGTCATATAAATCAAACTGTCTTATGCTGAGCAAAACTGTAACCTGAAGGCTTGGACTCCCTCAACAGCCACACAGGAGGCAGTTATTTACTAGGCATGTCATATTTGTTAACAGATGGTAAAGAAATTAATTCTCCATGAGTAGGAACTGCCTCAGTGACCTTGTGAGAAAGAGTGTATTGGAGCAATTCTGGTTTTGGACAAAAAAATCATTCAGCTGAGGTGAAATATACAAATGTACATCTCGCCTTTTCACTGAAAGGAGTAGCTCTGCTTCCTAAATCATCTCAGGAAAACGGGTTTTCTGGTAATTAGTCAAGCTTTCCAAACTTAAAAAAACCACTGTAGTTACTTCAAGAGATATATACTCTGAACAATGATATATAAGTAAATAAGAAGTGCAAATTGTAGGATTTAAGGAATAATCTGCAGTTGAATGTAACTGTGTGAAACTGTGTATTTGTGGCAGTGACACAGGTACATATCCCTTTATTATTCCACAAGCCTTCATTTTTATTGCACATTATTGAAATACAAAGATTTAACAAGTTTTAAAAAAAAACAGCTGACCAAGTTGCTAGTCTTGGACCTGCTGTCCCATGGAGAATTAAACACAAACTTTTGTCTGCCTCAGGAATCATCTCAGGTAATGGGCATCCAGCAGGAGTCCCTCTGGTCCTCCAGTTTCTCAGCTTGTTAGTGAATTCAGAGGTGGAACCATCTCCAGGCTGCTCTTTGAAATCTTAATTTTTTAGTAATCCAAAACATAAAACTGAGTACTAGTTTTTATCAGGAGGGTTTAGGTTTTCTGGCAGTTTGAAAAGTTTCTTGCTCAATTCTGGAACTGATTTCATGAAGAATGAGAAACATACATAAGCAGAAGAGACAACATCTGCATGCATACATCCTGTCTGACAATACAGTTTTAAGAATCCAGTTAGCAACCAGGTTTCTGTTGCCAGAAGAGCAAAGTTTTTTCTATAGTTATGCTAAAAATGAAGATAATGCTTCATGTGCAAAAAGAAGACATAGTGACATGGAAATGGTTCTTTCCCTGCCATTTTTGCCTGATGCCTCCCATGGTGCCACGGCTCATTGTAGAAGTAGGTCAAAACGAACACTGAACATGCTTTTGCCTAAGCTGGGAGAGTTCTGTTACTTGTCCCTGAATCTTGTAGGAGGGACAACCAAAGCTATATTCCTCTTGACCAAGAACTGCTAAGCTTTAAGCAAACGTTCTCATACTGCATGAAGACGTGGAGAGGCACCATGTTCTACACCATTATATCTCTCATATAATTGTTTTCTTTGTTCTGCATCAGATTACTGATTTTCTATTTTTTACCAACATGGCAGAGTACAGTCCATGTTCTGAATGTTAAGACAAGGCCTGTAATGGAATAAAATAATTTCTTGCTCCTTGAACCATCCATAGGTTATAATGACAGTAAGGGGAAAGAGGTTTCCTCTCTATGTTGTCTTAGAAAAAATTCTTTGGTGGCTAACTGAAGCACCTGTGCATGAGACAAACTGTATGCATCTAATGAAGCACTTCTTCCAAGGTAACTGCCTATCATGAAGGAGATTCTGTCCACCCAAATTGTCTAAAGTTAGGGCTCTTGACTGTTCCTCCAGAGATCATAGAAAACACCTTTCTTTCTCAGACGAAACACACTCAGAGACTTGCAGAGGATGTGAATCTCACCCCGGATATCCTAAAGGAATCTAGAATCTTCTTTGTTATAGAAATGTGTAAAGGTGCACCAGATACTGTGTTCCTCTTTTGGTTCACGTACCAATTTTTTGGTTTGGAGAAATGCTGCTCACTCCATCATCACCACATACCCTCCTCTGTGGAAATACACTGTCTGATTGGTTTTCTTCTAGATGGAGGGCTTCCATCTAATACTACTTAAAGAAAAAATATAAGTTACCCACTTAAAACTGAAGGGCTTTTTTACTTTTAGTAGAAATCAGCTTGAATATTTTTGAAAGCATGTTTTCCACATGAAAGCACAAATTTGTTGTAACTGGAAGCTTTGATGAAACATCAACTCAGAGGGCTTCTCTGGAATGGGATGAAAATGGGAAGGAGGGGTGAGACAGTTGACATGCCCCTCATGAAAATACCAATTCACCAAATTTCTTGGTGAGTGTCATAGAATAGGCTTTTTTTAGTTGTTCTGAGATGCTTGGTGCAGGCTTTGAGATTTAAAAGGCCTTGGCATATTGAAACATGCAGTCTATCAGAATTCTGGTTTGCGAGTCAACCCTCAGTCTTGGCTTCCCTGCATTTCAGTTTTCACAGTCTACTCTTAACTCTGATAAGTAGAGTAATTCAGAGTGAGGTCAGGAAAAGCACTTCTTATCTTAAATTCAATGTTCAAACACTTGTGAAAGAAAGTCTGTGCTTTCCTATGTATGGGTATATTCCATGGACTGTGTCCTTGAAAGATACTGGCTTTAAATGTCTCTTTACAAACTGAGTGTATGGGTTCATATGTGCATATAAATTTCTTGGGAAATCAGTCCCTTTGTTAGCAGAGATTAGAGAAGGAGACAACGTTGGTTTGTATTACGGAGATTATATGGTCAGCTCTGGGAAAGACTCTGTATAAAATGTGAATGGCAAGGAAAGTGTTTATAAGAGGTACTGAGTTGCTTCATGCCTTCTTGAATCATCAGCAGAACAACTAGTATTTCTTGCATGATAAGATTCTTGTTGAATGGACTGACAGGATTTCTCTGCAGGGTAAAAAAGCTTCTTTTTATTAAATATCCATTCTGAAAGCTAGGCAAACCTACTGAAGTATGTTTTGCTTGAGATTTTACCAGTCTTATTTGCTAACTCCTAAAATCTAGCTAAAATTTCATTGATGATGAAACAGGAAGGTGTAAAGTTCAGACTATACAGCAGTGAATAACTGATAAATACTCTTATCTGGAGGAAAAAAAAAAAAAAGGTGGTTCAAGAAACAGTTCTTCCTTTTTCTTCCTCAGAATAAATGTAAATGAAATCCAGAGATATGAAGATGTCAGAATGAATATGCAGATGAATGACCAGTTTTCTGCCTTGTATGATCTCACTAGACAATACATTTCAGGCTCTGTAACTTACATCAGCTTTTAAAATACTCTCAAAATGTTTTATGTAATGTAATGGAGTGAGGAGACAGATGTTAATATTTTCCACCAGAAAATTATTTTAATATTTGGACTGATCAGACATGACCAGTTTAAGTGAGACAGAGGTCTAGTCTTAGCTGCTGACTAAGAATTAGAAACTTATTTCATATGTATTTACTTCCTTCATTTGTAAGGTTAACAATGGAAGTGTCATCCCATTCAATCCTGCCTGACAGGGATGCTGTTAAACAGTCCAGCAGAATCTTTCCTTACCCTTGCTTTCTGTCATAACTTTCTTCACTTCTATTATTGAACACAAACCATGTACTTGCTACAAGTAAAATCTGCCAGTGGATTGTTGTCTATATCCACACTCACAGCTCTTTGTGTGGGACACTGAATAGGACGGTGTAGTGCCAATAAAAAAGAACACTTCCCAGTGAATCACTCTTATATGCATGCCCATGTTGCTGTCTTTTCTTCACTTCTCAAATGTTGGGTTCTTTTAAAATTTCCCTTTAGCACAGTAGTTCAAAAATCAGAGAAAAGGCTTGAGATGTAATTCTTCACCTTTAGGTTTCCTTGGATTATTCTGAATAGAGGGCTTCTGATCACATGTTATTCTCGCTGTGTTGTGTTTTTGCGTTGTCAGTCCAGTTCTTGAAAAGGAAGTTTTACTTTGTCCACCAAACTTCTTTGCACTAAAGCCGAAGTGGGATAGATTTAGAAACCTTATCACTGTAATCAGCATGTACATACAGTAGCTATTGTCATTGACCATTCTATAGTATATGGTGTTCTTAGCTCAGAGATTTTTGAGCCTTTATGGCCATCTTTTTACCTTACATTACTCTAATGTCATTTAAGGTAAAACTACTACTTTTACTTATAACGAGACGTGAGATTTTAGGTACCAGATTTTTTTTTTTTTTTTTTCTTTCAACCTCTTCAGCTGCAGTCTTAGGATTTATTTTAGATAAATATGCTTGCCTATTTGGTTTTCTCAGAACCATAGGCAATTTTATTTGTGTTCTTTTCTACTTAAGATTATTGTGCTACTTAATTTTTCAGGACTCTTTCACAAGATGATCAAGATGATACCCACTTAAAAATAGAGAATATCATTCAGATGGTAAGTTTATCTTGAAATTTAAACATTATATTAAATCCTGCTATAGAAATGTTGTGTGAATAAGGCAATAAAATGTAGCACAACTGGAACTTTACAGCTGTGGAGAGAAATACTGTTATTTTGTATCAGGAATGTACAGTTCAGTTTCGAGATAGTCAGAATATCATAGATGAACAGGTTAAAACTTTAGGATTTGGATTTAAATCAAACGATAGAATGACAAAAAAAAAAAAAAAAGGAGGTACTTGCAAAGTGATTATGTGAAAATGAATGCAGAATGCACAGACTCTAATTAACCTATATGGATACTCATGACTTGGTAGGTGTCTTTTTGTATGAGTTTCCAGTCTGAATATTTCCCCTTACGTTCTTAGCATTTTTTCTTACTTCTTATTTCTTTGTAGCAAGGAACTTAATTACAACTCCATGTTGAAAGTTCATGTGAAGTTCTTAATACCCTGTGTTTTGAAATGTCTTTTGATGCAAACCAAGGTCATTAAGTGTCCTCCTTATTTTTGCAGTCAGATTGCCCAAAACCAGAGTGCTTTGAGACTTTGTCAGCCATGGAGCTTGCAGAGCAAATAACTCTTCTAGATCATATAGTTTTCCGAAGCATACCCTATGAGTAAGTGTTCTCCTACAAGTAACTGAAGTGAGTATGTTGGATGAGTTGCTGACTGGCAGTCTTAGGCACTACAATGATACATGCTATGGGCAAAAAGATTTGCATACTTAACAGATAATGTCCTTTGGCTGTTTGTGTCATTGCCTCTGGTTTCGTATAGTTTGACCATGTTTTGAAAGACTGAGTTCTTTGCTAAGAAAAAAAACAACCCTCTGGTCTAAGGCTCTGGGCTAGTGAGGAGTGAACATAGTATGGAAGTGATGAATTCTTACATACAGCAGTTTAACATGGATATAACCACATCCACTGACAAGAACAATTTCAGTAGGGTCACAATACTGAAAATTAGAATGGGGGGATGAGGAAGGGGATTAAAAGAAAATTAGAGCTTCTTTATAATATTTACTGCTTTAGACAGCATTAAAAGTGATAGAATTGGTTTAAAGGTATGATGTTACTAGTTTCTAACAAAATGAGGTATATTTAAAATCCACTTAGGCTATCATTGCATACAGAGACTCTGTACTGTGTTTATTAAGTGCATTTTTGTTTGGTTTTTTTCTCTCCCCTAAATATCTAGAGAGTTTCTTGGGCAGGGCTGGATGAAAATGGATAAAAATGAGAGAACGCCCTATATTATGAAAACTAGTCAACATTTTAATGATGTAAGTACTTTTTAAATAGACATTGCTTTCTAGGACCCCTGATAACACTCTCTATGACCTCTGGAACAAAAATTTTTTTTATTATTTTTACAATGTGGTATAGCTTCTTATCTAGTAATGACTATTACAGTCTTTTTGTGATTAACCTTTTAAAACAAAGCACACAAAAATTCTTGTTTTCAAGTACTGGTAGTCAGCGTTTCAATGGCAATTTAATAGAGTGTTTTAGATGGTACTACTATGCCCTTTTGCTTACAGAAGAAACTAATTTTCTCCAGAATGTAAAAATATAGCACTGATTCTATTTAATGAATGCCCTTTGTATCCCCAACTGTATCTTTGCTCATTTACCATTTTCTGTGAATTTTACTGAGAGACTTCCCAATCAGTTTTGGTACTGTTGGCTTGGAGATACCCCCCTTTGCATCTCTTACCCTTTCATATCTTCATTCTCCCACACTTCTCTACAACACTGTTCTCAATACATTTCCTCTGTTTTTATTAAGAGTCATTAGTTCCATTGTACATTAGGTTTTTCTGCCTTGTTGGTTAAACGATTATATGTTGAAAGAGATAATATATGTAAATGTCCTAAATTTATTCTTCTTTCTTTGGCCAGATGAGTAACCTTGTTGCCTCCCAAATCATGAATTATGCTGATGTTAGCTCCCGTGCTAACTCAATTGAAAAGTGGGTAGCAGTAGCTGATATTTGTCGATGTATGCACAATTACAATGGTGTGTTAGAAATCACCTCAGCCTTGAACAGAAGTGCAATCTACAGACTTAAGAAAACTTGGGGTAAAGTATCCAAACAGGTAAGAAAAACAGGATTACAAGAAGGATTTCTGGATTTCACTGGTCAGTGTGTTGCTCAGAGAATGTGTTGAGCTAGTATTCCTCTCATAATATTTACACTTTTACATTATTCTATTTGCTTGAAGCACCAAGTGGTCTTGGTATTTTATGTCAAGGTCTTTTGTATTTCATTTATCCTTTTTTTTTTTTTTTTAACTATCATCAATTATCTGTGGGAACAAATGGATTTCAATGGACTTAGCAGGTGCCTAAGACTTTTACTTGGGCCTGAAGTAATGAAAACTAAATCAAAATATTTTCAGATACATATATGTAGATGGTTATTAGCTATAGCTAAAGTCAGATCAGGTGACTAAAATAGTAGCTCTGTTTTAAATGGTTTAAATAAATTTGTTGAATTACTTAAAACTCAGCTTTCTGCTATTAAAAATAAAATAAAATAAGAAAAAAGTGAATATTTTAGTATGATGGAATAACAGAGCAAGGAAGTCAGTAGGACAGAGCAAGTCACTTGTAAATCAGGTAGTATTTGGACACAGAGTTTACTCCAGCTATTTCAAATTGCCCATTTTAGATCTGGCTAATTGACATGTAAAAGGTGGGCTTTTTTTGTTGCATTTCCTCCTCTATGCTTTTGCTCTGTCTGCAGCTTTTGCAAAGCACTAAGGCAACCCAAGCAATGAAATCCATTTAAAATACATTCTGAATATCCTGCCTTCCCCAGCCAGCTTTTTCTCAGATGTTTTATAGCTGGTGCTATATTCTTTTGTTAACAAAAATATTAGAAGTCCTTTCAATACAAAATGTTATGTAAGAGTTTACCTTGAAAAAGTTTTATGTTTAGAATTTGTTTGATTTTTAAACTTCTCAAGTAAGAATAAAAAAAAGACAGATTAACATTGTTGCACAGTTCTTCAGTACTCATTGGAAATGTAATCTGATTGTTTCATCAGCCTGCTATTTAGAAAAAAAAGGAAGTGTCTGTTTCAGCCTACAGCTTTCTCTTAACTCGAAATTCAGTTTGAAAACCAACAAATTTCTCATGATTCTGTATATTATTTCAAGCATAAATTGACTGAAAAGGCAAATTTGTTTCACTTGTTAAGTGACCAGGCTCTGATGATGCCCACTGAAAGTAATTGGTGTAAGACAGTAATGTATTTTCAAATACCTATTCAGCTTTTATCAGAAACTTGGAGGCAAAACCATCTTAGTGCAAGCTGCAAGACAGAAAACATCCTTTACTGTCACTAATTTCAGGAAATGCAGCTGAGGATCCTCAGCAGCATGTAAGATGAAGTCCTTAATATTCTTGTATACACAGTAAACTGAATTGCTGGCCATTAATTTATGAACTTGGTTTTTTCCTGAATTTGCAGGCTAATAATATCAGCATAGACACAAGTTCTGTGGATCACTCAAAGGAAAAATCTTTAATACTGCATAACCTCCATTTTCAGAAATATCCTGGGAACTACAGCAAAGCTAAATTTATAACGCCTATCTTATTACTTTTGAAAATGGGGTCAAATCCTAAGTGAATTACAGCTTTTCTAAAATCTAATCCCAGTCATTAATGTGCAACAGCAATGACATTTGTAATCCATTTTCTTTCTAGACAAAAGCTCTCATGGACAAGCTTCAGAAGACTGTATCATCTGAAGGAAGATTTAAAAACCTTAGAGAAATGCTCAAAAAGTATGCTTCCCTACATTAGACAATTGTGGTTTGTTATAAGCAATGGATAGCACATGTTAAAGATTAACTAGCTTTGATTAATCTTTAATAATTAATATAATATTGGGTAATATTTTTATCTAGTAAGTTCTGAAATTCTAATTTTGTTCTATTTGGCATTATTGTAGATAAATATAATATCTCCAGAGAATTACTGAAGCAAATTAAACTGTTATTCTGTGTGAATGTTGTTCCCTGTTGGGGGTTTTCTTCCACTAATAAACTTTTTCAATATGTGTGAAGCCATATTTAAAAACAGGGTTCCAAAGAGTCCTTGTTCAAGATAAGAAGTTTAAGATTTAGGAATACCTCTGAGTCAGATCAAAGATCTATTCACCCCTTTATCTTGCTTTTGACTGTGGAGAGTAGCTGATAAGAGGAACATAACAATAAGACTAATGCACAACAGTATTTCCTCTTTTATAGCCACCCAGCTCCCTGGAAAACAATCTGCTTTTTCTATTCAGTATGCTTGGGTATTATTTTCTTTAATATATATGCCAAATTGCACTTGACCGTATGTAACTTTGGTACCCAAAATATCCTGTGGCAAGGGTTCTACCCCAGCAGCATGCATAGAAAACTTGTATTTTTGCAAGTTTCATAATTAGAAGTAGGCTTTTCAGGATTGAGTGGTATCACTACTTAAAATGATCTTGAGAGAAGCAAAGAATTGATCTACTAGAATAATTACTGGAATGTTTAAAGATACATATATTTTTGGGGAGCTAATGACTTTTTAATTTTTTTTTAGTAAAACGAAGAGGTATTTTTATAAACCTTTCAGTTAATACGTTGCTTGCCTGTGTACAACAATAATACTTGTAATCTAAAAAATAACCAGAGTGAAGTGCACTGCTAAGCATTGTCTGCCGAAGTTAACAGTAGAGCCATCACTCTGCATTCTTCTTATGGCAGAGCTTCAGAAATCCTTTTTCTACTATTTCTGCTGAGACAAGAGGCATTGAACATGGAGCTGTGATTACTGCATTAGGAAAGAAACAATCATTATCCCATTCCTCCTGTCCCTCCAATAAAACCCCTATTCTCTATGTTCAGTATTCCTAGTTTTCCAGATCATCTTTGCTATCCCTCTATCTTTCTCTTTGTTCTGTGCATCCACTGTTGAGAAAGCCTGAATAGACTTTGACAGCATGGTATATACATATGTATACAGATGCATACATGTGTATCTACATGCATATATGCATACATATGCGTATGTATAAACATGTATATATATGCATATATATATATACACATTTATATATATGTACATCTCCATATGTTTATGGACATGCTCAACACACACACACACATACATGTACTCTTACTGTTCTAGGATGCTTACACTATTGCAGAACATCAACCGCTCAGAAGCATGTCCACATGCATTTTTAGCATGTTTGTGGGATCTATTTCTGAGATTGTGTGTCAGTCAGGATTGAAATATACTTGAGGGTGTTCTCTCATTCCAGAGGTTACCTGTCGTTCCTCTCACTCCAACATGGTTCTACCTTTTACTGAAGGTCATCTGCCACTAATACTAGATATTGGACAGAACACATACAATTTTTCATGGGCAGAGCAAATACAACTCATGAAATCAAGGAAGATGTCTTAGGAATTAATGTAACTCATTGATCAGAAATATGTTAAGTAATAAAGAGTTTGTGTGAGTTATAAAATTATAGTTTGCAAATTTAGCTACAGGTTAATATGCTGATTTGTTGTTTCGCAGTTGTAACCCACCTGCCGTTCCCTACCTTGGAATGTACCTAACAGACCTGGCATTTATTGAAGAAGGAACACCAAACTTCACTGAGGAAGGCCTTGTAAATTTTTCCAAAATGAGAATGGTAATTTTTGATTCCTTGTATGCTTTCCCAACATGTGATTATTTTTGTGAGTTAATTATTGATTTAATAATAACTCTGGAATTTAACTTCTAAGACATACAAGTATATTGGAATCATGCAGCTATTTGAAAGCAATTACTTCACCCAGTCTTCTGTCACCATCTTCTGGTGGCTTAGCTGAAGTCAAAATGCAGTTGTACTTACTCATATATATGTATTCTTTTGAAAGATCTCGCATATTATCAGGGAAATACGCCAGTTCCAGCAGACATCCTACCGCATAGAGCATCAGCAGAAGGTAAGGCTCTTCTTAAGCACTTTTACCTCCTGATGAAATCAAAGATATGGCAACAATTAGTTGTAAGATACAGCTGTTGTTGAAAGTTAAAGTCAATGTATTCTGCTCCTGCACACAGGAAAGATATACAGAAATATGGATGGGTACTCTGGGGTTGTAATACTCTAACCCTGCCAGAAACTCTTTGTTTGACACTGTATATAGAAGCAACTTTCTCCTTCTCTGGAAACTCTGTCAGGATTGCGGCCTTCGTGGTTCTGGGGTATGAGGCAGTGTTTTCAAAGGCAAATGTGTTCTACCTGCCCAGTTGGAATATTAATTCCCACAGAATCTCAGAATCTGCTGATGCTGTGTGCATCCTGCAATTCTTCTCCCCTTGTCCCTTTTGGGAATGAGGAAAACTTGCCCAAAGCTATGCCTTCAGAGATTTCATCTCAGGCTCCAGAAGAGGAACATGGGCTTAGGTAACCTGGCTAAGGATTTGAATGTTTCTAGGAGCCTCTGCTTAATTTATAGAATGCTGCTGGTGAAGATTTGTGTTGCGTTTCTCAAGAAGACAACATGGGGGGATGTCAGGATCCAAAATGGGCTGAAGGGGAAAAAGAAAACAGAAAAATTTTGTGGAAGTTACAGAGTCTGTTCATCTGTGTTTTCTCCACGACAGGTCACTCACTATTTACTTGACAAGACTCTCATCATAGATGAAGACACCCTATATGAGCTTTCCCTAAAGATTGAACCCAGACTCCCTGCCTGAAGAGCCAGCTTTGCCTCAGGCTCTGCAGAAAGCTTTAGTACAATGAACAAAATAGTGTATGTTATGTCCTAAAGACAAGGGAAATACTGAGAAGAATACAAGCTCTCTTTTCCAATAAGAGATACAGAGCCTCACAGCATTTCCCTCTCAGGCAATGAAAATGAGCACTGAGGTGGAAGACAAAGATACTTCCTACCTGGATTAATGGATTGCTGCTTCACAAAGATAATGTTTTGCAGCAGGGACTATGCATTTAATGGAAAATAGGAGACCTCCCTGTCAATGGGTACTAACTGTAGCCATCTTAAGTGACTAATTAATGGTACATATTTAAAGGTTAGTAATATACTCAGGTATATTAAGATAAATGAGAAAAATGAGATAGCTGTGATATGGTCTGTGATATGGTCTGAACTGTATGTTCACTGAGGCAGTTGTGGTAGTGTCCTCATATAGTGCTAACTTCATTGAAAAAACGGGATCTTAACAGTCATCTGCTCTCTTGGAGTGACATGAAAACAGCATCTATTATCTTCAGATCTGCAGCTATTCAAAACACCTGCTGTACATTTAATGCTACCCTTTATAAAATGTTATCTTCTTTTAATATCCTGACAGCCTTTTCTAAGGAGACTGATTTACAAATGAATTGTAAATACTTTTTTTTTCATTAATACAGAATGAAAGTATTTACAGCATGAAAAGCAAATGGACTAGCTGAATGACTGTAAATAGCTGCCAGCCCTGCAAGCTTCAGCTTGGAAATGCAAGGTTAGGAGCTCTATCTGAGACTCGAGAAATCCAGGGATACAGTGAACGGGATGGTTGGTCAGGTTGCACACAGCCCTGGAAAAGACAATTTATTTTTCTGCACCTCCTGCAGCTTCTTTGACAAGTCAGGCTACAGAGCACTTTCTGGATACACTGTGGAGAGAAATACATGTCTGGTCTGGCAATGGGTAGTGATCAGCTGTGAACACTATGAGTTGGAGTGACAGTTTCATTTCAGGTGGAATCAGTGGTTTGAAAATGTCTAGTTTTTTTGTTCAGCCACTCGGCACTGACTTAGCTCTAAAATTGTTCATATTGGTGGCAAGCTTCAAATGCCAGCAAACAATCTGAGCTAGGAATTATTATTTGCATACGTTTAAGAAAATGTGCTGTTTGTAAATGTTTTCAAAGCCTATGCTTTTGTGACATACCAGGTAGATAGATGTCTTTTCTACAGCTAGTTGGTACTTGCTGAGTTTTCCTGATAAAAAGTGGCCTGTTGTAGCTGCATGAAAAGTGAGCTCAAATGCATGCTGTAAAGTGCATCAGAGTGTAAAACAGAGTTATTAGTACTGATGAAAAAAAAATTGGCTGGAAAAGTGTCCTTACTTTTCCAATGATATTCAGCCAGTTGAAGAAAGAGGGCTATATCATTGTATACCTCCCTTAAATCCTCTCAGGGAGACAGATGTTTAAAATAAATTGTGACCTAGGCCTATTTGATCTGACATTTCTTACCACAGTCATGATGCTTCTTAACACTGGCAAGGAAAAAAGGATCTGCCTGGCTTGTGGGTTTTATCTTTATTTGCACTTTAATTGTATTGCTGGCCCAGCCCAGAGATGCACAATAAATTACATTCGTTCTGTCTGAGTGTAACTGCTAGCATTTATAAAGGTACCTTAGCCGCTGTAAATTTCATTAGGGTGATTCACCACAAGGACAATCCCATTGTAAATAACTGCATAAAGGAGCATTGCAAATACTGGAAAATTCCTTGATTAGAACAGAAGACAGCAACAGAAAAGGAAATTCCAGAAACATTTTAAGTAATTCTAATGACTGCTGCAAAAATGAATGGAAAATTATACTTACAGAAGCTGTATTGTCAAAAATATGCTTGTTAGTTTCACTAATGACTGACAAGAAGCTGATTGCATCTCAGTGCATGGTATGGAGAAGAAAAAAAAAAAGCAGCATGGTTTATTTGGACCACAAAACCAACTTACTGTGTGTTTTCTGTACAAAAGCAGCTACCATCCAGTAGTTTTACAAAACACTTTGAAGTAATGAAGAATCAGTGGGAGATGTGATTCAAAAAGTGATTTTTTGACTTTGTTTTATTGTTCCTGTGTTAAAAAAAAACAAAAATGTATAACAACTGTCAATGCCAGTTGGCATCTCTGTTGTGTGCTATTAACTGCTGATTTATCTGCCTGTACCCTATTTTACCGAACTTCCTTGATGTTGTTACTGTTACAGGGTACAATTCTTCACTTAACTCTTTTTACAGTTTGTTGTTTTGTGCTTTATTATGTGTGTACTGGTTCTTCAGTGTTTCAAAGTATTCAGTGCATTTTAAGGCTTGCAATATGCAGGGGTAGTGCTGTGCTCGTGCTATGGTGTCCCAAATGGGCAGAGAGGACGACAAAGGATTGGACATGGGGTTTTTTAAAAGATGCTGAGCATCCATATCTTAAAATGAGCAGGGAAGGTGGTAGTTCAGCCCCTCTGGAAAAGAATATACTATTTATATGGCATATACTATTTATATGCCAAATGTTACTCTCTTGGGTCAGTGGCATGATTTAGGTTAGAATCACCAGAGTAACTAGATACTTGGTTTGTGTCCAGAGCAACAACAACAACAACAACAACAACAACAACAAAAAAAAAAAAAACAAAACCTAACAACAAATAAAGTGTATGGTCACAAAACTTTAAAAAGTAATGTTTGCTTTGCTGATAGCTAATATTAATCTTTCTGTTTGAGGATACAATGCATTTGTTAAAATACAGGAGGTGACTGCTCAAAGAAGTAAGCACACGTCTTGTTATCTACAACCCCATCCAGTGTTGCAACCCCAGCCAAAGCTGGAAGTGGCTCTTCTGTCAAAGTCCTGCACACCGAGTGTAGGGCAGTGTGTCTGCCCCACAGCCAGGTTGGGTACTTCACATGTAAGTGGCCCGAGTGCCTCTGCTACAGTACTGTTGCAGTGTTTGGGGTATGGCAATAGTAGGCAGCAGCAACCTGCTTTATGTGAAGCTTTGCCCAGTACATTTCTATACCCATCTAGGGCAGCCATCTTCCTGTACAGCACACAGGGATTGTGGAGCTCCTTGCTACCTGCTTCTCTGTGCCACTCCACCACAGCCACATCATACATAGAGAAATCCTGGACATAAAACACCCACTGTTTGCTTCTGGTGTTTTACGGAGGATGTCTCCAAGTGAGGACTTCGTTGTCTGTATCTTGCTGTCTTTTAGGATCTTCTCCACTAGCTTTTATGCTGTGGAAGCAGAGCAGACTTGCTTTTCTGCAATTGGAGCTGAAAAAGCCCATCTGATTCAGGATTCATAAGAAAGAGAAGGGCTGATGCGCCTCTCTACTTGCCTTTCTTAGCTCCTCAGCCCTGCTGTGTCTGCCAGATGTAACAGCAGTTCTCACGTTGGAGGGGCTGCTCCCTTCATCACTCTCTGGCCAAAAATGCCTCAGGGTGTACAGGCTGGCTAGCTGCAATGGGGATAGTATATTTCACCCACTGGTTCAGCAGTGGGCAGGCTCGCCAGCCAGGTATGAAGGGAGTTTTGTAGTATTTTTATGGCATGAAGTAGCAGCCTGGATTCAGCCCATTGTTATCTGGGAATCTGGGCAGCAGCGCAGACATGTCCCCTTCCATGTGACAGAGAGCACTTGTCATACACTGATACAGGGTTAGAGTTGCCTTCACCCCAGCCTTCATTTTACCCCATCCCTGTCCTCCCCCACTAAATTCACCAGTATTGTCAGTGGACTGAGCCCATGATTAGGCATCGTGCAGACAAAAACATAGATGATCCATTGAATTTACACTGACAGTAAGTGTGTATATATTCTGTTCCTTTCCTATGGCTAGTCCTGTAACACACAAATACATAGCTTAATAGTGAGACATGATACTGGGACTGATTACCCTTATTTTAAAGTAAAGGAAGAGGTATCTGTCCTCCTCCTGCTTTCCTAGTTCTTAATACTGATTGTTGTTCTTTAGGATACAAAGGAACTTAACTATTTACTTACTAATTTTAACCATGTTGATTTTTATTTCAGCATATGTTCATTATCCCAAATTTTCCTTCATAATCACCATTTAAAGGGTTTTACAAATCTTCACACTGATTTATTTGTATCAATATTCAGTCTTTCGTCTTTTCATGATTACCAGCAACATTAAACTTAGATACATGATTTAAAACTCTCACTGACAGAGACATTTTTACCCACTCATAATTGTTATTCATTAAGAGCAAAATCCTCCAGACCTCATTCTGATAATACCTTAGGCTTCACCGAGAGCTTTTCATAAGTATTTGGGGATCTAGCTCTCAGCTATTTGCCTGTTACTGTTTTTGCCTCCAAAGGTCAAATGTCTCCATGTAGGATGCTCTGTGTCCAATATGCTGCTCAACTATGGTTGTTTCGTTTTACATTTACTTTATAAATAGTCTCTGAAGTTTTGTTATTTAGGAGAATAGATGTATGTTTATTTGATAGATGTACCTATATCTAACATGTTGCTTAGTGCACAATCTAGGTGGTTTTGCATGTCTTAAAACTTATCTTTTGCCCTGAGGTTATTGCTTTGTATTGTTAGTAAGGCATATCAGGCAGGGATATGCCAATATGCTAATTAAACTTTTTTTTCCCTGAGCTTCAAGAGTCCTTACTGGTATCTGTTTATTTGTTTACTTCCCAGTGGTGAATAATTAAAACTACACCTGAATTACTGAGTCTTTTAGAGAAACATGGGATGGGAAGGGACAATCCATTAGCAGGAAAGGCAAAAAGCAGAGGAAATTCTGGGTCTCTAGTGGAAAAGAATGGTTTGAATTACTGGATTTTATTCTTCTTTCACTTGTGCTGCATTGCAGCTGTGGTGGCCATCATTGGGAATAATGCTGATTTTAACTTGGAACAGAGAATGAAGCCTACTTCATACACAACTGGAAATGCTGATCCACTGTGAAGTGTATGGCACAAATATCTAAACAAGACTTAACAGATAAACTCAACCAGCTGCACAACTCATTCTTCTTCAGCTGAGGAAAGCCTCTCCCCTTCTATATCTCTATTCCTTTTATAGGAAGGTACATGTTTAAATATCATTTCAGAAGGTGTTTAAGGAATTCTCATTTCAATAGAATATATATATATATATATTTAGGCAAAGGGCAACATATATTCATAAGTAGGGAATAAATAACATTGTCCCTAAATTCTTTATCTCCTTGTCTTGGATTTGGACTTCTGTCTAAATGTCCCTATCCTTCTTTTGTCTGGAGTCCTGCCCTAGATTTAAAGAAATGGCACTGCTAAATTTTATACCCAAGTAAACACAGAAAATATTTCAGGTTTGTAAGTATGGCATATCCCTCCATTTTCAATAGGAAAATGAGTCATATGGAGATAAAATTACTTGCAAATTGGAAGAAAATAGAATAGAGATCAAGACTATAAAGCCAGATCTCCAGCTTCTGTTATATGCTTTAATCACTGTCTACTGCTTTCCTTTGTTGAACTGGATAAGTTCTTTATGACAGAAAGATGCCTATTAAATTTGTTACAAGAATTAGCATATTTCAAGATGGAGATAAAACAAGTGACATATTAAAATCAGCATCTATTCAATACTCTGTGACCTTGCAGTCACATTTTCACATTTTCTGCAATTTTTTTACATTTTTGGTATTTCATATAAAAACCAAAATAGCCTGAGAGAACAACTTACTGTCAGATATTTTTGTTGTCAGATATTTTCAGTGCAAGAAAAAAAAATCAAACTACTTGCCAAACAGCTCTATTTAAAAGTACTGCAGGATAATTTTGATTTCAAGTTGTTTTTCCCACACTTTAAACAATTGTATTGACCTTACGCCAAAGACTTGGCTGATTTTACATGTTTATCCTAAGGTCAGAATCAAAGAATCACAGGATCCCAGACTGGTTTGGGGTTGGAAGAGACCTTAAAGCTCATCCAGTTCCAACCCCCTGCCATGGGCAGGGACACCTCCCACTAGACCAGGTTGCTCCAAGCCCTGTCCAGCCTGGCCTTAAGCACTGCCAGGGATGGAGCATCCACAGCCTCTCTGGGCAACCTGTTCCAGGGCCTCCCCACCCTCACAGGGAAGAACTTCTGCCTAACAGCTCATCTCAGTCTCCCCTCTGTCAGGTTAAAGCCATTCCCCTTGGCCTGTCCCTACAGGCCCTTGTCAAAAGCCCCTCTCCAGGTTTCTTGTAGCCCCTTTAGGCACTGGCAGCTGCTCTAAGGTCTCCCCTTAAGGATCCTTCTCTTCTCCAGGCTGAAGCAGCCCAGCTCTCTCAGCCTGTCTCCAGAGCAGAGCTGCTCCAGCCCTAGCAGCATCTCCATGGCCTCCTCTGGACTTACTCCAACAGCTCCATGTCCCTCTTGTGTTGTTGCCCCAGAGCTGGATGCAGGACTGCAGGGGGTCTCCCCAGAGTACAGCAGAGGGGCAGAATCCCCTCCCTTGACCTGCTGCTCATGCTGTGGGGATGCAGCCCAGCACATGTGGAGGTTCTGGGCTGGAAGTACACGTTTCTGGGTCATGTCCAATTTTGTGTCCACCAGTATCCCAAACTTCTTCTGTGTATGGCTGCTCTCAGTCTCTTTATTCCCCGGTCTGTACTGGTACTGGAGACTTCCCCAGCCTAGCTGCAGAATCTTGCACTTGGGCTGTTGAACTTCATGGTGTTTGCATGGGCCCACTCCAGCCTGTCCAGGTCTCTCTGGATCCCATCCCTTCTCTCTAGGGAATGACTCACACCAGTCAGATTGGTGTCAGCTGCAAACTTGCTGAGGGTGCACTCAATCCCGCTCTCCATGTCACTGATTAAGATAATAAATATAATTCACCCTTGTTTGGGCCTCCCAGGGTCACTACTGGTTAGTGGTTTCCACTTGGACTTTGAGCTATAGACTGTAATCCTTCAGGCGCCACCACCCATCAAATCCATATCTCTCCAATTTAGAGAGGGGATGTGGAGGACTGTTTCAAAGGCCTTACCACAGTCCAGATAGGTCTGTAGGTCTTCCTTATCCACTCATCAGTAGGGCTGTAGGTCTTCAGTAGGTCTTCCTTATCCACTCATGCAGTCACTCCGCTGTAAAAGACCACTAGATTAGTCAGCCATGATGTGCTATGTTGGCTGTCTCTCCTCATTTCCCTGACTTCTTTCTGTATGTTTCAACATGTTTTCCAGTAGGATGTGCTCCGTGATCTTACTGGTCACAGCAAGATCATAGATGATTGTTTAAGAAGCATTAACGGGGCGGGGGGGGGGGGGGGGGGGGGGGGGGGTCTGTTTTCTACTCTTTAGTATGTTGCAAGAAAATAACTAAATACTCAGTAAAATGACAGACTCACTGAAATGATAGAATCTCTGAGGAAATCTGACAGCACTCAACACTTTCTAATCTTGAATTTAAAGAAAAAGGGGGAAGATAGCTGGTACAGCCTGTTCAAAATCCTCAGCTATGTGAGAACAAAGCTGAAATTAATCTTGATGGATTGCACAAAGATAATTGATGAGAATTGTGAAGACTGAACTATGCCTTGAAAGTTATACTCGAATGTTCTGTCCCTTCCTAGAAGAATTAGAATTTGAGAAGAGCAGATTTTTACTTGAAATCTTCAGTTTCAAAGAGGACTGAAACAATCACTGGTGTCTGTCTCAGTTTCCTGACTGCTTGAGCAAACCCTCAAGTACATGTGGGTTGGTGAATGTAATAGCAGAAGCTATTCCAAATTTGTTTTTCTTGTGGTAGCAACTCCACTGTGTAAGCCTCTTTGAATCAGATACTGGCCTCCAGTACTAATGCTCATGGTGTGCACATGCCTGCATGCATAGGTCTGAAATAGAGCAGTAATTATTACTAAAGGTTTGTGCTCTCTCCCACTACTCTTCCTGGAAGCTCTTCATTTAGACTGAGGACAGCATGTGTAAATCATGTCTAGACTCTGGATATGTTTCACATAAATCAAAAGTAATAATTTTTCCAGCCAGAGAAGGCACAAAGACCTATCAATGCTTTCTAGTCTGGTCTAAATCTTTTTATTTATTCCATTACAGTATCACAGTATCACAGTATGTTAGAGATTGGAAGGGACCTCGAAAGATCATCTAGTCCAATCCCCCTGCCGGAGCAGGAACACCTAGATAATGTTACACAGGAATGTGTCCAGGCGGGTTTTGAATGTCTCCAGGGAAGGAGACTCCACAACCTCCCTGGGCAGCCTGTTCCGGTGTTCCGTCACCCTCACTGAGAAGAAGTTTCTTGTCAAGTTTGAGCAGAACCTCTTGTGTTCCAGTTTGTACCCATTACCCCTTGTCCTATCATTGTTTGCCACTGAGCAGAGCCTGGCTCCATCCTCGTGACACTCCCCCTTTATATATTTATAGACACTTATAAGGTCACCCCTCAGTCTCCTCTTCTCCAAACTATAGAGACCCAGCTCCCTCAGTCTTTCCTCATAAGGGAGATGCTCCACTCCCTTAATCATCTTCGTTGCCCTGCGCTGGACTCTCCAGCAGCTCCCTGTCCTTCTTGAACTGAGGGGCCCAGAACTGGACACAATATTCCAGATGGGGTCTCACCAGGGCAGAGTAGAGGGGAAGGAGGACCTCTCTCGACCTACTAACCACCCCCCTTCTAATACACCCCAGGATGCCATTGCCCTTCTTGGCCACAAGGGCACAGTGTTGGCTCACGGTCATCCTGTCGTCCACTAGGACCCCCAGGTCCCTCTCCCCTACACTGCTCTCTAACAGGTCGTTCCCCAACCTATACTGGAACCTGGGGTTGTTCCTGCCCAGATGCAGGACTCTACACTTTCCCTTGTTATATTTCATCAGGTTACTCCCTGCCCAACTCTCCAGCCTATCCAGGTCTCGCTGGATGGCAGCACAGCCTTCTGGCGTATCAGCCACTCCTCCCAGCTTAGTGTCATCAGCAAACTTGCTGATAGTACACTCAATTCCCTCATCTAAATCGTTGATGAATATATTAAATAATACCAGTCCCAGTACTGACCCTTGAGGCACTCCACTAGTTACAGGCCTCCAACTAGACTCCGACCCATAGACTACAACTCTCTGGCTTCTCTCCTTCAGCCAGTTCGCAGTCCACCTCACTACCTGATCATCCAGACCACACTTCCTCAATTTAGCTGTGAGGATGCTGTGGGAGACTGTGTCAAATGCTTTGCTGAAGTCAAGGTAGACCACATCCACCGCTCTGCCATCATCCATCCACCGTGTTATTTCCTCATAAAAGGCTAAGAGATTGGTCAAACATGATTTCCCCCTGGTGAAGCCATGTTGACTGCCCCTCATAACCCTCTTATCCTTGATATGCCTTAAGATGGCACCAAGGATAAGGTGTTCCATCACTTTCCCAGGGATGGAGGTGAGGCTGACCAGTCTAGAGTTACCCGGGTCCTCCTTCTTGCCCTTTTTGAAGACTGGAGTGACATTTGCTTTCCTCCAGTCCTCAGGCACCTCTCCCGTTTCCCAAGACTTGGTAAAGATGGAGAGTGGTCTAGCAATGACTTCCGCCACTTCCCTCAGCACCCGCGGGTGCATCCCATCTGGACCCATGGATTTATGGATGTCCAGATTGCTCAACTGATCTCTAACCCATTCCTCATCGACTAAGGCAAACCGCTCCGTCGACCTGACTTCATCTAAGGTCTCAGGGGTACAGGGCTCTTCAGGACTGCCTGCAGCAGAGTAGACAGAGACAAAGAAGGCATTCAGTAAGTCTGCCATCTCTGTATCTTCTGTCACCAGGGCACCCATCCCGTTCATCAGTGGGCCTACATTGCTTCTGGTGTTAGTTTTGTCTGCCATGTATTTGAAAAAGCTCTTTTTGCTGTCCGTGACCCTTCTCGCCAGGTTTAATTCTAAGGATGCCTTAGTCCTCCTAGCTGCCTTCCTACATCCTCTAGCAGCGGCCTTATATTCCTCCCAAGTGGCCAGCCCCTCCTTCCATGACCTGTAAACTCTCCTCTTCCACTTGAGCATACCCAGCAATTCCCTATTCAGCCATGCAGGTCTCCTGGCCCTCTTCCTTGACTTCCTACATGTCGGGATGCTCCGATCTTGAGCACGGAAAAAGCAGTCCTTGAATGTCAACCAACTATCTTGGGCCCCTTTACCTTCAAGCAGCCTTGCCCATGGGATTTCCCCTAGCAATTGCTTGAAAAGGCCAAAGTTTGCCCTGCTAAAGTCCAGGGTTACAATTCTACTTGCTACTCTACTAGTCCTGCCACACAAGATCCTGAACTCCACCATCTCATGGTCGCTGCAACCAAGGCAGCCCTCAACCCTTACTGCTTCAACCAGATCCTCCTTGTTAGTGAGGATGAGATCCAGCAGCGCTCCTCTCCTGGTCCATTCTGTTTACCATTAAAATTTCATCTTCAATGGGAGCACCATCTGTGTAAGAGCACCTTTATCCTTCTCTAACCATACCTGCTGGAGTTTTGATGACAAAAAATGCTGGATCAGGATGGTGGGAAGAGAGAAAGTGTCAGACTTCAAAGTATCAAAATACGTTTGTTGGCCAGGTTTCTCTAGCCATTACTCTTTCGAATTCCCTGACAATGACAGTTTCAGAACTGATTTAATGTCACCATTTTGGTAATTTTAAATTAGCTGCTGTATTTTCAGTAGTGTTTTTTGAGGGTAATTAAGAATCCCACCTGAGGAAAGGCTGCTATTAGAGATCCAGATCCATGGCTGGGCTGTGTTTTGAGGAGAAAGCCATGGTCTGCTGGACTGTGAGCCTCCATCACCAGCAGTGGCTGGGCCAGTGGCAGCAGTGGAAGAACAAAATGAATACCCTCTACTGGGTTGAAGAGCAGAGATGTCAAAGCCTCCTCTTGTGAAACAGTAATGTTTGTCTCTAATCATGTCTCGATATATACCCTTGAGAGAAAATAGCATTTCAGTGAGATACAGTTGAAAAATAATCTTTTCAAATTTTTAAAATCAGACAGAATCTTCACCACACTGTCACACAAGAGCAACTTTTCAAAGGACTGAAGCTGTCTGAAACAGAATTGTCACCCCTTTTCACATTCATGATCTAGACAATTCCTACCTCCAGTCTTGTTTCTCGAATTGAAAACATATGTGGTACTGTGCAGTGCAGTCTCCAATACGGCTGGCAAAAATTATGTGATCTTAGGCAATTGTGCATGATTCTGTTGTAAGAATTTTTGATATTTCTGTTTTTCCAGTGGGTCAGCTCCAGTTTTAGGAAAACCTTTTCTCCTCCCTCTGGCCAGAAAACACACTGCTAATTATAGAGAACCTTTCCTACAGTAGTAGTGGATATTCTGTGAAGAGCAACTTCAATAACTTAAAATAACTGGGGTTATTTTTAACAGGTTGGTTACATCCAGTTGAGCTCTTTATTTAGCAGATGTGGCTCCTCCAAGTGTCTTTCTCTGGAGGCCTAATCATAACTGTAGGAGAACTGTTCTGTGCCCAATTACGCGTTTGGTTATGGTGAATTATGCTTAGCACCAAGTACTTGCTTAAATTCCATCAGTTTTAGTGGGATTTAAGTGGTTGAATGCCACCTCAAAACACAATGTTTTCCAGGTTAATATCTCAGGGACTGGATATAGTCTATGTGAGTGGGTACTGAAAATATCCAGAGTCACAAGGAGATCTCAGGCAGAGGTCTGGTAACCATTTGGTAAACAACTACATTTACTCCCAAGATGGCATGGTTCTCTGTTTTATTCTAAGTCTGTCTTTAGGAACCTCAAGAATACCCATCAAACTTGAAACCCAGTGATTGCCATTGCACTGGGTGCAAGGCGACTGCTACCTTATTTAAGGACATTGTGTATAGTAGCTCTTTGCAGCAGCACAATAGCAGAGCTCTAACTCCAAATGCAGAAGAGATAGTGATTATTATCCTTGCAAGTTCTTCAGAACAAACACAGTACCCTCTAATTCCTAATTGGATACATACATATACTAAGTAAGAATAACTACACTTGTAATTTCTGCCCTGATTCCTGTGACTAATAATTCCCCACATATGGAAATTTGACTTAATAAACATTTTCTCTGAAAGAAATGTGCTAATTAGAAAAGCCTTCCCATAAAATAAATTACTTTCATCTGGTCCATATAAGTAATTCTCTGTTCAGCCAGCAAACTCCAATGGGCACAAATTATTGCTGAATTTCAGGTGAACTCCCTGTCTGGGGACAGATGGCATTAATATGAATTGCAACCGAGTTAACACTCACCTACTGCTACCTCCTCAGCACAAGCAAAGAACCAAGACAGCATTTTAATTGGGAGATGTCACATAAATATTTAGGTTAGATAGAGATGAAAACAGGGCATTATTTATGAATAGTTCTTAGTGTCCCAGCTGTTTCTGCAGCTGAGTTCCTTACAAAATAGCTCAAAGAACAGTAGGACCAAGCTATTTTTTAAGTATTAATGATACAGTCTTTAGAAATCATAAGGAAACTTGCTAACACTGTTTGTTAGGTGTTTGTGATGTTAACTAGCAGGCTGAGTTTTATTTGCATCTTCTGTTCTTCCGGGCTCCAAGCTGGCAAATAGCTTAAACAGCCACATAAGCCAGGAAGACACTTCAGTCCATAGCATCACCTACTTTGAGGTGAAGGTCTTTGTCTGTTCAAGAGCTTTATGAAAATGGCTGCCGTTAGTCAAAAACAGACACGCCTCAGTCAAGAGCTTGTTGACCTGACATGTGGGGGCTGCACTGCTGACCAAGAGATGATAGAGGCAGCTTCAGAAGTGTTAGTACGCAAAGCTCTGCATTAAATGCAGGCTCAGGGGCTTACAGCAGGAGCAAAAGATGTCATAGAGCTACTAGGGAGCTCTTGTCAAGCATGAAAGGAGAAGCTGGTTTCTGTTTTCCTTGCCAGTTCCTGCACTGGGGCAAATTGTGCTCGTATTTCTGTACTCATGTTACCTCAAGAGATCCTCAATTGGATTTTTTTCTCTATCAATATCAGAAACACAATGTTGGGTTGATAAAAAGCAGGTGTAGTGAAGAGGGGATGTTTCAAATATTTGGTAGTCCAGATGCATTGATCTGGAGTGGCTGTTTTGCTTTTAATTATGGTGGGTATGCATGGCTTTCATTAATCCAAATTAGTCATGACATTTTTGGCCTCTAGAACAAAACCAAGAGATACCAATGTTTTGTAAAGTTAAAAAACAAAACAAAACAAAAAAACAACAAAAAAACCCAAGAGATTTGCTTTTAGGAAATCACTATGTATAATGCAAGGAATATTAAATGTACAAACGTAAAAGCATTTTTAATTACTGGACTTTTAAAAGCTGCATTGTACTGGCCTCTGTGCTCCTCTGTTAGCCTTGATAAATGTTCAGCTTTGGTGCAAGCAGAGCTAGGTGAATGAAACCAATTATTCTTTTTTGCTTTCCAAACCATCACATTATTTCTTCCAGTACTTTACCACTACGTAGCCATTGTAATTCTAAATCTGAGGCTTCAGATAGGGCCCTTTTGCATTTCATGTTTCTGGACCCCTCTGCCTTACAAACAGTCAAGAACCAATGTTCTGAATTACAAAGTAAAGGCGGGCAGGAGCAAATGCCAACAGGGATCTCAGCTTCTCTGGGTCCCATTCCCTGCTCTGACCCATTTCCACCTGGGATGCATGCAGGTGGGTTTATCCTGCTCTTTGTGTCCATCAGGAGTTGTTCAGGCAGCCAAGGCAATCCAGCACAGAGGCTGCTCTTGACCTTTCTCCTTTGGCTGTTACTAAACGGGCTCTTGAGGGTGAAACAGCATCCTGTTGCAGTTAAGCATCTTGGCCAATCATTTGCTGACGTGAACTCTTTTCCCTTGAGAAAGATGATGTTGTTATCACCCAACTGCTACATGTCCCCCTCCTGCCACATCCCACTTAAATCCTCAAGGGCACCCTTGTGCGAGCAAATGTCACTCATGTAACTCAGTCAAACAGGATTGGCTACTGCAGCAATTATTTTTGTTTCCCTCACCTCCTTTTCCCCCCTCTCAAATTACCTGGGCTCCTGTCAGTACACAAACTTGTTACTCCTTTTTACACTGGGCTCACTGCAGGCAGGAGGACGTCTACCTTCAGCTTCAAGGTCAGTTTAACTACCTATATTGCTTTTCCAGCCCCAAACAGTAACATTTCAAATACAAGGGTTATTAAAACTGAACTCAAAGCACCACAGAACGTGGTGTAATGTGATTATAATTTATTGATTTGCATAAGTACTTGGTGCAGGAAAAAATGTCTCAGCCCATTGTGCAGCTGCTTCAAATACTGACCCTTAACTAACAGTTCAAATGAAGAAAAAATAAGTCTCTTTGCAGATGTGTAACAGTTATGAGAAAATTTCTCAACAAGCTTTTTGTGATTTTGGTTGTGGCGCTCTGCACTGTGGAGGTGAGGGGTTGACGCTGTAAAATAGTGTTAGATTGACTTGGAACAACAAGCATTCCCTGCACATTTGGTTGGGCTTCAATATGGGAATTTGGGCATCTGAGTCTCACCAGGTTGGGTCTGACTGGCCAAACTTTCAGCTGATAGAAACCAAAAATTATGTTGTTACTAAGGGGTAGTTACTAAGGGATAGCTGTTTCACCTATGAACAGTCAGTCTTTGTCATGTCTTTTCTATTCATGCATCTATTCATAGATTCATTGTTTGGTTTGTGTGGTTTTTTTAATTATTACATTTTAATAACTATTCACTGACCTCTGACATTACAAGGAGAAAGAAATGGAAGTGTGGTTGATTTTTTGTATAGATGTTCCATGCTGTAATTAAGGCACAATTAGAATGTCTGCACTCACATTGTTTCTGCACTCTGGAGACAGTACCTTAAACCCAGACTAGTCAAAAAAAGTTTGAGCCTTGCTCAGAGTGAGCTATGGGAAACTGAAAAACACCCCACCAATACTGCCTTATGATATTTAGTTCTTTTTTTATATCTTATCCTTTGAACCTGGAGAGTGATTCAATAAACTATAAAATGTTTTCTGAGTATCTAAAAATGGTCTTTCATGCATGTAGTCACTTGTGACATTTATTGCAGATGTTTCTAAGGTGCCAGCAACCTCCATAGATGGCCACAGAAAACTTTCCACTGGCATCTGCAAGCTTTAGCTCAAGCTAAGGATGACTTAAAGGAATTACTTCTCAAATATAGAAGACCAGCCTCCTTCCTCCTCCACCATCTGAAAGTTCAGCTCACAGCTGTGATACCATTAGCTAAACAGCTTAACAGTTTAAGAGTGCATATACATTTTCTGTGATTATAAGCCTGCGTGAACTTTAGCTATGACTCTGCCAGTCCTCTAAAATGTCACTCAGAATCACATGGTGTGGCAATTAATACCACCCATGACATGGTTCAAATATTTAATCTAGTTCTATTTCAGGAAATGTCACTGTAACCCTTGTATCTTCCTCCCCATCTCCGCTAAAATCATGTGCTCCCTAGCGAGAAATACAGGATGACCAATACCTGTGTTCAAATACGTCAAGAGAAAAACAGAGCTGACAACTTCCTCTTTAAAAGAAGTTTAAGTGAGTAAAGAATTAATAGCAAAGAATTATTTTCTAAATAATAAATGTAGCAGTAAAGTTCACAAGTTCCTTAAAGGGTGAAGAGGCAGATTGTGTATTTCTGAATCTGATGCCTCTGAAGTTCCCAGAGAGGGAGGCAGCAGCTTCACCTATGTGCAGAGTAGCAAGAGAAGTTTTGCTATGCCAGTTTTCTTAAGCTGTTGATTTGAAAAAAAGGATCTCTTTAATGTTGATGAAGGACCAACCCTCACCCTTTTGATGTACAAAAGGCATATTTCTTGTGGAGAATACCTTCACCTTTAGCAGAGCCTTTAGTCTAGGTGCATCATGAAGAAGAGGGAAAGCTGTTTTAAGGCCCTGAAATAGGCATTCTCCATTTTTTTTTCATACTGGAGTTACAAACAGCCCCTCAACATTAAATGATACTTACAATCCTTTGGGCTGTTTCTCAGCCAGAACCAGATTTGCAGTAATAACTTATGTTAAAACTCCCTGGCTTTTGTCTCTACCTTCTATGCATGGTAAGTGATATATATATGCTGAAAGAGTTTTAAACCCAAAATAAACTCTTGGCAGGATATTAATGTCCTGAAGCCTGGTTACAGGTAGCTGAGCATGTCTTGGAGGAAAGCAGAGAGAGAAAGGCTACGACCTCTAAGATCATGACCTTTCAGACACGTTTTGCTGATTCTCTGGCCATAAGTCATCACAGCACATGGGAATACTGGTTTGGAAAAGGCAACACCAATTTGACACTGATTTTATTTACCTTTTATGGTGGTGATGTGATGAGAGAATGGGAGTGAAGAAACCTTGTTTTTTCAGACACTTTACAGCTTAGTAGCTGTTAGCTTAAGTCACTGCTGCATTTAACCCCCTCATCATTAACCACTGCAGACACTGATCCACAAGATTAACTCACAAGCAATTCATCAAAACTGTTCACTAGGAAACAGCAGGAGGGAACCGGGCCCATGGAGGATACACATCAACTGTCCCTGAGCCAATTGCTTTGTGTCTCTTTTCTCCTGTACCACACTATTTATGTGTTCTCAAAGTGATAATACAAGTACAAACGACCTTCGAAACAAAACTTTAAAGGACTTCTTGCCACTCTTAGAGTTACTGAGCTGTGCATGCTCTCCGTCCTGGTCTTGGGCCAAAGGCATGCGCAATCCTGGAGGCATATCAAAGACTTCTAACTAGTTATCATGAGGCAAAGCCACTATCCAAAGTATGAGCAGAATGACGTAATAAACGGAAAATTTGCAAGGCAAGTTGTGCAAGCACTTCGTAAAGCTGTTATCTTCAAATACCAGGAGCCTTCAAAGGGTCATGTAGAACACTTAACTACTAAGAACAAAAACAAAATGTTCCCCTGCCACTTTACCTGTAGAAAATCCACCTGACGCTGGGTACCAGCTGAGACATGTATGTGTTATTCTCCACCCTCATCAGTTAAAGCATATCTCATTGCATAGCAGTGCTGAACACCATGCTATCTGCAAAGGAGAGGAAGACAGATGTGTTGGAAGTGCTATGTGACAGTAGAGCAGATCACCCCTGACTGTCATAAGGAAAAGCAGGAGATAAATTACTTGACTAGGACCACTGTATGAGAGCCAGTAACCCTGGCACTCACATGAAAGAGATGGTGAGCCAAATCTGACATTGATGCCATGTGCAGAAGTAGCTGCACCCTCCCAGTTACAGCACAGGCTGTCACCACAGTGCTCATGAGGTGCATTTTTTGTGTTTCTGCCATCTGCTAAGGCATCTGAGAAGCTCATGCTCTTCTCTCCCTGATATTCCCTGCTTGCTCGTCTTTCCATCAGGCTGCAACAAGGCTGGTGATGTCCTAGCCTTTGGACTTGAGCTTGTGCTCTAATTTATATTTTCCCACTGCAAAACACCAGCTCTCATTTATTCTCTTTGGATTTCCATGTCTCCTGATATCTCGTCTTCTGCTGGTCTCCATACAGAATATATATGGCGCTCCAGCTTCATAGATAGATCACATCTCTGAATATTTCTTAGACAATGCTGAAATCAAATTACATCACCAAATTTGTAATGAAGAAACTCTCTGACTCATAATGTGCTTGTTCAATGATATTTGGAAAAACAGTCTTATTACTATCAGAATATTATCTGAGTGAAACATGCTTGAGGTCTCATGCCCTGAATCCTGGCAATCTTGTTAAAATCTATACAGTAAAATTATTAAGGTTTATTTTTTTTTTTTTTTTAAAGTGTTCTGTCCAATACCATAGAAATTATACCTTGTTTGGATAACTGAAGAAGAGATGTTCACAGAGATAAAAATCAGTGCAGACTTAGACGCAGTTAATTCTGTCCTGCATGTTACAAGAATACAATTCAAATTCATATCTAGCTTGTGGTGCATTGAAAGAACTTGAAAATTTCCCAAGGTTGGTGCAGTTAATAAACCACCTAGAACAGAAAAAAAAATTTAAACAGAAATAATTGGGAACCATTTCAAGAATATTTTAGCAGTCATTCAGAATCCCACAACAAAGTAGAAAACTATTAGGAAGCATTCCATCTTAAAAAGAAAGTTAAAGTAATAGTAAAAAAAAAATAATAATTTATGATACGGGTAGAGACTTAAGTTAATCAGGTCCCTGCTATTGCAGACAACCCTGTATCACATAATCTTACTCAGAAGTGTATCTATGTCTGCATCAGAAATAGTTCTGCTCTGATTAGGATGCTGCCCAGTCCATCCTGAAGACTGCAGCTATCACTCCCTACCCATGGTTCAGGCAAGGAGGTGATGCTGGCTCTTGGCAGGCAATGACTATTCATTCTAGTCACTCTACTGAACTGCTGTGGTCCCAAGGGGATGATACGATCTTTGAATCCATAAGCTAGAGAGATGCTCTGCTGCTTCCATGCCAGGGACTTGGTATGACCATCACTGCAACAAAAGGACTGTTCTGGTATCAGGAAGATGCTGAGGATAAAAAAAAATGGAAAGAGTTCTGGGTAGAACCAAAGAATGATTAATAAATTTGAAAACATGATAAAAAAAATGATGGAGGGATATTTAAAAAAGCTAGTTATTAACTAGCTACACGTGAAAAAAATAATGGGTAGAAATTTATACAACAAACGGATAAAAGTAATAACAAAGGCCAGTGATTCAAACTGAAGACAAATAAATGCAGGCCAGAAAAAAAGATAAGAATGTTGGGTTTTGCATTTTTTTTTGCTTTTAATTCAGGTTAATCAACCCTTGGAAATCCTCTATCTACTCCAGTCTCTATCTACTAGAGACTCTAGTATCTTTAGATAATTTTGAATGCCAGACAGATACTTTCCTAATGCAGGTGGTTTCCTTCCAGCACACCTGATCAGTGCTGGCAAGCACACAGTTAAAGCTGTTATCAGCTGTTATCACACAAGTTCTTCTGATCTTGAAAAATTCTTTCCCCTTCCAAGCTGCACTATGGTATCACTATAGGCATCTACAGGAAAATTGATTTTCTACCATCATGAGCACAAGGGAAGACCCTCAGGAAACTGCAAAAGAAAAACGTGCACTTTCAATTTTTTCGGCTGCGCAATGGTTAAATTTCTCTGATGAAAGTGAAATCTTTGCAGTGGAGGCCTAATGGTAGTCTGTCATGAAACCTGAATCACAGCATGGTATTTCTGGCAAAGAGTTCTTAGAAATACCTTATGCCTTTAACAACACCTTTGGCTGGGATAATTCTTTTTCTCTGTATCCACAGAGGTGCAAACTTATTGTTAAGCCAGGCTGGCATTTTCTGTGAGGAAAAACCCCAAACAGCTGAACCTGTTAATGATCTGAGGTCAGATTTGACAAATAGTTCTGTTGAGAATTTTTTTTAGTTTGAGATGATTCTGTTCAGACTCTTTCAAAATGAATCTTTTTGAAATGTCTGTTTTGAAGCAGTGCATTTCTTAGAAATCAAGCTAATTTTAGAGGGAAATGAAAGTAAAACCAAGCCAAAACAGTGTTGTTTCCTGACAGATAAAATGTCTTATTCATTATGTACTCTCACTATGTAAAAACTTTATTTCTTGAACTTGGGTTTTTGAGCAAGTCTATTTGTGCTATTTAGATTGTATAATGTATAACATGGACTCAGGTTTGTGCTGCAGCGTTGTATGCATTTATATTCAGAGCTGCAGCCCACCCTTGTGGCAAAGAAGTTTTTATTAAATTAAGAATTACACAAGGATTACAGTCACTTTTCCAATGCAGTTCAGATGATGTTCTCATAGGAAATTCTAACTTGTATGTTCACCTGGGCCCTTTGCATTTGTTAGTCACAAATGATGTTCATGCGATGGCAATGTCATACTGCAGTCAGAAGGTCCCACCTAAGGAGTAGATCAGGTCAGCTGTTATCTCCAGGTTCCTACAGGGCAGGGGGGGTTGGAATTAGATGATCTTAAGGTCCTTTCCAACCCAAACATTCTATTATTCTATGATGATGTGATTGATGCATCTCTCACCTTCTCAGCAGAGTCACCTTTTCTGCAGAAGTGATTTGGTTTAAAAAGCTGAGGCACTTAGCCGATGAAGACAGAAACTGAACTCCTGCATAAAGAACTGCAAAGTCTGGGGAAGAAAATATTAGAATAAGGCATGTTGGGCTTCAACTGTAAGAAGAAATGTGTAGTTAGTCATTAGGGGTTTTTTAAGGGAAAATGGAAAGAAAAAAAAAAACACAAAAAAAAAAGCCTGTCTTACTCTGATTTTTTTTTTTTTTTTTTTTTTTTTTAATTAGGTAGCTATCCTACGCTGCAGCATCTCCAGCGTTGGAGGCTTTTAAGAACTGTCAGAGAAACATCTGCCAGGTAAAGTAGAGCCTACCTCAGGGTAAAGGGAAACGTTTTCTGTGATTAAACAATGCAAGAATGTCCTGGGGGATAAGGCTCAATGGAAGATAATGCTGCCAACAAGAAAAAATGTATGTGTTATGAGACTTCACTAAAAATCAAAAAGGAAAACGATTTTATGAGCACAAAATCTGCCTCTGTTCAGGTGTCCAAAAGTCAGTCATTCTGTCCTAAAGGTACAGACCCATTTAGTGGATCAGACCCTGAAAGGGTGAGAAAACTGCTAAAGCTGCCTGGGCAAGAGAGGAGGGAACAATGAAACTGCCCTTGCTGAGAGGGTCTGCTTTAGGGATTAGGCATTGCACATCCAGTCAAAGACAGGCACAAGTAAGAGCAAGGACGATGCACTCATACTTGTTCAGTAGAAGTAAGGTACAATGTCCCTGCATTTCCTTGATCAGCCACGTCATAAAGCCTTCACCAAATTACCAGGGAAGTCTCTTTGCATTTTCAAACTAGTTCCTTTTCCCCCACGTTCATCCATTTCTTTTTCCAGGTAGTTTATTTCTCTTTTCTGTTCACAGCCTTTGTTTTCTGTTACAACCCTACACCTCAGGTTCACAGCGTAGTTCAGCCTGAAAGTCAAGGATGCCAGTCTACCTACAGCAAAAACAACATTCTGCAGAAGGTTTGGTCTGTTCAGCAGCTCTTATCCAATAGCTGTTGCAAAGACAAAGAGAAGGGTAGAAGAAGCATTGAACCTGCAGCTAAACAACCTTTAGCTTTTAACAGCCTCATCAAGCAGTTTGTCTCTCAAAGAAATCAGAGAGAGCAGCTTCTATCATTCCTCACCTTTGCAGAGCTCCTGTGAACTTCTCAGCTCCTACAGAGCACCTGGTCAATTGATAGCTGCTGTTAGAAAGGATGGGACTTTCCCATCACATCACATTAGTGCAGGGAATGGAGGTTATGAGAAAACAGCAAACAACAGAGTGCAGCCTTGAAAGCAGATATGTGATAGGGTAAATATCATGACCTGTCTGACGCTGTTACCCTTACCTGCTAGGCTGCAGTCAACAGGCACCCTGCTGTGCAGTTATTTCTGAAGCATTATAATTATACTGTTGTGCCTCACACTTCTAAATACATACTGTACACAATTCCTCTAAGTTAATCAGATACAGACCAGATTTGTCTCTTAAAATGACACAGGATTCAGAAGCTCCCGAGAAATCCAAGCTGGTGGAGATGCTGATGAATACATGGGGTTGTTTAAGTCATAATGTCGTTGTCTGCAAGGGGATTTTGACAGAGCTTCTAGCTTTCAGGACAGGATTTTAACTGCCAGCCAATTACTTGCAGTAAAGATGGCATCTGTGAAATAGAACTATAAATACACAGAACTGGTGTGAAAATACATGTATTGTTTCTCAGACACTTGGGTATAACAATAATAATTCTGGGCAGATTAGTCATAAGCAAGTATTTCCAGAGTGTAGGATGGGTATGCTATACTGTGAAATGGCACAAAAAAAGTATCTGCCAAATACAAACACAAAAAATAAAAGCAGAACAAAAACCTCCATCACAAACCTCGTATTTGATTTCAATTTACAGTCAAACATTCTCTCACTGCATTTTTGGAGGGAAAATCCTGTTGCTGTCCTGAAAGCCTATCCTGCAACTCTCACCTAGACAAATCCATAGATGGAACGAAGCCATGCCGAGAGATAAGAAAAGGCTATGGCTGATGATCTGCCTCCTGTCCCAGCACAGTGACAGCATGTACTTCATTATACTATAGTGCTAGGGAGAATAGACCCATTAGTTAAAAATAGTTAAAAATACTGACTGTCAATCAGTCAGCACCTTTCTCTGGAAGGAAAGTGAGGTAAATGTATATTGCATTTCAAAGGCACAAAGGAGACAGAATAACAAAATAACAAAATTCAGGTATAAAATTGTTTAAACAAGACACACGACAGAAAATAAATGACTCTCAAACTTGGAACACATCTGTTTCTCATCTCATATATGTGACCAAATTACAAAGAAGATATTGCTTTGCAAGAGAAAACTGTGCAAGGATGTGAGAATTTCTTTCTACCAAGTGAGGAGATACAGATTCAACATTGCATTTGTCTTTAGACAGGCACAGAAAAAGCAAAGAAATACAGGGTTTGGGGCTAACTAACCCAGATCTACATGAAAATAATTGGAAATCAGAAGACTTTGTTCACTGTAAATAAAACCAAACACTTTCAGGTGTTTAATTTACTCTCTAAAATAATGGTGAAGAGGTTGCATAAACAATTATGTTTTTAAAGATGCTTTAAAATTTTGAAAAAGCCACTAAAACTGCATATCCTGAGGAAAATATTTTCCTGTAAACCTACCATGACCACTTCCCAAAGATGATTTACCAGAGTGCAGGTTGAAGAATAAGCTTCTGTCAATGATACAAATTAGAATTTGTGTCCTTTATTCAAGCAGGAGTTATATCTTCCTGAGGAACCCACAGTCACAGGCAATACTAGCCAAATTCTGATTCTTGTAAGAAAAAATGTGCATTGCCTTATTCAGAAGACTTTTCACAGAAAGTCTTCTTTCTGTGACTTTCACAGAACATGTCATTTTGTCTGGCAGACTTAGAGATCTGAACTCAAGACCTAATCCCAGTAGAATTAAATAGAAAAAAAATACGTGTATAGGAATAAAACATGCAAATACTAACCATTTTATAACCATTTATAACTATATATAAGCACAAACTGACAATAAAAAGAAACTTCTTCTCTTACAGAGCTACCATCTAAAGTGGGGGTTTACTGGTCATTTTCCCTCCACAGTGACTTATGGGTTGACATTGGCCCTCTTCTCTTCCAGACTTTGTAACCTCCAAGGGGAATGGCTGGCACCTTCTGTCGTCTCTTGGCTGGCCGTGCAACCACTGCACTCTTTGCAGCTGCAGGCACAGGGGTGCTAACCACCGGGTACCTCCTTAACCAGCAAAATGTGAAGGCTGCTGTTCAGGAGAAACGGAAACTCTTCCCGCCAAGGTAAAGAGCTGACTAGGCGGTCAGTGCCCTGTTAACTGGGTTAGGAGCAACATTTAACTCTTTGGAGGAAGAAGATCCCTATCAAAGGATCCCTGCAGGGTTCTCATGTGGCCACAGAGTCTGTTTGCCTGTCCATGGGCTGTGTGACAGCACATGGGCTATGTGAAAAACAGCACCCTTTATTAATAACCGTGATTTTAGGCAGCACCAACAATGGCCTTCAAGGCCAGAAAGCAGAGGTTTGGGATACTATCAACACTCAAAAAAGCCACTGAAAAACAATAACAAGCCTAAGAAATATTTCAGATTTTAAGCAGAGCACTAGATTAACCCTTATTTCATCTCATCAGCTGTCAAGACACATTGCATCTCAGTCTTTTGGACTGGCTGATTGTACATTAAGAAAATGTGAAAGTATTTTCATTATACAAGTAGTAAGAACATCTCCCATATAACTGCTGCACTTGAAATACTCCTCATTCTCTTACAAATGATGATTACAAACTAATTACAGACCATCTCTGTAGGCTGACTTTGCTGGCATACTTGTGAAAAACAATACAGACCAGGCTCTGAGAGAGGCTGTGAATACTATTCAGTATTCAGAATACCATCCTAGTTAAAATACATTCCTAAAGAAATAATGGGGTTGTGCATAAAGCAAATAATTACCAACACACAGTAAATGTGGTCTGACTCACTTGAAAATATGCCTTGCTAAAGCATAACATCTTTATTTTCCCTGGCTTAGTACACCATGCATCTTTCTGTAAACAGTAATGTCATTAAAGCAAAACCAGATACTGTAGAAGAACAAGCACTTAGGCTCTGAATTAGACAGAATGTTTTCAGCTACACTTAATTACCTTTTCCCCTTGAACAAAACCATGTTGGAGCTCTTTTATTTCTGAATAAATTTTCTTTATTTCTTATTTCTCTCAGCAGAGATTTAATGGGGCTTAGTATACTCTCAGAGCCCAGTGGGATACATTTTCCTGATGGCTCTGCATAGCAGAAAGCTGCAACTGCCTGTTGGTGTGGTGGCTCACCAGTGTGTGACATGGGGTACTTTCAGTGACCGGAATCTTTCTCCCTTCCTAAAATTCAATACAATATATAAACCAAGACCTAATTATACTTTTAAACCATGCTGTGTATTCTGTTTCTCATGACCCCTTCAATAAATTCTTCAACTAGCAAGGATTACTCTTCAAAGTGTCACATTAACTGCTTGGGCTTCTTCTCTTCAGTGCAGACTACCCCGATCTCCGCAAACATAACAACTGCATGGCTGAATGCCTCACGCCGGCAATTTACTCTCGGCTCAGGGACAAGATGACTCCCAATGGCTACACCCTAGACCAGTGCATCCAAACTGGTGTGGACAATCCTGGCCACCCTTTCATTAAAACTGTGGGCATGGTCGCAGGTGACGAAGAATCCTATGAGGTAAGATGTTTCCACTACAGTGTTGTATTTGGTTCAGGTTGGTATCTTTCACAATAGCTCATTAGATGAAGACAGATTCACAGTAGGGTATGGATTCCTGAGGTAAATTCTGTCGCAGAGATTAAATAAGGGACAGGCCACATGCCTAAAGATGGTGATTTCCCTACTCTTCCTTACACTAGGAAATGCATGGACATGAGGTATTACTACTGGTGCTCTCTCTGCTGCAACTGAAGTTAATGAAGGGTACCTGCTTGAGAGCAGCTGCTACCTGCCTCCAGCACCTGACCTCATTAATAGAATCCTAGAATGGAAGGGACCTTAAAGCCCATCCAGTTCAAACTGTCTGTCACCAGCAGAGACACCTTCCACTAGACCAGGTTGCTCCAAGCCCCATCCAACCTGGACTTGAACACTGCCAGGGATGGGGCAGCCACAGCTTCCTACAACTAAACATTTTATGCTTGGGCTGCTGAGGATGGACTGGGACATCTGGCATTCTGGACTACCAAGTCCTGTGGTTCAGCTATACTCAACTAGATGTGTCATTGCCACCACTCCTCATCTGCAGGAAGGTGTGGTTGTGATCAGTGTTGAGCCAAGTGGCTCTAATGAGGGTTTAACACCCCATGGCACTGAAGATATAGACTATTCCTGCAGGATCTAAAACCAAGATACAGGGTGCTGGGGGACTCTTGAGTGTGTGTTCTGGCTGGTAATATATTCTGAAACCTAATCTGATTGCCATTACATCCAGTACCTCTCTAGCAACTAGAGTAGGCTTGTAATGCAATTTCTGTTGTGAAGTCAAGCACCCCTCCTTTTATATTTACCCCATCTGCATTTGCAAAGCCCCCTGTATGTCTGTCACCCAGAAGCCTGTGCCAGAGGACTTCTCCTGTGGCTTAGAGCTGGTGCTCTGAAGCATTTCTATGAAGCTGCAGACTCTCTATAGGTTGTCTTGACTTCACAGGTGTTTGCTGAGATTTTTGACCCTGTCATTAAAGCAAGGCACAACGGCTACGATCCACGGACTATGAAGCATCACACAGACCTGGATGCATCCAAGGTAGGATTGAAATAAAACAGTGAGACAGTAAAGGATCGGGACTGTTTCTTACAGTGATGATATTGTATACAACAGTACCTTTCTTTTTCCTGATCCAACTCCAAAGGCACTAAGTATAGGGTTAAGAGAAGAGGGATGCCACTCATGGCCCTATCAGCAAGACAGCTGCATCTCTACCTTGCTCCTAGCAGGTGGTTCAGTCCCTACAGTCTTTACTAAGCACTTGGGCCACAGTCTCCCTTAGCACTGGGTCTGTGCATAAGCTGGGAAATAACCATGTGTCTTAAGACTTGGAATAAAAATAGGAATTTACTCCAATATGCCCACATAAACATGATAAAACCTTAACACCTTGCTTGCTGCTTAGCGTTTCCTTCACAGTTCAACTACACCACGTTTTAGCACCTTTTTGTTCTTTCCTCTTTCAGTGGCCCCCTGCCACTGCCCATATCCGTATTTCCAAAGCCACGAAAATTCCTTCATAGTTTTGGACCATTGCTGGTTACTCTGTCACATTCATTCTGTCAAAGAAACATGTTTTTCCTAAAGAAACCTCCTGGTGTCAAAACTCTTAGGGGCTCCTGGTATTCTGAGTGTTTGTCATCTCACAGAGAGCTCATCATGCTTGGGCAGAAAGATGCCCTTCTGGTTTTTAATGGTGAACTACAAGATGAGGGGATGGGTGTGAACAAATTATTCATTCTTCCTCCAGATCACCCACGGTCAATTCGATGAGCGCTATGTCCTCTCATCACGGGTGCGGACTGGCCGCAGCATTCGGGGGCTCAGCCTTCCTCCTGCCTGCACCAGGGCAGAGCGGAGAGAGGTGGAGAACGTTGTGGTCACCGCACTCGCTGGGCTGAAAGGAGACCTCTGTGGCAAGTACTATAGCTTGACCAGCATGTCTGAGAGGGACCAGCAGCAGCTTATTGATGTAAGTACAGCTCCAATGCTGACACCACCTTCATTTACTCTCACTTATCTTAACCTTCATCTTCTTTGGGGCACATGCTTTCCTGTGTGGGTAAGGAGGATAATCACAGTATTAACTCAGTAGTTAATGGCCTGTCAATATTTTTAATGCAATAACAAATCATTCAGGGTCTATATTTTGGTTAAGTACCTAGCTGTACAGGTCTGAAATGTAGACTTATATTCTAGATAGGAAGATCTGTGTCAAATCAAACACACATGGCTGCTGCCACCAATGATGTAAATTCAGGACTTTATCTTGGTCATTTCCTTGAGGAAAGATTGATATTTTCTGTATTAATAACCATCCTAACTAAAAATATTACACTGAGATAAACATTACTTATTATCTGTATTCTAGACTGCTGGGGTGGGGGGCTTTGGCTGTAATTTCTGTCTGTCAAAACTACACTAAGTTCCCCAAAATGGCTGTAGCCAAATGCACCCAGGTGACCTTTTCCCAGTCCTGTAACTGTATTTCAGGACTTGAAGGATCAGGCCCATAACGAGAGTTTTCATTGTCACACAGATGGAAAGACAAGGATTTTCATCATGGATTTTGTCACAGCATGTGACATATCAAACAAACCTTGAATGTGCATTTTAAATATCCAAAGGAATGGCTGTACCCTGTTAGCTATATTCATGGCACATTAGTCCATAACATCAACCAAAAGGGAGCTGATGAAGTAACATAACTATTTATAACGTTGGAACTAGGTGTCACAGTCTGGATTAACCAGGAATTAAGAATTTATGTAAGGTCAGTAACTTTTTTAATTGAATGTCCTTGGTAATATGTTTATTGACAAGATGTTGATGGCCTATTGTAGGTTTTATTTTATTGCCTTTTTCAGCATGAGAGAGCTCCTCAGAAAGCAGAGGCTGAAACAGGAGCATGGAGAATATAATTCCCTCATGATTTAAGGTTAAGTCCGTTGGGAAGTGGAATAGGTTTCACTGATTCAGAATTTTATCTTGTTTTTTTTTTGTTTTTATGTCAATGCAAATGTATAGAAGTCAGGGCATTGAAAGTTGTAACCTCAGATTCTGTCTTCAACTCATACCATTGCTTACCTCTTCAAGTACTTTAGGACCTTGAACCTCTATGGTGTCATGTTTTCTGCCAGCCTTTAATAAGCACCATTTGATCTTGGTAATAACAAATCAGTGCTAGCTGAATGGCATTCAGCATAAAAGGTATTTCGTACTTTGCAGATTTGAACCACACACATTAAAGGGAAAGTAATAGTGCTCAGATGTTTTCTTGCAAAAAGAGGAAGTTTTCTTTCAAACAAAAACTGTCTGGCTGCATCCAGTCAATCACAGGGTATTAAAAGATAAAAACCAAAAATTCTCCTCTAACAGGAAAAAAAAAAGTAAAGCATATCAACTTGTCTACCATGTCATGTTTGTTCTGGATAGCTTGCCTCACTATTCTCAATTAAACTCTAGATTTAAAAAACAAATCAAAAGCCCCATATAACATTTGATATGGCAGTATTTGAGGAATTAAGAACTAATGATTTTTGAGCACATGCAAGAAAATCAAATATTTATTGGCTTTGGGAAAAAAAACTGCCTGGTTAAAAGATAAGAATCTAAATTACCTGGAATGTGGCAAGGCAATGTCACAGCAAATGCTACATTTATTAAATTAGAAATAGCACCTCTGTTATGGAACAGAACAAGTCTGTTATTCCAAAAGGTCAAGCTTAGCACTGACTTAATTTCTACTTTGACTTCATGCTCAGAATAAATTGCTAAATCTCTCTGCTGGAGAAATATCTTTTCAGAACTAGCATTTTTAATTTTCTTTTTTTTAATTCCCCCAACCTTTAGCAACTCATTGCCTTCTCCTATCCTGAAATATGTCTGTTTGCAGAAAACATCTCTGCTGGTAGCAGTCAGGTCCCTACAGGGTACCTTTTAGTGTGTGTATGTGGTATGAGGTCCTAACCTCCCATTCCTCTCCCCATTTGAAAAATGTTTTTGGCAACACATGGTCATATTACGAATGTCAGTGAGAATCTGCAAGATGCAACAAAATCACTGGGTAAAGCACTTTCAGTTTTCAGAAGAAGGAATCAGATTCACAAGCCGTACTATGTGATTTACTTGTACATTGACTGCCCTCACTTAAATTGTATTAGAAAATGTTATACTGCTTCCTTGAATGAACTTGAATTTTGTTTTGTTTTCTCTCTCTCTCTCTCTCTTTCTCTTTGTCCCCATTTTGGTGTCCAGGATCACTTTCTCTTTGATAAGCCAGTGTCCCCTTTGCTAACATGTGCTGGGATGGCACGTGACTGGCCAGATGCCAGAGGAATCTGGTATGTTGTGTGATGTGCAGAAGCTTGTGTCGTGTTTTAAAGACTGTGTTACAAATCTCCTTACTTGTCCTAACCTTGCAGCCACTCTGTCCCTATACTCACAGAACGTTCAGTTTGCTTTTTAAAAAGTTTTCTCGCTTAATTTTGGAAAAAAAAAAAAAAAAAACAACCAAAAGCCCAAACCAAAGCCCAAGCAAGCAATCAAGCAAAATCCATAGTGAACAACAGAATGGGTAAAACCTTTATATGCAAAAAGCCATCACTAATATCATGAATAGGACACAGCTTCATAGGTGTGGCTCCTTCTTTGGGTTTTTAGTTCATTTTTTTCTATTTTTAAATAAAAATTTTATTTGGGAAAGAGCTCATGAGTCACTTTCACCCTAACCCTAACCTCAGCAAAAGCAGCTCTAACACCAGATTGTAGCCACACTGTCACCTAGGAACCACCAGCCATTCAGCTGCAGGACACTGAATAGCAAATTCCTACCCCCCACAAAGTGTTCTTTTAATTCCCAGAGCTGAAAGTAACCCTTTCTTTCCAAAATAACTGGACAAAAGGGAGATACAGAAGTTAAATTTCCTATTTTGTTCTAGGTCTGCTTCTACTTTCACAGCACCCTTGAGGCATTTTGTGCCCAAATACATTATTTTCTGTGGAAATAAAAGGATAATAGCTCTGAGATTAGAGCAGAGGATGGAGCAGCTGTGCGGTGCATAGCATCTGTGTCTACCCTAACATACTTCTAGGCATTACCAGTGCTTTAATTGTAAAAATAAGGCTAAAAAGGATTCTAAGGAATCATGTAGCATATCCCCCTGCCATACGCAGGCAAGACTTTCAGAAAGGACAGGACTTCATGTAGAAAAAAACCCCAACTGTTCTCCAAGCAGTGTCTGACAATACTGACTCATGTTCAGAAGTACAGGCAGTATTACCATGATGAGCTAAACATGATTTCTTCTGGGGAGCAGGGGCTGTAAAAGCTGATCACCCATGAAACCTGACAACCTGCTGGAAATCTGTGAGGATTTTTTTATTTCAAAAAGCTTCAGCTTAGTTCCCTGATCCCCACCTAAATCTGAGAAAAAGGATAAAGCTGAGGCATCTCATTCACTGTCTTTATGAACAAAAAACCAGCAGTACCAATGCAGTTCCTGCCCAGGGATCTCCTGAATAAAACAGGTCTAGGTTTTGCCTTGTTTTACATGTGAAATATCAGGCAGATAGGAAAAAACCTGGCATGATTGCAAAGTATTTCAGTAAGCAAGATTTAGAAAACCCGCCTTTCTCTTGCAAAAAAAATTGTTGTCAAAAACAGTACATTATTTTGCTTATACTGACTGTGACTCTGTCCTTTTTACTGACTGCAGGACTATTCCCACTGACCTCAGTGGTGTTCATGGCACAGTTTAAATGTGCTCAGCATGGCCTCCCTCCACGTTCCTTAAAGCAATGGGGAGAGTTGCACAATCAATCAAAGAAGGGAGCTGGGTCAGGCTAACCTCAGACTATTTGGAAAACCCTCCCCTGAACATTCGTACGTGACTGAAGACAGGGTAACAGGACCTTGGGTGACCATAATGTCAGGGCACAGGATGTTTACACCTCCTCAGTATTGCATTGGCAAACTCCAAGTATGAGCTCAAAGTCAGGCTATGGGTGAACTTGATCTTCCAAATTTCATGTGTTTCAAACCTCATAATATTCCACCGTTTGCACGAATGAGTCTGATGCCATCAATCACCTTCTATGTGCAGCAGAAAGGCTGAATGTATACAGAGAAAGTAGAGGAAAAGCCAGCACAACTGACCTCAGGTTTGACCCAGCACTTAATAAACCTAACCACAGCTGATCTATTTGGAGCAAGAGTGAATATCTTCAGGCATTTTGATCTTGACTGACAAGCCAGCATCACTAATGTGCTGTCTGCAAGCAACGTGCAGCTGCTGTTCTCAGACACGTAACCTGACTGATGTGGCAATCCACTGCTACCAAGCAATAGAGAGGGCACTGAGATTTGATTTAGGGAAAAATAAAATTAAGTAAGGACATATTGCTTGGCTCCCAGCAGCATGTTAGTGTTAAGTTTGTGTCCTGGCTGTACAGCTTTCTGAGAACAATAAAAACTATCCCTAGTGACAGAGGATGCAAAGCCTGGCTTCTCCCTTTGCTGCACCCCAACTGCGCTTGCGATAGAGAACAACACATTTTTCCTCACTCAGCACCACAGCAGCATGTTGTGATCCAAAAAACTGCCCTTCTTGCTGTGCTCAAAAACACATGTAATGCCCCTCACTGGCATAGGGGACCCAACTGGGAAAGCAGCTCAGATGCCTAACTGCAGAACATTATTTTGCCACGCTTAACCTCTCCACAGGCCCCAACAGACTGTGATAAAACTAAGGATACTGAGAACTATTTTTCAGGGCCTGTCTTTTTAAAGACACCGTTTCCCTCCCCCAACCCCAATCAGGCATAACAATGACAAGACATTTCTCATCTGGATTAATGAAGAGGACCATACCAGGGTGATCTCCATGGAGAAGGGTGGCAACATGAAACGGGTGTTTGAAAGGTTTTGCCGTGGCTTAAAGGAGGTAATGTCTCAATTAATTTATTATTCCTGTTTGCTTATTGTTGAGCTCTTGTCAGCAGTACTTAATAGGGTTCATACTGAACTAATGTCTCTGGGAGCAACAAAATGAAGTAACACCAGTCTACACAGCAACCCGCAATAATGCAGATAAAGAAGGAAATATGGGAATTCATGCTAGCATGAAATCTGAGTTGTAAGGAAAAATAAATAAAATGGCTTTGTAGCTTTTTCATTCAAATCTTAAGCACAGACTGGCTAATGAATATCACCTTTTTTTGTGTGTGATTTTGTGCCCGTAGGCTGTGGAAATCCATAAATCACACATTTTATTTGGATTGCTTGATTTGATTGAATGGAGACTTTATTTGACCCAGCCTCCTCATTCTCTTCTCTGACGTGGGAAACTGGATGCTGCTGAGAACTTGGGGCTTAGGACCCTTTGGCTCAGTGCCACTTTTAGGGAGATACAGGGGTTTGTGATTAAAATACTAAAATACGATACCGAGGACTCTAGAACTGTATTCTGATCTAGCTATTCACAAAGAAAAAAGAGCCTTCATGAGATGGTGTGTGGGTTCAGTTTTGTCTAGACAGTCCAGGTATGATTCATGTTGGCTCTGGGCCCAGTGCAGCCCCAGTACTCCTCTGGCACAGAAAAAGTTTATTTAACAAAGAAATAAGACATTACCATGTCCCACAGAGAGTATCATAGAATGGTTAAGGTTGGAAGGACCTTTAAAGCTCATCTTCCCTGCATGGGCACAGACACCTTCCACAACCACAACTTCTGTGGTCAACCTGTGCCAGGGCCTCACCATCCTCACAGGGAAGAACTTCTGCCTGGGTTCTCATCTCAATCTCCTCTCTGTCAGGTTAAAGCCCTTCCCCTTGGCCTGTCCCTACAGGTCCTTGTCAAAAGCCCCTCTCCAGGTTTCTTGTAGCCCCTTTAGGCACTGGCAGCTGCTGTAAGGTCTCCCTGGAGCCTTCTCTTCTCCAGGCTGAACAAGCCCAGCTCTCTCAGCCTGTCTCCAGATCAGACTGGCTACAGCCCTCACAGCATCTCCGTGGCCTCCTCTGGACTTGCTCCAACAGCTCCATGTCCGTCTTGTATTGTTGCCCCAGAGCTGGACACAGGACTGCAGGGGGGTCTCCCCAGAGTGCAGTAGAGGGGCAGAATCCCCTCCCTCGACCTGCTGCTCACGATCTGGGAGATGCAGCCCAGCACATGGTGGGGTTCTGGACTCAAGCGCAAACTGCTGGTAATACCCCAGGATGTTCTTCAGGATGATGATGTACCTCGTCAGGTCCCATGGACTTGTGCACCTTTGTTCTCAAATCTGGTTCTTCGCACTCTCAGTCCCCGCCCTTGCCTTCTGCAATTCAGGCAGCGCAGCTGGAGCCTTACAAGGTGCACTGGCTGTTACAACTAGGCATTTAGAAGTCAAGTGTCCCCTCAAAAGAATCACAGAATCATACTGAAAATCACATGAAACTCAGATTCAGCTGCTTTTGTTTGCTTTGTAGCATTTAAGACCTTTGGGCTTGTGTGTTGCCACATTGCTCCAAAAATACCAAGGTTAGAAGCACATGGCAAAAGCCCTAATACTTATGTGAAGATATGGCTTCACAGGCTAGGGCTATTGCAAACCAATGTGATAGGGATCTTTGTGCTAAAGTGTCAGAGTCTCCAAGCTAATGGTTGTGAGAAAACAATGAAGAAATCCTTGCAATATGCACTGGGAATCTTGGCACCTGATGAGTGCAAACATTTGCATCACATCCAAAACAGATGTACTTGGGTGTAAGTTCACACATCTCCACTGGTGTTAGTGAAGTTCACCATCAACAAAGATATATGGTGAAAAGAATACCCGCTACAAGCAGAGATCTTAAAATAAGACATTTGTATGCTGACCTTTTCTTTGTGCTTTCTTTTTTCATTCTGTCATAGGTGGAAAGATTAATTAAAGAACGGGGCTGGGAGTTCATGTGGAATGAGCGTCTTGGGTATGTTCTGACCTGTCCTTCCAACCTGGGAACTGGTTTACGCGCTGGAGTCCATGTTAAGCTACCCAGGCTAAGCAAGGTATGTAAGTCATTTAAAAGGCCAGTGATATAAATCAGCTCTTCTGATTTATAAAGAAACAAACTTAAAATGCCAACTTAGAGTGACTGCATGTTAACATGATGTGTAACAAGGTCCCAGGGACAATGCACCACTAATTGAGCACACTTTGATCCTGCAAATTATTGTATTTGTTATGGAAGTTAATCTACTCAGCAGACAACTGCCAACACAGGCTTTAATCTAAGGACTGAGAAAACTATCCATCTCTGAGTGTCTTTCTGGAGATGCTACTACACCGTGGGTAACAGTATTGCAACGATTTGGCACAATACACAGGGTGAAAGGCATTAAGCTCAAAACTGTTTTCTGACAGGATCCTCGGTTTCCAAAAATCCTGGAGAACTTGCGTCTGCAAAAACGTGGCACTGGTGGTGTGGACACAGCAGCTGTAGCAGATGTATACGATATCTCCAACCTGGACCGCATGGGTCGCTCGGAGGTAATCTCTTCCTTTTTTTTTCCCCCCTTGCTTTTTAGCTCTGATCTGTACTGATAGAAGTCAGTTTCCCTCTGCTGACCTCAGTGGAGCCATCCATGGCAGTTTTTACTCCTAATGAATCTGGTCCAATCGAAATGCTACCTCAAAAGAAAAACTAACATGCATAAAATGTTTGACAAATATTCTTGTTATGGCAATATAAAAAGAACAACCCTGAGCAAGTCCCACAAATACATCTTGCTTGCATCATGTTGGGTTGGACTAGATGACCTTTGAAGGTCCTTTCCAACCCAAACTACTCTATGATTTTCTATTCAGGTTAGACATGAGGAAGACATTTTGCACAGTGAGGGTGGTAAAACACAGGCATGGGTTGCCCAGAGAGGTGGTGGATGCATCACCCCTGCAGACATTCAAGGCCAGGCTGGATGTGGTTCTGGGCAACCTGATCTAGTTGAAGATGTCCCTGCTCATTGCAGGGGGGGTTGGACTAGGTGACCTTTGAAGGTCCCTTCCAACTCAACTATTTTATGATTCTATGTGATGAGTATCTCCATTGAGAGCACACAGGTATTAGAAAGGTTTGGCTTTGGTAGCAGACCAAAGCCAAACCTCAGGATAATGTTTCTCAGCAACACAGCACAAGTTCATAGGGATGCCTGCCTGCTGGGACTGCTGGCTACAAGATCAGAGTCTGGTGATCTCTGCTATACTGGACATGAGACATGTTTGTAAGCTGACAGTGAGCACTGAGCTAGCTACTGCACATTGCGTGGGACCTGCCCTACCTGCTGCAAGGTGTTGGGGAAACAAGCAGGAGTCAAGTCCTAACCTACCTGAGGAATCAGACACTGAAAGCAAGACTGGTTTAACATGTTGTCTTCCTTTTAGTACTCATCCATGCACTTTCTTCACAGTTAGACTGCAGGACAAAGGCCAGTCCTTTCAGAATAATTGAGGAGGAGTTGGTGTCATCTTCACGTGTCCTGTGTGCTGCTGAGCAAAGGATACAGAAGACCTGGGTTTAAATCAGGGCAAATATTTAATTGTGAGCTGAGCCCTCCCTGTTGGGCTGTAGGCTGAGATTCATGTCAGACATTTGTTTTGAAGCTGTCTCAGTCTGAATGAATATTTGTTGTGCCTAAGAGTGGAAATGACCTTACGGCCTTGTGGTGGTGCTGCTCTCCGGGAAGACTCGAGTCCCAGACCTCATTCCAGTTTCATATTTAAGTATTTCATAAAGCAGAACAGCTTATAAGAGCAAATCTGCTGAAGGAGAGGGCAGAAACAGCCCTGTCAGAGTTGCAGCCTCCTCCCACTAACTCCGCCTGAGGCAAACTCTTACTCTGGGGCACAGGCTGTTAGTCCTCTAGCAGTGCTACAGATTCCTTTCCCTCACCAAGATCAGGGCTGTGCTCACCCCTGGCCATGTCAAGAACAACGGAGGCAAAAATTCACCTTGCAAGACCCTGTAAGTTCAGTGATTTGAGCACTCTGCTAGTAGATGGGAAACAGAGGGTCAAAGCTTCTGTCAAACACATCTTTTACACCCCAGGTTTGTGCTGTAACATCTCAACAATGGTCAACTGGGCAGGCCCTGGTGGGACTGAGGTCTTCTGAGGACCCTTTTTCTCCACCAACAATGCAGTACATGACTGGGGCTCAGATGCTAACCCTGCTTGTACATGTCAGGATTTGAAGGGCTGCCTGCTTGCCCAGCAGCAAATTGTTAATTACCCTGGGGGATTTGTGCAAGTTAAAATATGATTGCAAAGGAAAGCATGCTGTCAAAGTATGTTTAACCCAGAGCAGCACAGCACTGAGAGGCTCTGGCAGCTTACATACAGATGCAGTTTGGTTGTGGCGTTCCAGCCCAATCTGGAGTTCAGCCTGATTCTTGGTAGGTTTTCATAACACAACCATAGGATAATGCACCTGGATAACAACTAGATCCAAATAGCAAGTGGCTTCCCTTCCTCACTCACCGTGGGTTTTCCACCACTGTTTTCCACAAGTCAGGTCTTTTTATTTGGAAATGCCCTTGAACGTCTTTGCAGCCAAGGGGCATTTGGGCAGGCGCTTGGATATTCATCATTTTGGAGTTTGATGTAGGCAGCTATGTTCCTTTGGATCTAGACCAAAATAAATAAGAGAGAAAAACTATTGAGCTATATTATTTGCAAAACCAGTATTTGAAAAAAAAATAATTATTAATACCTGAAATATCATAATGTGTGCTTTAGACTAAAATAATTCTTAATAATACAAAATGATTACACAGTACAGTTACTTAATATGAGTTCTACTGACAGATGGGCTAAGCCTACAAATTTTTGCTTACGTGAAGACTTCCACAGAAGTCAGTGATGCCTTGTACTGCAATGAGTCAAGAGATTAAGCCAATAGATAAGATACAATCCCCACCTTGAAGGTTCTGAAATCTAAATAAGAGAAGACAAACTCAAGTGGATGGAGATGTTTTAAAATACTTTTTTTTTTCAGTATAGAATAAATTCCATTATGTGGTAAATGTGTTTGCAGAACTGAATTATGATCCCAAAAGTGCAAGATGAATTATTTGTATTTTTGCTTTGTTTCAGTTACTGGTCAATGCAAACTTAATATGAAATCCCTTTTCTCCTGGAGGCTGCAAGTTCAGACCTCTGATTTCCCAACACAGCTGGTCTGTAAAAGACAATAAAATAAACTGCTAAGCCACTGAAATGCTTTGTAGTAAAAACCAAGTCCCTTGAAAATCAAAGACTGTCACAATAAAGAGACAATAGGATTTGGTCTTCGTACTAAGTTTTAACAAGCCAGTCATTAAAGGTTGCTAATGAACCATTCCATGAAGATAAAGAAAAGACAGTGCGCTAGCTTGCTGGCTAACAATACCACAGGGCCTCCCATGTCACTGCTGAAGTTTGTTGAGGACAAAGCACTTTGTGTTCTCTAGCAATTTTGAGGAATTTTACAAGTCACCACTACCCCCTGCCATAGAGAACTGCAAATTTTGGTACTGCTCCGGGCCTGCAGCTAATCCCACCCCTGCCAGCGTAAATCAAGAGCTGAAAACAAAGGAGTGATGGATGGTGTAGAGCCAGCATGAGTTTAGGATAAGTGTGTCTGCTTCAGAGATGTGCATTGTCCAAAGTGTCCCAGCAAAGCCAGCTTGGCACAATGGGTAGGGTATCTTTCCTCACAGGTGACTAACCATCACAGTAGGGTTCATGGTCATCTCCAGGGGAACATATTGTGTGAAGAAGTACAAGATTCTGGCTTGACAAACTTTCTCAGGCAGTCTAAATGGCTGTGGCAAATCAGGTAGTCCTGCCATCCTCCCAGTGCCAGCCATGTGAAGGACACCTACCCTGTGCCTCCAGCAGTATTCAGGTCCAGTGTGGATGAAGGCAATGAACCCGTCATCCTCTCCTAGCACCACCATCCCAGTCAGCTTCTGTCTGACTCTGCTCACACAAATGCTCCTGCAAGCACAGGGGTAAGACAACCTTGGGAACTGGGAACACGTAGCAAGGGCATTTGCAAGAACTGCTTGGTGATATTGAGCACCTATTTGGAAATATTTGTTGCTGGTGGTCCAAACTCAAGACAAATAGGAGAAGGGAATTACTGCGGTTTTCCACTGGACCAGCTTAACCCATATTCCCTCTGCCACTGGGTGTGATTTCTCTGCTGTGACCCTCCTTACTTAACAGCTTTGCCTGCTGTTGTTGCAGTAAATCCAATTTTCCCTTCCCCTATTAACAGCATTAGCTAAAGCTTCTATTACCACTATTTTCTTCTTCTTTTTTGTAGGTGGAGTTAGTCCAGATTGTCATTGATGGGGTCAATTTTCTAGTTGACTGCGAGAAGAAACTGGAAAGAGGTCAAGACATCAAAGTGCCACCACCGCTGCCCCAGTTTGGCAGGAAGTGATCTTGCTGTTCATGGTGGCAACTGATGGTAAATACAGCTGCCATTCTGACACAAAGGCATCGCTGTATGTCTCTGTATAAAAAACTTGTGTAATAAAACACTACCTGATACCTGATGTCTCCTTAAATGCCTGGCTGCACTGGACAAACCTAGCCCTTTTGCAGCTTTACTAGGATGCACTCAACACAACTACCTTTTTTTGTGGGGACTGCTTTCCTTTCTTTCCTGGTTGGTGATAAGAAAAGTACTACCTCAGTAATACAAAAAGCAAAAATCTCTGTCCTGCACTTGTACCTATGGTCATACATTCAAAGTCTCCTATGAGCACCCTATGTCACTCACAGACACGCTCCTTTCCCATGATTGTCCAGAAAGCTGAGGTCTGCCAGCCTGAGGGCCAGATTTTGTAAGGTGCTCATTGCTTTTTCAGCAGCCATTGGACACCATGGTGAGTTCAGCAGTTAACTGGAGCAGGCAGCTATACATGCCTTCAGTCTCTGAAGTCCACAGCTTGACCTGTCATCAAGAGCTAAATCATGTCTCTGCACAGGAGCTGTCTTTCTCTATCTAGGAGTACTCTGCACACAGAATCCCAAACCCTCAGATTTTTTTCACTTCTGGAGAATTCACCAGGTCGCTTCTCAGCTTTCTCCCTCTGGCATAATATCTGGCCTGTGGCCTTGGGCTGTAGAAAGCTGCCCCAAAAATCAGTGGGCAGATATGTTTGCTGATAGCCTGCATCTAACATAAATGTGTTTTGCTTGGCCTGTCCCAATCTCTTCCTGCCGCCTTTAGGTTCCAGGTAATGGAGACTAGCCTCAGCTAACCATTACATATCAAAGTGCCTTAGGAGGTACTGCCAATCTGAGTAAGATCTCTGTACTCAACATTATGTTGATGGTGTAAAGCAAAACCAGCAGATGTTAACAGTCCCATCATTTGCTTCCTGTTTTCATACTGAAACACATTCAGTATTTCACAGTAACTTCATTCAAAACATCAGTTCTCGGGGTGGGGGAGTGGAATTCAAAACATGCTTTGATGAATGTGAGCTGTTGCTGTTGAGTGGGGTGTACCATAGAATGCTTTGGGTTGGAAGGGACCTTAAAGCTCATCCAGTTCCAACCCCCCACCATGGGCATGGACACCTTCCAGGTTGCTCCAAGCTCCATCCAACATGGTCTTGAACACTGCCAGGGATGGGGCAGCCATAGCTTCCCACAACTGCATGTTAGTCCTGGCTTGATTCTTCTGTGGTAGGGACTCCTCTAACAAAGCATCCTTCATCAGAAACCTCACAGTGCAAAGCCTCTGGAGAAGGATTTTTAGTGAGTCATATTGAAAAGATGTGACTGGATAATTAGGCCATGATCAGTTACAGACTTTAAATGTCATAACTGGAAGCTAATTGAGGGCTAGATGGTGAATTAGCAGATCTTGGAAATAGCAGCATGGTGTGCTCGTTTCCCACCTAGGAGAGCTGCTGTGTATAAAGTAGGTTGGAGCTTCCATATGATTGCTGCTTCTCCCTCATCTCTGCTGGATACGTTCCCTAACTATTTTGCTGCTAGCTTTCTAAACGGTCACTAATAATAGTAATTCTGGGGGAAGGAAAAGCGACTTCTGCTGATTTCACATAGAAGGCAAACAAGTAAAACTGGAAAGCCTTCACCATTAACTCTCCAAAACACTCAGATCAACACAAAATTCAACCGTGGGCCAACTGTGCTCAGATTATAGCCTCTACTTGCTTTTGTCCTGATAACTTGCAAACTGCTGATAGGCAGTGGGACAAAATCCAGCTCGCCCTGTATTAATAGCATTCCTGAGGGGCTGATATTGGACATGTTGATACTTTTTTAATACCTTTAATAACACCCTGAATGATGAGGTGCCTTGCACGGTCAGCCACTCTACTGCTGGTACTAAATGAAAGGGAGCAGCTGGTACACTGGAGAGCAAGGCTGCTTTTCAGAGGGTGTCTGACTGTTGAAAGGGCTGACAGAAATTTCATGAAATTCAACAGAGGCAAAGTTCTGCAGCTGGGATACAGCAACACCATAAAACAGCACAAGCTGAGGGACAACTGGGTGGAAAGCAGCTTTGCAAGGACTCAAGGCCCTGGTGGACAGCAGGTTGAACACAAGTCAGCAGTATGCCCATACTGAGCTGCCTTACACATGGCCATAGCTAGCAGCTTGAGGGACATGGGAGTTTCCCTTGAGTTTGGTACTTATGTGACTTTATCTGCAGTACAGAAAAGACAGTAACAAAATGCAGGAGGTCCTCAACATGGCAAAAAGAGGATCAAGGGAGCTGGAGCATGATGTATGGGATGAAGCTGAGGGAGCTGGTTTTGTTCAGTCAGCAAAAAGAGGGCTAAGAGGAGATCTTACTGAAGTCCATAACTGCTGTCTGCATTAGAGGATGTATACAAGCTAAGCTCAAGACTCTTCTTGGAGGTGCACAGTGATAGAAAAAGAGGCAACAGATACAAGCTGGGACACTGGAAATTCCAGTTAGATGTTAGGAAGACTTTCTGAACTAGGAGGATGGCAAAACACAGGAACAGATGTGAAGGTAACTCAAGGAAGAATGTCATAAGCAATCTGATCTAAGTTGGTCCTGCTTTGGGTTTGGGGTGTGATGGGTTGGGTGTGCTGGATCAGACCACCAGCCTACATAACTCTGTGATCCTGTGATTGAATCAATTACTGCAAAATGCCCTTAGGTGAGTAAACAGGCCAGAGAAAAGTCCTGGCCATCCTGTGCTCTGACCCAACATGGAATAATGTCTACCCAAAGTATGGATACCCTAATATAATTTACTCTATGCTAAGATTCAGCTGTGGCCTTCTCTGTATTGTTGGCTTCCAAGTGTCTCCATAATCAAAGTACTTTTCTTCATAGGGATTATTTTGTAAAAGCTTGTTATTTGCTATCTACACTTTTTACTTTGGTGATCTTTTTCACTCTCCATGACCTTTAAACTGTCAGCAAGTGTAACTCAGCTGATTAATAAGAATGATGTTTTTTGATTCTTCATTCCACATCACTATCTAGTATTTTAAATGAAAATTGGACAGTCATGTGTCTATTAACATTATCCTGGATGTATTTACTCAGTCCTGCTCCATCATAACAGTCCTCAGATCAGTTTGCTGTCTGCCTGGACCATGTTTATCTCCAAGTCGAGTACATGTTGGGGCTTGGAAGTGTGAGAAAAGGGGGGTTCATCTGTTCTTGTAATTGTTCGATAACAGGCTAAAGGGAGCAACACTGCAGCTGCACTGTTTCCAGATGACATGCTCTGGAGAATTTCCTGCAGCAGGAAATAAAGGACCTGAAAGGTTTTCAAACAACGGAAGAAAATCATACAGATTATGATTTAGTAAGAAGATACTAAAGGTTAAAAAGCTGGGTTGGTGCATTAACTCTACACATATGATGTTACTTCTCACTTTCTCATGTTTATTTTTCCCATGCCACCAATTTTGCACTGCTGAGCTCCTTCTCTGCGATAAAACTCTTTCCTGATAGATTCAGACACTGATTCTCCACAAATCTTCGAAATTCATTTGATTAAATACTCCAAGAAGAGCTATATACCATGCCTCAAGTACTTTTATAATCTTGACCAACACATCAGTGACTAGGGATCAGCAAAAGTAAAACTCTCAGGTCATGCTCCATCAAATCCCACCTGTGCTGCATCAAGCAGTTCATGCAGGGTGAGAACTGGAATGAATCTGCCATTAGAGGACAAGGGAAAAGCAGTCACTGTACTCTGAGCTCTATCAGGAAACGGACAATGACTTTGCAAGAGGTGCCTCTGTACACTAGCAAACACATTTTTCTGTGTTGAAACTGCCATACAAATACTGCTGTTAACAGTAAATACTGTAAATGGCTGGGGTGATGGGAATAAACCATGTTGATTTGCATTTGCACCATGGGGAGACAAATGGCCCTCAGTTAGGTAAAGATCCTTTGACCTGTACACTACCAAAACATTAGCCTAAGGACAGACCTACTTTTTCAAGGCATATCCAGGGTAAACAAAGAGACGAAACAGTAGATGACAGAATGAAGGCTGAAAGCACAGGAGAAAAGCCAAGAAAAACAGAAGCCAGATGATTGCCAGCCAGTCAGGAGCATAGTTATATATATTGGGAAATTCAAGCATGGACATATAAGCCAAATTATTTGTGGCAAGCCTGAAGCGTGTTTGGAGCTGTGTTAATACACACAGCCACTGACTCCAAGAAAAGGCAGCTCCTGCAACAAGCCCATGGCCTGGCTAAGCAGCATTGTCAAAAAAATGGAAAGTGGTTCAAATGTAAAAGTCAAGTCAGGAGCTGCAGCAAGTTGAGAGAGGCAGGAAACCAAAGCCCAGGGTATGAAGTAGCATGTGTGCGGGGGCTGCCTTGGAGGAAGGCAAGGGATGCTTCAGGACAGCAGATCTGAAGAAACACATACATGCCTTCACAAAGAGGGCTAAAACTTTCCTATATTTACTACAACATAGACAGAAGATGACATATTGACAAGTAGGTCTCATGTGACTAAGTAAGCTACTGAACAAACGTACTGCCTGAAGCAACTCAGTTTTCTGGCAAATTGCAAGATCTATCTGTCACTACAGGGCTGAATATGAGTTGTTCGTATAGAAAGGCAGCAAGACAGTGGAGAATTTACCAGAATACTGCCTTTTTTTCCCCAAGAAATATAACACAAGGTATGCTACAGCAGAGTGCTTGAAAACTGACCTACTGTGTGTGATTTGAAATTTGGCTTTATTCTACACACTGGTGCTCACATCACTCACAGAAAGACCAACAAAATTCATGCTTCACTTGGGGGGTTCCAAGTAATAAAGACTTGGTAGATGGGACTACATGCACAGAAGCGATTTATTTCCTGAAGCCTGATATAAAAGCTTCAGGCCCAAGCCTGTTACTATGACAGTTGGAATTAATTTCTCTTGTGACACCTTTCACCTAAAATCATTCGATGTCCTAACAAAAACTGACTAGACAGACTTCAGAAGTTCATGAAATTGTCACTCCTACAAGACTAATGCATGCATGAACAGACCTAATGTAATTTTACTCTGGAAATATCTAAAAGGGGAGCAGATAACTTGGGGAATTACTTACAGCTAATATCTATATGCAGAATTACTTTAGTAATAATATTTGTTGTAATGTAATTTAAAACCTGCCAAAATACTGAATGTCCATCTTCCTACTCTAATGCCTTTTACAGTTTACTTTCAGCTTAAGGCTTAATTAAAGGATTAAAGACTTTTTTTTATGCCATTTCTTTTGCCTGCAAAGATGCGTGAAGACATAGATGTCATACACCAGAGTGCACTATGTAGAGTACAGAAGTCCTACCATGTCAAGTCTTCCAAGAGGGCACAGCCATCTACTGCAGAACATATTGCTGCTGATACTGTATTTTTAATTCACTCAGAATAAATTATTATAGAATAACACTGGGCTCCTAATAACAAAATACCAGTTATGTTACAATTCTAAGTTTGTAAACAAGGGTAATGAACATATTTTTTCACCTATCCATTTTTCTGGGAACTCAGATGGATCCAAGAGCTTCCTAGACAGAGGAGGAAAAAAAGTTGATTAACGGTATCAGTTAATTTTGGTCCATTTTGTGCACAGGCATATTCTTGTTTGAAATGAAAACATTGTCCATAAATTTTGTGTCTACGCCTTATCAAAGAGTCTGTCTTAGCTCTTGTTCCAGTTTTGCAGCTTTGCTTTCTGAAACAGAATTTTGTGTTACATTGACAGTTATTCAGCAACGGGGGCATGAACAGAATTAGCTGTATTTTTAAAGTGTATAAAAGCTTGTTTGTATGTTCAAGAGACTACCTATGTAGCTAAATCTGTATTACCAAATACGAAGACACTTACACATATCTGGAGATGGACTTTCCTCCTCCAAGCCAGAATACCTTATCAAATCAAACCACTGAAGAAAGCTAAGATAAATTACTAATTCCAAAAGTTACTGGCAAATCTCAGAAACATGTCTAGGTGCCTAGCTCCAACAGAAGGAAAATAGAAGACGTCTAAGCAAGACCTAGTTATCCAAATGACTTTGGCCTTAAAAGCTATTGATAATTTGTCTGGTACTCAGCAAATAACCTTGTAGATTACTGGCACTTTGACCTTCTGTAGAAATAAAGTGATTTGTATTTTTCTTTATGGACAGTTGTGAGGATGGAGGCACGGACCCAGAGGTAGAGTGCAAGCTGGATCGTTTATTGAAAAGATTACATGATATTTATATGCTTCCAAGCAATTAGCCAAGCACATCTGTGTTTGCTTTGCGGTTACATCAGGTGAAAGGTCTATCTGATTTTCTTATCGACATCCTCTTTCCAGTTCCGACGTCCTTGTTCCTTCCCAGTTCCAACATCTTCCAAGTACCAGTCAGGGACAGGTCACTCTTAATTGCCTGCTGGAGTTCCTCCTTCTCATGGTCACTCTTAATTGCCAGCTGTAGTTTCTCCTTCCCACAGCCAGTCACATGAGAAGTAAGACTGAAAAGATTAGAAGCACCCTCCCTTGCTGCTTACTATGCCTAAGGAACCTGTACCTCTGCATTTACTTCTCCTTGCAGCTTTAGACTGTTGGTTTTCCTTTATTCTGTGAAACACAACAGCTTTATTAAAAATACAGCCAATACTGTAGAAGGAAGAGGCCACTGCATCTAAATGTATCCCAGTGAACTGCAGAGGATAATGCATTCTGCATTTCTTTATTCTTTCATATCTTCAACTAGAAATTAGAATTTATCTTGTGATATTAAGGTATCAGCAAGGTGTAGTACTGTGCAATTTTTAGTTATATAGTTCCCAATGTGTGTTTTTCAAAAAAAAAAGGAAAAAAAAAACAAATTCTCCCTTATGAAAAACCAATATTCCATTTCACTTGAATCACATTTTCCAGATTTTCATTTTGCTCTAGAAATAATAAACAGCAATGTTTCTTTGCAGTGTAAAGTAACTAAATAAAATAACTGACCACAGGTTAACCTTTAAAAGCTTCAGTTCATCCAGGCACTTAAGCAGTTGCCTAAATATAAACCCTTAAATAAGTGAGTTGATCCAGCAACATATGTGAGTTGATTGAGCAACACACTTAAGCACTTGTTAACTATCCTGAAAGAATCAGAGCCACAAGCAACCCAGCCTAATGGAAATAATATGGGGTAATGGTCAGCCAGACAGGCTTCCTGAACGTGATGCAGCCTTAGTTGTAGGAATTGAAATCCATTAAATATTTATGATTAAAAACAGTATACATCATTATCCAACACAAACAAGAATGTGAATAAGCCGAAGTTAATGGGTGAATAAGCCGAAGTTAATGGGAGCCCTCAGAATACTGCAGAGGTAAAAGAATTTAGCAGAAAGAGGCCTTACTTTTTATCTTCTCTCCCCAGGCCCAAATCAAAACAACCAGGAAAATGTCATTCTGATACTTTGACAAGTAGTATTAACTACCCAAACACAGGCAAAAAAAAAGAGTCAACAGAGGTACCCTCAGTCACACATACATAGGACTAAAACCTCTTCTGCAGATAAAACTTCTCTTTTGGAGGTTTGAGGATGATAATTGTCACCCAGAACAAAACCAAAGTCATTCATCAAGCTCTTTAAAAAACTTGACACTGTGACGCATTCAGCTTCACGGCTGTGCCTGTATCAAACGCCATACTACAGGGGACATCTTTGTATTCCTCTTCCAATTTACTAGAGTCTTTGGGCTCCAAAAATGAACCTGCAACATTCCAAAAAACTCCATCTCAAGTTACAAAAGGCTACAGGATCTGGAGGTCCAGATTTCCAATTCTGTTGTCTCAAATCTCCAGCCCATTTTATGTTTGTCATGGAACTATGAAGAAAGTCTCCTAAAAAGAGGCATTAGACTGTTGCTTTGAACACTGTGCTGTGGACTGGCAATTTGCGGCCTTTTAGTAAAATATGGAAAAAAAGGCAATAAAACTTTACAATAATTTGCGCAACTGCTGTCCTGCTCATTTTTCACCTGCTGCTTGTGCACAGCAGAGCTCCCAGCCAGCTAATGTCAAGCTGGAGCAAAGCTCAACCAGTGTAAACTTAAACCGGTGTGGTCACTATCAAAGAAGTGATATATGTGGGGGAAGTACTGTCTTACTGATTTAGTAGTAAGGTATTCAGCTGCTTTTTTCCACTGCCTGCAAACCTTGCTAGGGATACCGCCTAGACACACAGATAAAATTTTCTGATTTAAAAAGAGAGACAATACATTTCAGACTTCAGCAGAACAGAAAGCAAAGCAAGTCTCCTCATACTGGCCTTGTGCAGCCTGTTCTGCTTTTCTCTACATCCACGTCCATCTCCAGCATGGGACTCACAACCGGTCTTTTGCTAGCTCAGTATGGAGGAGAAAGGAAGCTACAGCCAAACAAACACCTGCACTGACCTGAAACCAGCGAGCAGCCTGAATGCATCAGAAGCCACACTGCTGTTCCACTTAGTGAAAATAAACTGATAAGCCAGAAGGACATACACATATAGATGTAACTACTTGTATATGTATATGTATTTTATTTCAATTTGACAAGTAATTCGATCCTCACCCACTTTAATGCATAAAATTAAACTGGCCATGCATGCTACACACAGATTAGCAAGGAAAAAAAATATTTTAAAACCTTCTAACACATAAATATGCAGCTGTTCGTACAATACAGCCTAATAAATACACAGCATACGTATGACTGAAATGGGTGCAACATGTGCTCATGGGATCCTCGATTATCTTCCTGACCCTTGGGTCACTGTCACATGTTTTAATAGCCCTCTCTGGCTCCATGAATCAGCTCTGGCCATGATTTCTAACCTACAGGGTTGCTGGAGTACACTGCAGGAACAACTGGGACCTCATGCTATGGTTGAGCTGTAACTACATCAGCAAATTAATTTTAAAATTAAATACCGATTCTTTCTGATTTAATTTCATATTTTATTAACAGCGACTCTTAAACGGCGTTCATAAATTAGTTTCACCTGCAGTAAATGCAGTCTTAACTATTCTTAAATCCTCTTGCCCTTACCGACTGTGGCGTAGTCCTACCACCAAGATCAATACATGCTTTGTGTATACTCCCCTCTAGTGGATGCAAAACCCCGGAAAAACTGCGAGAGGAAAACTACCAAAACAAGGCAAGGCCATTTCTCTAGGAATACATAAATACGAAGGACAGTTAATAACGAAGAAATGGTACCCAGCTGTCCTAACATCAGCTCAATATTACCAGGAAAGGTAATGGACATCTAGTGAAATGCTAAAAATACAAGAAGCAGAAGACGGACTTTAGAAAAAAAGGTCTTACTGGATTTATAAACATTTCTTTCACTGCTAAGCAGGGTACTCTAACAATATAGTCCTGGGGCTTTATTTTGTGAACCTTAAGGGATTGGTTTGGGGAGAGCAAAATGTGTCATAAATCATGTTTCCAAAAGCTGTGTCCTTGAGAAATTTTTGGGGTAAAGGTTTGAATCAGCTTCACTGCTATGAAATGGAGGTAGGGACCACAGTGGTGCCCCAGCATTCCTCTTGGTGGAAGATAAATCCCATCTAAACAGACTTTACTGAACAATATGATCATTTGAAGAGGTGTAACTGCACCAGCACAGCTCCTCATCTGCAGCGTCTGGTGTAAGTGACAAAACTGTTAGGTATGGTAGTGTTACAACTGTGAGAGTGCAGCTGCATCCAGGAGAGACAGCGCAGCTAAAGACTGTCCCACACAAGCTCTCCGAGATGCTGAGCAGGTCCACCACTGGCACCACCACAGCATTCCTCCTTTCCCAGTACCTTAGCCCTACCCTGCACTGCGACTGATGCCCATCATCATGCTCCCCTACATACCAGGAAACCTGAACCCAGCCAGCACCAGCTGTGGTGCCCATCATCCCACTCCACTCCAGTGGAAAGACACCTGCACTAGAGACAACACCTTGTGCCACGCCTCACCATCCTCCTGGACAGGGACCAGTAGCTGCAAAGGGCCATGCCCCACAGTCCTTTTACCACTGTAAATAGAGAAGTTAAACTTGCCTGGAAGAGAGCCACTTTCAAGGCACCTTCACACACAGCAGATGCACATCTGTGTCAATGAGACCATGACCACACTGAAAACGACCATGCGCGTATTACTCTGGCAACTAGCAGATGGAAACACGATGGGAACACCGCTGCTAGGAGGGACATCGTGACCTGGCACCAAAATAAACCAGAATGGCAGGTTAGAAACCAACATAACATGCTTGGGGGATCCACCCGCATGGAGGAACCACACCGAAAAGAGACACTTCACAGCTCATGTATCTTCATTACATACACATCATAATTCTGTGAAATGCCCACCCAATTCCTGTTACTCATTGCATAAGGTAACTTGGGCAGATAAGGCTGTGGGGCAGGGGCTGTGAGCTTGAGGAGTTTTCTCTGGAGTCTGAAGTGTTCGTTTGGGGAGAAATACCCCCACTCGGTTTATCCTTCTATGGAAATCCATTAGTTAAGGACACTGGAATGTGTTTAGTGTTTCCAATTAACTACATGATCTTGTTTGGCCTAATTTATGACCCTGAGAGGCTCCTTGAGCTGTTTTCTGTCACAGCCGTTTACCTATTTGTCAGGCCCTGTCGACAGGAGGAATGCCCACATCCATTTGAAGGAAGACAATTGTTGCATACCTTCCTCATCTTGTGAATCACTGTCGCCTTGTCCATGACCATGTTTCTGTACACGCAGAAATGCGTGTTTAATTCGGTATCAGCCCCACAATCAGCTGCAGCCCCTGGGCTGCTACCCTCACTCCTTACGCCGCCGAGTCGCAAGACGGCGGCAGAGCGCGAAGCCAGAGCGGCATCTGACGGAAGTGACGCCACGCCGGGCCCCGGCAGGCCCAATTCCAGCGCGGGGCGGAGTTCGCCGCGGTGAGATCGGCTGCGCTGCCGCGTCGGGCACGGGTGAGCTGCAGCTCCTCGGGAGGGGCTCAGCTCGGTCTTGTCCTGTTGGCTGCCCGGCGTTTCTCGGGGTGGGCTGCGGGCGAGAGGGAGCGCAGGTGCCACAGGCAGGGGAAGCGGCTTTGTGGGGAGTGTCCCTTGGAGAGCCGTCTCGTTGAGGGAGCGGGGCTGCGCTGTTTTCCCCGCGGGACAAGGGGTGCGGGCCTCTGTTCCGTGGCGTCCGTGTGTTGAGGAGCTGGCCCCCCCATGACGAGATGGGCTCGCCGAAGCGGCGCTCCCAGCGAAAAGGCGCTGGATGCGACCCCCTGGGAGGATATGGAGGGGCAGGGCCGCCCAGGCCCTCTTCTCCTGAAGAAGGAGCAAGAGAAGAGGAAGAAGAAGAAAAAGTACTACCAGAACGATGATGTTAACGGGTTTGCGGCGTTCCTGAAGCAGAGCTCGGGGAGTGACGAGGTGGCCGGTGCAGACAGCGCTGAGCTGGAGAAGGAGGTAGCGATAGCCTTGAAGAAGGACAAGCGACGGGAGGGGAGGAGGCTGAAGCGGCAAAAAATGAAGAAAAATGCCATGGTGAGTTCTGTCTGCAGCCATAGGTGTTTGTCTCTCCATGGGAGCTTGTTAAGAACTTGGGGAAAGATCTATGTGGAAAATGCCCGTTCCAAAATCTTTGTTGCCACTGCCCGGGCTGGTTCCGTGAGGAGGTTGAGTGCTTTACCTGCTGCAAGCACAGCGTGTGCTGAGTGACTTTTCACGTTAATGAGGATGAATTCCAGCTTAACCCCTTGCCCCTTCATACTGTTCATGCTACACTGTGATGAATTCTCAGCCCTTCCTTTCTCCTGAGAGAAGCTAATTTCGTGTGAAATTCTTCGGTACAATCTTTCTGCTGTTTGGGGGCCTCTTTCTGCAGTGACATCTGCTTGAGAATTGAAGTGGGATCTCCAGTAGACGAATAAGACTGTCTGAAAGCAGTTACTTCACAACAGACTTAGGCATTCAGCATGAACTTGTGCTGAATGTAATATGAGAACATATGAAGAGAGTTACTACTCATCTGAGAAATCTTAAGTTTTTCCTGAGTAAATAGCAGCACGGGTGCAACATAGCTTATGTTTCCTTAAGCCCTTGCTGCAGCAGTACTTAAAGAGCTCTCGCTGTAGTCAAAATCAAGTGTCATCATTTGTTCAGAGCACTCGGTTGTCAATGAGTGAATACCCTGTATGGTGTGGTGTTGGTAAAAGAAAAGCGCCCGTAATAGTGTATTCTAATGACACAGGCCATTGACATTTACTCTGTGACAGGGTACAGTATCTCTTAGTCTAACTGGTTTTGCCTAAGGAGAAAATATCTTCGTATGTTTGCCTTCTGAAAAGTTAGAACACCTTGTTAGACTGGGATTTTCAGGTGTTTGGGTGCCATGCATAGAATCCTGTCTTTATGATAATCTCAAATCTCGACACTAGAGGTAAGTATGTGGTACTACCCTCAAAGTTTCAGCTAAGAGAAATAGTGGTCTAGTACAAATCTACTAGGTGATAATCAGATAATCAGTGAGTTCTTTAGCAGTGTCACCTCTAAGTGCTGTGTTTTGCTGTGTGAACTGTCTATGGAAATGCATACAACTTAATTTTTGTTTTCAAAGGTATGTTTCCACTGTAGAGAACCTGGCCATGGTGTTGCTGATTGTCCTGCAGTACTTGAAAGTCAAGATATTGGTACAGGAATTTGTTACCGATGTGGATCCACAGAGCATGACATCAGTAAATGCAAAGCAAAAACAGATCCAGCGATTGGTATGTCTCAGAAATTTGTGGGGTTTTGAAATGCTTTGGCCTTGTGGGTTTTTTTAACAACTGAAATACAAGTCTTTGTGGTTTAGTAATTTAACTGTTCTCAGGAGGCACGTTAGTGTAAAAGTGAACCTGTCAGTGTATGAGTATAGTGCTTATAGTATAGTAAAACGTTGTTGTAGTGTCTGGACTTTACAAAGTTTTTAATGTGGATCATAAACTCTATGGGATTTTGCAGGGCCATTTCCATATGCAAAATGTTTCATCTGTGGTGAGATGGGGCATTTGTCAAGGTCATGTCCAGATAATCCCAAGGGATTGTATGCTGAAGGTGAGTGCACTGGTTTACTAAAACCAAAACACATTTTTCATATTTAGCTGATATGGAACGAGATAACATTGCAAATGAATGAGGATCTGACTAAAAGGAATACCTGCCTATCTTTACTCTTGGTGAAAGCAGATTAGTTCAGGGGAATTCAATGTTAATATTGATTATCTAGGGATTTTGTTTTAATTGTAAGCTTAAATTCTCATACTCTCTTAAGTATGAGAACTTGCTTATGCTTGCAGTATCAAAAAGCACACAAACAAAATCAGAATACGCTGAATACAGAATAGTCAGTATTTAAATGTACATATATCAAAGTGTGGTAAAAACATACTGTCATAATATAGTTTAAGACTCTGGGAGGTGTTTGCTAAACACAATGGCTCTAACTAGAAAGAGGACATCTTCAGTTTAAGTGACTTTAATGAGAAATGTGATCTAAGTTTGGATTTCACTCAGATTCTGCTTTGCCTGGTTTCTTTATTGGCACTAAAACGTAGCATTCTGTCTCCCAGCACAGTCTTGAGGCCTGGCAAACTCAAAAGGGTGATTTTACAGTACAATCGCTTTACTTTCAATGTTTGGTTTATATTTATGAAACATAAAATCTATGTTTATAGATTTTATAATTTTTTTATTTTGTAGCTCAGAAGTTGGATTGCCTGCCACTCAGGAGCTCCTATTAATTTCAGAAGTCCCTTTTGAGTATGAATTTTAGCAGAATTCATACTCAAAGTGAAAACTTCCAACAGATTAGAAATAGTATTGTGGTGACTGGAATTTATAGTATGTGGTGCTTTATAGTGCAGTTTGATTGCAGACAGCTTTGTGTTTCAGAGGCACAGACAGAGGAAGCCATGTTTACAGGCTTCCAAAGCTGGCTGTGTATCTGCTCCATGATGTTATGTTGGCAAGGAGTGTAGACCTGTCCATAAGGACACTGCCATATCTTTTTTAAAGATTGTGACTACAGATAAGTAGATGTTTTCAATACACGTACAAGAGCAAAACAGTGTAGGAGGGATGTTTTGTGTTTGAGTGTTTTTGTTATCTGTTACTAGTTTTTTATTCCCAGGTGAGTAACAGCTTTCTTTCTTAACAGGTGGTGGCTGCAAACTTTGTGGCTCTGTGGAGCACTTCCGAAAAGACTGTCCAGTAAAACAGAACACAGGTGAGATGCAGGGAAGTGTACAAAACAGTCTGAGTGCACAGCTGAGTAATATATATCTACTGCTTTGCCTGCCTTCAGTCAGGAAAAATTGGGTTTGAGAACTTGCAAAGAGCAAAGGCAGCCTTCCTTTGGGATGCGTGCTTCTATTGAGGGGTGTGTGGAGGAAGCATTAAGTTGCAATGCATAACTCAAGCTTTTTGTAATAAAAATAGCCAGTTTGTAGGTTTCTGAAGTTAATATGGGCTAATGTGTACTTGTTAGCCAGTATTTTTGCTGCTGTTCGAAACTTAGCAGCTGTAGAACAAAACTGGCTGCTGCTTCTGATGATTTCTATGTGAAGTGGTACAGTTGAATGTAGTGTCAGTTGCAGGGTCATGGGACTGTCAGCCTGTAGAAGCTGTGTGTGCAGGCAGGTGTTCAAGTCATTCAAGACGTGAAAGAAGGAGGTAGATCTGTCCAGCTGAATTCATCAGATTGGACAAAGCCTTTTGTGATATGGTACAGTGGGGGGCATCTCTGCCCATGGCAGGGCAGTTGGAACTAGATGATCTTAAGGTCCTTTCCAACCCAAACCATTCTATGATTCCATGATTCTACCTGTGGTGGAAAAATTGCATTATATACAAAAAAACCCGACCTGTGTAATGGAAGGCAAGTGCATCAAAAAAGTGCTTGAAGAATGATCCTGTTACTGGAGTGGTGATTCATTTGTGCATTTTTATAATGTGTTTGCATGGCTTGTAGAACCTTGGGTTAATAATAAGCCACTTTTGTGGAATTTATGTTAGCTATTTATGTAGACAATAGGGGCCTATGTTTCAGCCATTCTTTTGTATCTGATACGCATTTTTTTCCTACTTTTTTTCTTTTTTTTTTGAGAAGCTTTATGTCCGTCATGAAGACTGACAATGTTTAATTTGCCAAGGGACATGGTAGTCTTTATCCTGATGTTTTAAAACTAGTTAAAAATAGTTGAATTAGTTGAAACTGTGACACCACTATTAATATTCTTTGAAATCAGTTTGCATCATGCAAAGTACTTTTAGACTAGAGGAAGATAGCTGATAGCTGTCAGGTTTAGGCACTGCAGCTTGTGGTTTCTTTGGGTGGACCTATCCATGGACCTGAACAGGCTTGAGAGGTAGGCCAGTGTGAATCTCAAGAATTTCATCTAAGCCACATGCAAGGTCCTGCATGGGTCAGGGCAATCCCAAGCACAAACATACACTGGGGCAGACTTGATACAGAAGCCCTGGGGAGAAGGACTGGAGATTTTTGATGACAAGAAGCTCCCCATGACCCAGCTTCAGTGTGTGCTTCAGCCCAGAACTCCCCGTGTGCTTGGGATGCTGGGCTGCATCCCCAGAGTGTGAGCAGCAGGTCAGTGCAGGGGATTCTGCCCCTTTACCGTGCTCTGGGGAAGACCACCTTCCTGCAGTCCTGTGTCCAGCTCTGGGGCTACAACACAAGAGGGACATAGAGCTGTTGGAGTGAGTCCAGAGGAGGCCATGGACTTGCTGCAAGGGCTGGAGCAGCTGTGCTCTGGAGACAGGCTGAGAGAGCTGGGCTTGTTCAGCGTGGAGAACAGAAGGCTTCTTAAGGGGAGACCTTAGAGCAGCTGCCAGTGCCTAAAGGGGCTACAAGAAAGCTGGAGAGGGGGTCTGGACAAAGGTCCATAGGGACAGGACAAAGGGGAATGGCTTTAACCTGCCAGAGGGGAGCCTGAGATGAGCTCTTAGGCAGAAGCTCTTCCCTGTGAGGGTGATGAGGCATAGATTGCCCAGAGACGTTCTGGCTGCCCCATCCCTGGCAGTGTTCAAGGCCAGGCTGCACATGGCTTGGAGCAGCCTGGTCTAGTGGAAGGTGTCCCTGCCTGTGGTAGGGGTTTGGGACTGGATGAGCTTTGAGGTTCCTTCCAACCCAAACCAGTCTGTGGTTTGGTATTCTTGGTATGGTATGATATGATCTGTTCCAATCCAATAAAAATTAAATTACCATTCAGAATTGGTTAACTGTTTTCTCCAGCAAAGGAGTATGAATTAGTCTAAATAGCATTTAAACAGCAGGATAATGTTAATTATATGCAGGGATGTGAGCTGAGAAATATAAATTTTGCTCTGTTGTGCCTTCTCAGTCTTATTATTTTCATCTGTAAATCATGGAATCATGGGATTGTTAGATTTGGGAAGGACCTTAAAGTTTATCCAGTTCTGTTCCCCTGCCATGGACAGGGGAACTTTCCACTAGACCAAGTTGTTTCAAGCCCTGTCCAACCTGGCCTTGAGCACTTAATAGTGGAGATCTTTCTTTTATGTTCAGACACACTTAACATATTCTGAAATCATCATCTTAAGAGTTGTTTGGACTTAGGTGAGACCTAATGTACCATCTTACGTTTTTTTAATGCTTCTTGGGACAGTCAAATAGGAAAACCATGTAGTAATGATTTTGTGAACCTTGACAATTTGTGTGGGGGAAGAAAGGGAGTGTACAAAACTCAGCTTGAAAAAAAAACTTAAGTTGTATAAGGAGAGTTGGCTTCAGAGCTGGAACTGAATGACAGTTCTTCAATGAACTAATGGCAGGTTCTTGCAGGCTAAATCTTCAAATGTGTAAGTTTGACATAATGGCAGTGGTGAGCCTTTCCATATCACCTGTCTCTCTCTGCAGACCAGGTTACGGTTGCGCGATGGGCCACTGGGATGAGCGCAGATTACGAAGAAATCACAGAAGCACCAAAGCTGCAAAAACCAAAAGTGAAAGTACCCAAAGTTGTGACTTTCTGAAAGCTTTTTGGCTTTAAATCACTTTGCCTGCACTGCTTCACTTCAGAGTAGGGACTACACAGACTGGGTTGCTGATTCCAGAAAATCAAACTTGACTGCTGCTGCAAAATTATGTTGCCTTTTTTTTTTTTTTGTCCCCCCCTCATTTTTCGATTTGCCTGCCAGACTTACCCAGCATACTGCAAAGCTGCAAACCACAGAAATACAGTAAGTGGGTATTTTACTTTCGTATATCTCTGCCAAAATACAGCATACCCTCTGACTGCCAGATTTCTGACGAGGGAAATTGGCTGCTTCTTGGGACAGGGATCTGGCTGCAGTAACCAAACAGGGCATGTGTGTTCTGTCACAGGGGCTTATGACCAGTGGATTTCTGTGGTCAGCATTGTTACCTTAAGAGGGCTAGTTTACTTGCTGATCTTACCAAGAGTATTTATTTCTCTGAGAAGGGTTGTGCGTATTCACTGAAGAGCCTTCTTCTTTTAGGGAAAATCGATCCTTTTTCTGTGTATGCCAGCCTGAACAGTCCTGTGTTGAAGGTACCAGGTAAACCCCACACCCTGTTTAGCTTCTGTGTAAAATTCCCACTACTCCATGCATTAACCTGATTGCTCACACGTGCTGGATTGTTTGAGTGTTTGTTCAATTAGTAGAAACAGAATCATGCCCTTCCTGTGATATCTGTGGTGGATACCTGGAAGGAGTTGGAGAACAAGCGAGAAGCTTGTTTCTTTACCTGTTTTCCAAGGGAAGTGGTCATAAATTTTCAGTGTTTCTGTCTTGGTGACGTGGGAGTAAACTGCTTTGTATTACAAGTGCCTGCTTAATAGCAGATTCAGCTTACAAGTATCTCCTTAATGGCAGACTGCAGTCTGAAAGCCTTAAAAAACTGGTTTTGGGGGTTGTTTTGTTTGTTTTTCTAAGTTTATTCCTGCAACAGCTCTCAAATACTGTAGTAGCAGTACAGCAATACTGCCCATGCAGCCAGTGGTGGTAGGCTTTCACCTGTGCCTGACTGGAGTTACTGGGAACCAGATAGAAAACTGGAGATCAGGACTGGATTTTGACATGCTCGGGAGCAGCCACTGAAACTATAGATTTGCAATGTACTCTTCTTACAGCAGAGAAAACGTCACATATGGGAAGTTAATGGTGTAGGTATGTTTTATATTTGTACATGTTAATTATTTTTAATAAAATACTGCTAAAGAATACAGTGGTTGGAGCTCTTATTGTAGGTTTCCTTGTTTTGCTCTGGATGCAAAGGCACATTGACTACAGTAGGGGCAAGTATGTTCAGTTTGTATTAATCACAGCACATGTTTAAATGAGGAAGAAGAGTGGATGTGGATGAAATCAAGGATTAATTACAAAGTTTTAAAGAACTTACTGAATTAAAGCTTAAAGCAGTATCACTTTAATATGGACAGTTTTGCAACAGATGCTTATTCCAGCCTAAAAAGTGTTTCCCTTATTTTGTATTGTTAAAAAAGCTCTTTTTAGATCATTTCCTGTCCTTAAAAACTTGTTGGTACTGTAACATGTTCTTTTATTCATAGGAACTTCAAGCCAAGCACCCTGATTTTCACAGCAGTACCAATAGTTCCCAGACAAGGGTCTGGTGCAGACTGGTGTGCAAGCTGGTGGCTTGGAGGCATCGCCTCTGCCAAAGCACATCTGTGGCTTCCAGTAGGACATGGTCACCTGCTTGTTCTGAGGCAGTGTGAGCAGAAGTGTCCCCTTTACAGACTGCTGAGTTCTGTCTTGTACAACATGTCAGTCGGAGGGAGAGAAAATTTACTGTTCCCTTCCCACAGCTGATGACTGTCACAACCCGGAGTTCGATACCTGTTGCTTTGATCTGTTGTGCACTATACAACCACTTGTCAGGGTTCTACACCTGACTAGTGCTCTCAGAGAAGAAATAATGGACTTCTTCAGACTTCACAGGGTAAAATCACAGGGTACAGCTGCTGTGAGAATTTCAGTCTAAAGGCAGCAGCCATTTTCAGCTTGCACAGGGCTGGAAGCAAGTACACCTCCCTCTTGTCCTCTGCATTAGTGACTGCTGTGGAAAACAAGGCACTGAAATGATTTTGTCACAAAAACAGCTGCATGTCAATCTTCAGTCACTGTTGGACAAAACCACTTGTTATGTGCACCCACTAATCACTTTTGAGATTATTTTACAAGGGTATGTGCGGTTGAAGAAAGCTATTTGAAAAGCAGCTGTGAAAGGTGCTGCATGTAAAGCCACATCATACCTACAAAAAAAATTTAAAAGCTAGGCAAATGATGAGTACTTAAGTGAAGTCTGTGTGCCAGAAACCTGAATCTCTTTGTCTTAGAAGTTGCACAGACTCTGGGAAAATACAATCCTTGGTCTTTCCTACAACCCCAATTACATGTGATGACTGTCCAGAATGCAGCCCAGCTTTACAGTGCTTCAGGTTCCAGGGGCCCAAGTCTTGGTGTGGGGGCAGAGGGAGGAACCTGTCATGTAGAACACTAATATTGGCAGAACACTAATATTTCAAAAAGTAGAATCTCAGACTGGTCTGGGTTGGAAGGAACCTTAAAGCTCATCCAGTTCCACCCCCCTGCCATGGGCAGGGACACCTTCCACTAGACCAAGTTGCTCCAAGCCCTGTCCAACCTGACCTTGGAACACTGCCAGGGATGGGGCAGTGGCCTCCTCTGCACTCGCTCCAACAGCTCCACATCCCTCTTGTGTTGTTGCCCCAGAGCTGGATGCATGGGGGGTCTTCCCCAGAGCACAGTAAAGGGGAGAATCCCCTCCCTCAACCTGCTGCTCAGGCTCTTAGGGATGCAGCCTAGCACAAGGAGGGGTTCTGGGCTGAAGCACGCACTGAAGCCTGGTGATGGTGAGCAAATAACCTCCAACTAGCCCCTGCATTAGCCCCACAGCCGAGTTCAGCGTGCAAGTGTTGCCAAAGTCACACTACAGACTGTGCCCTCTGGAGAGCCACTTGGACAGATGATAGGAAAAGCTTGGTGGAGTTACCAGCATTTGGGCTCTTTCTCCCCTCCTGTACATGCATTCAGAGCTGAACATTAGGTGTCTCTGTTCACTAAAAATTGGTCCCACAGAGACTTCTCTACCAATTCAAGAGCTTGTCTGCCATCATCCGCACACAGTAAGTGTGGACAGGGCTGGGAGAGCTAAGCTCCTGGCTAACAGAGTCTAATGTCCTCACCCTTCCTTTACCTGCTGAGCCAGGAGGAGGCAAGCAAGGCCTGGAAGGGGCTGCCCTGAGGCTGCTCCCTAGACTGAGGCACCTGACTCACATGATAAAAGTGATCCAAAACCAGGCTTTGTATCTACAGTCTCTGCTCCAGAGGCAACAACCAGGACCTTCTCTACTTCATTACTAAAGCAAAGGTTATGTTGTGCAGCATACAGCAGCCAGCCTTTGCTAGATGTAGAATATGGCACTGATTTCACTAGTGCTTTTGTTCAAGGTTGTGCCCAAGCTAAACTAGTCTGGTTGAGAGGCCAGGTGGCTCCTGGTGCTGGCACTCAGAGGGCTTCCAGGCCTCCCCCTCCTGTCTCTGCTGCTGCTCTTGGTAGACCTGCTGTACACAGAATGTAACCTATAAATCACTGCTGAAAGCTTTGATTTGGTTGTAGGTTAAAAAGAAGATGCATTTAAGTGGGAACTGGACCAGACCCCTAGAGCTCTCACTCTAGCAATTACGAGACTACAGTAAGATGAAATGGCACTGCCACAGCTCACAGGCTTTGATTCCCTTAACACCCCTGTATTCGTGTTATGATCCAACTGCTGATGACCATTACTTGTTTTTCTGAACACGGCTCTTCAGAGCAAAAGTCACAGCCAAAACCAAAGTAGACGTACCCCAACAAAAATTTCTGAAACCACTCTTCTTCTTCATCTCTGAGGGCGTGGATCCAAGAGTCTCACTGTTCTGCATTTATTCAGCGCTCTCAGAAGAGTCTTGCTCAGAGCTTGCCAGCTGGAGGTCAACAGTCCCCAACATAACAGAAAAGCTGCCTTTCTGGAACAATGTCTGAAGCTGTTCAGAGGCACCATAGTAAGATTTGGATTTGTAACCTCAGAAACAGTATTTTATTGGAAGTCAACAGATAAAATAGAAGTATTAACAGTTGAAGTTAGCAAACACTAACTTAACATGGGGTGTAATCAATTTATAGGTAATGGGTGTGTAAGAACCTTGATAACCAAAGCACTGGGTAACCTATTTAGCAGCACCACTTCTCTGCAAATTTACTGATTTAAAACTTCAGTGGATGCAATTCTGTTCAATATAACATTAAAACAGTGAAATAATCTCATGAGCTACAGTTCTACTGAGCCACGTTCTGCCTCAATTTACATAAAATTCATTAACACAATCAAGACAGAAATCTGTTTAATCTTTTTAAAGTTAAAAACTGGATTTAGAGCCTAGTCTAACCGTAGTTTGATAGAAAATGCTTGTACTAGATATCCTCATCTAGCCCAGTATAGGCTACATGATCTAAAGCAACCTGCATAAAAATGATTGACACAACATGCAGGAATTTAAACCAGCACTGTTCGATCATATTCAGAGGTTTCTTCAGAAATCTGTTTTCAATTTCAACTTGCTGTTGTTCATCTCCAAGAACTTCATACATTCCAAAGCAGTGTCTTCGATGGATTTAGATGAGCCAGTAAGATTTGCTGCAAAGTAAGGCATAACACCTGATGTCACTTGATTGAAGTAACATACCTGTTTAAACAAAAATACATGAAACTAAAAAGCATACGGATTGTAATAGTTGGACAATGTTTCAGAGGCTAAATGAATATAGAAGTTTTTATGGATGTGAATAGAAACACAGAGTGCTTCTGAAACTGAAGGCAATAATTATCAAAAAGAATATGTCTTTTTTACAGTACTTTAGTGATCTCAGTGTCCTCACTACTGACAGGTCCTCAAGCATTTGTAGGTAAATGCACCCAGCAGTGCAGCAAGAAACATTCTGTGTAACCTGTTAAATAGATGTGCTTTATGAACAAAGCTGTACCCTGAGAAAAGAATCCTGGCTACTGAGAGTTTCTGAATGTTTTCAGAAACTTACTTCCATCAATGGAAGTTACCACTTTCCCACAGAAAATAACATTGGTATAGAGATGGGACTCAGGTCACATAATTACTTTCATGTCAAAGTTAAAGTTAAGCATTTAATCTCAACTGGTTCATTGATCTTCTGCAGCCAAAAAAGAAATGGCCAGCACCAGAGACCAGTTTAATGCACACCTTCTAGAAGTGTATTTTAGGGTGGGATGACTGCCCAACTGGAGGTACCCGGACATCTCTAGTTTAGGTTTCATTCCTAACATTCAGATTGGCCAAAGTTGTGCAAGACAGATTTCACTTCGTGGAATAAAAAATGTGTTAATAGCCAGACTGAACTCTGGCTATTAACTCTTTTTTGTTGTTGTTGTTGTATTGCTGATTCTGTTCCAGACTGCTAGCAAAAATATGACTATGTGCACATGTAATATTGCAGGAAAGGAGACACAGCTGAGGTCTGCAGAACCACTCACTGTACAGGAGCTATCGCTGTCACTGTAGATCTGGAATCCAGCACAGAGGATTTCACTTCTCTGGTAATCTGAAGAAGGTGGCATAGACGTGAGGGTAACTGACTTCACAGCTACTATGTAAGGTTCACTGCAGGGCAAGGGGAAGAATCAAACACTTCTTCAAGAAGATGTTTAAAAAGATACATGGAAATGAGTACAGAGTATGCATGGTTATACCATAGATGTCATTTTCATATGAAGGCAAATAAGCTTCAGTATTCTTAAAGATATATCTGAAAAAATTCAATTTTGAGTCTTGTGAAGGCTTTACCATAGCCTCCCACAAGGGAAACTTCTGTGGAAAGCCACAGAACAATCATCCACATATAACACCTCTATTTTTTAATTTGTCCTGCTCTCCCCAACCCACATTTACAGAATCAGGGCCATGGAGCAACCCTTACTGAGATGCTTTACAGTGTGGCCCCAGCAAAGGCAGACAGGATTCAGTTTCCAGATGTATGGGGCAAAAAAAGCAAACACAGTTCACAATACTGAATTTTAGAAGCAATATTCTGTTAAAATGAAGAATTACTAATATAAGAAATTGAGACAATAGGAAATTACACCAGATGGTCCCATTTATCATTTTTCATTATAAAGGAACAAAAGGAAATCTAATGGGGAAAAAAAATCTATGTATCTTAAACTGATCAAGGGGCTTTTTCAACCAAATACAGCAGCAAAATTTACAGATACAATAAATGTGTCACACCATGGTTTCAAGAAGGGCCAATCACTTCCTTGAGTAAGAAAATCTTCAGAATTACCTTAAATGGGATTACAAAGGAGCCACTTAAACAGACAAACTCCCACTTATGTGCTTCAGCACGCTGACAGGCCCTCTGGGGCAGGCCTTTTTCCAAACTGCTTGTTTGGAATTCTGGCCTATTTTCCCTCATGATAGAAGAGTCATTATCAAAAAAGCAATTCTGGACTACACTACAAATTTCTGATGTTCTGAATTTACTTCATTGCACCTTCATGTTGCAAAACAAATCTGATTTCTTAGAAAAAATAAAATCTTTGCTTCCCTACAGCAGGCCCAGGTAAAGGTCAACAGTAATCAAAACTGAGACTCCAAAGTGCTCACAGTTAAACCTGAAACTGCATACTCACCTTGGCTTAAAGGGCTGCCTCTGAGACACAAGAACCACAAAGTCTCTGGGTTTATGGCCAGTCATAGGTGGAGAAGTAACATAATATATTTTGTCATCTTCATTCACAGCCTGCAGGACCTTGCAAGTTCTGCAAATACATTTAACACACACATGCAGACCCTGATGTATGCAACATCATCTTCTGCAGAAAACACCATACATACATATATTCCATCCTAACAATAAGCCTATAATTTTCATGTTCAGGCAGCAAAGAAGAGGAGGGAACACAGAGTGGAAAATTGAGGTTTTTCACACCACCTCATTCATTTGACACCACTTCTCTATCCCACAAAATTGTTAAAAAGTGCTGCAAGGTACTGGAGTAATGTCTTAACAGCGTACCTTTTGCACGCTGTTTGGAATGGCATCATCTTCCAAGCTGTAATGCACTTGCTGAGTAACCAAGTATCACCCATCTGACACACCACAGGAAAGACAGTCGTAAAATTTTATTCAGAGTTGTGTTCTACTTGGTTCAGACAGGACCACTCTTTCACTGTCTTTGGAAGTACTGACCACTATCTCTTGAGTTTTCACTTCAACGAAAAATCGGAGTTTTCCTATATATATTTCATCTCTGCAATAACCACTGGCTAAGCCAGTACTCCATTTTCACCAGTCAATCAGGCTTCATGGTAGTCATATGAAAGCTGAAATTTTTGGCTGTAGATATGGATAGTCAGCTTAGTATTTCATCGTATTTCATTTGTTACAAGCTATAAATGCAGCAGAGTGTAAATTTTCAAATATCCCCATGCTTTCACTATCACCCTCTGATAAAAATCTTTCAGGGCAAAATGACTAATAGAAAAAAACATTTTCATTTAAGACAATATTCAGTAAATATGATTAGTATTATCAGTTCATTTCTAGTCATTATTCTATACCATATAAAGCAAATAAAAAATCTCAAACACCCTTTACAGCAATTCTGAAACCCATTTCAATTCAGATAATCTTTACATGATATTACTTTTCTTGAAATATGCATTTTGAAGAACTCAGTTTCTTGATTTCTCACTTTGACTGTATGAAGCTGAGCATCAGTGTCCCAGACATTAACATGAAGTAGTCCACAGCTTTGCCTTACTTCTTAGAGAGCATGCACAATATATCCACCTCAAATTACAGGCAATTTACTACAGTTAAACCATTTAACATACACATATCTAGGCACAGAACTGTGTTCATTTTCAAAAAGGGTGACCTCTGCTGCAGCTCTTTCTTTCATCAGTCCAGGGCAACTGTGTTTTAAATTTGATTAAGAAGAAATCAGATTTTATTTTTAAGGTTAAGCTCCCCCAATCCATACTCTGACTAATTAATCTTTAATGTCAACTTCTTACAGCAATTTCTTCTTAATTATGTAGCAAAGTCTCAACATCTCAAAAATATTTGTCTCAGAAAAGGTTAGCTGTCAGTGGATTAGAATAGTCTTAAATTCAAAAGGTAAGTTCTTACAAGAAATGTTTGTCCCATTGTAAGCGTAATGTGAAGTCAGACAAAAGAGAGAAAGCTAGATGTGATGGTATCTTCACTTGCATTTCAACTTTGAGTGACAACATTGCACCCTCCTCATGAGTCCATATTTTTATCTGGAAAAGTGTGCAATATATTAGAACCAAAGAATGATTACTATAAATGCTTTAACACTTATAAATGTTACACATTTATGACTTACGCAGATTTTCTCAGTAGTACCTATGAAACTATATGTGGCAGGTGAAATGCAGACATGCAGTTTTACATTAAGATACAGCACAATGTAAAATCATATACACTGATAGCATAATGACATCACAGACTTATAATTACACCTGGTTAGGGAGAGCTGAATTAGCTTGCAAGTGGAACCAAATGAACTAGAGGCCAGTATGACCTCTTTTTCACACTATGCATTTACAGTCTCTATACCCTTTACGCTGCAGGCAACTTTAAAAAATTAAGTTATTATCAGTGTAATTTTTTTTTTTTTCTATCAGGACACAAAGATGTCGTCACTTTCATATACAACAGCAGATCCACTTAGGAAGGGAGATAAAAGCCTCTTCTCATCTTTGCTACAGGAAGTCTCCTCATAGGGGGTTCAGTTCACTAACTCCAAAAGCTAATGGGGCAAGCTGAGGATCCCGTGCAGTTCGTTTTGTGAATCTGGCATCAGTGACTGATGACAGGAGATTGGACTTTTCATACCAGAGCAAGTCAGTATCAGTCCAGAATTCTATTGTTTTCTTAACCTGGCCCTTGAGCCAGGTTGAGTTACAGAAATACAGCATGAATACGGGCAAGCAAGGAAAGGTAATATGCAATTTATTAGGAAGGAATTCCATTCAATTTATGTAAGCTATCTAGAAGTGTTGGTCACTTAGAGCTTTCCAGAAATTTGAAACTTCAGACTAGAATCCACTGGATGTGGCACTGGTGAGCAGGAGCAATCTGGAGTGAGGCCACACTATCGAGACGAGCACCCCTGCAGTATGTGTGAGAATTAATCAAAATAAGACAAACCAAGCAACTGTCCCACCTGCCATCTGGATTTTGGAACATATCCAGCAATCCTGTGCATTGCAGCTTTGAGGAGCTTATCTAGAAACATCCAAGCAGGAACATATTTTTACAAAAGCACTTTCCAAGCTTAAAAGGGGTAATTTTAGATGACAGATGGATGACCTCCTTGATCCACCTCTCCAACCTATGCAGTTCAGTAGCTTGTCTTTAATAAGTAATTTGTAGAGTTCAGCTACTTCAGCTCCCTTTTACATGCAAATTAGTCACACATTGGCCTACACCCTCTTCCCCTAAAAAGATTCAACAATTCTCTTTCCAAAAGACTTCCCTCCCCATTCCCCCCAACCCCTTCCCTATTCTTTACTGTGATGAAGAGCACCTACAGTTAAGGATATATTGAAAAACTACTTCAAAACACAGTTTTGCCTCTCTTGTCCCACACTTGCAGTGTCTTGTCTTGATTATTTTGGGTCTGTTGCTAGTCATATGCCTAAACCCTAACACAGAGAATGCAAAATTAATAACCTGTACATAACAATCACACACAATCATTGCAAAAGAAGGGCTTGGTATGTGTCATAAGCCCTATATAACGGAACAAGTTGAGCAGAAAAGACTGCTCAGAATTAGTGGACTTTAGTCCAAATTAGAATTTGATGTTCTGATGATGCGATGTGCTAAATTGTTTCCCAAATCCTAGGAAGTTTAAAAGATTTTCATTTCTAAGTGATATAAAATTAGTAAGTTTCATCATCTCTTTTTTTTTTTTTTTTTTTTTTTGCTATATATCTTTTGGTTAATGGAGCATTTGTGCAACAAAGAATTTGTGTGTTTTCATATCTTCATGTCTTGGCATAGGGAAAAAAAACCAGCATAACCCAGCAAGCACCTTGCTGAAGTAAAGTCTGGCACATAGCAGAAGGCCTGAGAGCTTTAGTAACCAGCTACAGGATGCATGAATCAATCCTGCTCTAAGGCATAGAAAGGAAATCATGTTTTAGGAGCCTTCTCCTAAGGAAAACAGTATGTGCAGCTGCTAAAACATCTCCCTGCAAAATGAACACTGGTAAGGCTATATTGTTACTATATGCCTACAAGTCTTGTGGCTCCATGTCAAAGTGCCACCTTCTACCTTCAAAAGTTGTCAATCAAATTGGGGTCCTTCTAGTTCCCTGGAAAAGGGAACAAATCCTCAGCATATACAGAAACACACACTACTTTGTAAAACCTACTTACTATAATATTTCATCTCAAATATAGTTCAGTCTAATGTCCTTGACAGTCTCCTCTGCTATAGTATGACTGCCTTCAGGCAGAGCATTGACCAGCACTACTACCAGATTCCTACTATTTTTGATCTCAGCCCCTCCCCAAGAAACTATTTAATGGAACTGAAGAGGTCTGTTTGAGTGGACATACTGCTATGCATGTCTGTAAGAGAAGGATAAGTAGTTTTCTGTGTCTACACCACTGTACACACCAAAGATGAGGATCAAGACCTGCTGCATGAGTGCAGAGGACTTAAGAGTGGTAGGATGCATATGTGCTGGTCTGCAGTGTTTAAGGAAAGATTCTGAGCTAGGTGTATCCCCCTTGTGCTTGTGTTTGCAAAAGTGACAAAAGTGAGCATGAAATGGTGATAAGTGCACCAAACTAACAGAAGCCAAGTGAGTTTCATTAACCAAAGCTGTCAGAAACCCCTCCTTGGAGCTGCATCTATGCCAGCATTTAGGGATTCAAGCATGTATCTAAATTCAACTGGAGGAGCTGTGTGTGTAGATGAAGTTCAGGATTGGTTTCACTCACTTTCTGTATCAAAAAGCAAATCTAATCCACACTGTATGTTAACTTAGAGGTAAACATGAAGTTACATATGGCAAGAAATATACCCTCTGCCTACTGCTGACATCCATCCACACTTTGTCAGCAGTTTACTTTTTGCCTACAAGTAGATGTTAATAAGAAAGAAGACTTACTAATGGAATAAATTGTATGCAACAACTGAAGTGGCCTACAATCATGTAACCAAAAGTATGGTTTGCTATCACTTCTGACTGCATATATCCTGTGTATATGCAGTCGGCATATTTCCCAGGAAAAAAAAAGAAGAAAAGCAGTGCGCTGCCCTGGATCCCTGACACTTCTTAAAGGAGTATCTCATGTCTGACAATGCCAGATTATTCAGAAAGGTGCAGAAGAATAGGAACAGATGGTTAGTCTTCACCCATTGACAGCACCAGTGTGATTTCCACCTTAACCATCTAAAATGGGTTAAATCATGACACCATCCTACATCCTGCCTGATTTTGCTGGATTTAAGATAATTCAATTAGATGAAAGGACAGCTAGAAAAAGCTACTCGAGATTTTTCACTGAGTCCCAAGTAGCTCAGAAGCAGACTTTACTGTTAGGACTATTTTTTATGATACCCCAAAAAGGGGAGAGAGAAAGTTCCACACTTCAGTAATACTGGAAGGTACCTGGTGGCTTGCTGAGAGAAATGACATCATGCTGTTTTAAAATGTCATCCAGAATGTGCATGGGGTTTGGTTTTTTTTGTATGAAGCAATTTTTTCACAAGATTTAATGCTGTTTGTATTACAGGCTTCAAGCATTTGCTGTTAAGAAGGAAATAAACTGAGATTATGACACTGCCAGTGAATGCAGAAAGGAAGTTTCACACAGATAATAACACAGTCTTAGCAGAAGCTTGAAAGTAACACTCAATTTTTCATTCTGCTTGTTGAAGCTTGCTTTTTTTTTGAGGATGAGTGCTGTCTGTCATTTATTTGTCACAACAGGATTTACTGAAACAACCTACACACAGAACTGGTGGATTTGCCATCACTGGAATTCCTTATGAATTATATGTATCGTCTTATTCAAGTAGCTTACTGACTAGATGCAATAATCAGTAAGTGAAGTTTCATAACCTGTGAGATGCAGGAGGACAGACTTGAAGATATAACAGTTTTTTCTTGTCCCGAAACACCTCTGAATCTACATGATCTCAATCTGCCAGTCACTAACCATACTTCAGAAACCAAACTTTAACAGGTATCCCTCAATAGTTTGGGAAACATGCACTGCAATTAAGTTAAAATAATTTTCCCAGCTAAATTATCTTGCTACTGATTTTCTTAACAGCATCTTCCTATCTTAAAACTGGCTCATGTAAGATTCTTTACTGATTTTGAGTTTACAACACTGATCAATTAATAGGGAGGTGCTTTGCTTTTAGGCTTCTGTAGTTTTTTAACTGAAAAAGGACAGAAGTATCTGGAAGGAAAAATGTGCACAGAAAAAGTCAAGTGGACAGGACAAGGGGGAATGGCTCTAACCTGACAGAGGAGAGATTGAGATGAGATCTCAGGCAGAAGTTCTTCCCTGTGAGGGTGGTGAGGCCCTGGCACAGGTTGCCCAGAAAAGCTGTGGCTGCCCCATCTCTGGGGCAGGTTGGACGGGGCTTGGAGCAACCTGGTCTAGTGGAAGGTGTCCCTACCCATGGCGGGGGCTTGCAACTGGATGACCTTTAAGGTCCCTTCCAACCCAAACCAGTCTGGGATTTTGTGATTCTACTGAGAAGACAGGGACTGAAAAATATGGTATATAAATTCCTGCCACCTGCCCACAGGGAGTGTCCACTTGGAACTATCACCAAATAATGCCTGCTACTTAGAAGTATCTCCCATGCTGCGAAGTTGGTAAAGACAGTATATAACAGGGTGCTGCACAAAATTTATGTATCACAGTCACATGAGAAGCACCATAGATCATCAACAGCACTGACTCATCAAAGATAGACGTCTAAGTTTGGTGCTTCAGTGGAATCAAACCATCTGGCAAAACCAAACTGCAAAACCAAGCATGTCAGTTGTGGCAAAGAAAATGCCTCACAAAAATGAGATACGAGTTTGTTTGCGCTTTTACACTCTCCTTGAGTGCTGCTCAACAACCACAACTGATCAGCTGCCTGCAAGTCTGCCTTTCTGCAATTCAAGGCCTTGTGTTCACCAGCCATTGAGACCATCTTAGAACTCCATGGTACTTCCAATTTGCACTGTGTTCTGGACAACCAGAAATTGCTTTGCAACGTTTCCAGTAACCTCGGGGAGTTTTGGTTTTCAGCCCTAGTCACAGTACTAAATAAACACTGTCAAAAAAAAAAAAAGTAAAATGTTGCTTTTCTCCACCCACCTCTTATGGTGAAACATAACATGGCTATATAGCTATCCACAATTATGCACTTACATCATCCACTGTACTGGTTACTTCCCATCCTTGTTTTGCTGCTAGGTGTGTCAGTGCAGCTATATTGCTGTAACTCATATATGCCTGTAAATCATAGAATCATAGAATAGTTAGGGTTGGAAACGACCTTAAGATCATCTAGTTCCAACCCCCCTGCAGTGGGCAGGGACAAAGTAAGATACCTTTCTGAAAATAAAGGAACAAAGTTACATTTCACTGAACACTGCAGAAATAAGGTGTTCTTTTTCTATCATTACCCTTCAATGGCAAACAAATATATATTGGCCCAAAAGTGTTCCTTCCAGAAAACGCAGTCCAGTGTTTCTGAATTAAATACTTTCAATAGCTAGATTATGAGCTTACATTGCTGTTGGCCAAATAGCCCTAATTAAACAACAAAATACTACTTTTGGCTTCTCCAATTATAAAACAGTGCAGAGAAACTGTGACGCCCAGTGAGATAATACAGGTATTCCTCTCAGACCACTAAATTAATGGTTTCGTCCATCTTCCTCCTCAGGAATTAAAAACTACTAGAAAATTAACCTCTTCATTGTGATCTAGCTGTGGTCTATCTTGGCAATTGCTTTACACAGCATGCTCAGAGCAGAAAAAGTGCAAATATATTCATTATTTATGCTTGACTACAGTGGATAGAGTTCTCATTTAACCACTGTGTAAAGAAAATACAGCCTTAGAGTCTTTAATGACAGGTTTTAATATTAAAAAAAAATCTTAAGTAAGCTTTTTTTATCATTGTGTCTGTATTTATATTTTTTTGTTTGCAGAAAAGAAATGCTGCTTCAAACAGCAGAGATGTCACTGTTAACAGCAAATCACTTCCTGCATGATAATCCTTTTTTTTTTTTTTTTGGTGTTGTGTAATGGAAAAAGACCAGGTAAAACTGCTGGGAGCCACTGAGACCTTAAATGCAATGAAAACTTAACCACAAAAATCTGGCACTGAAAAAAGCCTTTAGGGTGTCTGTAAGTCCACCTAAATTCAGGTTTCAGGTTCATCACTACTGACTGCATATTTACACAGTTTCACTATTAATCTGTCTGTTGGTTTGTCTCTGCTCCACCTTTTAGCATTTACTAAATGGTCTTTGCACAGCAATTGAGAAAGTCAGTGGCTGGATAAAGCAAAAAAAGACAAAAAAAAAGGAAAACCACCAAAAAAAAAACCAAGAAACTAATTCCTCCACAGGAGAATTCAGCTTTTTAAAAGCTGGAAACACTGGGACATAAATCTGTAGGAGACCTTACAGCTTGGCTGCTTAAGGGAGCACTTGCTAAGAGTCTATCTTAAAGCCATTTTTAATGATTTGTATGAAATTTACTCTTAAATCAATAGTGAAGGATTTTATTTTTTTTTCAAGAGGGAAAAAAAAAGAAAGTTGATTTTATTACAAATCGATCCATTCTTCTATGACTATCTTAACACTTAAGTACAGACAGTCCACTTTGGAAACTGGTAGGTACAAGTGTTATACATGCCTAAAAGTATACAAATACACCATTTTATGCAACCAGACAATAGGACACGATCTACAGATTACCTGGTTGCTTTTCTCCCAGAGATCAGAAGGTTTGTCTACTTTAGCAGATAGTATACATTTTCTAAAACAAAAGAAAAATTATAGCATGAATGGTTCTTTACACTTTCTTTCTACATATGCTAGAAACAATCAGTTCTACAGGCTGAAGCATCTTCTAAATCTTTTACAGGTATTTTATCAATTTTCAGTTGCAAGACAGGTTTGCAATAACTCCTTTTTCTTCCCAAGAAACACAGGGAAACAAAAAAACTAAAAAGCAAAGTATTTTTGAGACAAGTAACCTCTGATAGTTTCAATGCAACTTCGGCAAAACTGGTCAGAAAGTTAAGCACCATAATAGTTATGTTTGAGGAGACTTTCACTATTAAACAAATGATTACTTTTTTAGAGGATACATTAAAAAACTTTTCAAAATCAAATTCTATTTGTAACTCAACTATATACCTGAATATACCTGATTAGTTGAATTCTCCTTCTGGCAATAGCTCCAAGGTATCGCCTCATACCATCCTTTACAAAAAGTAAACCAGACAGTAACACATTGATTATTTTAGGACACAGTCTAAAAAAAAAGACAACTAAAAATTATTTCTTACAGATGGACAAATGCCAGAGAGGTATTACAAATAAATAACATACTCTGTATATTGGCCTTTACCCAGATTCGCCTGAGCAAGTTGTTTTCCTCTGACTTTACAATATTCCCTTAAATTTGCACCAACAATCCAATAAAAAAGTTGTAGCACAGTAGCACGTTCCTAGCACATTTAACACAGTGGCAGCTGGGCAGTGCACCATACTTATTCTGCACTTTCTAAATGTGCCATCTGTACAAACAGATGTGATTTGCCTACTCAGGTGGCAGGTCTTCCCTTGTTATTATTCTGCACCAGTGGATGTTTTTTTGAAGCACTGAAGCAACCTAAGAACATACATCATAACAAACTGCATTAAAAGCTCATAGGACTTGTTATCTAGAAGGACATGCCACTTCAAAAAGCTTCTTTTAATCAGCTTTTAAGAGCTGACATGTAGCTTCTGGAATAAGAAGAATCTCCAGATTAGTGCATCCCAGCCTTCTTTAAACTACATGATGAATTTTGAAAACATCTCTTGCCTGTTTGGTAGAACTCTGCCATACCAGCTGTCACTGAAGACCACTGAAAGTTTAAACTACCTTGAGCACATACTAATTTTCCAAGATTTGTCTTCTTTGCTGTAAACAAATGTGCGTGCATGTTCTTACTTTCATGTTTGTGGATGCCGCTCTAGGCAGGTCTTTAGGGAAGCACTATGTTTCTGACAGAAGCTAAACTGCTATGGCTTGTTTTCTTTGTTTCTTTAAGAGGAAGTGTCAGTTCTCCCTCTTTGAACACGATGTAATGGGCGGTAATGAACCTTACTGACTCAGCTAGTGCACAGGACACCTGCATTTATTTGTCCAGTTGCCATCCCATAAACTGCAAGTTCACTGATGCTGAATAATCATTTCATTTCTGTCTGTGCTGGCTCTCTAAAAATTATGTAACTGGAGCAGTAAGGTTAATGACAGGTGACATCACAGCAAATAGTATTCAAACTGCTCTTAGTGCTTCATGAATCACTTTCAGGGAAACACATGCTGAGGTCTCCATGTCAAAGGAACTGGAAAGCCTACCCACATCATGGGATTTGACTCCTACAGATTTGCATATTAATTCTATTTCTCACCTTCATTAAGGGTTTATAAAAATAACTTTTGTTCACTAAACACTTAGGAGTTTCATCTACAGTCAGTGGAGGCTGCACAAGACAGCTATTGACAGGTACAAAAACCTGCAAAATAGCAGATTCTTCTTCCCTGTCCATTAACTACAGAACTTATAATGGAGGGTAGTGCCCCTCCACCATACCTCTCAGTTTTGGATGACTGAAGTTAACAATGAAAAATCGCTCACTCAAAGACAAACATTTCATTTAGAGGATTTTTTTTCTTTGAGAAAATTTTAGTGCCCTGTTTAGTCCTCCATTTTTCCAGCAAGGAAAATGCATGCCACACAGTGGCTGGCTGTGACATGCAGTGTTCTAGGTTTGACCACATAATCTCATAGAATCATAGAATCAACTAGGTTGGAAAAGACCTTTAAGATCATGAAGTCCAATCATCATGTATGCATTCGTCCTATTCCTGAGGATGAGAGCTGACCTGTGTAGTAGGTTTGATTCTGGGGAGGGTGAGCAACTCTCCACTGTCATTCACAGCGTTAAAAATGAGAAATGCGCTGTTAATGTGCCGTGGCTGGTTCTTGATCCATTCTTCACAGTTATAAGCCTCGACACGGACACCAACCTCCACACTGAAATAGAAGTTTAAATTAAACTACTACAAGTGATGCAGAAGTAGCTCTGAGACATACTAAAAGGGCTGCTGGATACCTTTCTCTAAGAGGGAGGCCTGACTCAAATAGCTTCTGTAGCATACAAAATAAATTAGTCTGGACAGAAACATTTCAGAAATAAAATAATAGGTGGCACTAGCTTGAATTAAATGACAAAATATGACCACCAGTAAGCATACTGTGAGAACAGACAGCAAAAGTGAACAGGATGATACTGATTTGACATTCAGCAGAAGCATGGTATGAAGGCAATTAATTCCCTGCTAGCATTCAGTGGGGCCAAATGCACTTATAAAGAAAACAGGCACAGAACAGCAATGCCAGGGCAACATTTCCCCCTTGTACAGAATTTGGAGGACAAATTACTTTAGCTTCTGCCTTCTTGCGGCTTGTCTTGCTACACCTTTTGCAACTTCTGAACATGTTCTCCTGCTGGGACAGGGTTTCCATAAGATGTGTCACAGCCCTGGCATAACCTAAGAGTCTGTTGGCCCAAAGCCATGCTGTAGGTGGGGAAACAGCCTATCAGATAAGTGCTATCCTGTTGTCAAAGGTTAGAGGAGAGTAATTCTCTATAAGGCAAACACGAGAGTAGCCCTACTTTTGTAGAGAAGGTAGCACATGCATGGGAAAATTACAGTAACCATTAGCAAGAAGGCTCTCTGCACTATGGGTCAACAGCCACACCACTAAATTCCAGGACCAGGCATTCAGTGTGCTAAAATCTCTGTTTCATGGTTACAGTGACCATATACTCAAATAAAGATAAAATTTCAGCATGGGCTGCAGCCACTTATTCCAAACTGCAACTGGCAAAGCCTCAACTTTGTGTACACTCAAACCAACACTGGAAAGAAATAAACAAAATAAAGCCTGTGTTTTTCTAGCAATAAGTAGAACCTAGATCTGTAAACAGATGTCAAGACAAGAAGATCCTGGAAGCAAGCTTGAGTCTTACGAAGAAACAAAGCTGTGGGATCAACTCATCTCTTGAAAATCCCTGAATTTCAAAGTTACATTCATGGTCTGAATTGGCAGGATTGGAATTTTTTAACAAACGATCTTTAAATTGAGAGTGAATGTCAGAGAAAAATTTTCAAAACTGACACTGAGAAAAATAAAAAAAAGGCACACACAGACAGTTACAGGTATATCCCTGAAAGCCCCAGCGGAAAAATCATTTATTTAGTAATACAAACCCTACAGATAGCTGCAACCTGAAACACGCATTTAGGCTGGTGCTGGACAAGTCAAGGAAGACAACCAGGTGAGGAGCTTACCTATTCTGAAATGTATTGTTCACAATTGCATTGAAAACAAGGCGGTCACCCACAACGGATGGTCCCCAGAATTTAAACATATTGACTGATTTCAAGACAGGATATGAATGACAAAGGCAGCTGAAAAAGAAAGCAAAAGAGGCAGAGAGCAAAACATACAGTTGCGTTAAAAAACTTCGATGCTAGATTTGAAGTGGTAGTGATTAGAGAAACAAGGTTTGTGCAACCCAGAAGATCACTATATTACTCTGATTTATTCCATAACTCACTGAAATACAGTTAACATGTTCACTCCACGTGCATAAAGTTCCAGCTTCAAATATAATAGTACCATTTATGTCATGCTGTTTCATATTCAACACACTTTACAAACACTGACTATAATTAATTCTTGCTGCTTGATGCTACCTTGTTTTGGAGCCAGATCAGGAATCCGTTACTACAGAGTAACCATTTACTTCACAGAGTTTCGTTAATTTCTATATGACAGCATGGGGAGTAGGATATTGCTCAGTATGTAAAAAAGCCAGATCATAAATCCTTTAAACGATTAAAAGAAACCTGAGCAGAAAGGTTGAGCTCCAGAAAAAATGTTCAAGCAAAATACTGTCAGTCTGTCTATTTAACACTTGTACTGTTTTGCCTGTTTATCAGCCATTTTCTGCTAGCACTATATGAAATAACAATTAAAACCTACTAATGTAACTGTCAAATGCATAGCTGGTTTTGTTGGGGTTTTTTGGTGTTTTTTTTTGTTTTAAACTTTGGTCTGCTTTACTAAATTATGTGCAGTTCACTACTGGTGCTGAGCTGGGAAACACATCTTTGCCTATACATAAGAACATAAGACGTTGAAGTGATCACTTACTGATTCATAAACTGTTGGCTAAGTTTCAAAAGCTGAGGGGACAACAGTGTATTACAAACACACAAATCTTAGTAAGCCTGTTCCCTTTATCCTTCTGATTGCATAGTGTGTCTGCTCAGCTGTCTTATTTCAGACCTAATCCTCCACTGTGCTCAATTATATGTAGTCATATTCAGCTGGGTTGTCCTACTGTATCTCTTTGTACTGCTTGTGAAATAGGCTGTAGCCACTGCGGTAAAACTTTGCATGTCTAGGACAGAAGATCGTCTGCCATGCAAGTACCCTTTCCACAAGTATACTCATAAAGCTGCCCTTTAGTACAGTGGATTAACAGATACACCTGATCAAACCCAGCCACACAGCTACAGAAAAAGTTGTGCTAAAGAAAAACCTTTGCAATAGTGTGTCATCTATACTGGGGAATACCAACAACTCATCACTTCTCTGACCTTCACAGACATTCCAGGAAAAAAGTTAGCAGCACAGATACAGGTTAAGAAAGGGTATGTGGAATTAGGGTCTTGTCTGCATGCTCTCTGGAGTGGGCAAAAATTAGGTTTCTTCAAAAGGAATGCGAGCAGCAGGTTGAGGGAAGGGATTCTCCCCCCTGTTGAGCTCTGCAGAGGACCCCCCTGCAGTCCTGCGTCCAGCTCTGGGGCAACAATACAACAGGGACATGGAACTGTTGAAGCGAGTCCAGAGGAGGCCATGGACTTGCTGCGAGGGCTGGAGCAGCTCTGCTCTGGAGACAGGCTGAGAGAGCTGGGCTGGTTCAGCCTGGAGAAGAGAAGACTCCGTAAGGGGAGACCTCAGAGCAGCTGCCAGTGCCTAAAGGGGCTGCAAGAAACTTGGAGAAGGGCTTTTAACAAGGGCCTTTTGTAGGGATAGGACAAGAGTGAATGGCTTTAACCTGACAGAGGGGAGACTGAGATGAGCTGTTAGGCAGAAGTTCTTCCCTGTGAGGGTTGTGAGGCCCTGGCACAGGTTGCCCAGAGAAACTGTGGCTGCCCCATCCCTGGCAGTGTTCAAGACCAGGTTCGAGAGGGCTTGGAGCAACTTGATCTAGTGGAAAGCATCCTGCCTGTGACAGGCGGATGGAACTGGATGAGCTTTAAGGTGCCTTCCAACCCCAACCATTCCATGATGCTATGATTCTATGATTCAGGGGTTATAAATGTAGTTGAATTCCCAGTCTTTACTGGAATCTCTCTAGATTACATGAGTAGGGAACAATACACAATAATGCCATTTATTTTTGGACTTTGAAAAAACACTGTCCTCATGCATGTGTGCAAAACTCCTCAGTAAGAATCCCATACGCACATCTGAGAATAGATTTTTCATTGTGCAGATCTTAAACTCAAAAATACTGTTTTGTAGCATTCCTACCTTTTAACTCAACTGCACTCTGCAAACTAATGTACCAGAATTCTTAAAAGCACACAATTACCTGTAGCTAACTAACTGACTGGTACATATTTCTAACAGACTAATAGATTTAAATGATTGGCATTTCATTAAATTGCTCCTCTGATTTTAAATGCAAAACAGTGATCTTATCTATAATGTTCACAAGACAGATGCAAACACAGTATTACTGAAAATAAGGGAGGCAAACCCCAGAAATTAGGCCTAAATATTCCAGTTTTCTGGAAGACTACGCCCCAAATACTAATACTGCAAGTGTATGAAACACAAAAGTACAGATTGGAATCAAACTATTAAATATTATTAATATTCAAATGTCTTTATTGCTATCTGCAATATTTTCATCTACTATCCGGCCAAAAAACTGTGGGCAGGAGGGAAGTGGGAGAACTTAAGGGTGAGTAACCTTTAAAACACCCTTAGAAATATATTTGTCAAGCGTCAGCCCTCTAATTGTGCTCCTCCATCGGTTTGTGGCCATAGCAACTCTTAATTGGCACCTTAAAAGGTCAGGTCTAATTGTGAGTGGTCTAACAAAAGGTTTGTATCAAAACTAGCCATTTCTCAAGCATAAAGCACAAAATCTCTGTTTTTAACAAGCCTCTGTCACCAGCCATTACTCCTGAAATTTTCAACATGATGAACAGTGTTTGACATACATTAATTCAAACAAAAATTTTTCAGTACTTGGTTTGCTGATGTTTTCCTTTTCTTTTTGAACCTAAGTGTGACTCTCACTAGATAAAATTAATGAAAAATGAAAACAGATAAATATTTTGGGTCATATTATGGCAAAGATCTGAAACAATCCCTTGGAAGCCAGTACAATTACATACTTGTGTAAGGTCAGTGCATTCTAATATTACAAAAACTAGCTGTTTATCCAACCCCTACAGAAAATCTGTTGTTATCTGTACAACTACTGGCTACAAATCGAAAGTAAATTAATAATGAATGGGAAAGTCATTTAATTATTAAAGTTAAAAAGCGAAAACATATCACAGAATCACAGAATCACAGAATCCTAAGGGTTGGAAGGGACCTCAAAAGATCATCTAGTCCAACCCCCCTGCAAGAGCAGGGTAACCTAGAGTACATCACACAGGAACTCGTCCAGGTGGCCCTTGAATATCTCCAACGTAGGAGACTCCACAACCCCCCTGGGCAACCCGTTCCAGTGCTCTGTCACTCTCACAGTAAAGAAGTTTTTCCTGATTTTCACATGGAGACTCCTATGGTCCAGTTTACACCCATTGCCCCTTGTCCTACCACTGGACATCACTGAAAAAAACCTAGCTCCATCATCCTGACACTCACCCTTTACATATTGGTAAACATTGGTGAGGTCACCCCTCAGTCTCCTCTTCTCCAAGCTAAAGAGTCCCAGCTACCTCAGCCTCTCCTCATAAGAGAGATGTTCCATTCCCTTACTCATCTTTGTGGCTCTGCGCTGGACACTTTCAAGCAATTCCCTGTCCTTCTTGAACTGTGGGGCCCAGAACTGGACACAATATTCCAGATACGGCCTCACCAAGGCAGAGTAGAGGGGGAGGAGAACCTCTCTGGACCTACTAACCACACCCTTTCTAATGCACCCTAGGATGCCATTGGCCTTCTTGGCCACAAGGGCACATTGCTGGCTCATGGTCATCCTCCTATCCACCAGGTCCCTTTCCCCTTCACTACTGTCCAGCAGGTCAGCCCCCAACCTGTACTGGTACATGGGGTTGTTCTTCCCCAGATGCAAGACTCTACACTTGCCCTTGTTGAATTTCATCAAGTTTCTCTCCGCCCAACTCTCCAGCCTGTCCAGGTTTCACTGAATGGCAACACAGCCCATTATCTAACATCCCTGCAGTGAATTAGGTCACTTAGTATGCAAAAAGAATTCAAACTGAAACTCTAGTTTTGCTAACAAAGCAGCTTTGTACAGCATCCAAGAACAAGGAGGGATAAAAACAACGGCTTTATTTCACTGGAAGAGAAATTAAATGATTTTAACTCTAGGCCAAACTGACAAGCAGTAATAGGCAGTGTTAAATACTTCACACTTAATACCTGAAGATGACAAAGCCCTTTAAAAAGCTAAAAATATTACGACCCATAGGATGGGGACTCAGACTGAAAGGTTAAATGACTTGCTGAAGGTTATGCATCCATTCTGTGTGTGCACCAACAAAACAGAACCTGTTTCACTTTTTTTTTCTCTGACTTACGCTTTCTTCTGGCATAAGGATCTGCAGACTAATATTTAGAAGCCTGTTCACTTTTGGGTATCAGTTGATAGAGGGTTTGTACTGGTTTTATCCTGACTTAACAAGTAACCCTATATTTAAAACAATGCATCAACCACCTGGTGGGCAGGCTTCTGTTCTGAGGTCCAATGCTGACTTTCTACTGAGATTCTCAAGAGAAGAACATTGCCTCTTTTGCCTTAGGGCCTCCATGTGTAACAGAAGAGTAACATTTGGCTCCCACAGGGGTGTGGCATGCTGTAGGAACTGTACCACATGATTACTTCAAAGGCCTCCTGCAATCTTAGAAGGAAGAAAAGTCACAAAGGCTTGGGTCTGTATTTTTCATAAAATAAATCCTTATGAAACCCTTAATGTTAAAATCACATCCATTTAGAACCATGTGCGAAGACTATGATATAGAAAAGTACCTTGCTGAAATACTTGCCACTGTTTCCATCCAAGCCATGATCTGGCCGCCAAAAGTGTTTCCATGATGGTTTGCATGAGGAGGCTGAACAAGCTCAATACTCTGTACATGAGTAAGGTCAGTTGAAACTCCATGCTCCTCTTCAAAAGTATCTGAAATATGGCAGCAACATATTAATGAATTATTTCAGCAAGTAACTCTGATAGCCAAGAAGAAAATACCCTGTTACTGAAGGGTGCATTTTGCTTCAGGCAAGACTGAAAAGAATTAAATAAGAAAGGCACAGAAGACCTCTGTTTTTCGCAAGGCTGAAGATTTACTCTCTTCTCCCAAGAGACATAAGTGGTAGGGGATGGTGCACACTGCAGTCTATCACAGCACAGTTATCCTTCCCAGCCCCCCTACAACCTTTCAAGAAGTGGTGTCAGAAGCAGTCACTGTGACGCTTGGTTATCTGCGAATGCAGACAGCCAACAGCCTCTGCATATGCCTGTGATTATTCATGGTTGCTATGCATGACCTCTAATGGATGTTGTCAGAGCGTTTATCACTTGTTCAAATGACTTTCATAGACTTTGACCACCATATATGATGGCCACCTGTGTAAATGTGTCTAATTAAGGTTAGGCGTGATTGTTTCAAAAGATCTTGTGATTACCAGAGACAATACAGGACACATGAGAGTAAGAAGTATGGATTTGAATCAGTAATGCATTTTCTAGTTCCATTTTCAAATGTTTAGCTATACATCCACACTCTAATCTTTTTTTGCAGTTATGTTTTGCAAGATCAGATTCAGACATGTGATGATGCCAATCATTCTAAAGTGTATCTATGTTGATCTGAATTGTACTTTTGACTTTTGCCATAATTAACTGAAGTTATGATTATATGAAAGTGTGGACATATTTGACTAACTCGTACTTTGGACCTACTTAAGTTGTTGCATAAGATCACTCAGAAAAACTTCACTTTCTGGATACGATTTATACCTATTTTGCTACCTGGCAGCCTTTACACACAGTATTTTCTTCTCTCTTTCCCCTGTTTTGCTTGTTCTGTCTCCTTAAGGAGGTAAATTAGTGCTAACAATGATAAGATCCTTCAAGGAAGTTCCTAGACAAGGCAGTGGAAACAAAATCATCAACCTCTGATTTGTCTTTCATGGTATTAAGCTGTTTCCTATGAGGCAGTTACCATGAAGACAAATAACTTGTTTGCTTCTAGCTTCTAGCAAACTTGTTTGTGAGCAAACAAGTCTCTGCAGTTCTAGATAATCTTGTTAAATTGTTACAACTAGAATCTATATTTACAACAGGTTTAGCCCTTCCTCAGTAAAACCACAGGATGTCTGTTGTTTGTATGTGGAGCTATGGCTCAGATTTTCCAAATACCAGCATATTTCTTAACTGCTGTGAATAATTTCTTTTGCAGGGGAGCTCAGCAACTTTTGAGTGCAACTATCTTTCAGAACAGAGGTAAGAAATAAAGACAAACCTGCCTCGTAGCTCAGTTTTTCTAATTTGGTCATGAGGAGTTTAAATTTCTTTTACCTGTTTTGTCCTCCATGTAGTGAAGCTTCTCCTGCTTCTTGGTAACGATTTCACAAGATAAACAGAGTTCTTAGTGCTTTCTTGCAAAGACATAACTCTAAGCCTGAGTGAATTTTATCCTCCTATCGATACTACAACTAGTGTCACAGGACCTTTGCAAAAAGGAAACATAGGAATTCCAACATAGGAATTTTGCAACATTCTGTGTGAGCTGTTAAACCTTACACAGATAACCTACATGAAAATCTGCATTTCACATTTATTTAACACATGCTTAGCCTTCAATCCTGCTTTTTTAAATCTGGAATGTCTGAAAGACAAAGAAATACCACTCTATCAGAATGTCTTACACACCCTCACAAATCTGGCACATGCTTTTCTACATGATACCACAACATCAAAGAACTCTACTCAGGCATTTTGTTTGCTTTTTTCCTCCCTTGCAGCTGCTCGTAAGTCATTTGTTCCATCCTCTATGCTGACCACAGTAATCACCTTCCTTATTACTCTCCTGCATTAGGTTCTGAAAGATCTGTTCATAGCCCAGTCGGATTCTTCTTCTCTCAATAGCCAGGCAGTGCTCCAGGTGGTCTTCTGTAGACAGAAGCTTTACAGGTTCTAATTCAATCTATGCAAACAAACAAACAAAAAAAAGGTTCCAAACACCATAATCATAACAAAGTGCACTTTGAGCTTAAAATGGCATCAGCATTTTCTATAATCTTTTGCTATCAACTGTCCAAGATGACAAGTTCTATTAATACAAACAAGTGCAGAGTTAAAGTTCAAGAGATTCTGCATTATCCTTTCTGAATCACTTGTTAAAACACAGTAACAAAGTTCTTTTAGCTTTTAAATACAAATGCACATGACAGCACATGCAGTTTAAGACAATTCTCACTTAGATAAAAAAAGGAAAAGATCTTGATATGTAGGTTTGACTGCTGATATTTTGTATCAGAAAAATAATCCAGTTGCATTAATCAGCCGTATAGTCTATGGCAAAGTGTATCCCAGAGCTGACTCCCACCCAGGACAGAAATAGGTCCCTCTATGGAGAGTAGAAATGCTCTCCATACTCACATTGCCTATTCCACCTATCTTGAGGACCAGTTTTCAAAGAAGTACTCAGGTGCACTAAGATGGAGGAGAAACATGAACACCCAGCACTTGGTGCAGCTCCAGACTACAGTTAGGCCCAAAACTGCTACTTGTGCTCAGATACACACCCTTCTCTTGCGAAGATCAGACCTTCTCCTGTAAGTAAAATTCCCATGTATGTCAGTTCAATAACAAACCCAACCCAAACCTGTACTGGCTTAAGAAAATTATTACATTTAGATAAATATTGCATAGGTGCCACTGAGCAGTCAAGTGTGTGACTTGTCTTCAAGGTCTACCTCAGAAACCTTAAAATAATGCACAAGCACTGCAACATGGGCAAATACAACATTTTGTATCCTGCAGTAGTGCTGCTCATGTTTCTCAAGAAGGCTCTGAGTCTTCGCTCAAGCTCTCTTGCAGCTTCCTTGCCTCCTTTCTGGCCCTTCTCAAGAGCTTCCTAGCTTTTTCCAGACAGCCCCACTAAAAGATTAAGATGGTGAGTGCACACTCTTGCTCTCTACTCAATTTTAGCAACAGTTGCCCAGAAAAGTGGATTTGAAAAAACATTCTTTAATTTCTCCAACACTATAATTTGTGATGGAATTTGAACTGAAGTCTCAAACTCCCTCTGGGGTGTTACTGTCTTAAGCCTAACCTTAATCATCACCAATTTAATCCTGAATTAATTAATTAATTAATCCCTGGAAATTTGGGCAAAAGGTAAATGGGTAAATGGGTTGACGCCACTGATATGATATCAAATCAATAATAAACAATCCTTACTTTATACTATTTTGGTGTTTTCAGGTTAACCAATTTAGCTATTAACCTTTCAGAGACAAGCTGGGCTTTAGCTTTGGTAAAACTGCTCGGTTCTGTCTCTTCAGCAAACTAAGCATGAGAAAGGCCTTTCTCATATGAAAGCTTTAAAAGAACTGTGCCTGCTTGGCACAGCAATGTGAAGGCTAACAGTACCATGACTGATTTCTAAATGTCTCCAGGGAGCCAAACACTGGGGAGAAGAAACATTGGCATGAGAACTAATTAGCATAAATGGCAAAGAATTAATTTAGATTGGAAGCTACCTTAAAAATAATGTCTTTTATGTGAATAGTGATGTCTGAAGTAAAAGATAAAGAAACCGCACCCCAAATACCCTTGAGGTTTCAGAATGTAGATAGATCAGTAACTGAAAAGGAGAGAGACTATGGAGACTCACAAGTATCTCTCTTCCAGTGCTTGCCTCTCTCAGTATTGCAAAGACACTAGTTCTATTATTAGCAAACATGAAACACAAAGTGGAAACAATAAAAAAAGCCTAGGAATTTCGGAACAGAGATGTGGGAAAAAAAGCGTCTCCATAAAGTCTGCACTTCATACTGTTTTCCTATTACTTTTCAGAATATCAGGTATGAACATTTTATTGTGTTTCACAACCAGAAAAGCTGGATTATTTAGCAGAAAGTAACTCAGTCCCAGTAATTTAGCATAGAAGGAAACAGAAGAAATACCTTTCCACCACCAACTGGTTTGGCTACATATGTTGCATATGCCACACTCACAATTTTTTCAACATTAGTCAAAACATCCTGTACCATAACCTTGATGCCAACCTAGAAGGAAGAAGGTAGTGAAGAAGGAGACAAAGTATTTACATCATTGTTAGCTGAATTGAGACAAAATGGTGCAGTCTCTTAAAGAAAAGAACATAAAAGAACTGCGCTGCTACCACTGAGACATCTCTGAACACGTAAGAACATCACAGTATCCACTGAATTCTGAAAAGTGTTTTAGTACAACTGTAGGTATGCTTAGCATCACTTGTAAGATAAAGTAAAAAACAGGAAAGACACTTAGATTTAGTTGTATGGGTCTCTTTCCATTTACATGTGTGCCCTTTGGAGTCCCTGAGATCTGAATGCACAGAGAAGTCTATATAAATGTATAAAACTCAAGGAAACACTTCAAGGTGAAACAGCGTAATTGATCCTGTGTGACACAGGCCTGACATGAATCAAAGCTTCTGACTGTTTTCTAACTTTTAGAACCTTTAAGAATACATCCTCTATGAGATGCACCACTCTATGAACAAGAATTGTGCTTGGGCATAATGCAGAGAAACTGAACCTTAAGGTTCAGTTATGATTTCAAGTAAGTGATTGGGCAATGCATTGCATGCTTGCTACAAAACAAAGAGTATGAACATGCACACACCTGAATATATTTTTGTATCAGAAGTTTCAAAAATACTTAGAACTCCACCTAGCCAGTGGATCCTAGCTCTGACCTAAAGACTGCTTAAAGGTCAACTGCTTTGGACTGGACCAACACCACCTACCCCATCCTGTCCACTACACCTGCCAAATATTTTGAGTCTTCAGAGTCCAGTTTCTATTTTGACACCGATTATTTTACAGGAAACATGCAACTATAATACACATTATGAAAACAGTTTAATCAGGCAGATATTCTTTAGATATCTGCACAAAGCTCCCAGACCCATGCTGCATCCCTCCATTCCTCCCACCTATCTTCTATTCTTTAAATATTGTTAAAATAGTGATGATCTGTTACCTCCATGCTGGTTTTGAATGCTCTGTTCACCTTTGCTTTGATGGTAATAATTTGTCCAACCCTGTTAAGAAAAAGAGCATGGTATGTAATCATGCAGCTTCCTAAGGGCTTGAACCTGCCTCTCTAGGTATTCCTAATAGTGAAGAAAATGTCATTAATCAATCTGTGCCTTCCATCCCATACTGAAAACGCCCTGAAAAAGGTCTAGCTCTGTAATTCACCAGACTTCATTCATGCTCAGTAACAACTTTAGTTGTTCAGAAAACTCTGTAAGCTTAGTATTAGCATTCGTTCTCCTTGCTGATGCCTGTGTGACATCAGGCATGCCTCAGGCCCCACGACCCCCAAGAAATTTTGGGCTACATTCTGCTTTTGGTCAAAGGGACATGTCTGTCTGCAAAACAAGATGTGTCTATCACACAAGATACACTCCTTGTATACTCTCTAGCATACAGATACATGTACATGAAGAAATAATACCTGGAGGAAAGGTGCTCTTTCACATCTTTGAAGGATTGGGAAAGAGGTCACTGCAAGTTTTAGCCAAGAACAGGGCTGAAGCATGTCCCTTCTGTTCTCTTAACAGCACACCTCTGAACAACTACTCTTCCTCATTTACCTACACAGAATCCCCAAACAGAATTGTATCTTTCTACCTAAATAGTATCAAATTTAAATGAGAAACTAATTTATTTCCTTCTGGAATGTCTAAAGTACCTGTTAGTGTTGGTAACAGGCGTGATTCTGAACAGGCAGTGCTGAAAGGGTGGAAAGAAGGCAGTTTCCCCTAAAACTGCCTTATTGAGCACAGCAATAGAAGGACATGATGCACATGGTAAGTCAGAACAACAGACAAGATAACGGCATCAGAGGACCACTGCCTTCAGGGAATTTAGACAGACTGACAGTTGTAAAGATCAGTCCCAGAGTAGGCTAAGTGCAGCTAGCTACATCTGAGTCTTGAAGATATAACTCAGACCACTTGAGTACCTATGAAATAGGCATTTATAGCTAAGGATTTGGCACAGTCATGACCAGGGTTTATATTAAAAAAAACTTTTATCATTTCTCCCTGATTTAATGAATAGGGTTTTGACATATAAAGGTATCTGGCTTTTCTTAAATTGCTTCTCTCTATGCCAGAACTTCAAATGAATTGTTACCAAACACTAGAATGGGGAATAGGAAACCTGCTCCTTTACATTACCAGACAGGAACAACTAATTACATGGAAACTTTCTTCTTGCTCACATTCAAGAACACAAGTGGAAACCTTTGAGTACATGGGGGAGGAAAATGGCTATACAAAAGAAGACCATACAGCAAATATACAGCCCTCATTAGCATCTGAAGAACATATTCAGAAGGAATTGTTCCCTCACTGATTACAAAGAAAAAGCACAACCATTAATACAGTAATTCTAAACTCACAGCTAAGGGAACCACCAGAAAAAGGAGAATGTATTCATAATTGCAACACTGTATTTATGTCTAAGTTTGGAGAAGTTAACATTACAATGTTGTAAAGGCTTTAGAAAGGCTCAAGTCAAAACCCAATCAAGTACCCTGAAACACCTCTGAAGGCTCTGTATTTGTCATAAAACTCCCAAGAGAGAGGACTTCAGTAACACAGCAGTAGCGCTAATGATAAATACGCAGTGAAAAAAAAGGGAATATGCTAACTGGACAACCTGCACGATTAAAAGCAGCATACACCAATAGTGAGAGAGGCCTTCCTTAAGAGAATTCAGAGTCTCTACAGATGCATGCAGGGGATGTCATGGTCCCTGTCAAAAATATCACAATACTGGATTGTCCGTGAAGTCCCATCAGGGACCGCAAAGGTCTCAATCTCAGGCTTACTGGCCTGTAAGTATTCTTCTGTGCAAAGATTGTTTATTTCACCTTTGTCAGTGACACCTCCCTGCTGACCTCTATTCCTCTCTGTGAGAACATTGCATAAGAAAGGTTGAGAGAGGTAAATCTGGGTCTGTCTGACTATGAGAAAACTGCAGGCTGGGAACAACAAAACAAAGCTGGATGTGATCTCACTGGGCCTGAGGCAGTCCTGCAACAAGGCAGGTCTGAACTTCACGGACATCAGACACCCCGACTGACTGGCACCTCCCTGGTGCACAAAGCAGTCTGTGCAGCTGGACTCACATTTTCTGGCAGAAAAGTGTACTCTAGACTCCATGGCCAGATCAGAAAATGAAGATGTCAGAACTGAGATGGCCAGACACTATGATAGTGAAATGTTTTTTCAAATACTTTCAGGAGCTGTTTCAAAATTAAATGGTTTACATTATAACACATATTCTGACTTTGGACAACCTGATTTATTTGGGCATTTAACTAGGTAAGGGCAGAAGTCACAGAACACCATTTACCTACACAGAATCCCTAAACAGATATTCATCTGGCATAAAGCAGAAAGCTTTTAAAATGTAACAGAATGACTGAATATTATTCACATATGGAGCACTAACAAAATTCAAATACATTTAATTTAAAATCAGATATTCTTACTAGCACTGAACTGCTGCACATTAAAACTGCTGCATATTAAAAAAAACAAGGAAGAAGTATTTATTTGTTATTATGGCATAAAATTGAGTTTTGCAATAAAGAGATTTTGTGGAAATATCTGTTTCCATGTCAACCAAAAAGAAATATGTACAGAAGAGTTACAGAACATTTGGTAACCTGAGTTAGGTAAATGAAACCTTGCAGTAGGTAACTTACAAAACATATTTTAATTTAGAGTGAGATACAAGAGCTCTCTTATTTATGCAAGATGTTTGTATAATCAAAATGATCTGGCAAAATTTTGGAAATTACACAGTGAACTACTATCGGAATGTTAGAGATAACCTGAGGCTGAAAAACAATTACCGAAACCACTTCACAGTTACTAGGCTTGTAGCCTGAATTCATGTTAAAAATGAAAAATTGGTACAAGAAGAGGAAGGAGGAATAGAGACATATTGGAAATAAATTTGGAAGGAAAAGTATTTTCATTATACTTTAGGAGATCTGTTCTGCTCTTGGAAACGAGAGAAAACTGCTCTGAAGCTACTGAAGTCTGAAATATTATGCTGGAAATATCATGCCTGAATTCATTTCTAGGACTCTCTGATTACAGTTTTCACAGAGAGGATTTTTTCCCAAGGATAAATAAACACAAAACAAAACAAAACAACAACAACAACAAAAAAACCAGAAATTAATTACATGCAGGACAAACACTTTAATTTTGTAAATATGACCAAAAAACTCTGGAGTTCTAGACTAAGAATGACAATGTTCACTTCTTTGTTACTACTTCTAGTTCTCATCCTAATGGCCACTAGTCTAAAAATCTGCTGTTCAGAACTGTGAGAGGATGTCTGTTTTAAACTCCTGTGCTGCAAACAGTTTTAAATTGACATGAGCTGTACATCCAACAGCCAGCATTGTTTGGTTCAGTCAGGACAACTGCATGCATATTCATCAGTGTAACCCCACTGATGAGATGGCTCATTCCATCTAAGCACTCACTGATTTCCAGATTGCAAGGTGTAAAAATACATGAAACCTACAAAGTGATGGCTTTAAGTTTCTGTAAAGATATGGCTTAGGAATAAATATGCAATTTCCCCTTTCAGTGTCTTTTATCCTTTGGAAAATAATGAAAAATGGTTAAAACAGTAGTCCTGTATTATCTTGTAGACTGCTGTGGTTTAAGCCCAGCTAGCAGCAAGTACCATGCAGCTGCTCTCACTCACTCGCGCTCTGGGTGGGATGGGGAGGAGAATCAGAAGAAGATTAAATCCATGTGTTGAGATGAGAACAGTTTAATAACTAAAATTAAGTAAAATCTAATAATAATAGAAATTATAACAACGATAGAAATATTTATAATAGTAACAGGTGTCCTGGGTTCAGCTGTAACAGTTATTTTTCTCCTTCTTAGTAGCTGCTGCAGTGCTTTCAGCTTTAGTCTGAGAACAATGCTGGTGACACACCAATGTTTTGGTTGTTGCTACGTAATTCTTATACCAATCAAGGACTGTTCAGTCTTTCATGCTCTGCCAGTGCAGAGGGGCACAGGAAGCTGGGAGGAAGCACAGACAGGACACCTGACCCAAACTACCCAAAGGTGTATTCCATACCCCAGCACATCATGCTCAGTATATGGACTGGCAGAACTCACCCAGAAGGCCCAGACAGCTGCTTGGGTCAGGCTGGGTATCAGTCAGCGGGTGGTGAGCAACTGTATTCTCTCCCCTTGTTATCTCCCTTATCATTATTATTACTGGTGGTAGCAGTAGTGGTTTTGTGTTATACCTTGGCTACTGTACTGTTCTTATCTCAACCCATGGGAGTTACATTCTTTCAATTCTCCTCGTCATCCCAGCAGGAGCTGGGGGATGAAGCTGCAGGGGAGAGAGTGACCAACTGCGTGGTTCTGAGTCAGCATCTGGGCTTAAACCACAATAATAGGGAACAACCGGAAAAAAAAAGGTCAAATAAAAATTCAGAAAAAACAAAAATGCACAATACAATTGCTCACAACCCCGTGACTGATGCCCAGTCTGTACTCCAGCAGGAATCAGTGGCTCCCTACCACTTCCCCTAGTTTCTATACCGAGCATAATATTCTGTGGAATGGAATATCCCTTTAGATAGTTCAGATCAGCTGTCCTGTCTCTGCTCCCTCCCATCTTCTTGTGCCCCTCCTGGCAGAGCACGAGGCTGAACTGCCCTTGATCAGCATCAGTGTTATTGAACAACAACTAAAGCATCAGTTACCAGCATCGCTGTCAGACCATCAATGTTACCAGCACTGTTGTCAGGCTAAATCCAAAAAACAGCATTGCACCAGCTGCTAGGAAAAAAACAACTGTCCCAGCTGAAAGCAGGACATTATCAATATTCAGTGATCACAAATGCAAAATATTTTTGTTTTGTTACATGTACACATTTTTCTAAAAGAGATGAAAGAGATATTAAGAAATCAACTGAAGAGCACCTGCAACAGAAGAAAAAAAAAAAAATCACACAGTAACTGTTACAGGCACGTATACCTTATTTAACAGAGATAAGTAACAGACTGCAGCACTGCCTTTAATTAGAGCCAAAGATCACTGGCCAATCAGTTTCTTACCTGGCATCTAGGTTGCCGAGACAAAGTAACTGCAGTTTATTTTTTTATGTGTGAAACTGATCTCTTTTCTAGGTGGGCCAGGCTGTCATAGCTAGAAAAGAGCAGTTTTGAGATACAGCCCTGGGACTCCAGGGAGCGTACTGGCCTGCTATCTCAGATTTCATAATGCCTCAGTTTATCTCTGCCAAATAAGACTCTCTAGAATAAAAACATTTGACTAATGTTAGTTGGTTTTGTACCTGGCAGCCTCTTCAAACTGTATGTCATCCATAGATGCAGTCACACAAGAAACACCAGCATGTTTCTCAGCTTCAAGAGACACACAGGGACACACAGTTACAACACTGTGCTTGCAGCAAGATATTCACCTATACACTTTTGCACAAGAGAGAGAGACGAAACACAATAGATCCCACTTCTTCTGATCACCTTAATGCAAGCCTGCAGTAGACCTCTTAGAAAAACAAAAGCTAAGTTAATATTTATCATGAAATAAGGGTAACATCATATGAGGCTAACTGATGATAATGTTCCTTCTCAGTTTGAAAAGCTCTAAAGTCTGTCTGTAAAAATGAACATTCTGGTAAGAAAGCATCAATAAACATGTTACAAAACAAAAAGAGTCACATAGCGTTAACACGCCTAAAGAAACCTCAGCAATTTTCCTCAACACAGGATGTCAGGAATATTGGCTGTGTTAAACCAGTGTGGAAGTTTCACATCAGTTGAAGACTCTCAGACACAGGAGGTGTATCTACTGGCTTATTAGCATGGTCACAGCAGTGGAGAGCAGGTAAGTGCATCCTCAGTGCTGTAGTAAAAATGCAGAAATTACAAAAATACAAACAAGAATTAAAAAAAAAATAAAACCTGCTTATTTAAATTTTATTTATTTATTTTAAAATAATTTTACCAAATTTCGAATTGCATTCTTCATCCCCCTAGGATGCATTTGACTATGAAAAACAACACACTCTATTTGTATTAATTATGAAAGTTAATCTGGAAGAGATAAACATCTTTACTGTTAATATTTAATAGGCCAATAGTTACCTTTTTACAGCAAGTTATTGTGATTTATTATTTATCTGACCATAGCAGCCAGAGTTCCAAGTCAGAGGCTAAATCTCCTCTAGGGCACACTAGGAGCTGTATAAACACAGGGAAGCCCTGCTCCAAAAAGTTCCCCGCAATAAAAGGCAAAACAGAGGACTAGCATTGAAGCTAGAAAACAGCACTGCACAACAGGCAGGAGTTCTCACGCCAAACAGTCCAGTATTTTTAGTGAGCATCACATGCAAACACTTGGAAGAACTGCAGGATGGTGCACGAGCTGCATCAGTATGTGAGGAGTTCCCTTTGAAAATACGAGGGCAAAACACATAAAGGCATTTACTAGAAACACAGCAAACTGGGATGACAGGGAAGAAGTCACAGATGACCTAGAGGGTGGACTTGTCACTGCGACAGGTAATATAAGATGATGAGTAAGCAATAGTTATAAATAGTCTCAAAAGTGAGGAAGAAGCCAGCCATGCACTAGCTGCAGCACACCTAAAGCAGCAGGGTATGAAAGGAGGAAGGTGCAAATCCCAGGCACTTGCAACTGCACCAGCTGGCACTAATGCGAGTGAGAGATGGTAAAGCCAAACAAATCTCTGCCCAGCATGTTGAGTTTTGCTGTGACACAAAAAGTAAACTAAGGAAAGCACATGTCAAGATCCCCTTGTGTGCCACAGAATTAATCCTACGGCATGAATGACTGCTGCTGCCCTAAGCCTAACCAAGTAAAAGCAATTATAAAAGTGAGCTCTGGTGGCAGATTCACAGCTGATGAAGATCATTACAGCTTAAATAAGGTCCAAGGGAGCAAGGATGAACTACTGTGGTGTTTGGGGCTCTGCCACTTCAGAGCAGGGGCTTGAGTTCAAGGCTTGTGGAAATCAGCTCAGTCCCTCCACAGAGAGCACTGTTACAGGCTTAATCACTGAAGGGCTAAAACCAAATGGTTCTGAGCTAGAATAAAAAAAAATACATCATCATATTGTGAAGTTGGTACATGCCAGATACATTATCATGTGAGACAAGTTCTCCAGGATCCAAACTCTTTCTGTAGAGGTCGAGTGGCACTGCACAGTGAGATCACCGTGTCACTGCATCACATGGAGACTCGAGTTCTCCAAACACACACGGTACTCTTCGCAAGACTTGTTATGGGCTGCTGATGCATGCAGTTGTACTTGGAAACAGGGTTCACTGACAAGAGAGATGGCAGAGACTTGGGTTTTCTTTTTGCTTCCACAAGTTAGCCGAGGAGATTTAAAAAGTTTTCTAAGCTGAGCTACACAAGACACAGAGTGCTCTGCCTGTTGGGTGGATTTGTGGCTGTTTATGTTGCATATTTTTTTTCAACCTGTGTGCCACTGTTTTTAAATTAATACTTTTCTTTCTTCTAGTGTTTTGTTTTTTTTTTTTGTCTACCCTTTTTTCCCCTCAGCTGCTGTGGTCTTTAATTCTCATCCTAGCCGCCTGTCACCCGCTGAGATCTGACACTCCCCTCCAGCTCTACGAGCTTTCTCACTCCCCTGATGCCTGTTCCTAATCTAAACCCCCACATCTCACATGCTTCCCGCGACTTAAGCTTTCCCTCAACCCTCCCCTCAGCCCCTCCAAAGGCAAAATTCCACCTCCTCCTCGCCTGTCATGGGCAAATACGGGGATGGGGCTACCGGTTTTCTAGCAAGACGCTGTCCCCCCACACAGCCGACGAGCTCAAGGCGAACTCCTGAAGGGAGCCGGGGAGTCCTGAAGCGACGCTCCCGCCCGCCGGAGCCCCTCTACCTGCGAGGCAGGCAGTGGCGTCCATCCACTTGAGTAGCTGCCCAGCGCTCAGCTCGCCGCGGTGGTCGGCGTGGGCCGGGAACACGGTCTGACACATGCGAACATCGCCAAGCTCCGCCGCCCCGCACGCCTCCATAGCGCCGCGGGTGAGGGCGGACAGGGGCGGCCGAGGCTCCCGCCGGACGCGGGGAGACAGTGCTGCCCCAGCTCCTCAGCTGCCTAGCGGGCTGGGGCGGGACCGGCCCAGGGCTGAAGAGGAATCGCCGCCTCCGGCGGGGGCTGAGCCGCTCCGGGGAGGCGGGAGGGACTCGCGCTGCTGCGGGCAAACCGGTAGCCCAGCGCGGACGGCGGCATCGCGAAGCAAACGCGGTCTCGCAGGGGCGAAGAGGGCGGCTCCGCTCCCATCTCCGCGGTTCCTCATGGGCTGCAGTCAGCCGCCACGATAGCGCGGCAGCCAGGAGCCTGCTGGAGGGTCTTGGTGTGCGCTTTGCCACTGAAATTTTTATAATCGGGCTCGTATTTGTTTTATTTTTCCCCTTTTTCCGTCACCAACTCGAGAGCCCGGCAGATAGTCCCAGGGTAGACACGTTCCCGTCTCCAAGTGGGGAAGGTGCCATGGCCTGGTGAACCCCTGCAACTGCTGGTACAGATGTTTTGACACATACCTTGGTGGCCATGGCCCTGGTCACTTACTCCTGGAGGAGTTAACTGGAGATCTCATAGAGGGCTCCTTCTCTTACCTGGTCCTCTTCACATGGCTGGTGACATACTGCAGGATGTTGACACTTTTGCAAACTATGAAAATGCAAGCACTGCTGAGGAATCATAGAATCATAGCATGGTTTGGATTGGAAGGGACCATAAAGCTCACCCAATTCCAACCCTCTGCCACAGGCAGGCACACCTTCCACTAGACCAGGTTGCTCCAAGCCCTGTCCAGCCTGGCCTTGAGCAGGGAAGGAGTAGGAAGAATAGAGCAATTGCTTTTGAATCAGTTAGGAAAGTTGGTCTTTGACTACTGCCATGCGTAACTGCTATTGAAGGTGCAACAATGTGAAGAAGGCAGTTTGGAGATGCTCACTGGCTGGGCTTCTCAGCTGTGAAGGCAGGGCTGGTTGGTGGAGCAGGCGTGTTGCTTTGACATAGCAGCGTGTAACTTGTAAATGGTCTTTAATGTAAGACTCCAAAGCTTGTCTTTTAGTCTGTGCTATTTGCAGCCCCTTAGGTATTGTAAATAGCATGGTTTTCAACAGAGCAGCAAAACTATTTGTAGGCTTTCCTTACAGCCTTTCCTCTTTTTACCATTGAACTATGACTTGTTACCTACTGTTCTAATGACAGGGGGTTCCCACGTTTATTAAAAACATACAGCAGTGAATTTATATAATGAATATATGTCCATTTAAACATTCCTGAAGAACCAGCTTTAACCCAGAACAGCCAGGAAAATCTGAATTTCAACCAATCTGCCTCACCAAGATAAGAGTTTTCTCAGTGCAGTAGTGATTTTCTTCCCACATGGCCTGTTAATGTCATTGCACTACAGGAAGATCTCTGTTTCCTTGTCACATACTCTTAACCGAGCAACAGGATTGCTGTGCCATCACAGTAGTTACGTTGCAGAGAAAATCAGCACACTATGCTAGTCTCTAGATTTATTTCTATTCTGTTGCTTCAGGAAATATGTCTGTACTGATTTCTCTTTCCTTTTTTGACTGACTTCACTGCAAGCAAGGCTTTCTCAGAAGCGGCAGTGGTATACCTCAGTCTTGCTGCCTGAACAGCATTTCTAAAGAGTATGCACCCAGTATTTTCTCCTGACTTGCCTGCTCAGTCCAGATGACAAAACCTCAGGTATCAACTTCTCACACCATGGATCCTGGATGACAGAAGCAAGAGTCTTTAGAAAGAACTAAGCATTTTCCTATTAAAAAAAAACACCAACAACAGCAAAAAACAACCCAAAACCAAGCAACAACAAACCCAGAAACCTGTGTTTTGCTTTCCTAGGCCAGTACTTTGTAAATGTGTTTTCAGGTTTACCTTGTCCTGCTCATTGACCAGGCTTTCTCAAAAATAATGCTTATTTTTCATTCTTTCACAGGTAACTTTAAACTCCATTTCACATAGTCCCAGTGATCAGTGTTTGGGCTGTATCTGTAATCTGCTGTAAGATTAGGTTTTACAGAGCTGTTAGGATCATAGAGATTTAAAAGTGATCAGCAGACTTCTCTTGGGCTGTATGGAGGAGTACTGGAGAAGCAGAAAACGTAGCCTCAAGTTTCTGTCGGGGTAAGGGAAAGCTGGTATTTGAGAAACATACCTATAAATTTCTAAGGGAAGGATGTAATTCAAAATACGTCCAGTAGAAGCAGGAGCTGCACTTCCAGAACAGGAATGGCCCTCAGGATCCAAATGAACAATGCATATGGTTTACACTGCTTTGGACACTTGGCAAAAAACACCTGGAGAGTGAGGTGACAAACTTGCAGCCTAAAATGTCCTTTTCCCAAGAAAGCCTCAGCTTTTGTAAGCTGCGTTTCTCCTGCCATCCAGCGCCTCTTCTTGGACCCTGCCAGCTGAGTTAACAGACTTCCAGTCTTCCAGTTGGCTTCAGTGACTCCTTTCTCTGCAGTCATTATTCATACTCCTTTAGCTTCACAGTCTCCACTGCAGTTAACACTGTTTAACATCCTTCAATGTATTTGTCCTCAGAAAATACTTGCAATGTCTGTATTGTTCTCCTTTCACAACTGAAAAATTACAAAAATTAAATTACTAGCCCAAGTAATTTAATTTCTCCCAGAAGAGAATCTGTGCTTTCAATGGTTTTGAGTTGAGAAGTACCTTTTGTGCCACAGTAGCATGTACCACCACTTCTGGCATCACCACCAGGTGAAGGTAGCTGGACCAACACTTTGTGGCTTAGGCAGTCTTTGGGAAGCATCTTTGTGAACCATCAGATTTCTCATTATTGATGCCCACTGTGAGCAAATGGTTCAAGGTAGGTAGAGGATGCCTAACATCCAAACCCATACATCACTCAGTCACCACCAGCTTTGCTGAAATTGTTATTGTGAAATGAGGACTGGTGGTGGATTAGAGTGAGCTCAGATTAAAAAGTTTGGTTAACCAACTAAGAAATTGACATCCCTTCAGCACTGTTGCTTGCTAATGCAGTTATAAAAAGTTTTTGTCAATAAATGATTCCCACTTAATGGCCTGAGGCTTCTCCTGCTGAAATGAAATCATAAAAACAGCAGCAACAACAGGTGCAGTACTGTTTTAAATAAAGTAAAAAACCAGAATGGTATTAGGTTATAATCTCCTAATAGCATGCATTTGTAATTAATTGAAGCAACGTAACTTAAAAAGATCTGTGTAGCACAGCAGCATATCTCATGAGCACTGTGAAGAACAAGACACAGTGCGATGCCTGAAGAGGAACTGTGCCAGAATAGGTAAGGTATTTTATTAATAAAAGATGAGCTCAGTATTAGATGTGATTAAATCTGTAAAGTCATCAGAGTTACCAAGTAATGTAGCAGCCAGCCAGCTAGCAGCCACCTAGCTAATAGTGTAACTGATACAGACCTGCATTTCATCCGAGCTAGAATTTATCCTGAGAAATGGTACTGAACAAGGGTGTAGCAAAGAATCAAAAATCTACAGAAGCTTGTCATCTAGAATTAGTTTTTGTGTTTCTACCAAAATTTATTCTATATTTAAACAGATGTATGCATGACTAGAGAGCTTTAGTGTTCCCTGGAAAATAAGAGACCAATGTGCTAATTGTGATACTGTTAACACCTTCACAATCTCTTCTTACCAGTGGAGTCAGCAGCTACAAGATGTAACTCCAAAATGGATCTTTTTGGTGATATTTTAAATATAGATGTCAGTTACTGCAGTAAATCAACTACACTGTAGAGCTGTGCATCTTTGTGGACATTATATATCTCCATATTCTTGAAACAAAGGTATTACTCCGTGAAGTTACAAATGTTTCAGATTCGTATGGTTCTTTCATAACCCTAGTTATTCATGGGAAAAAAAAGGGGGGGGGGGGTGTGTGTGTGTTTGACACAGCTTATGAAAATACAACTAATTCTTGTAAAATGAAACTTTATTCTAAAATGTATCCAAAATTGCAAGACACAAGCACCATTAAACAGATAAATAGACATATATTTATGTACAGAGAGCATCAAACACAGAACAATTGTTAATATAATTCTTATACCATTTTAATGAGTATCCATCAATAAAATTTTACAATTTAAAGAAGACTTTTCAGTTGCAAAACAGTTGTAAAATCATATGTATAAATTATGTTTACTACAATTGCAATAACAGAAGCAAAGTAAAATACAAAAATAATACTGCAAATTCAAATACAAAACTCAAAGTAATGCTGCACAGGTACATACGTACACTGGATGAACTCATGCAGCTAGGCAGTGCAACAAATTAACTGCTGAGTTTAACTTATCACAAATGGAACAACCATGTTGGCAAACAGAAGCAGATATATTTTTGTAATAAATCATAGTGCATTTTGAAGTTAGACTTTATGATTGTTGAGTGATACACTTCTAAAATTCCCCATGAGAACTGAGATTCCCCAACTCATCTCCTGCAAAATGAAATACAAATGACAAAAGCTAAAAAAAACCCCACTGTAGTAGAGAGTCTGATCTGCTGGTACCATCTGGATTTTATTTTTTTAAATTCTTGGTATCAGACTTGTTTGCAAGTGTCCATGTCCACAGAGACATGCAATTACTCCTTGCTACCACATGTAAATCTTCATGCTCCAATGCTATCTCCATAAACTGAATCACACAGACTGCACAGGTTCAAAAAGACATAGCTGAGCCTTGAAAAAAAAGAACTCTTGAATCCCTGTGAAGTACAGAGAGAGAGTAAAATGGAAGGTAGAGAGGCCTTGTTATTCCTGAAGCTCCTATCCCCAGTTGCTTTAATTACATAAACACAGATAACATAAGAGGATTTTATGGCTTGGATGAAATTTCTGCTGATTTACTGGGCAAGCGCAAGGCCCTTTCACAGTGCAGAAGGCTACAGTGTTTTGGTTGGCGAAAGGAAGCCTCAGGTGACCATGTAGAAAAATACTTCTGTGGTGAAAACAAGTTAAAGAAACAGAATCAAAACAGAACTTGAAAACTGATTTCTTATGTAACTACAATACTAAAACATGGCTGTTCCCCTTTCAGTGCTGCGTTGGCTGAACATGTAGATATGACCAAAGTTCACAGCTCATTGAATATTACTGGTTAAGTGTCAAAATTAAATGAGATACAATTACACAGTCCTTAAAATCTTAAAAGTGATAAGCACGCTCAGTGTTTCTACTAGGAAGTTACTGCTAAAATGCTACATTTCTTTGCTGAGAAGACATGAATTTACAGCAGTCTGTAAACTACTGTAGAGTTGATCCCTGCATCCTTTGTGCTCCAAACCCCTTTTTTCAAGCCATCACTAACTTTCAAGTTAATGGGAATTTCGAGCAAAAAAGGGATGCAGAAAAACACTTGTATTGGGTAAACCATGCAGCAATTTATACAGCAGCATTTTCGACTTTCCAGCATGCAAGTACATGTTAAGAGTGAGGCTAAGCGACGGCATGCACTGCAGTGACATGTCATTGTGCTTATGTCTGGTAAGTATCCCATGGTATTTTCACCTGGGGAAAACATAAAGGTTAGCCCCAGAAGATTCAAAACAGCCAGCATGAATGAAGCCATCAGCTGCTATTTTTAAAGTAAATATTTGCATTTCTAGTAAAGAACACTCCAAGAGGGAAGAAGTTAGTCTACTTGTAGCTTATAGATACTGAAGCTGAATTACAAAGGCATGATATACAAGCCTGTATTCGTTGTAAATTGTATATGCTCATATATTTTTGCTCATACCACCTTGAGATACTGAATAGCAAAATAGTAACTGAAGATGCCAATGTTAATGGAAAGTTAAGTATTAAAAATAAATGATTGCTGGAGAAGATACGTTTCTACTTTTCCTGGGTGATGACCTTGCTCACCTTCCCTCCATTAGATGACAATACCCATCAAGATACTCAAGAACATGGTGATCCACTGAGAAAACTGGATGCGTGTCAGACAACAGACAGAATGGCTTTATCCACCTGAAAAGTTGTCAAAAAGTGAGAAGTGGCTGCCACAGCAGTTTTCCCCACTACAACTGTTTACCTGTGGCCCAGAATTCACTGAGAACCCACAGTCACTGGAAATTCACACCCATCTTCACGCAGAGATGACGCTAAGATAATCCGTGAATGTAAAGTTTTGGTCAAGTTCAGCACTTGAAATATTGAACAACAGAGCAGGGATTGTACTACCATATTGTAAAAAAATCCTCAATTCTTCTATTCATAGCTACACCAGATGTGTATAATTTTCAACACAGAATGACTTACAGTTTGGGAAATAAAGCAAATGTATAAATACCACTCCTGTTAAAACTCACAAAAAAAATTACACCCACTTTTGTGTGATGAAGTTATATGGCAACTTCAGCTGCTGTCTCAGGCCCAGCTGTGAGAATGTGGACTCTTCATAAAGGTGACAGGGTGCAATTTTTAATCTTCAACTGTTCCTCAGCTTTCAGCAAGAATCAGTACAACTGCTTATGATTTCGTACCAGCAGTTAAGTGAAGAAACGTATTCAAGTTAGACTAGAATAACGTAGATGTTCACCGAAACCCTGAGGTGGAACCTGCTATAAATTTACTTTGCTAACCCACAGTAACACTGATGCAAAGACCTCCTCGTTTCCAAACCAGCATGTGAAATCATATAGATGTACTAAACATTTACAAAAAATCCCCACCATAAACTGCCATTACTACCTGCATTCTCACAATCCTGAGGATCTTCTAGATTTATTCCTTAAAGCTCCCAGGAAAGGAATCTTTAGCCATCCCAAGAAATGTATGAACATTACTATCTTTGTTACAGTCTCACAGAGGCTTAATTTAAAAGCATCATATGCTATGTCTGGTGTTGATTCCTCTGTGCAATGGTTTCATCCTGTGTTGTTTTCAATGAATGAATCAGTGCAGGCAAAGAGTGAGAGTGCAACTGATACAGGGATGTGAAGCTTGGATTCATTCCACCTAATTCTAGGCAGTCAAAAGCATGCAGGTTTCACCAGTGGAGAGGGAAATCTTCCAGAGGCATATCCTCTTCTGTTCCACCTCTGACGTACAGAATAGACGTAGGCTGGCAATTTTTAAGCAGCTGAAATTAAGGTAGGATGAATCAGGCCACAGTTTGGAGCAGAAACATGCCTGATGTGGTAGAATGTATTACCATTACAAAACACAGCCTGTCAGCCTTGTCTGAGGCTCCAAACCAGATAAACTTTTAGGGTTAGTGATGCACACAATCCTTGCAAGCTCACCAGTCTCACAAGGATCTTTTAAAAGATAAAACAGTGAGACTAGATTTTATGACCTTGGTTTTATGAGCTGGGCAGCGTGTTGGACCTTTCAGACTACTGCCCTTCTGAACCCATCCCAGAGGCTGCTTGTAAATGTTTCGCTTAAGGTCTGGAGAAGTTCACAGTTGGAGTGGTTACTCATCCAATTATCATTAATGTAAATCAAATCAACATGCACACATGTCAGTGTATTTATGATGTTGTGGGAATTTGTTATCTCTATGCTTTTGAGCAATTTTGGCATGGCATGTATTCACTCTCTCCAGTAGATGCTGATAGTGAAGCACACACTGAGGAGAAATACAGGTGTTTGGAAATACACAGCATTTGTGAGACCCCCAGTCTTATCAGTATTAATGCTTAAGGTCAGAGGCAGTATCAAGTTTAAAATGTATTTTCTATGTTAATATTTATATTGATAAATTTAATTTGTGCTGGTTTGGAAAACAGCTGATGTTTCCTTTCCTTCCAGAGACTGGAGTGTAAACATTAGTTTCATTTCTGATACTGAAAATTATTCTTTTTCTAAAATACACCTGCCTAATCGTTCAGATGTGACCTGCAAATACTTGAGACTGGGATCCCCGTGTTGTTTTTTGTTTTTTTTTAAGGGCTGAAATAATAGTAGAAACTTTTTTTTTTTTTGATCTTAGAGGGAATTTATCTACACACTGGCGTGGAAGCATCAGGAACATTTATTGAAAGTACTCAGTGTGAAAGGGTGAAGGTGCAAAGTCATTAACAAAGACTGCCTTTATTCAAAACATTAACCTACACATTTAAACAATCAATAAAAACATATAAAACACAGAATTTAAAATAATCAAAGTAATTATCCCCTTCAACTTTCCCACTTGTTTCACTTTTCTCATTACTGTCTTTCAGTCTAGACAGGACTTGAATGTCAGAAACCAGCAAAGAACACACACACATTTTCGGGTCTTTGTTGTATATCATAAAATAGTAATAAAAAATAATCCAGCATCCAAGAATTCGGATTATTTTTCTATCTCCATAAACAGACAAATAATTAAATTCTCCTTAAAACACTGCCACACATAAAACCCATGGCGGCTGGGTACAAGGACACAATACAAAGGCAGTGCTTTATCCCGTGCATACCCTTAGAGATGGGTTTCTGTCCTGGCACTGATGCAGTTAAAAAGCACACACTGCATATCTGGCATGGAGCCACGAAACGTGCTAACCTGCAGCTGCCTGTTGTTTGCTAAAATCCAGCCCCCAAAAGGGTATGAGCTGGGTTGAATTCTCTTACATTTAATATTCCTGCAAATGGCTTATATATTTGCTGTTTGAAATAAATTCTGAAACCACTAAGCGTGCTTAACAAACCTTTTACCTATATGTGAACAGCAAGTTTCGAGGAGAGAACAGGTACTGTTGTAGTATAAAATACACATGGCTGTACAATCAAATGCCACCTCTTGCTTCAAAACAATTTACAGTAGTAAGCAATGGTGACAAGGATTCTTACACAAAACCTACAGGAATTTACAGAATATGCATGGATCACTGAGGTTATAATGCCAGCAGTAGACTACACAGAGTATCTTGTGCAATGTGAACAAAGTTGACAATAGTTTACCAATGCTTTAAGTAATTCACATAAATATGCTAACCCACCAGCTATCAAACCCTCCTCCTCTTCCCACCATAAACAAGTGTTTGCCAGATGCATACACAGCAATCCATAGAAAAAAAATCTATTTGTTTTTGTGTTTTTAGGCAAACATGCATGAAATAGATGCACTGCAACAATTTTGCAAGGGGATACTTGCCACAAAAAAAGCCCTCAAAATTGGTCTCTAAGCATATACAGCATTTTAATTAACCCTTCTCAAATAGCCACTACAAGGCTAAAAAGTTTATTTTATGGATAATAAAAATGTACTTGCTTCTCAACTAACAGACAATTTCAGCTTCCACTTTACTTATGCCACTCTTCCATGTCTGTATTTTAGCCTTAGTTTAGGAACTTGTATTCTCTTCCTTAACCGTCAAGGTACTCATTAATGTAAATTAATGTAATCATTAATGTAAATCAAATCAAAGCTACAAGTTAATCAGAAAAATTAAAATAGACTGGGGAACAACTTATACTTGCTTTTGAACATCATGTTTATTGACAACAATTTAGCAAACATGGCTTTGCTTTTCTGCTAAGCTGTTGGACACGCTCTACTCTCCTGTTACAGATTGACTTTGACACCCACTGGAAGGACATTTGCACTTTGCTCAGCTGTAACAAAAGGGGTGGCCGGTGGATAGGGCAGCCCCTGGTCCACAACGTGCCTGAATCAAAAAGACCAGCCTTTCTGCTGGGGATTAGAGACAGCAGGATCAGGATGCACCTCTGCTTTAAGAAAGAGAGCAGCTATTGAACCCTAGCTACCAGTTTTGCTGATATGAAGCTTGTTACCAGTAATGTACTTTCCAAGCTATGCCAGTAAAAACTCTACTTCAATTACAGATCACCTGTTTGGATTTTATTTCCTTCCGATCTGCATGGTAAGTATCAGCTTTTGTTTCAAGCTACTATATGCCATTGCTAGAAATCATCTTGCCTTATGTGAGTCTGTGAGAGGCTAACTTTCCTAATCCTAAACAGTAAGAGCTCTCAGGATGCTGCACTGCCACTCCACATTTCTTGTTATGCTCAATGTCTCTAATGAAATAAACTCTCTGTAGTAGGGCTTTAGCTAGAGATTTGAATAACTTTCTGTACTTTTATTGGATCTTATTTTTGTGCAGAGATCTGGGACAGTACATTTAATAGGAAAATCCAAATAAGAGAGAAAAAACCATGAAGATGAAACAGAAATGAAACCTACAAATATCCAGTTGATAATTTGGCTCCTCAAGGATTGGAGCAGTTGTTCCATAGCAATAATTCTTCCCATCAAAAGCGATTGCTGATGATTTCACTCTATAGGGACAAACATAGGTTTGGCCATGGTTATTATTATAATTCCCTCCTAATCTGAGGAACTGTATATATCTCTGTAACAGACCAAACTTCTAAATTGTATGGTCTATTTCCTGGTATACCCAGGGTACTGAGAAAAGGCATCACCTTTCAAAAATCCCCATGTTTTGTGCTGATTCTCTATGAAAACTGGCGCTAAACTGCCAGAGTTTTCTCTAAGCAAAATTATTCTTCTTGTCTCAGCATTGTAAAGTCTTGAAGGATCCCCATACCTAACTGCAAGAAGAATTATCCCAAGTTCTCAAGAGAACAGCGAGGTAGCGTACGAATACCTTGTTTCTGAGCACAAATCTGGTGGATATTAATTGCCAGTCCTTAATTACTAGACCCTGTGAACAAGCCTGCTTGACCACTCGGTTACTCTTCTGAGAGATACAACCACAGAACCCTGCACAGCTAAGGGGCACCCTTAATCCCCCACAAGATACTGTGAAAATACGCAATAGACAAAATTACATTTGTGAATTGGGCTCTTACAAAATCATACATTAAGCAATCCACTTTTGAGGGTGTGGAAGGAGCTTTCAACATAAAAGTCCAGCTGTAACTAGGCAGTAAATTTTGTTTTGATTTGTTTTTCTCCAAATCCACATCTTTCAACATATATTTATGATGCTGAATTCAAATAAATAAAAGGTTTGGGTTTTTTTTCCTCAGTTTCTTTTTCACATAAAAATTAAATAGTGGCTATAAAGTGACCATTTCAAATTATAACTGAAAATTGCATTTTTATTAAATGTGAAAACATGTACCCAAGAAAACCCTTATACATTTTTATGGCAAGTTTTCCCATTACATGAGAGGCTTTCTTACACATTTTAAGCTTAAATTGAAAGAACACTGACCAAACAGAAGTTTGGACTAAAATTGCAAAGCTGTTAGCTATGTTGAGGGAAACTATGGCTGCACAAATGAAAACAAGATGGAAGGACAAGTTCACAAAAATAACTCATGTAGTAGTGAGCAACGCTCTATTAAAATAAGAAACAGAAGAAAGCCAAATCTGTTCTGCGTATCAGTACTACCAATACATAAACATGGCCCTGCATTGGTAGAATCTTTAAAATAATGTCTGCTTAGGGAAGACTAAATTTGAGCTTCTAGACTGTTCATGCTCAAGTATGGTTATAGCATATTAGCAGTCCCACTTTCCTGAAGGATACTGCCTGTATTCTGAAATCTAGTTGAAATTAACCAAGTGCAGGCTTAATTTCAAACAAATCTGCCCATGTTTTCAGGATCAGTTTCAATGTGCTGAACAGATGATTTGTTACTGTTTTGTTTTTTTTTTTTTCTTCCCAAGATAACAACACTGGCAGACAATATGCATGCATGCACTCAAAGCAGTGTTTCAGATAAGGACCTTTTCTTGTTTTTGTTTTTGGTTGTTTTTTTTTTTCAGGTTGAGACATCAATTTCGTAATTTCAACAGACCCCCTATATTTTGCTTTGTGTATGCAGTTTATACATCTGCCAAATGTCACACCTTGGATAAATTACATATTTCATCAAGATCAGGGTGAAATCCTACCAAAAAAATGTCCTTACATGAGTGGTTTCATCTATTTCAGCAGGACAGCTGGCATAAGCAGCAGCTTACAAGGTTGTCAGGAAAGTAGAGGAAGCCGCACACAGTAACATTTAAATCTAACTCATTCATTTCTGAGTGCACTGAATCTTTACAGTTGTTTCATATCATTAAAGCCTGAATTAGATCCTTAAGTGTGATCACTCTGAAGAGAAATGAACTGTCACTGTTGGAAGAGTATTTTTGAGTTTTATTTGGAATATGTGCTTTTGTCAGGATTCTCATCCTTTGGGCCTGACCAACCACAAGTGGGTTTGGAACAGGAGCCACGGCATTTCATCACTTACAGTGAATGAAAGAAAAATAAATTTACCTGCGCTAATCTCTTTTTTCTTTTTCTTTTTCATTGTTAAGCTCCATTTTACGTTCTCAAAATGCAAATGTGTAAGGTCAGATCTTGGAAGACTCCAGTCCTTATTTAGCCGCCACAACAAAGAAGAATGAAAGCTGACTAGGAACAGGAGATTACACTTAAAAATAATTAACTGAGCTGAGAAACAGAAATAGCTGCAACATGTACCAGCTGAAAATTCATTTTGACTGGCAAAGGGAAAAAGAAGAGTAAAATGTTCAACACTGAATACTGGAACAGCTCATTAAATTACCCATCTAATTCCAAATCATCTTTACAGGCAGTATTTCATTTGCAAGCCACAGAACAGGGGAAAATTCAAATGATTTCTAGCCAGTTCAAGAAGCTGTCCTTTTGATACATGAATTGCTATACATAAAGAAGCAAGACTGTTCCCTTCTTCTTAGTTTGAATTAGTTGAAATAAATAAATAAACAGCCTGCGTATTTCCACTGCAAGGGAAAACAACAGCTGGATATCTTTGGACATGGGGCATTTCATTCTACATTGAGGCAAGCAGGCTGGTTAAGTCTGAAAGCTGTTGCCATCTCTGAGTGTGTGATCCAGTGCTGGTCTGGGCTCTGCAATCAGAAGGGCTTCCAAACAAAAAATGGCAAATCTGGCCTCAGCCACAGGCTGATGGGACGATCCTCTGATCTGGGGACTGTCACTCTGAGATTCCCTCAAGTCTACTTGAGGCACATTTATGTCACTGGGGAGCATGTCAAAGACTCAATGCTATTGAATGTTATTGCCATGTTTTTTACATGCACCAAACTCACTGTACAGTGGAACGGGAAACACAAGAGCGCAACTGCATTTCTTCCTCATGCTCCTTCCATTAAGAAAATAATATAACCCCTGCATGAAAATATCCACGTATTTTTTTAATGTGCATGTCAAGCTACATGCTTCACATGTGATTCATACGGCTGCTTCTTTGCCCTAAATCTGGTTCTTGCCTACACAAGAATTAGACACGGAGACAAAATCTGGGTAAGAACACTCCTTTTCATAGGCTTATGATGCAGATAAAATTTCACAGTGAAATTCACAAGTGAATCCTAATTTCAGCTGATTTGTACAAGCACAGACTATTTGCCAGAATTCTCACAGTATGAGACATCCATTACTCCCTATTTCTGCTACTCTAAGGTTTCATTACTTCTGTCTTTAAAAAGCCTTACTCTGACTTTGCCTGAAAGAACCTTTTACAGGACCATGGATGATCTATTTATTACTGTATTAATAAAGAGAAATCTACATAAAAATGAAGTGTAGAGAAAATATCCTGCATCACTTAAAATAGAATTCCTCCTAGAGCTGGACAAGTTCTGACATCAGTAATGCTGTTGTGTAATAAAAGGTATAAACGAGCAGTTACGTTACACACTGGTGTCTAATGTATTAGAAATGTAAGTGGGAGTAAGTTAATGCATGAAAATAAGTCTTTCCACATTAATGCTCTAGATGTGTTGCAAACCCTACAATGATTTATAACTGAAAGAAGTGAACAAGCAAAGAGCTCTATGCATATTAGAAAAACAAAACAAAACAACACCCAAAGGGACACCTATATTTTTTAAAGTTGAATATTTATCATATAAGACTGCTTTCTTATAGTTCAGCTGCAGAAAACTATGTATGGTATTATCACCTGGGCTTGCCAATGCACATATAAGTAATTATACTCATGTGCATGAGCATAGGGGTATAAGCATCCGCTACAGAAGGCAAGATGATTAGGTTTCATTATAGCTGATTAAAATTCTAGCAATTAAGATATGCGAGATTAAGAGTATTCAAGGAGGTTTTCTAAATCTATAATTTTGCAGGCTTGCATATCTTTTGTTCCCCCAGTCTGTGGGATTATGTACAGATGAGAGGTGCTGGACATACCTAGTAACTAGCAGAGAAGGACAGGCTACAAGAAGCAGGGCCTGGTCCTGTTCATTTTGAAGCCAGGAATGTATTTACCCAGATTAACACTGCAGGATCAGTGTAACAGTATTATAGATGTTTTGATCTGTATAAATGGTTTGGAAAAGAAATGGAAAGGGGAAACAAAGACATGATGGCAGTAAGAAACATTGTATAGAAAGGAGTTTGAAAAAGCCACAGAAGAAAACGCATGTGCCTGAAAGGATGTTTTCTATATAAACTAGGATAAGATATTTCTAAAATTTTATTCAATATGTGCTGGCAGTTGCATTTAAGGTGCTTCTCTGCAGAGGTTTAATTTAATGGTCAGACTTTCATCCTGAACAGGGGCCTACAAGCTAAAATATTACAGACAAAGCAAAATTCAGAAAGAAAGGAAAAAAAAATCAAGACTGATTAATCTAAAACCTTACTCTGATTAATAATGCTACAGCGGCACATACTCTGTCTTGTAAAAGAGCCCTCAGTGATACTGTCAGGTGGTCACTGAACACACTGCTTGCCTGCTGGAGCTTCAGCTTGCACAGGACAGCACAGGGGCTTCCCGGAGATACGGAACAGACCCCACATGCATTCAGCAGTGTAAGATCTCACTCTGGGGCACACTTGGTGCATGAATGGGCTTTGGCACTTGATGCATAGTACAGGTGTATCCTTTTATCTTAGTCCAGTGGCAAGTGACCACCTGGCTGGGCACAAAAGTCCTTCTTGGAGTACTACCATGGATAATACAGGTGTCAAATGCAGGCTGCAAGGACACCTGGACTCTGCAGTGCACTGGGGACACAGCCACTGAAATCAGTGGTATCAGTGAAAACAGCAAATGATCTGAGGAAATTAGATCTGATTTTTGTGGTTTTGTAATTCAAATCAATAGCAGGGGCTTCTAGCATCTTTTCGGACAGCAACAGAGTATTTTACAAAGATAAGCAGATGAATGCAACCTTCATAATCACTGGGAAGTAAGTCCACAAAATCATGTAATGATTATCTAGTTTATGTTTACAACAAATCAAAGTAGTTATTATCACTTAAAAGTGATGCTGCCAAAATCTTTGATATTTTAAGATAATTTTAAGCCTCCAAGAGTTTCATCTAAGAAAGTAACAAGTGTTACACCTTTTTATTTTCATATATTATATATATATTATATTCATATTAGACATATATAATATATGTAAATAAAAATGAGCTAGGAGATTGTAGTATTCCTTGCACACCCCAGTGTGTGCAGCTGCTATCACAAGGAGTCCATTACATTCCCTTCCTTATTGTAAGTTCATGAAAAAGAAGTCCATGCAAGCCTTCACAGCTATAGCAAATTTCAGAATTGCTCCTCCGATGTAAGTGGCTCTTCTATATGCAAAGTGCAAGGAGGAGACTTTGTTTTCTGTCTGTGGCATGAACTTTTATTCAGCCTCTTCCTGGCCTCATTGCTGTTCATCAACCTTTTGATCACTACACAACTGAAAACTTTTGTTTTCTTGCGGGAGCTGGAAGTCATTAAGAACTACATGTGCCATAACCTTGGTTTTAGAGCTTTGCCTGAAGAGACATGGGATTGCTTTCAGTAACATTTCCTTTAAGACTGTAAGACCTTTCTCCATTCTGTCCTCAGCTGTCATGTCTGACACAGGCGACATCCTTATAAAATGGACCACACCATATTTTCTCTTCTGTTCATGGCAAAAGTGAGACCCTCACAAGGCCACCAGTCATAAAAAGCTTACTGCATCATTTTGGCTATTAAAAAAAAAAAAAAAAGGGAAGAAAAAGGCTGTTTACTGAGAATTTTGAGGGAATTATTTCTGGTAATGATGTGACGAAAAATACACACCTGAATAGTAGGGTGACCTGATTTTCTGAATGGGCTTGGGAAATGCTGTTTATAGTAGGATTGTTACCATCGGTTGAGAATCAGTGAAAATGGGAAAACATAATTGTTAGAAAAGGTTTTGGTGATAAGGACTCTACTGCACAATCACCCCTATGGAAGATCATGCTAAATACAAAACTCATTACCAAGGGCAGAAGAAGCCCTGACGTTTTATTACTAGATTCTATAGCAATTGGAGCTCACTTACAGTAACCTTGTAGTACTCTATATAAACTGAGAATCTTGTTTCAAATTCAGGCTTCCATTTAAAATAGACATTGCAGATATTAGGCTTCAATTAAAGAAGAAAAATAACCCTCAGTGCTTCTTTTTTAAAAGGCAAAGTATAAAAAAAATCCCCAAACTAAGTGAAAATTATTAAATTTCTCAAAAAAAAATTTAAGTTGAGCTTTCTTCTATTTCTTAAGACAGTACAATTTGTAATTCACAGGGTGACTGGTATCAAACACAAGTTAATGAAAGCTCTTATAAGCAATTTTATTCCTATCTATAATGGCAGACATTAACAAAATCAGAAGAATTTATCATTTGAGTTCACCATAAAAAATAACTTATAAAGCAGTGACATATGCAACATAAAACAGTTCAGGAGGAAAGAGGGAAAGCAAATTTTAATAATTAAAATGTAAACGTGGAAAAAAAAAGGAATAAAAGTCCCTACTTCTCATTTCTAGTTAAGATGTCATATTATTTTGTAATGTCCTGCAGGTCTATGTATGTATGTGTGTATTTCTGTATCACACAGACATACATATATATCAACCCACACATGTACATACACAGATAATTGTTTGCAGTTCCATCTTGGGCAGTTCTCTTAATGCCACTCTTTATGGTTATCTCAATCATGTTTGGGACCCACTTTCTTGACAAAACGGGGGAGATGGTAGGAAAAAAAAATAAAGGTGGATCTGATTGTGTCTGAGATCCTTTTGTTAAACTGTACACTGGGACGAATAATTTTCTTCTGCAGTAGCTCTCTGAAGAGGGCCAACTCACTGTGGTCTTCATGGCGAGACTTGTTAACGGATCACACACTCATTGTCATGCTAGGGGAGTACTGGAAAAAGAGGAATCCACATTTTAACAAACATTTTTCTGGCGTGCCCCCCCCCCCCCCCGTAACTACACAGCAATGGGTTCACATGTCAACATGTTCTTTGAACTTCCTTCTAAAATTGTCCTGTAGCCTGAGGCTGTAGTTCAATTTGTGGTATTATAACTTGTGTGATACTTCTCTCATTATGTGAAAGTACAGCTATTGCTGATAAAGTCAACTTTCTTGAAGAGTGTTTTGGTCTTACCTGGGTAGTGTGATGAACCAATACCTCACTGATGCTTTCCACATATTTTCCTGGTCAGTGCTGGATACTGGGGGATTTAACTTATGTCAAGAAGACCAGCTGTATTTATGGTTAGGTGAACCATATAAATACTTTGGACAGCTTTTTATTACTTTATGGGAAGAAAGGAGTAAAGGTATGTAAGGCTGGAATTAAACTAGGCTTTTGGTCTGCATTATTCTGTATTACCAATTTTAGGAGGCAAACTGGAGGCAAAGGATCAGTGGTCATTCTCCTTTATGTGAAACAAAAATTCCGTCACCACATTATATTATTACTGTAACACAAATTGAACTGCAGCCCTTATACAAGCTATAGTTTCCCTCAAGTTAGCAGTACTTCATCGCAGTAATCAATGGGACACCACAATGCCTAGAAGAAGTGCATATCTATATGTCTAATTTGTTTTTAAATTGAAAACTGCGGACTGCAGCAACACTTAATTTGGCTTAAATCTTCTAAGTAAAGGAAAAGTTCAAATGCAAGAAGTATTAGCATTGTGAAAACTGATATAAGAAACAGAATATAAATTTGCCTTTGCAAGAACAGATATGCAATAAAAATATTGCCAAAGCTAGAGTTTCAAGCTGGCCATTTCTAAACAAGCATATTACAAAAAAAAACCATCTTGGATAGGACTTCCCAGTCATGTAAACTATATAGAATGGACTATTTGGGTACGGTAATGGACTACTTAGGTAAAGTCTATTTATGCCTTGTCATGTCTCTGACGTTTTGACTGCTTTAGGGCTACTTCCATCATGTCCTGCTATGCTTATCTTTAGCAACAGAGACCAGCTCAAATGCTTAAAGCAAAGCCTATGTTTAAGTAATTTCCTGTACTGAGCCAAAGTACCTAAGTAATGACTTTGGATAAGGAATCAAAAGATATCTAAACACAGCTGTGATTTTCAACTTACTATTAGCCACACACTGTTCCCCACCCCCAACCAAAACTCTTGGTGAACAGCAAATTTGCATGAGAAAGACTTCATAATAATGCCTACTCTAGCCAAGTAATAAAATACAAAGCAGAAAGCAAAACAGTTCCCAAGGACTACAATGTGACTCATGTTAGAGAGGAACCCATACCTAAATGTACGTGGCATGTATAATGACTGCCTTGTACTTATACATCTCATGTAAACCTTGGGAAAACTGAGTCCCAGGTTCTTCCAGGTAGGTAAACAACATCTAGGTCCACGTAGAATCCAGGAAGTGTCTGACAAAACTGATCTACTTTTGAGTACAACTGATGTCCTTCTTTCCATGACCTTAGTTTGCTAAACTCTCCTGCCTGCTGATCAGGCTGCCTGCCCTCAGTACAAGCAAAGTATGCCAAATTGAGAGTCAAGGATTACATTTAATGGAGATTCTGTGCTGACCGTTTTTTTTTGGCAGATGTTTTTGGCAGAAACATCAGCCTTTTTGAGTTGTAAAAAACATTTTTCTTGAATACTCCACACAATCAGAACATGTGAATATGTGCCCTCGCAATGAAGACATCAACAGCTATCATGCAGAAAGTCTGCCTCTTCACTAGATTAAAAAAGCAAACCCATCCCCATGCCCAATATGATTCCCATTAAATTTGCCTTGAAATTCAACTGTTTTGTGATCGGACAGTTTACTTGTCAATATCTGAGCTGAAGTTCACCACTCCACAGTTAATGAAGTTGCACTCACTTTGGGCAGCAGTGATTTCCAATAATAATAGAAGTGTTGAAGTCACTCAGCACTTCTGAAAAATCAGGTCACTCCTATTTAGGAACCTAAATGTGGATTTAGAAACCCAGCTTCAGACACATGAGCATGAAAACACAATGGGCTTGCTCTGTAATGTAATTTATACCACATTTTGCTGCCTCAAGCATTTTCCATTTCAAAAAGCCTGAATGAACACTAGAGGGAACCTTTGCTTTTTCTGCCTGTAACAGGACATTGCATCTTTGCAACATGAGATCTACCCATGCTCTGATCATATCCTTCAGTGAAAATCCTGTTCCAAAAGACATTCCCTACAAAACACATTGTTTGCGTGTTGAAGGCTGGGCAGCCACACATTGAAAACACTCAGGTGTAAGGATCTGTTGACTATGTGTATTTAGGCTGCTTAGACACTGCCTAACAAACACCCACTGTGCACTACTGAATATGTGACGCATAATTATTACTTTTTAACAGATATTTCAGTGATAACTGATCTCTTAATCTGGAAATTTCTGTAGTAAATCTACACTTCCCACATTTTCCAGTTTCAACTAAACTTCTAGCAGTCTTTTGCACAATGTTTTGCCAAATCTATAAATACTGTAATTTTAGAACCTAATAAGAACATGAGGCAAATTAGTGCTTTAGAAATAACTACAAAACTGTTTGTTATTGCTGTATTTTTTCTTTTTTTAAACACAATTACAGAGCTAAAGTTTCACAAAGTAAAAGGAAAGAACAAAACAAACAATAAAACAGGTAAAGAAATACTTACGCTCTCACTCTGAAAAGGGTTGAGGAAGTTTCCACCCATCTCACCATCATCTCTGGGAGTGCCAGGCTGATTACTCATGCTCATATTACTGGGAGAGTTCTGTTAAATAAGATTTTAAAATACAGATTAAGTGTTGAAGATTGCAGTCCATTTCCCAGCTTCACCAAGTGTGTCAGACACAGTTTACATGATACTATAGTGCACTAAAATGCACCGTGTAATGCACTGGGATTTTCAAAGATGAAAAATAAGCCTCTGGAGGGTTCTGCATGATTTGGTCACTAATTTTAGCCTGTAAACTGATGCTTCCTAATGACCTAAAGCAAGAATTATTTACCTGCAATTCTTGCTTTCAAGTTATAGCCAGCATCTTCTAAAATTGGGAAGGTTACAATAGCTGCATCAGGATATGAGCCAGTTCTGTTACTACATTAAATCATGTGGCCAAATGCAGTGAAGTCTATGAGTGTGTGCCTTGACATACATGACTTAGAAGTATGTACTTAAAGGCAGACCTATAGATGGATCTGGTCTACACAGACCTTTGCAAAGGCCTGTGGCTGGAGTCTTTCCTCATAGTGTTCACGGTTTATTGAAATACAGTTTCACAAGTACTTCACAAGTGGTGTACAAGTAGTAAACCTCTCAACACAGCTAGCGCACAGCATTCGTAGGTAAAAGAGTTAACAAGAGTCTTGTAGACAAAAGATTCCTGAGCAACAGCTGGACACTGGACTGGGCTCACAAACCCTTTCACAGGAGGAGCTGCACTTTTGCCATTTGCTTGCACACAGCTTAATACAACAGCGTTTTAAGCACATTTTCAGTCTCTAGGTGTGACTGACATACTAATAAATAATGACAATATACAGACTCATGAGGATACAATTCCTTTTTTCATTTGGTTTTGTTTTTTTTTCTTCTTTACAGAAATGCAGAACCACCTTTGCAATGTTCAGCAATTGCTTTCAGGATTCAGTTATTTAATGAAAGGGTGAAACAACGTAACTGCCACAGAAATTATTCTGAATCAATAGCCAATATACGATTATTGTAGGCATTACAATTAGGTGTTTTTAGAAAGTTGATTGGCGGTACCCTACCATGCCTGGAGCACAGGCTATTCTCTTTCCATCACTGTTAAGATTCCTACTTACAGATGATTTGTGATAGAAAAGGAGCAGTCAGGGAAATTGGGGAGTGAAGTCACGAACGTAAGCATGAAACATTTACGTCTATCACAGTTCTTCTGTCTTTTGATCCAGAAAACGGAATGCAATATTGCTGTTGAGATTTTACTTATACAAGTGCAAATCTGGTATATCATAATAAATTCAACACAAACCTAGTGCAGTCAATGGGCAAGCTAACAAAATGTAACTCCCAAGTAGTGAACTTGATCAAAATGACCAAATGATAATGGCTGTAAGAATCCTAAGTGAATTTGTCCTCTCCTTCTTATGTTACCTCAATTATAATCCTCTATGCTACATTTGTTAGCACAAAAGATTTAAAAAAAAAAAAAACAACAAACAAACCAAAGAGGTACTTTGAACTTTGAAAATACCTGCACGCAGTCTTCATTTAGTATAACTAAACCTGCAATAGGTCAAACTTAGAATGAAAAACTGGAAACATTAAAGAAAGATAAAGTCCCCTTCATTCCTTGGCACTTCCCCTAGAACTACAAAGGCTCTCTATACTGGCACTTTAAAGATGTACACTGGAGTGCTCACTGAATAGAAAAGGGGATAGGACAGTTATGACTTCTTCTGCATGCTCCTCTTTCACCATATTCCCCTGAGGGAAGATGACCATTCTCAGTCTGAATGGCCAAGTATGTGTATGAGTTCATCTTGGTGTATTTTCACTTGTAGGTTAAATATAAAATTAATTACACAAGTGACATGCAAACGTAACTTGTTTATTAGCATATGAAATGCAGCTTCTAACATTGGGTCAAAACCCCTGACCCAAGCCTTTTGTTTTCTTCAGCCCAGTTCACTGCCTCTCAAACTGATCCCCAGATCTCCAGAAATCACTGGGCAACACATCCATCAAAGACAAGTAAAAGCCTAACTAGATGAATAACATCAGACAATTAAGTTTGCTATTCAGTGAAGTTAGTACTGCAGATATTTTGGGATCCACAGCTTGAAAAATGTTGAAAATACTGCTTTGGTTCAACCACAGCTACTGTACCTTAAGCAGGAATTAATTCAGGGAAGTCTGGTTGCCTGCATTATGCAAAGGGTCATTCTATACAGATTCAGTCCCTTCTCACCTTAAAATCTATGAATATAAAGTTTAAAACTCACTAAGGCCTTGTCACATTTATTTTATGCGATGCTCCCACATTTTTGTTAATTCCTGGGGCATTTACCCCTCTTTTATCTTGCTCTGCGTAGTGCAAAGCCTTGAAATTCTGCAGTTGCTGGAGCACACCAGCCCCAAAGGTTCAAATTCCTGACATAAACACTTCTGTAGCAACTCCTCTAGGCTGCTTTTATGGACAGTATGGGGTCCAACCTTATAGCACTAGCTGGGTTTCTCCAAAGCAAGAATGTCTTTGATGCCTGTACAAATTCTATGGGCACTTCAAGTATCACTAGTTATTAATGTTTATTTAATATGCATAATTTCAGCTCATTTACTTCCCCCATCTTAATCTACTTCATAAAATCTTAATGTTTTGATGTTCAGCCAATTACAATAAAATCTTCTCTAGAAAAAAACAGCTCTGAAATCTGTGAGATAAACTGATTCTACCAACACTGGGTTGATTTTCCTAATCTCTTGGGAATGTATCATCTGCTCTTCTAATATACATTTTACTCCAGTGATGCCCTGTGCCTGGACTTGAGCATCATACTCTGCAAGCTATATTAACTTTAGTGAACAATGCCCATCACTGGGATTTTTCTTTTAGTAATTTGAAAAAGGCATGCATCAAACATGATTTCCATGAGTTAAATTTTAAGGTTAACAAATTACAAGTCTTCCAGATAAATTTGGATCCAAGTTTTCAGAGGTCCTGATATTTGTATTAGCACATAGACTGATACTTAATAGTGAGTTGAACACAGGCTGTTATAAAAAACGCTGTGGCAAGCTAATGGAAATGTTTTGGGGTTTTGCCTTAAAAAATGCTGCAGTTTGCAATAAACTTACTGAAGAAAAGATACCAGTATTGATTTAAAAAATGCTGTATGGTTATAAACTTATTGGAGGCTTTTATTGAATCCATCACTGCACATCTAAGCACAGCACAACTAAGCAACACTGTCATTTCAATCCATCATTTTGCAGAGCCTGAAAATGTTACAGATAAAAAAATGTACAAAAATACAGGATCGCTCCCTCACAGGAGCAGCAGTGGCCCCGGACACATCCTGCATGCAGCTATTAAAAGGTATTATGTAGATATTAAAAGATCACTTTATCAATACCAAATAAGCTCATTAATTCCTACATTAATAATGATCACATATGTAGTAGTATGTGACACATTTAAGGACAGTACTATTTTTGTTGATGCAAAACCCCTTCAAGTTAAATTCACATTCATTTCCAACTATTCAATGGTTATGCTATCAAAATAGTACTTCTGAAACTACTTCTTATTCTAGCTTTTAGGAACTTATATTAATGATTAAGATTGCCTTACAGAAGTGACAAAAGCAATCATGCAGTGCATAAATGTAACACCCTAATGACATTTCCCCAAATTTACATTTAAATAGAATTGATTATTAGAACTACATTGGGCTTAACAGCATGGAAGATTATAACATGATCAATCAGATTATGAACTGGACATAATTAATCACATTCATTAATACACATTATTAAGCAGTAGGGAATAAATCTACTTATATTCCCCATTTATTATGTTGTTATTGAATTTTCAATTAATACTGATGCTGTCTGCATAGCTTCCAAAGAGCTGACAAGCAGAAAATGTAGATACGTAACGAAAAGCACTATAACAAAGAAAATATGTTTAAGATGAAACATTCTAAAAATTCCCAATATTTGATTAGATACTTACTTTGGAAATACTGTCCATGTCTCCTGAGCCTTAAATTAAAACAGACATTTTTTTCAATTAGTTTTAAGCTGAATGTAATCTTAAGATTTTTTTTCCATAGTAAATATATAGCGTCACAGCAATACTTAAAAAACATAACCAATACTTAACAAACATAACCAATCATACTTCATCTCAATTCCTTCCCAATGTCTCTCTTAGTAAAAGTTTACAGGCAGTATTGAACAATGTTAGCCCTTTCTCTATGAACATACCAAAAACTGAAAAAAGAATAAGAAAACACTTCCAATCTGTATCTGTTATTTGGGTGGCACCCTTTCAGGATAAGAGAGCCAGCACAACTCTAGAAACCAGGGTACAGGTAATGCAATTTATTTGTGGTATTATCCACCAAGGGAGACGTTACATTAGCTGTATTAAAAAAAAAAAAAACAACCACAAAAAAAGAGGCAACTAACTCGTAAAAACTGATGTTCCTGGGAAAAAAAAAAAACAACAAACAAAAAAAGACCACTATTATCATTAAGGTCAGCTAGGAGGGTTTCATCAATGTCTTTGCTTGCAGAAGCAGAAGCCTACTGCTGAAACTGACTGGAATGACTTCAGGTTTTGATTCATTATTCATTACAAACACTGATGATGGCAGTATCTTTCAGAAGAAAGCAGATGATCCTGAGGACCAGAGTAACAGAAATAAAATAAAATTAAATATAATGAGTGCAAGACTATTGAATTTTTTTCACATGCTGTAGCTCTCACTCTGGTAAAGCAAAGAAGAAATAAACTTTAGGATGAATGTATCAAAAAAAAGCATTTTTAGCATCAACAGACAGTAAACAATTCTGGTCGCCTGTTTTCAGGAAAGATGTATTCTACAAGAATACTGAATACAAACCCAGAAGAGTATCAGGGAAATCAATCAAGAAAATGGGAGCTGTGGAAGAAGACTGAAATAGCTTACTATATTTAGCCAGGCAAATTAAGGCTGAGAAGGAATATGATTTCTCTATATAAATACATCAGATACATAAATGTTGTGAAGAGCTATCTTGTCACAGCCCAAAGGATAAATTTTGGTGGAAATCAGGAAAAGGTTTCTATCTAAACATCAGAGCTATGAATAGATAACCATAGAAAGGTTATGGCCAAAGAAGTTGGAGAAGTTCAAGATGGACCTTGACCAATTTATCCATCTGATTATGAGACACAGCTGCCTACTGCAGCACGGAGTGAATGTAGAGGATCCCTTCCAGCCCTCTTCTCCTTAAAGAACTCAGGTTCCAATTTATATAGGATGTTACCCCTAGAAAGCAGTCATCATTAATTTGAGTAAGCACTTCATCTCTTTCCCTGGAGAAAATAACTAAGCAAATGCTTAGATGCCTGTAAAATCCTTCCACAACTGTTTCAATTTATTTTCTTTTAGCCAAAAATAATTCTCAGGCTGTAGAAACGTGACAGAAAAAGATGCTATTACCTTTTACATAATTTTTTATTTCTTTGAATGTAACGTGCATCATTTTTAGCTAAAGCAACAACCAATGTTAGGATTGTAATAGGTACAGAAAGGCTGTAAAATCACCAGGTGTCCTTATGCAAAGTAATCTAGGAATTTTGGGGACATGCTTTCCTAGGAAAAAAGATAATTCTATTAGGAGACAGATGCATACTGCTGAATTTTAATTGTTCAGACTGTGTCTGGTAAATAAGGTTTGATAGCTGGTTTTTTCTCAACCTTCCATAGCCTCTTCAGATTTCTCCCTTTGTCCTACTAGTTTGTATTTCCTGTCTCACAACCTCCAGCTTTTGGACTGTGAGTGACTGATCTCCACCCTCCGTGGAAGTATGGACTTAAACCATGTGGAGTTTAGGTTGGTCCATGTCTGTGCTGGGAAAGTGACAGAGCTTTTCTCTGGGGATAACAGCAAAGGGAGCACCAGGAGCTTGGCTTCTGCCTGCCTGACCTGTGTTTAGCTTGCTTGGGTTTCTTCCCATGAAGAAAAACACTGCTCAGCAGGGTGTTGCTGGTGCCCCTTGTCGGAGGCACAAGAGTACACTGCTGGTGGACCAGGGGGATAGAAGAGAACCTAAAGAGCTTTACAGCCTGAAGTTCCACCCTGTTGCCTGCATGACTGGCACCCCTTGGTGCAGATGGAAGTGAAGAATACAACACAAGAACTCTATTCAGAGCTATTTGCCTCATGTTAGGGTAGGAGCAGAAATAAAATCAGAGTATTTATTTACCTTGCAAGCATGGAAGAGGAAGGCGTAAGTGCAATTTATTTAGCTGTAGCTTGCTTCTTAAAATCTCTTTCAAACATCTATCAGGCTTCCAGCAAAGAGTAAGAGCAGAGAGTTTGCTAGGACAGTCAGGTGATAAAGCAGTGTATATTTTGCAGAGTTGTGCAAGGCTTCTCCCCTAGATACAAGTCCTTCCAAAATCACAGTGCCAAAAGCCAAGCAGTACACTGTTCCCCCTGCCTCTGCACGCCCTGACCAGAACCCATGTTCTTTTGGATGTGTTAAAACTGGCAACTGTCTGAAGCTGCTAGTGGGTACAGAGTAATAAACTTAACAGACATATGGCTAAGTATGGAACAAATGATGATATCTAACTGTTGGAATAAAACCAGCTTAACACGTACATCAAAATATGTAATAACTTACTTCCAGGTAATTTGTAAGAAACTGCATCAGCATTTCGCAATGACACCTCCCCAAGATTTTCGAAGAGGAACAGAGGTAAATAAAAATAGTTCTTAAGCCTTCACCTCTAAATTACAGTCATGGTATGCTTTCAGACTGCTTTTCATCAACTGCTATACTCTCTAATATAAATAAAACACAGTATTTTTCTTCCAGAGGTGCCAACTCATTTGCTTAAAAGAGTATCCTAATACTCCTCACTAATGTATATACTACTTTTTTAGGTTTTAAAAGGTTTTTACACACAGTCTTTGACGTAACTCAGAGAACTGGTCACAGAAAATGGCACTAGTCATAGAAAATTCACAATGCTTGTAATATTTACTGTCATTACCTAATGATCCATTCATATGATGTGAATCCATTCCACCCAGTCCACTCATAGGTCCATCTGACCCTGGCCCCATTGGAAACTATAAAATGACCAGACATTAAAAACTGATATTACTGTACAATTTTTTGTAGATAAAAGACAGGATTAAAAACCAAAAATGAAACAACAACAACAAAACAAACAAACAAAAAAAACCCCAAAAACCAAAACAAACACCAAAAAAAAAAACCGCCACAAAAAAACAACCCCACCCCAAAAAAAGTGAAGGAAAAATGCACAGTCCTATGTCTGAATGCGCAAGTCAAATTAAAGTATTTCATGTGAAGACTGCGAAAACATCATTGTTTCTTTTAACTTTTTCCAATATTACCTTCATGAAACTCTCACCTCTCTGTAGGCTGGAATATAGTTTAGGAATAATTTATTATTTACTTTGACACCTTGGGTATGACTTTCAAACCTGCTAGTGCTGACCTAGCTGTACTCTTATTGGGGTTACAGGAAACTTTTATGATCCCCTTCAATGAAATAAGTAAGTAATTAATTAACAGCTTTCAAGGCTCACCTTTATACTGGCAGTTGGACTGCTCTGCATTACCTTTGTGGAGTTTCTGACCAGTTTTAGATATTAATCTTAAATTTTATTCTTCAAATACTTAATGACATTAAGATCATAGAAAAAAATAGAATACACTGCGTTATGATTTAGAAATATCTAAATAACTGTATTTTTAGGTCTTACTGGCTTTTTCTTTTCTTCTCCAAAAGGCCCATAATATGGATCATGATTAAATGAAATGTGGTTGCAATCAAGAGAAATACAATAAAACTGAAGCCATAGAGAAAGATCAAGGAAGATTCAAGTTCTACCTGAGAATCCAGATTTTTGTAAGCACTAGAATTGCTGAAATTTAGGCTAAATAGTCAGAAGTTAACTACTTCCTTAGGCAAATATTGAAATGTTATCAATAGGTTTCATTCTTAACATCCCATTTAGACAAACAAGGAAGTTGGTTTCCTCTCAGAGGCATTCATATTGTCCTCTTTCACAGAGGAGCAGGGCAACATAATACTTCTGCAATTTTCTCCTCCCTTTTCAAGGATAGATACTTTGAACAGAAGTTTGAATCATGTTAAAACTAATGCTTATTGGCAGCTCCTAGGATGATGTTCTACCACACCAAAGTCTATTGCATCACAGACATCCCCCAAAATCCACATGCAGAGCTTCTAACGTCTTCTCTGTGTAGAATATGCTCCAATCTTTATGTTGCATGTATTGACATTTGTGAAACATAGAAAGGTACATGGTGATGGGAAGCAACTGAAGTGTCACCCATAAAAATGATAAACTTAGTATTAATGATATGTGATGGAAACATAGTGTCTGGATTAAAAAAAAAAAAGCTCCATAATTCAAAGAAGCATGTAACTAGAGTCATATTTACATTAGGTCTGTTGGGTCCAGGTGGTACTGCATTCATTAAAGTGTACATGTTGTCTCCAGAGTTGGTTGAATCTGTAATAAGAGATTATTTTAAGTGCTAATATGTACCTTTCAATAAAACTACTCACCTAATACACATCCTGTCATTTTGTTCATATTATTTCTTTGCCTGAATCACTGATACACAGTAGCAATATAATAGATTTCATTCCTTTTCTATCTACTGCTACCACACAACAGAGCTATGAAAAGAAATCATTGCAATGGTCCCTCAGTGACTATGTCTAGACTTTAGTTTTATGCATGACTGTTAAAAGGTTTATAAATCACCATGTAGCTATAACTGTTTAATTCCATAAAACCCTTTTTCCTGGAGTTCTGAATTACTTCACACATCTTCAATTCTCTCTATAGAACAGGAGTTTCTTATCAATACTTCCTGCAATTTGTTTTCCATCTGTAAAAAAATGTTAAGGAGCTTCTCATTATACAGACTTCAAGTTAGGATAGCACATGAAAAATTTTTATGTTCATCCATCTCAGTCTATTTGATTTTGGATATATCTAACTGTTCAGTGGAACACCATGGAAAGATCCTGACTCCAAGGACAGCTTTGTATCTTAATGGTACAGCATGGTGCAATGCTTCAGAAAACCTCTTTAAGTCCAAAATCAACAAAACCATTCTGGCACAGAATGGTGCTTAAGCCAGTAAGTTCTGTCAAGAGTTTCACTTGCCCTTATCAAATGCTGACACACCTATATTCCATCTCAATTCTTCTTCTGCAATAAGTGCACATGAACATTCAGATGGAGCAACTCCAGAGCGGAAATGCAGGAGGCAACCCAGCTAACTGTGTGGTTGAACTTTCTTACCAATGCCTAAGAACCATTAGACACAGATTACTCATTCTGATCTCCAGCTCATCCCCAGTGCTAACACCTTTTATCAATATCTGTATGAAAGAGAAGGCAAAAAATGCAGCAGATGGTAGACAAATTATGCAAAACCTTTCCCAAAGGAACTTCCCAAGAGATAGGTCATGTAATGGAAAGGTTTGCTGAGAGGAGAATGAAAAAAGGAAAGTCTAAATACACCCCTAAGGGGACAGCATGATTTTAAAAAATACAAAGAACTCTGAAAAAACAGCAACACTACAGTACCTACAAAAAGAATAAAGAATAGCTTAGTACTCTGCACCCAGATCCTCCGAAAGACCGTTCCACCTCTTTGAACCAGAGTTTTGAGATTATGAATACAAACAAAAATCACTGCTGAGCTGTAATTAATTTTCAAAGAGGAGGTGACTGAGGAATTTTCGAGTTAGAAATAGTAAAAACAAGAAAGCTGAGCCCACCAAAATGTGTTGGAAGAGGGAATGCAGCCTGACCTCCTGTAAGAATGTATTTGTATGTACTATGGGAAGTTAAAATCAAGGTTTTTGTCTATTTCTTAACCTTTCTCAGACAAGTTTTCCAAGCATCAGTTCACCTTGGTGAATAAATAATTCCATTATATAACAGAGCACTATGTATCACTAGAACATTTAAATACACTGTTAGCAGAAGTGGGGGTGGGACAAAAAGCTTTTAGCCTGAAGTTATCAAAGTAAGATTGGCATGTAAAAAGTTATTTTTAATGTTCAATGAGGTAGGCAAAAAGTTCTTCCACCATCAGATCCTTCTGCAACACACCTCCCTAAGTTTCCTCGTGTTCTGCTGGCTCACGTCAAAGTACATAGAGGCTGCCTGGGCCATGGGAACATTTGGAGCTGGTTTGTCTCAGAGGCAAATAAATACCATGGCAAAACTCTCAGGTGGTCAGTTTCTAAGTGTTTTCATACTTTCAAAAGCAGAACCTCAAAACATCTTTGAGTCTGACTGAAAGTGGGAAAAACTGTCAGCAGAAGCTACATTTGAGTAGCACACAAAGAGCCTAACATCTGCCGTAACTGCAGTGCTGAGGTGGCAGAGGCTGTCCATGAGCTTGTTTTATGTTAAAAGGGACTCTGACTTTAAATGCCAGCTTGCACTAATTATCTTTTCCACTAATGATATGAACAAGGAAGCCCTGTGATAGTATTTAATGAAGATCTTACACTGCTGCAAGATGTTTTCATAATTACTTAACAAAATCCTCTACCCTCTTGTGCTGTAGAGGACAGCAAGAACATGTATGATACAAGGACTGAGGAGGCTGTAACATCACTGAGGTGAATGGGGGACCTCTTAGCTGGTGAAAGTGAGTTACAAAGGCAGATATAAGCCAAAAGGAGTAGCTACTGAATACTGATATTACACAAGGAGTAGCTACAAAAGGAGTAGCTACTGAATACTGATGTTACACAAGATGCAACTGCATCTTGCATTTTCGCAGGATTCTGTCCATGGGGGAGGACAGCATCCTCCCCATTCTGCAGTTCCACCTTGGTATCAGAATCTTTGCACAACACTGATGGAGGGCAATACTTACATCTAGCTGACCACCTATTAAGCCTTGAGAAGCTGGCTAGCCATCCCAAATACTCCCATCCTCCTCCTTGTTTCCTCAAACCTTGGTTGGAATGTGGCCAATCTTTTGCCTGGCCAAAATCTCCATGTGGTCCAAGTTGCAAGTTGTCCAAGTTGTGCTTCCTAAAATCCTTTACAATTACTTTTTATTATTTTGGAGTATATTTCAGTACCTGCAGGACTAGGCATGATAGGTGTTCCTGGTGGCCCTCCACCCCCTGGAGGACCCTAGAGAGAGCAGAGAATGTCAGTTGGAATGGAAGAAAAAGATACTGCAATAAAAATTGAACACAGTACAAATGAAAAGAAAAACAAAAAAGTACCATGAATGTCATGAATTAAATTGGTAAAAATATGCACATTTTCTGTTAAGCTAGCGAAACATCACAGTTTAAGATGAGGTAATGGGTCAGCAAGCTCTGGCACAGATTTCTGATGTACGTAGGTATACAGACCCAAGAATATCTGTTAGTCAATAACTCTGTGTCATGCAGTGAGTCAGATGAGAGAAATACTTGGAACAGGGCCCAAGACAATTATACTTAATTCCCTCAACCTGTTTTCATTACCAGTGTTTTTTCAGCTGACATTTCTGTTTTGTTGTACTCTGTTCACAGTCAGTGGTACAGTAAGTAATGTTTGCTAAGCGCTAAGCACAAAATATGGAGGTGTCCCATGGGACCAGAAGAACCTAATCACCTTAAGAATTGCCTTTTTAAGGCAGACTTGGTACCTTGATACTGTTGGCATCTAAATTCTGTCTGTACAATATCCTACAATTTTTAAAATAACATCTGTATAAAACATTTCTTCTCAAAGTACTAACAAATGGATTAAAAAAGTCAGAATAATGCTGGATACAGTCATATTAGTTGCCCAGACTGCCAACTCAAAGATAAACAAACAAACCAACCCATCAAAGAACATCTATTTTCTTAGTTTCAGGTATTTCTGTGTTACAAATCTGCTTATGACTAAAAGTTGTACACAAACTGCTTTGGTTGTTAAACAAGTGTTTAAAGCTTCTTTAAGAATTTCTGCAATAATATTATTCTAAATATCCTTACCACTTAGGAAGAACAGAACCATAGTGTATTGCTTCCTCTGTTTGAGATTCACTAATATTTTTAAGTAATATGAAAACCTAACAAATTCCAGGTAAAAATGTCTGTGTCAATAGAATACAATAAATGTTAACTTTCCATTATAAAAAATACACAGCTAGCAAAATTTGTTTTCATTGCCATATGACTATTATTCTTTTAATCATTTTTGTTATAATTTAAAATAGCAGATACACTATTCCAGACAGGAATATGTTTTCAGTGGCACTGAATATAAAGGTTTAGCTGTCCCTGTCTGCTTACAAGACATTGCTGAGATTTGCTATAATTCACTGAAGTATTTTGGAAGGTTTTAAGCAAGGTCACTGAGTAACTTATAGAGCATGCTAGAACACGGACTTGCTCCACCACAACACCCACAGATCAGCTTATAAAAATCAAGGCATAATCATAACTTCATTTCATACTGCCAGCAACCACATTGCTTTTTACCCGTCCCAAATTAGAACTGAATCAGAAATGAATGTGTTAGAATCTCGCTTGGCAAAACTGTCTGAAAGGCCTACTCAGCCCTCAGCAAGAATTTCCATCATTGCTGCTGCAGAGCAAGAGATTCCAAAGAAACCTTTGGATAATGTATAAGACCTTTCAGGCATCACAGAGCTGTCAGACATTTTATCTGCGTGCTTGAGCACTAAGCTCAATGACTTTTTGTTTTTTTTAGGTTTATATATATTTTTCAGCATAACATAAAAAGGTGTAGAAAGCACTAACTGTTCATTTATTAGAAAAGTTACTTATGTTCACTACTAACTTTTGCAACTGATGTTAAATTTGCATTTACTCTCATTGCTTGTGTGTTTCCTGCTCTTGGAAAGCCTCTTGGTATCAACTACTTTCACCCTTAGAATATATTCGTATCTAATGGAATTATTTCTCAAAAACTGTCTGACAAGCTAAGCACACTGAGCCCTCAGAGTTTGTAGGTTCCAGATCTCAAATCCTTTGGCTAAAAAGTTGCTTTAAAAGCTCCCCAGCCTTAGAAGAGTACATGAGAAGTACAAATAATCCAAGTACAACAGTACAACGACAATAAAGAGCCTATAAGGATAAACACAGTTAATCTTTTGGGATAGAGACAAAAACCAGTAGTATATATTACAAAAAACCTTTTTGTTGATAGGTAAAGTGTTGAGAGGGTTAGCATTTTGTTTCCTTTTGAGTGACAGCTCAATGCTGGGCCTATTATAAAGTTTTAACAACTTACTTCTGAAGTACAGACTAAGAAAAAACAATGATACCAACTAATCCATACTAAATTAAGACAATATCTGTGAAATGAAGCCAGACAATGGAGAAAGAAAGAAGTTGAAAGTCTTTAGAAGTTAATTATAAAAACATAAATTTCCTTTAAAATGTGAGCTACAAGGACACATATGTATATCTTTAGGGAGATAAAAGCTTATTCTAAATTTTCAATTTTTTTTTGTGAAAAAGTTCAGAAACTCATACACAATATTGTGATATTGAGGAAACTGGTTTTTTTTTTGTCCCTTATTATGAAGGCAATATATTTTATTGGATATATAAGTGTTCACTGAAGTAAAACTGCACTCAGGGCAATTCTGATCAGACTGATAATGATTCTCCTAATAAACATCAACATATGCACCACAAACGGCAGAAAAAAAACTAAGTGCAGATCAGATGTTCAGTTCTCAACCAATACACAAGGGCTCTTCTTAACATTTGGACAGCTGTGTCTTTGCCTAAATAAAATGTAACATCCATTATAATAAGCAAACACACACGAGTGTACTTACTACATAGTTCCCAGGAGATGCTGAAGAGTACGGTATCTGTAATAGCAACAGAAACAAACCAGTAATTTCTTCTCCAGGGAGGTGGAGTCCATATATACATTTATGTGTAGCTGTATGTTATGCATATTTGTTTAATTTATTTCAAAGACACAGTTAAGGATCATAAAAAAATGCTACTGTTGTCAAAAACCCACCTCATCTTTTTAACAACTTGGCCTTGTAAGTAACTTCAAGTCAACTATCAGTACAGACACAAACCAAATTTAATATCCAATATTTCAAATAAAAATATTTCCATTTAAGAATAGTATGCCCTGGTATCCACTCAAATGAATACAAATAACATCATTCACCTATTTAAATGTCTGTAGGCTGAGGTCTCTTAACTGCTCTCCATTGTTTCGTAAGTGAGGCATGCATTTTTAACAGCCATCATCACTTTTTAAAGATACCAGGTTACAGGCTCTAGTACCAATCCAGTTCTTGCATCTACTGCAATAGTCTTCTTATTCTTACTGTCAGAGCCACAGTAAGGTCTTTAAAGATCTGCAGTCTACAGTAAAAGGTTAAGCTATAAGATTAAGCTATAATGTTATTAAGGTAATATACTTCATAAGGTTTATAAAATTAAGCAGCACATACTTGCATTTAAGTCAAGAGGAGCGTGTACTGAATTTGTGTGTTCTTATGTGTACTTGATATTGATTAAAGTCTTGACCTCAAAGGAAAAACAACTCTTTAACCCTAGAAGATACTAGTTTTCTTTCTTTGCAACCTACCTCTTCTTTTTTTTTTTTTTTAATTAAAGGACAGTATTTTATATTCATTTCAAACTCAGTTATGGTATTTATTACAGAGTATATCAGGAGAAATCCAGTTGCCTAAGAATAATCCAGTTTTCTTCTTCATGATGACCTTTGCAATTATGCTTTCTAGAAGAGCCAGGGACCAATACTATTATATCAGATAAGAATTAAGCAACTGCACTGACAAAATATAAAATTATTTTGCAGCATCACCATCTTGCATGATGGTAGACAACTTGTCAGACAGCTCAGTCTTATAAATACGTCTATTACTGGACTTCTCTATTAATTTCACAGAATTAAAGTATTTCAGCTAGCCTAACATCCATTTTAGTTGAGTACATGCAGAAGAAAACTGAGGAAGAGTTTCAGCTGTCTTTTTTTAATCACCCTCCCCCCCCCCCCCAGCTGTCATTAGTAGAATTAAATAATCAAAATTGAGAACAAGGCTAGAAAGAACCAGGCTAGTCCATTAAGCCAGACCCATCTTATCCAACTGCAAGTGCTAAAAGATGTCACATTTTAATACTAATGATGTATCATCACTGAATGAAAACTACCTTTGTGTTTTCTGAAGAAAATCCAGACCATTGTTGTTCATGTGGGATGCCTCAGCTTCCTTCAAGCTGTTATTAGACTACCTCATTTTGTAGTTGCCATGAAATTCAATAGAGTTCACTGCTTTTTACAAAAAACATTGAGAAATGGCTGATTTATTGCAAGGAATTGCTCTGTGCTTCTGTATTCCCAGATTTAGAGCAGCAAAATGTGCTTTTGTTATGTAAAATACGTGAGCACCCATTGAGCTGTGTCTTTAAAAGCTGTGATTTCTGTAGATCTTGCTGGGCAGATAGTATTGACCTAATTCATCTTAGTGGTACTAAAGGAAACAAAAATGTATTTTGAATATACCTCAGGATAACTTTTGTGTTATGGAAGTGCTGTAACTGATGTGAAGATGCAGAGCTATTGTACACAGCTGGATATCTGCAGGTCAGTGAACGCTCTGTTCAGATGTGTTCCACACTGTACCTGCTCTGCACTAGGGTGCACTAGGGTTACAGGAATATAAAGCATGCAGTATCCTGTTTGATGAATGAACTGGAAGGTTTTTCCTGGTGTACTGATGTGAAATACTTCCTTAAATATAAGATCATGTCTAATATATTTTAAATATTTACTTACAGAGTTGGCATTTGTTGGGTTTGGCCAAGGTCTACCACCCCCAGGACCCCTGTAACAGAAGATGTAAGATGAGACACAGAACAATCCCCATCTTCTAACCAGCTCTTATGGAAGCAAATAAAAACAATCTGTTTTCAGAGTAAGGAAGGATAGCTTTTTCGAAATAGTGTGTTTGTTTATAAACCATAACCACACCAAGTCATAACTGCTGTAGCAAAATTCCCAGCGTTGCACTACTATTATCATTTAATCAGTTTATGAGTTGATGAAAGATAATTTATTTATTGTTACAACCCTGCCACTCACATTTAAGATACTTTATTTCCCGACCCATTCTGATACTTCTTTGCTTTTCAGGACAGGACCTGCCAGAATGGCACCATAAGGAGTTCTTCTCCAATAGCCACACTGCCAGAGGCTGCAGAGGAGATGGCACAGTTTTGCATTGGTCCCAAACACTTGCAAATTTAGGAAGTGCCAGACATTCCCCTTTTATATTCTCAATGCGACAACAATTTGAAAGACATTGTGAGTGTGTGTCTCTTGAAGTGTTTTACTTCTGCTCGAAGAGAATTTAACTCTGTGTTACATATATGCAACATGTTAATATGGCACAGAAGTTTTGCAAAGCGTAAAAAACAAGTTCCCAAATTCTTGTAAGTTCTCACAGGAGATTTTTCCTTGTACTCTCTTAACCTTTTCTAAAATATCTGGAAGAAGAATCACACAGTCCATGAAAGTCTGCTTATAGTAGAGGCAAAGGCAGGAAGGTACTAAAATAGCAGTGTAATTTCAGGCATAGGAACAGTACTCTTGCTTAGATAATACCTTCCTGAAGAATTGAAGATGAATGCATTTATTCAGTATAGCTTTAGAATACTGCAAGTATGGTAAGGTTTTATTAGTGAAAGTGATGGTAGTACATTATATACGTTTTGAGAAAACTTGTATTTTTAAAAGAAGAAGCCACATTAAATCATTGTTACAACCTCTATCTGACAATAATTACAATAAATCTCATGTATTAACAACTGAATACATGTGAGTTTGTACATACTTTGAACATGTTCAGAAATGTATCTAAAAACGGTTTGCTACTTGAGTAAGGCAACAGAAGTCACAGAAACACATAATATATCCTAGAGCAGTCAAAATGGAGATTTTAAACATCCTTGTTACATTTGACCCAAGTGGTGTACACATGATGAAGTGGCAGCTCCCCAACAAGAGGGACAAGAGTTTTCACAGCCACAAAAGCCTTTTGATAAAGACAACTCTGAGGGGACTTCAGAGGGATAGTAAGGGCAGGGAAGGGAAAAAAGGAGGAGCCATGTAGATAGAGGACGTTTTTTTCAGATCTCTTGCTGTTATTTTAAGATTCTCACTATTAGCTGAGCTCAGAAAAAATAGTTTGATGGTTAGGCTTCATCTTTTAACAGTCCCTTATGAGGGATCCAAGCCATATGGGAGGTAAAATCTCCATGTTTACAGTAATAACATCGCAATAACTGTAATTATTCCTGAGATCATTAGGAGCTTGTAGTTATTTATAAATAAGGCAAAATCACTTTTGGAAGGCCCTGACAACTCAGAGGCAGAGCAGATGACAAAACTTTCACATTTAGAATGGCATTTTGGCCCCTTCAGCTTTAGAAAAGCAACATTAGCCATCACAGCTTCCAGACATGGGAGAGTGATTTAAATATAGAGAAGAAAGCAGGCTTTATTAACGAGTTCAGGAAGTTTTCTATCTATTTTAGAGTCTTGCAAAACTAAAACCTATTAAGTAGATAAGTTGCCTGAGGGATTTAATATTGTATCCTGTGGTGGCTTTTTTTATTACATTGCTGATGAAAATATAAAGAAATGAGTTCAAACACAACTATAATAAATCAAGTGAAAACTTATTTATTTGCACCGATTTTGGTTTTGGAACGCCTTTCCTGCTTTATTTATTGGGAGAAAAGGGAGGTGAAGCAAGAAAAGGGACTCAACAGTACTCATGCTCCTCAGGTGAAATGGTCAGCATATTCAAACATTCAAATTTTCAGCAATTCCTAAATATTACAAGGTGAAATATGAGGTGCTCCTTCCCCAGCACCAAAAAAAAAAAAAAACAACAAACCAAACCAAAACACCGTTTTTTGTTTTCCATATACAATATTTGTTTTATTGGATCCTACTTTTCAGAAGAGAGCATGGAACTGCACTTGGGATGGATAAAGAGCCAACCAAGAGCTTGTGGGTCAGGACTGAAGGAAGAGCAGGGACAAGGGACATTACAGTGAGGATCTGCTACTAGGCCACCCAACCAGGAAGGCTGAGGATAAGGTCCTCAAAAGGGAGATAGGTATAGCCTCATGTTCACAAGCCTCGTGCTCATGGCGACTTCAACCACCCCAATATCTGTTAGAGGGTCAACACAGCAAGGCACCAGCTGTCCAGGAGGTTCCTGGAATGTGTTGGTGACAACTTCCTACTCCAAGCAATAGAGGAACCAACGAGGAGGGGGGCCTGTGTTGGACCTTATCCTCACATAGGAGGGGCTGGTGGGGAATGCGACGGTCCAAGGCAGCCTTGGCTGTAGCGATCATGAGATGGTAGAGCTCAAGATCCTCAGGGGAGTGTGAGAAGAGTGTGCAGCAAGCTCACTGCCCTGGACTTCAAGAGAGCAGACTTTGGCCTCTTCAGGAACCTGCTCAGTAAAGTTCCATGGGATACAGCCCTGGAGGGAAGAGGGGCCCCCAAGAAAGCTGGTTGATATTCAAGGATCACCTCCTCTGAGCTCAGGAGCATTTGCATTCCAACAAAGAAGTCAGGCAAGAACACCAGTAGGCCTCCATGGAGGAACAAGGAGGTCCTGGACAAATTCCAGCATAAAAAGGAGGCCTACAGAGGGTGGAAACAGCAACATAGCCTGGGAGGAATATAGAGAAACAGTCAGAGCAGCCAGGGATCAGGTTAGGAAAGCTAAAGCCATGACAGAACTCAATCAGCCAGGGATGTCAAGGGCAACTCAAAAAGCTTCTATAGATATATTGATGATAAAAGTTAAGATTAGGCAAAATGTGGGCCCTCTCCAGAAGGAAACAGGAGACCTAGTCACCTGGGATGTGGAGAAGGATGTGGTACTCAGTGACATTTTGCCTCAGTCTTTGTTCACAAGAGCTACAGCCACACTGCCCAAGTCTCAGAAGGCACTGGGAGAATGAACAACCACCTGCTGTAAGAGAAGATCAGGTTCGAGAACATCTAAGGAACCTGAAGGTGCACAAGTCTATGGGACCTGATGACATGCATCCACAGGTTGTGAGGGAACTGGCATATGAAGTGGCTATGCCACTATCCATCCTGAGAAGTTGTGGCAGTCTGGTGAAGTTCCTGTTGACTGGAAACGTAACCCCCATTTTTAAAAGGAAAAAAAGAGACCTAGGGAACGGAAGGCTGGTCAGTTGGTGCCCAGCAAGATCACGGAGCAGATCCTCCTGGAAACTATACTAAGGCACATGGACAATAAGGGGGTGATTGGTGACAGCCAACATGGCTTCACTCAGGGCAAATCATGCCTGAAAAATTTGGTGGCCGCCTGCAATAGGGTTGCATCATTGGTGGATGAAGGAAGAGCAAATGATGTCATCTAGCTAGAACACTGTGCAAAGCATTTGACACTGCCTGTAGGACATCCTTGTCTCTACACTGGAGAGAGAGGGATTTGATGGATGGACCACTCCATGAGTAAGGAATCGGCTGGATCATTGCACTCAAAAGAGTTGTGGTTGACATCTTGGTGTCAAATGTGATGAGTATTCCTCAGGGGTCTGTAGCACCTCTGCTCTGGAGACAGGCTGAGAGAGCTGGGCTTGTTCAGCCTGGAGAAGAGAAGGCTCCTTAAGGGGAGACCTTAGAGCAGCTGCCAGTGCCTAAAGGGGCTACAAGAAACCTGGAGAGGGGCTTTTGACAAGGGCCTGTAGGGACAGGCCAAGGGGAATGGCTTTAACCTGACAGAGGGGAGACTGAGATGAGCTCTTAGGCAGAAGTTCTTCCCTGTGAGGGTGGTGAGGCCCTGGCACAGGTTGCCCAGAGACGTTCTGGCTGCCCCATCCCTGGCAGTGCTCAAGGCCAGGTTGGACGGGGCTTGGAGCAACCTGGTCTAGTGGAAGGTGTCCCTGCCCATGGCAGGGGTTGGAACTGGATGAGCTTTAAGGTCCCTTCCAGCCCAAACTCTTCTACGAAATCAGGAATATTTCTACTAACACTGGAAGTCTGTTCTCACCCCAAAACCCTGAACTTGTTTGTGTGACATTAAGTAACACAAATACATCTAGCAAAAGCACCAAATGGAAAATAGCTCTGATGATACTACAGATTACTCTGAGCTACCAAAATATTAAAATGATGACTGAGATACATGATTGAGTTAAGCCACAGTGACATGGAAATTTAAGCAGCCCTTATGAGGAGACTGACAAACACCTTTCACCTAAAAAGCTGTTGGAATTTGAAAATTTACTGGAAGTCATGGGCAGCTCTAAGTATCGACTTAGAAAACACTGTTGCAGATTCTGCTGGAAATCCATATGGTTTTTGTAGAGCCAAATACTATTAGCTTATAAAACACACATTTAAAAAAGCTACCTGTGTATTTTTTTCAATGCAATGCAAACAGGGGGCTTTGCTCTTTATTAAATGTTTAATTTGGATGCATTGACAGTGTCATAAAACATTATTATCAGTGTACCAGTTTCAAAATGGAGTGATTTATGAAATAGCTAACACTATGACTAATAGCAGCTGCATTTTATCTTTAAACTTAGTCCTATACTGCTGATCCTAGTTCTTGGAAAATAAAGTCTGAAGTTGCAGTTTCCAAAGGGGCAAATATAGTCAATCAGGAAATTAAACTCTGAGACGCAGTTTATGAATTGAAGTCAAAAAACAAAATCACTTTTTTTTTTCCTATTCAGGCATGACTGAGATATTCTTAGTGCTTGGAGACAGCACTGCAGGTCACACAGGCCATTAAAAGGTGCCAGTGAAATGCTAACACTGATCCCTGAAATTTGCAATTTTGTTCCAAAACCAGCATTTTTTCACAAACACATAAAACCTTACTAAAACAGGTTACACAAAGTTTCAACTTCAAACGTCATGGTAAAATACAATAAACATGTATTAGCTGTTTCAAAAGTAATCTGATAAGCATTAGTTATGATGGAGCAAGCAATTATTTAGCAGTACTACATTTGTGGAGTATATGCTTTTGGACTCAAATATTATCAATAAGTTCACAAGCTGGTTGTTGCTATTTTTTACAATAAGGACACTTTTTTAAATTGCAGTTAGTAGTCATCAAAGCATGTTACTCGTCAAAGCATGTTCTCCTTGTCTTATCCCAAATGTTACTTCTGGGTAATCCTTTTGTGGGTAATCCCCAACAAACTGCCATATCCGAAATGTTACTTCTACAATGAAATAATGATTTTTCTAAATATGGCAAGATTTCATTATTATACTTACATGTTCATTCCAGGCATCCCTGGGCCACCTAAAGCATTCAGTGGGGGTCTCATTGCACCTCCATAGTTCTGCAATGATAACCAAGGATCAGACTACCACAAAACAAAAAAAGAAAACCAAAGAGGAGGGGGAAAGAAAGGACAGCAGGTTAATGATATCCCTACATAACTGCTGACTGGACAGGCCAATGTAATTCATTCTTTCAGGAGTTTCCATTGTTCACTTCAAAAAATAACACTGTTAACCCCGCAAGAAAGACTTGCAATACAACAGAAATAGACTAAGAATTGCCAGTTGTTTCAGGAGGAATTATTTACACATGCAGAAGTCAAGGCAATGGCCAGCAAGGGGCAGGCTTTATAACGTATTTAACTTTTATATAAAGGGAACTCATTCAAAATCAGAAACCTAGACTTAAATTCCAAATTTCTACATCATGGCATTTAAATAGAATTATTTTTAATTACATTTTGTTAAGATGTCAGTAAGTGCTTGTATAAAATTACACTATATCACTTTTATAACATACAGCATAATCATTAAATTTCTTTTCTAATCAGTCGATTCTAGTACTATAGTAAGTACAATGAATGTCATAGCACTGCTAACAAATGCACTGCCCAATGCCTACAAAATCTGAGTTTATGCTCTGACATTATGACAGAAGTTTAACTGTACTAGTTATGAGAAAAATAAATTATACCTATTTTCATTCAAAGGAATACAAGCAAAACAGTCTGGGAGTCATAACAGGCTCCCTGAACTGTATTAATCCTGCTACATTTTTCTGATATTGCAAAAGAATAGATAATAGAAAATTCTCTACAATGGACAGCTATCTATTTTGGAAGAACGTGGGAATGAATAAGTAATTTTTTTTTAAAAGTAGGTTGTTGTTGCAGTCTGTTTTCCTCTAATAAAACCTATTTCATGTATGGTATAAATCAGACATGGTTTATAAGCTGCATAAACTGTATCAGTCATACTTATGGGTGTTCTCTAAATCAGTCTGATTCATAAAACCATATAAACATGAAGTCATGAATGGGACAAATCCAACAATGATAGTCAAAGTGTGGGTCTGGTGATGCTTATATTTGACTGATATGACATGATCAGTTATCTAGAACTGATCTAGAAATGATCAAGAATTAGGAGAAAAGTTTCTGTTGCTGAAACAAAAACCCCAAACTAAAAAATCTCTTAATTGTTAGCAATACTGAAAGAGTTTCATCGATAGCTGGTTTACAAGAATACAACCAGAGGGTGCAAACGTCCTCTTCCAGACTCAGCAGTGATATTCAAGTTGCTGGTCATCAGTAACTACTTATCCCGCCTTTCTGTACCAGCAGGTAGACTGACTGGTGGCACAAGGTAGCCAGATTAACTCCTGTTTAACCTAAGTTATCCTAAATGATTTGCCTGAGCAACTGTAGAGGAGTAAGTGATGGCTAGTCAAAACAGCTGGGCACAGTGACAACCCCAGCTGGCAGTGCTGGATCTGGAAGAGAAAACAGTCTGACTAACAAGACAGCAGCTCTGTATCTGGTTTATTTCATTTTTCCATCCTGATGTGTAGGGCCAAGACATTCTCCCTGTTTGGTATCTCTGGTATCTCCCCTCTTTATCTTAATTCAGGAATCATTTGTGCGGATTCGGGTTAGAGATCTCTATGAAATCCCACAGGACTCAAAGAAACCTAATCAAATGTACTTCTAACTCTAACTGATGCAAATTCTAATCATATGTACTCCTCTGTCCTAAAATAAGAGTGCTTTCATTAAGGCTACCAATATACATGTTCCTTCATCTGCAGCTATACTCTCTACAGAAGTTAGTGCCCCAGTTTGCTCCTTACAGCTTTTAACTCTAAGTCAGCACCACCACTGTTTATCTGGCATTTGAATTATTTGGAAAAGTGCTCTTTAACATCAGGTGGCCAAAAGGAGACAGATTAGCTAAAACCTCTTACTTAAATATTGAAGATGACTTAATTCTTTTTGTCTGGAAAGCAGCAGGGAACGTGGGAGGCTCACCAGCAGATACAAAGGATGGGGAGAAGTAGTAGTCACAGACTGAGGGTAGGACCCCATTCATCTAACATAGCTGTATCTTGAAAAAAGCCTCAACCTAATTCTCTGAACTTCTTCATAAATTCAAGCATTTACAACTATCCACTTTTTTTTGTTTCCTGTTATTTAGTTTGAAACAGTCTAGAATCATAAAATACAAATCTCAGGTAAATTTTCTTTAAGTTTTCTAGCACATGCATGCTATATTGAACATAAGCATTTCTATATCAGCACATCAACTGTTCTGCAAGTTGACTGCCTGTGCAGCAAGGTAGCAGAGCTTCCTACTACAGTCACACCTAAGTCAACTTTACAAGAGGATGTTAAAAGTAGGTGAGAGTCATCAAATTTTGTTTTAGAACTGTATTCTGAGAAGATCCTAAAGGCCAGAAACAAAGATAGATGATCCATTTACAGAAAAGATCAATTTGCAAACTTAAATTTTGTGTAGATTATATTTTTCCCCATTTTAAGAGGATGTTCAGTATAAGAGAGAAGAACCTTACAAAACCACTAGATTTTAGGAGACAGCAAAAATGTAAAAATCATTCTTGCAAAAATTGGCATGAGATTTGCCAGCTGTGTGACTAATGGTGCTGAATAAAGTATCAGTTCAATCTCATATGGCAGCATTGCAAAGTTTCTCTTCCTACCTCCAAAAGGCAAGTGGCAAATATACTTCAGTGATACAAAAAACCCCAACAAATGTATTGAATAATATAATAATATTCTGTTGGTCACACAGCAGATATAGCATAGACTGCACAACTGATTTCTACCCAAGAAGACCCAAAACTGTAAAGACTTATGAACAGATTTGAAAAGCAAAGCTATTTAATAATTTAAAATTCAGTTGCTATTCCAAAGAATGAAGAACTCTCTAGAGAGATTATCTGAAATGGGGAAGTAAAAATGCAAAGTGTGGGCACAAGCAGCATGCTGTAAAACAAAATACTGGCAACACTGGTATGAAATACCACCACCTAAATCTTCTCACTGACAGCACTGACAAAACACAGAATAATATTCTGGATTCATATTTTAGGTACACATCAGAATTAATTTGTTTACTGCTGAAATGTAATACTGACAAATATCCACTCATGTTTTCACAGATTTGAAGAAAAAGCCTATAAATAATTAGCACCTTGGAGAAGGCTGATTCTTGCAATGCAAGGTTGCTTTGGATGTCAGAAACAGAGCTAGAGAGATTCTTCTGATTGACAAGGGGGAGAAATGGCAGCATGAAATTCTAATTTTACATTAAAATCTCACTAGCAGTCCCCCAAAATATAGATCAACAGTAGATGAAAGAAAAACTTTACAGAATTTTGGGGGTATTTTTGGTACACAGAGTTTACCTAAGTTAGATATATCAATCCTTTCCTCCTAAATAGTATAATCAATTACGCTGGGAGGATGAGGAAACACTTGGTCTCCTTCACAAACGTCAGCCTACAATGGCTGTAGAACAAACAGAACTTTTCTGAAGTAAGCAAGGCAAGGGATTCCTCTTTTAATTTCAAATCCTAATTGAAATGACTGACAGTTTTATTTTAGACTTTGTACAGCCGCAACTCAGTATTAGCTTTTGTAAAACAGAAAGTTTATTTTAAAACAGGATTAGAAGAACAAGTCCTGGCCATCTTCAAGCTACTGAAAGCCAGAGTAACAGAGTCAGTATAGGCTTATCAATAAAAATGGGCATCTATCTGTGGAAGGTACCTGTGGTCCTAATGGAACCATTCCTCTTGGAGGAGTCATTCTCTGCATTGGCCCACCCATGTTTGGATGCCCTGCAAATAAAATTGTGCAGCTTAAAAAACCATGCAATACACAAGCACCTTCTAAAACAGCTTTAACATATCACTCATTTTTAATTAACAACAGCTTAAGAAGCTGCAGTAAGCTTTGAAGCAGGAAAAAAACCCACAAGTTTGAGAAGCCAGTGCTTTTGAACAGTCCGAATAATTATTTCATTCACCTTGCTGCCTTGTTGGGTCCATCCCACTAGGCAATAATGGCTGACTTCCTGGGACACCTCCAAGAGCCTGCAGGAACAGAAACCATGTTAAGAGCATACACTCCTTTGAAATTTACTTTAAAGATGCAATTGCCTAATTCGCACCTCCTCTGCCCACCCTTCACTTCATCTTACCTATTATTTAACCTCCAAACAGTGCCTTTTTCTTCGGTACATACCAATTTATCCCAAGCTTATACTGTTACAGTTTTCCTTTTTAACTTCCTTTTTAAGCATTATTTTAACATTTCCTTTCAGAAGTCAGGATGCAGACACGGATATCCTCCAAAAGTGAGCCGTAACTGAGCCAACTGTACAGTATTCAGAGTGTACAGATAGTGAGCTGTAATGTGGGGGATATTTTATCTTCCACTCTGCCTTACTCTTCTTGAAGGGCACCAATGCAAAGATAAGCTTATTATTCATATACAGGATATAACAACTGTCACAAAACTTGCTCCTAAATCTTGCCTTGATACATTAAGGTACATTGTGTTGTTATTTCACTTCTGGTCCAAATCAAACACATTGCTTTTATGTCCCCACATTTTAATCCAACTTTTGTGTTTATAGTAACTGAATTAGGTTTAAGGCTAATTTCTATAGTCTCTCACCTGTAGTTTAGTCGACAAAAAAGAAGTTTTTTTATGAATGGGTCTTCGTGGCTGATCCACCTAGCATTTCAAAACACCACCACATTTTCAGTGAAAATGTATCCAGATTGAGTAAATCTGTTACTTGAAAGTAATCTACTCAGGCAATACAGGCAATGCTTACTGTGGGAATGGGTAAATTACTCTTGAACAGGAAACACCACAGTAGTCTCGGATATATACAAAAGGGAACTTATCTGCAAATACTATAGAGTGCGTTCTACAAGAGGCAGGAAATTCACAATTAAAATGCACATTATTTCCTCTAAGGTAATACAGCCAAAAGGTACTGCACTGCAAGATTAATGGAATTCACAAATAATCTGCAATGATGTCATCTAAATCAGAGTTTTATATGTACTTCAAAGGCTTGAAGTTAGGATAATGGGTAAGAACAATACATGAAATGTATGGAGAAGTGTCAATTACCAGCAAAGCAGGAACTTGTCACTTCTGCCAAAGATGGACACAGAAGGAGAAGGAGGCATTTGCTGCTGTGAACACATGTGACCAAAGCCTTATCTCATGCAGTCATTACACTGTGGATCATTACATGAGGGACCACAGTTCCTTTTTAACACATCAGACTACTTCCCAAGAAAAACAAGTGTTCTGCACAGCACAGTGCATTGCCAACAGCAAATAACTTTGTAAGTCTTGATCTTGTAGGATATGATCAAGTACTGGAGGCAACCTAGGGGTATTCATGCCACACTCAGTACTGATTTTCCTCCTACAAAGCCTAGACTAGCTCAGATAACCCTTACACAGCACTGTACAGTGCTGTGCATGCATGTCCTATGTTACCTTCCTTGACTAAGAAACACAATCCCTACTTCAAGGCATTAAGGAATAAAATGATAGTTAACAAGAGAGAATTTTAACTCTGATTTTTTACTGACTTCCATCTAATCAAAATTTCAGCCTTAAAGCTGCACTACAGTAGTTTATTACTTCCACACATTGCCCATCTATACTGTAACTTAAATAATGTCAGTGTTGCTAAAAGCAGTAATTCATTGATGTGGCATAATGTAAGTGAATGGCAAGAGCAGTAATTCACTGAGATTATGTGATTATGTTACAGCTCTGAACTCAAAATATCACAATTTGCAGACAAAAGCACATCTGAAACTGAAACTGCAGGTTGGCAGTGCTTTCACAGCACTCACCAACCACATCCTGCTTCTACCTGCCAGCATTTACAGTGTTCAGAAACAGAAAAACAAAAGAATATGTGAAACCCAAACACTGGAGTGTTTTTGGCTAAGGTATTACTGAGAAGTGTAAAAATAAATAAGATATTTTGTACTGAGTTATAGTATATCTGTAGCAAAGATTTAACTGATGCTTCAGTTGTCCCTTGATGACAACTGAATTAACCTTCTGCAAGGTTAATTAAGTCACCCGTTTCCCTTTGTGAGAAGCAGCTGTGGTACAGGTAACTTAACCTGCTCCTAAACATCATCGTGTTTGATGTAGGGGAATATCTGAAGATGTCTTGGCACCTGGTATGCGCAGCCCACTCAAATTTAAACTTCATGCTTTCTGATAATATGCCGGTGCTAAAGATAAGTTTGTTCAGGTGTTATACAGACCCAAAAAATAGCCAGCTCACTGAATTGTGACCAGAAATTTGGACCTGGAGTCTAAGTTGGACCAAAACACCCATTCCATCTATCTTATGACTTTTCCCAATATCTCCTCTAATATCTTCCTCTATCTGCACCAAGGAGAACCTAAAAATACAGATGCTATCTGCTTTCAGAACCAAACAGCAGCTCGTAACTCATTCCTGTTACGCTGTCATGCATATCCTTTTTGGAAATGAGAGAAATTGGGAATTTGATGATTTTATCAAGACTTCAGTGTCTCTAAGAGCCATAAAGCACTTCACAGTCTCTCCGTCTCACCAATAATCTTCATATTTACTAAGAAATAAATATACTTCATATATCCAACAAAGATTAGGAGAGAGGGATGCATTTTACATAGAATTAAGTAAAAAATATTCTCAGAGCTAACTACTTGATGGGTGGTTAGGAACTTTAGAGAGTGTAACAATTATGGGGACATTCTGCCTCCATCTCAGAGGAGGCAGCACTGACTGGAGGTTAATGCAGCACAGCACAAGGCAACTATATACTCCCTCTGCAAAAAGGCTTAGCTCACAATTTTGAGGCATAGACAATAATTATGCATAGGAAAGTCAGCTGGGAGTGGCATGGCTGCACCTTATCAAAATGACTAATGGTCAGATAAAATGCGGTGGGGAAGGACTGAATGAGTTTTGTAACCCACAAGTCCTTGAGAGCCAACAAGACAACATTCCCTGTCCCCACCACTGCACCATCCATCACCCTGGATGATAATGCATCAGTGATAAACTCTTACCTGATTAGGTATTCTTAAAGGTGGCCTTGGACCTCCAGGGTACCGAGGAGACATGAAAGGCTATGAAAAACAAAGAAATACTGCTAAATAATTCAACATAGTTTGCAAATACCACATTGAGTCATTGGGTGTATGCCTTGTGCCATGCTCATACCTCAAGCATCCAGCTTAAATACTTCCACAGAGCATTCAGTACATTATTCCACAATGTTTTGCAGAACTAAATAAATTTTGAGATGCATCTATTTAGAACTTTGCTACAGCACTTGTGAATGCAGAATATAAGCAATGCATTAACAGTGTAGAATAATAAACTATTTAGATCACATAATCACACACCTATACTTTCCACTGCAGAAGGGGAAAAGAAACGAACCCTGCAATAGAAAACAAAAATGTTCTTGGAAAAGTAAAGAGGTAAGTAATAGCATAAAAATTCACAAATACTTTCCATTCACTTTTTCTTTATAATACAGTAAAATGTAATACAAGATTGTGAAGACACAGATTTCAAGTTTATGTTGTTCCATTAACAGTATTAATTCAATGTTGCACTTGTCCCATCCTCCATATGCAACTCCACGCTCACGCAGTACATCTCCTCTCTCAAAGCCAGATTTATACCGCAAATCTGTCATACCATCCTGCAACTTGTGAAGTTCTAGTGTCGCTTGATAACTACTATACTACATGATTCACAGCCCATGTGACAAAGAAGGTCAGTGTCTTATAATAAAAAAATAGTGGTACCAGCAAATACATTTAACATCTCTACTTATTCCACCCTAAAGTGTGACAATAATCTAGAAATCTAAATAGCCAGGAGGTTAGTGGCAAGTGTGAGATCTACATACAGGAAAAAAAGGGATAAACATCTGACTAAACAGATGATGAAGAGGAACATTTTGGCAAGCAAGCGTACCTATAACTACAGAAGAAAATGAAAAGCTAAAAGTATGCTCTGACTGTGAACACGGGGACAAAAAGACTGACTCTTTGTATTGCAAAAGAGCTCACTTCTGTTCTGTGACACTGCCACTGGAGACAAAGGAGAGATAAAGGAAAGGAGTCTGCTGGGACTGCCCAGGAGCAATCTCCAATAACAAAGGAGCTACTGCACTTTTAAACCCACTCTTTGGTGTCTCTTTGGAAAGAAACAAATATAACTACACAGGCATCATCTAGTTAGTGTAGCTATGGACCAATGAATGGCGTATTTCAGCTCCATCAGCACTACTGCGTTATAAACTAAAATGCCAGTGAAAAATCAATGCTAGTAATCATGTATTAATAGTAGCAATAGCTAGCAAAAGAATTATTTTACCAATAATTAGTAAAGGATTTTTTCCTATTATCTTGAATAAAAAAATTAATAGATCCTTTCACATCTTAGAATCAGATGAAAGCTGAAATAATGTAACCTATATAAACATGAATTCAAAATAGGTACTAGAAAGCAATTTTATATACAGAGGATTTACAAACTGAAGAAGACAGTTCACTGACAATTGAAAAAAGATTATTAAAAAAGGTATTTGAAATTCTGTGCTACAGAAGAGGGAGCCTTCCTTCATGCCCTTTCACTGATGGTAAGAATCTCTGATAAGAAAGAAAAAGAAATTAAAAAGCGTTCTGCATGTGGTGAAGGCTGTAAACATGCAGGCCCTTGTAAAGCAGTAAAAGCATGAGAAAATTATAATTTCAACAATTTCCATAAAGGTCAACCTAGTGCATTATCTGGGCTGCAGCAAGATACTCTGGAGAGCATCTTAGATTTGCCTTACCTCATTCAGCAAATGAAACCTTAACTTTATTTACAGTTGTTCATAAAAGGGAAATCAGCAGTGTCTCTCAAGTCAACCATATCTTAATATAGAATCACACTACTAATATTAGTATATAACCGTGTGTTATTGGCAGAACATTGCTCCTTTCAAGCACAGTGGAAACCTACTTGTCCCTCTCTCCCCAGTGGGTTCACCTTTCTATGCAGTTTATAAAAACATTCCAAACTGTACTTTTTTTTCACAGAATTGAAATTTTATTAAAAACAATGACACAAATACCCCAGTACAGTAACAAGAGAAAAAAGCTTACTAACAGAAGTCACAACTTCACTGTTCAAAAGATGGTTTCCGATGCCTGACAGTAAGCCTGTATGGTTTGATTTGCCGTGACCTGATGTGAGTAGCCACCTCAGATTTTTGAGAAGGTCTGGCTCCAGGCAGGTCTCAAGCCCACTAACTTAAAACTGGTGGTCACAGTTGGTCAGTGTAGCACTTGTCTTCTGAAGACAAAAAACTGATTCTTCTCATGTTTAAGAAACAAACATTTCTTCCTGCTACCTCAGACTTGTGCCAAATCAAAATTCAGCACCTGTATACTGGAAAACCTGTAATGGATTCCCACACTAAATTCTCTCCTTATTTGCCTCAAAAGTTCAGTGGCGGAAGTAGACAGGTGCCATGCCAGTGAATCAAAGACTTCCTTGCTCACCCCAGCTAGCAGAGAGGAAGAGGGCTGTCAGCAATACAGTTAAAAAAGCATTTCTTCCACCTAAAGATTAGATGCATATGACTTATAAAAAAAAAAAGTAATATCGTATGCTATACTCATAGATTATGATTATGTATTGTACAATATATAAAACCATATATCATCCTACATAAAAACGTAATACATATAATAATATATCATAATGATATATAAGTGTATGGTATTATGCGCTATGAAACTAAAATAATAATTTATAATAATGAAAAATTAAAAAATAATCAGTATTAAAGTAGAAAAAATAAGAAAAATGCCAAAAAATAGGAAATAAAATTAAATAATACAACAACTTTAGCCATTAGGTAGGAAGAAGACAGAGTGGAGCAAAAGATTATCTCCCAGAGCCTCTCTGTGCATAAGGATACTCTCCAAATATATCTGGCATTTCAGGTCCAGATTCTGCTTAAGATGTTGCAAAGCCTGTCTATGGGAAACCAGTCTCTCAAAGCTGATCTGACTAGGGCAGAAGAGTATTACCAGAGTGGCTCCCTTCGACAGTAATTTCCAGAGGCTGAAATGGCTCTCAAGGGTTTCCAGTCACCACTGCAGCCTTTCAGTCACTACCACAGGGACATTATGATGAGTACAAGGAGGTGTAAACAACACTACTACACACCATCCTCAGCTATAGTTTACTTCTCCAATGGAGTTCAGGAACTGATACATATACCAGTGTATTAAAAACTCCCCCCCCCCCCCCCCCAACCAACAACAACAAAAACCAAACAAAAAAAAACAACACAAAACCAAAAACAGAACAAAAAAACTCACCAAAACCAACCCCAAAACAAAAAAACAAATCAAACAAAAAATTAACAATGAAGTAAAACAAAAAGAGCAAACAAACAAAAAAATGTATACAAAAAATGTATATAGAAAAGAATACGAAGAAAACAAAAGAACAGCAAGAATGTCATCTCTAAGCCACAACTGAGCTGGAGATGTCACCAGCGTTTGAAAACAGCCAATGAAACACATCTGTGAACATCACTATATTGTAATTTCTGCCTTCAGGTATAAAATTCAGTAATTTTGTATCACAGGAAGCATCCTGAAGGCTGCTGTTATGCAGAAGCTTTGGTCTAAAGCCAGAAGTCTTTATTATGCAGCAGCTTTGGTCTAAAGTGGGTGAAAAAGAAGCCAGAGAAGAAAAAACTTTCGTGCAGTTACTGCAGACTATATGGACCATATCAACTTAAAGAGGAAGAAAAGCCCACCTAAAGGAGAAAATTACTAAAAAAGAATATTTAAAAAATACTAAAAGAATACAGACTACACAAAATAAAATCAAGAACAGAAATGTCAAATTTAGTAAGCTCCCTGCTCTTACTTATAGCATCCTATCAAGCTGAATTGTTAAAAATAAATTCTTGTTATTGTTAAACAATTGCAACAATTGTTGTTGTTGTAATTGTTAAAAAAAAAAGGTCTTGTTAAATACAAGAACTGTGTAATTATTACTCTTGTCTTTTTTTAGTTGTTTGGATGATTCTAGAATATGGTGTGGTTTAGCTTTCTTGTAACTAATACCAGTAGAATAATAGAATTTTAAAAGACAGTGTTCTACTAAGTATGACAGATTTCAATAAATTTATTTATATTTACATTTACTTCCCTTCCAAAAGCTGGGGAAATAATTTACTTCCTTCAAAATATAGTGGGTTTTTTTTGCATTGACATTTTCATCCTTTTTCTACTCATTTAGTTACATTTATCAACCATGTTTTGTCACAGATAAATTGCAAAATTTACAATAAACCACAGTCAAATGACCAATCCTAAATATTGCTCACATTTCAATTCCTACTGAGACTGAATTCCTGATGAGATTGAATTTACTGTAAATATCCATATCTATTCCAATACATACATATTACATGATACCCTATGAGTTGTTATACTGGATACCACAACTTTATGTAAAAAACACACACACATCAGGAAAATACATAAATGTAGTTCAAAAAGAATCACTGCAATTACTGAGCATGAGTAATGGGGAGGCTGCACGTATCTGCAAACTGTAGAATACCAAGAGCCAACATGCTAAGGAACAAAGCCTGGGCTGAGGAGTACAAAATGGAATGCATATCACTTAAATAAGAGAACCCTGTCACCATGGCATGAAAAAACCCCACCTTTTTCAGGTAGGGTAGCTTAAAATAACAACGCTCATCAAGATTAGATTCACATGAATGTCTTCCTAGGTAGGTGTACCTAAACTTTTTTTCAACTCAAGAAAAAAGTTTTTTGTCTGGTCAAAGCAGGACATAAGGTATGTTTTCAAGCACACCACCAGTCTGGTTTAAAATTACTACATTTAAGGACACTGCAGAAAGCAGGGCAGTAGCTCAACCAGTCCCAAACAGCTCTATGCAGACCTGGAAGAGGATGCCCATGCCACACTCTTACTGCATGCTTAGGAAAGCAGAGGAAAAGGTTCTGCTCGCACCAGAGTGCTCTACAGGGCTTTCTCAAAACACCCCTAAATTCATGATCTTAGAAGCAAACAAATCCAAGTAATAACTCTCCTTCAGCATCCTTTTTTTTTTTCTTTAACTTTCATTATCAAATTTAGATTACTCTCAGAATGTATGTGTCAACACCATGAGAGGAGCACAGCAAGACTACACCACAAACTAAAAAATACAAGGTGAAACACAGTTTTAGCACTGGAAAAGACGAAAATGGTATTAATTGGTTTGTATAATTCAGTCACCATAATCAGCGCAAGCTCTAAATACCATGTATCACTAGAAGCTGAAAATGGAACCACAGACTTTCTTCGTGCACACTATGACAAATTATTTAAAATTAATTGTGCTCCTACTTGGAGATCAGGTATTTTAAGAGGGTCCAAGCTGCCAGCATCAATGTCATAAGCCAGACAGGAATTCTCATAATGAGCAAATCTCTTCATTTATTCATTTAAAGTTCTAAGTGATAAGAAGTGAAACAAACAAAAAATCTTTGTTCTCCTCTCCTTCATTAAAAACAAATTCAATTGCCAAGTGATATATTCTGTCTCTGAAAATTCAAATAATATTTATCTTTTCTCATTTTCAAACTATTCCTGGTTAAAAGGGTTGGCATCACTTAAATATTTGTAGTTCAAATGGTAAGAAATAAGACTATGAAATATTTTTATTTCATTTTTATATTATGGTAACAGTATTGAAAAATTACTAGGAAGAACATTTTAATGTATCTCCTTAAGACCCATGTGTTTTATAAAACGGTTTAGAAGTGCTTTACAACTACCACTAGCTTTGTGCTTCCATGCTCCATGAAATGGGTTTTGTACTCACCATAAAGTATGTGTGAACTGAATTTATCCAAGTTAGTTGACAATTCATATACTTCCATAAATTTAGTTTACTCTATGCTTTTCTTGTGGACATCTCCATCAACAGCAACAGTCATCGCTGCGTATAAGACACTCTTCATTAACATGTTTTAATTCTAACCAGGGCTAAACTAAATTGGCTCTCCATGACTCTTGCCCTGACACAGCCTGCTGATAAGCACAAATACGTAACTTAACCTCTGCAAAGCTCAGACAAGCTACCATAAATTCAAACAAAAAATTATTTTCCTATTCAACTGCATTTTACTGTTAACTTTAAAATCCTTCTTGTCCTCCTTTGCTCCCCATGTCTACAGCAGTGTTAGAGGTCTTTATTTTATATTTTGCTAAATCATTTTGGAGATGAAATTTGGGTTACACACTATACATCTTGTAATCCACCAGTAGAAATCAAACTGTTTTCATCTGCACTATTTCATGTGTTATAAAAAAATTGTTAAGAATCTCAGCATTGAGAATGATTTCCTTCTGAACTGGCCTTTCCTCATGATCTAACATATTTCCAGGAGCAAGTTCTTCTCTGTTCTTCAAAGTCTCTGAAAAAAATAACTTCTGTATTTATGGTTTTCTAAGAGCGGCCTGACATGCTTCAGCAACCTATAAGCAGCAACAGTAAGAGGTTTGATTTAATTTAAAAGTATGGAGCAATTTTTTTTTTTTTTAAATCTAAACGCTTTCTACAGACATCTAAATATTCCAAAAGTTACAACAATACTAGTATTTCAAATGAACTGAATGCTTTATCTCTAGTCAAGAAATACAGGAGTCACTGCACCATACAAAAGAATGCTTCAATACCTTGCATGGTCGGCATAGAAAAATGGAGAAACTAAACCTTTTCCTGAAACAAAACCAAAACCAAAAGAAAAAAACCACAAACACCACCCCCCAAACCAAAACAAAAATATTTTGCCCCTAGCTAAACAAGTGGGAGGGAGAGGTTCTAGGTTCTGCACAAGGAAATTAATGGATTTAAAAAAAAAAAAATAGAAGGGCTATTACCTACATGCATTTTAAAACATGTTAACGGTTCTTACTTAAATTTCTATTGAATGCAAATACTACAGAAAATAAAGAGTATTTCAAACCTTACAAGCCAAAACTAAAGCACCAAGAAGCATAACCTCTTCAGAAAACAAACCATGCTTTTAGAAATCAGACATCATATGCACTGAGCTTGACAGAGGTTTTCTTCAAATTTAGTAAACCTTCTATTGACCCCTAATTATAGTAAATGACTGATTTTTTTTGGAACAACTTTGACAATGACAAGCTGGAGTTTGTTATTCCTGCTGTTAAATTTAATAAATATATTATTTCAAAGCTACATGGATTATCATCATTCCAGGATTTTGCCTTCAAACCCACTCACTTGCGGCTCATGTAAAAAGGAAGAGTCAGACTAAGACGGGAACTTGAATTAACCTCAGCAGAAGGAAGCATCATACATGAATGACGATCTTTCTCCCTACTTTACCACTTCAGCAGCAATTATAACACCAAATTTGGCATATGGTCAGTACCCATAAAATTCTGAAGGTTATCTCCCAGAGAATGTGAATTTTCAGGATAAGATTCTGAAGTTCAGAACCGATCTCCTAGGGGAATGACTCGTGCCCAATTTCACTTCTTCCCCCTGCTTCACAATTAGCAGTGGGTCTGTGGCTGTGTGAGGTGCACTTGTGGAAGAGGAGGCTGGGGAAGCATGTGCTCAGAGTTTATTTAGCTACTCAAGCTGAGCAGTTTTAATTATTCTAACAGTTGCAAGCAGCAAAACCATTACCACAACTGCAGAATGGAACTATCAAAGCCAGCAGATGTTGGACACCTTTATCTTTTTTTAAAGTTGACTTTATTCCTGGTATTTAGAGAAAATGAACAGAAAAGAGTGGAATAAACACAAACTACTTGCAGATCTTTCTAGATGATAATCCCTTCTCACATAGTCTAAAAAGTCAAAATAATTTTTTAAATTAAGATATTTTAAAATGCAGTGTGATACTCACAAGGACAAAAATGTGCAGATCCAAATGCTGCAAAGAATTAGAAATATATACATAATTTTATGCACTTGAGTGTTCCTTGTGGGCGCCAGTCTGCTATACTGGGATGGATGCATTTACAAACAACAGAGATATAAAAAATACAGTAAAACTCTTCTTACTAACATTAATTATATAAACGAAGAGTGAGGGGGAAATCCCCTCTAAAATCTATTTTCAAAGCTTTTCAAGGCCTACAAAAGCTGCTAGCTTAACTCAAAAAACTGCCTTTGTAGCTTTGGTAACATTTCATTTGCTCACAGCAATGTTTTAACAATCCATGATGCTTTTCAGACCTCTGGGACTTCAGTGTACCCCTTCTGCTCAGGGCCAATTCTTTAAATTTTCAGTCCTTCACCTGCAATTATTTATTCTTCTCTGCTGGAATTCAGGATGGCTGTGAACATATAGCAAATCCAGCTAATTTTTCAGTAATTTCAGTTAATTTTTAGTGACTGGAAATTTTAGTTAAAAAAAAAGGGAAAAAAGTACAAGGAATCCTGGCAAAAGTGGGACAAACATAAGGACCAACACTGAAAGGCAAGTGATGAAGCAGGACTGTTAACCAAGTATGGCTGTTTCAAGATGGGGGATAAAATTTGCAAAAACAGGAAACTATGTGAACTAGATGGTCACTAAGGACCCTTACAACCCCAAATATTCCATGATTCTAAGTGAATATTAAGGGAAGAAATAGTTGAAAGAGTTCAAAGAAACAAAAATGTTTTTAAATCAATACAGATACACATTATGGTCTTACAAAGACCTGTCTGAGAGATGCCTGCATCTTCTAGCTTTAGTAAAGTAATTTAGCAGCTGGAATTCGGAATCTTCATTCCTTGTGCAAACAATGACCCCTTGGTGGACAATTCATAGAATCAACACAGCCATTTCAAAATGGCTTTAAAGGGTCACTGGAGGATTTCTCCCTCCTGGAGTTTTTTTACTGCTGGATGCTTGTTCAAATAAGCAATCTTTGAGGATGCTGTGCAAGTGTGAAGCAGCTGAGGCAGAGGATCACGTATGCAGCACAATCATTTCCAGGAGACTAATATATGTGAGCTCGTTTAAAAGGAGTGTAAGGACTGGGGCTGGTTTAACCCCAGATGTCACAGAATCAGAGCAGATATATAAAGGTACCATCTGTATTTCTTTGGGAGACTTTGACCAGTGACTTTTTAAAACAAAGTAGATATTCTATGCTTCCCTTTGCTCAATTATCATTCTCCTTGCTAGTTTTCTTAGGAGTATATAGCAAAGATTTAACTGTTTTCCTCAAATGCTGCATTTTACAAATCCATAATAAAAGCTCTGTATTTAAAATACGTATAATACCATGACTTTACTATACATATTGTAAATGTAAGTGTAAATTTAAGTAGTAAATTATAAAGATTTTTACAAACCCATTTTCTTTTTAAATATAAATAGTTCACTATTTCTGTTTTAAAATGCAAGAAGCAAATACGGTCATTGATTTAATTCAGTAACTTTGCTTACTTTCAGTAGCTAAACTTTTTTTTTTCTTTTTTTTTGATAGCAGGCAAGGAGAGAAATGGAAAAGTTCTTTTAGCTCATGTGTCTTACTGTAATGATGCTCTCCTAAAGCATCAGATCTACTAAGGCACAACAAGGCTAAAAATAATACCTTAGAATAATGTGGACTGAGCTAAAATGAAAGTAAGTGCCACTAGATGGCATGACAGCCTTACATTAAGGGGTTGGGTTTGGTCTGGGTTGTTTTTTTTTTACTCCTTTATGTAAGAGGAATATGTAACATATGTGTTTCAAACATGAATTAAATGAAATGAAAAATGTTGACACATTTTTCCCATGCCATGCCAAGTATATCTCATGATCACAAATTGGTGAATGAAGCAAACTACTTGACAATTTCTTTAGAAATTATATGCTCAATGGAAATAAGGTTTAGTGGCAAGCTCAACTAGAAGAAATTTTAATAAATCTGCTAAAAACAAAGAAAAGTATTGCATTTAAAAGAACAAGTGCTTTATTTTGTATATGGAAAGGTATAGTCAGTGGAAGAATTTAACTTTTTTTAAAATTACCATATTAAGTGAACTGTCAATTATAAAACAGCCTGCTGTCTTTACACCTCCGTTGGCACTTGATGAGTTAACTCTTCAGCAGTGTCTCTCACGTGAATTAAGTAAAAGCCCAATGTTATCTGCCCAAGTGCCTTTAAAAAATAAACAGGTTCCTTAGGCAGATGCAGACATAGCAAACTTTAGGTCAACCATGTAATAAAAGATGTGAAGATAACTGGGGTTAAATTAAATAGGTATTTAAACGTTTCTCACAATTGCAGTGCAGAACCAGAGTCAGATATTCAGCTGTACCAGTTGTCAGTAACATGGAGAAACATGATGAAAGCCACTCAATTAGAACCTAGAATTTCGAAGCAATTCGGTGTTAGTGGAAAGTGTCCCTGTCCTTGGTGGAGGGTTGGAACTGTATGAGTTTTAAGGTCCCTTCCAACCCAAACCATTTCATGATTGGTTCTAGTTCTGCATATAGGTGCATTAAAAACAAACAAAAAAAGTAACTAAAAGGCAAATAAAATTCTGCAAAATCAATAGTTTTCATTCTGCCTAAAAATACAAAATTCTTCAATGAACACAAGCTGCAGAACCTCCCCTTGGCCTCTACTTAGTTACTAATGCTGACATGATCACCAAGGATGAAATAAATAGTCTACAAAAATAAAAATGTATCTCAAATTTTTTAGTTGATTTAAAGATCAGTGAAGAGATGTGTACCGTGGAACAAGTGTATATAAACTTCAAAACTTCATGATGATATTTTCAAATATTTGTGTTATTTTTTAAAGCACACTGTACAATGATGTGCAAGTATAAAACTTGATTTTTTTTGTAATTTCATTGTCCTCAAGAAGAAGGGAGTGAGGCAAGTACTTAAAATTTGGAAGACCTTGCTCTGCCTCTATCTAAGAAGACTTTCACAAGAAACACTTCTGTATTGTAGAGAACCAACCCTGGTGAAAAATGCTGGCTGTCCTCAGGCCAGAAACTAGAAGTAAGTTGGCATGTGAAAATACAAGAGTCTGAATTCTATGACCTGAATTCTATGATCCTCTTTGATCACAAGTGGATGAATTTAACTCACCTCAAAGAGTTTATTAGAATCATGTGTAAAGCTTTGGCTGCTGACATTAATACGCATCCTCTCATTTACTTGAAGGCAAATAATTATTATAATCTTAATCAGTCCCCCAGTTGCTTTACTATTTTGGTATCAGATAGGACCACAAAAAGAGGGCAAAGATGAGGCCATGCCAACCTCTCTGTATGGCCATATGAAAAAACTAACAGCAGGGTAACTCCGATGCTAAAAAACTGGCATGGAAAAAACGTCCTAAATGACTGTATTTGATTAATATAGTAGCTAAGTGCTTTCCTCACACCTGAGCTCCATGTACAGGATGTGGTCCTGGCAAACTGATGATGTATTTCAAGACTCAGACTGGAGTTAGAAGATCAATTCAGAAATGTATACAGCCATTTTGCCCTTATGCAGTCTAATACATTTTCATGACTGCTGTTGCCCAAGTAATTCATAATCTTTTAAAAGGATCATCACTGATGACATTCCATTTTAATAGGCAGAGAAACATGAAGAAAGAGAATTAAAACAACTTATCTTGGGTTGCCAAGGAAAAATTTGGGTACCTTAGCAATGAACTGCACATCATTTTTTAGCATCCAGGCTCACATTCATTTTCAATCATTATTTTTCTCTAAGGCTCTGTATTTAAGGAAGCAACATACCAGAAGCATTGACCCAACAGACATCCCCCTCACTGAACTGCAGTTGACCTGTTATTTCAGTCTGAGACAAAAGCAACTCTAAAACTTGTTTGGGTTCTCCTATTTGCAGTTTAAGAGTCTTGCATAACCTATTATCTCCTCTTCTCCTGTAGTCCCACACATTCAGTTTTGATGCTAATGAGCCAAGAGCAGATTCAGTTACTGTATAACCCCAATTTATTTCCAGAGTATCACCTATTCTACGTACTGAAAGATGAGGACAAAAAAAAAAAAAAAAAAAAGGAGGTAGCTATGAAATTTGAAGTTACATTAAAATGCAGAGCATTAGATGAAATTGAGACACACCCTAATTCTACATAAACCTGCTTTCTTGACTTTTCAAAGTTTTGTTTTAATTTCTGACACTGTAAACAATTCTCTAAAAAAAAAAAAATTTGTTAATGACAGTAGTTGTGCACAACTGTAGCACCTTCCTTTCACTTATTACTGCAAAGGGTTCCATTTTGGACTCCCAGCAGTGCAGTGATCATCACCTATCACCTGAATTGAAGTACAAAAATACAATTACAGAGAGAAAGAAGATAAATGCAGCTGCTGGCTTCAGAACTCCACATGTGTGGACCAGGCATAAACTGCTACAGATACTGCTAATTAACATCAGTGCTGGTGGTCTCCACCTAGGTGAAAACCTTATTTGACAAACAGCAGAGTTTTACTGTAGGAGAAACCATGCCTCTCCCATAGTTATCTACCTCCATGTGCTACACTAGTGTATATAATTTTATTCAATATTTTCTGTTATAAAAATAGAAATGTCACAGAAATAATGCTGGTGGTCAGCAGTGTCAATAAAGCTGGAACCCAGGTAGTGCTGCCTGGTTCCCAGCACAGTCCACACCTAGGTTGCCACCCTTCCCTGACCAGTCTGATAAGCAGGAATTGCAGCAGCAAAAGCATCCATTTCACTCATGTCCCCGCTAGTGGTTAGTGCTGCATGCTAAAATTGAGCTGCAGTGTAAAACCAAGAGTTAGTACTCATGAGAAATGAAATGAATTTAAATTGTCCAGCAGAGCTGGACTGTACAGAGCTGTCAACAGGTTCAGCTAGGCCAATCCAAACATTTTGTGAAAGCAGCAAAAGGCAACCTTATAATTCCAGGATGATCTTATAAATGAATTTCAGGTTGTAAAAACTAGGTAAGTTATTATGTTTTTGTAGTGCAAAGTCCTAGTGAACTAAATGTAGCTATAAGAACAGCTCTCCCACTGTTTCTGTAATCTTCTCTTAAAAACCAAAATTGTTCACTTTTGTGATTTAGGAGTGATTTGCAGGTCTGAATCCCCAACTTTCAGTGAAAGAAGACCAGCAGTTCATGGAAAAGCTAAAATCTGTCAGTATTCATATGAAGACAGATGAACAGGTTGCCCAAAGAAGCTGTGGATGACCCATCCCTGGAAATATTCAAGGCCAGGCTGAATGGGGTGTGGAGCAACCTGGTCTAGTGGAAGGTGCCCCTGCCCATGGCAGGGGGGTGGAACTGAATGAGCTTTAAGGTACCTTCCAACACAAACCAGTTTGGGATTCACACTATGAACGTGTTTTCTGTGATTTGGTTTATTCTTGTCAGCAGTTGGGATCAGAGGAATTGCAGAAGCGTATACAGAACAGATTAACTAGTTAAAGAAAGCAGCTTACTGGAAAGAAAGCAGCTATGAAGGAAGTAGGCATGAGTTTCTCTTTCTTCCTTGTTGTTTCACCTTTTATGGCAGCAGATGATGCTCCTCAACTTTCAAAGTTCACATACACAGCTATGTCTGCCAGTATATTTTCTTGTCCTCCGATAAATTGACATTGATAAGACTTTACTCCATCAGAAGGTATTTCAACCAGATATATTAACTGCTTATTCACAGCACTCACTCCAACACCACAACACATTGTCATGGACTGTCTGTATGTGTTTGCTCTAAACACACCTTACAGTTTCAGTACGTTGTTAGGTAACTGACTGGATTTTGGCTCAGCTCCCCTTGTTGTTAGCTCCCAGCTGGGAGCTGGGTTTGCTCCCAACCATATAAACACATCTGCTATCAAACCTGGATTTGCTAACCAGCATGTTATTTCTTTACGTATATTTTAAGCAGATGACTACAGCAAAACACCTTAAAATCCTCTTGAAAAATATCTGTCCTGTTGAGAATCCCATTCAGCTGAGGAAAATTGATCTCTATCAGATAAAACTGTAAGAACTCGTCTTGAGCACTGCATGTTACAGAGAGACAAGGTGGCAGTTTCAAGGAGAGGTGAAAAGTGACCTCTGGAACAGTCGAGACTAGACTGTGCAGACCAGATCCTGGAACCTGTCTTGCAGAAGACTCACTAGCCATGCTGCTTACTTGATGATATCTCTGACTAGCGTCACAAACTGCATTACCCTGAAAATGGATTTTCCTCTGTTTGCTTTCAATACCAGGCCTTGCAAAAAGAGCAGGATGTTGGTGGGACTTCAAGTGAGACTGAAGTCAGTTACTGACAGACAAGGAACATTTACCCATACTTAACTTTCGATCATCTTTAAAGATCTAGAGTGGCTAGAAGTCTTTTCACACTCCTAAAAACAAAACTCCCACACCCTCCTTTTGCAAAACCTTTAAAACAGTTCTTCTCTCCTCTGGAATTCTCATACTTGTCCTATCTGTTCCCTTCCCACTCTTGATTGTCCTCAAAGACAATAGAAAGAAAAATCAATTCCTTTGGCACTAAAACTGGAGTGGGTGGTTAAAAAAAGAAAAAGTGAAATATTTCTAAAATAGAAAAATTAAGATAAAATTGTGTGTAAAAAAAAAATCTACCCAACCAGCTGTTCAAAACAGTAAAAGGAGAAATAAAGTAATTAATCAGTTCTGCCAACTCCTGAGGATTTTCTGACTGGCAAAAGTAAGATATTTTCTACTTCACTTGCAAATATCATTTCATTCATGTATTAAAAATCACTTCTCAGTTTTTGAGTTGATGAAGGAAACAACATGCTCATGCCAGGTTCAGGGTTTCTTTTTGTTGGTATCAATGCTGCAGGGAGCGGTTTTTCCCTCTATGATTGTAGGAAAAGGAAAACCTACAAAAAACATTGTCACTTACATATAGTGTAAATTAAGGCTTCTGATATACTGCCATTTATATGCAATCACAACTGGGATCAAAAAAAAGAAAAAAAATAAAACGTATCTTCTTGCCTTTTTTTGCCCTGATGAAACATGCTTCTTTTATCTATGTATCTCTGTGAAGAAGGAAAAAGATACTGGCCTCTACCTGGACTTCAGCATTTTACTGTTACAGAACACCTTATCACGATATTCTCCCCACATCACAATCCTGCAAATCTGGGTTGTTTCTTTCCTATCATGAAATCAAGTTTGTAAGGTGGAAATCTCTGTTCTTCCTGAAGAGCTGTTTCAGTGCAAGAGATGCTGCTACTGTTTGCTCCTGCTGCACAGCCACAGTTCACCAGCATGAAGAAAAGCAACCGAGTTTTGGTAGGAGGCTATGTGAACTCGCTCACAAGAGCAGTCTAATCTCTGGATTACAACTGTTAGGCTGGCCTTGCACTAACAGCTGCTATTTTTTCCATTACAGCATTCTGTACTCAAGGTCCAAGGTGCTAACTGGGTATTTAGTTTCATTTATGACAAAACTTAATAGAAGCAACACAAGGTCTAAATGCTTGGCTTGGTTTTTTTAGGCATTATGGTTGAGATCTTCAATGTGCAAGGAGACGCAATTCTTAATTGCCTACCTCTAATCTAACATCTTAAAAATCTGGCCTGTGGCTTTACCACAGGGCTAAACATGACCAACAACAATTTTACTTTACAATTTCAATGCAATGTACATATCACATTATTTTAAAATTATATCAACGCATTTTCAGTCTCCACCATTTCTTATCCTTGAAATTTTTAAATAACTTGTGCTGTCCTATTCCATATATTACATACTTGTCTGTCAGAGACATCCCTTCCTTTCCACCTATTCACTTTTGTTAAAAAAAAAATCTCAGTTATTGCACCATAGTAGCAAGGCATAATTTAGAACAGGACCTTTTCTACAGACTTGTAAACAGTATTACGGAGGATTTTCTATCCTGAAATTCCTGTAATCATAATTTTTCTGAATACCTGAAAAAAACCCGGTGGTACAGGACCTACTGGCATGCCATCTCCTGGGGGAATGTTTCCTAGCACTGGACTGGGAGCTGCTGCAGCACTCTGAAAAGAACAAAGGAAGAATAAACCTTTGTCATTGCATGGTAGGCATTAAATCCCTAGAAGAAACCAAACCAAACCAAACCAAGACCCTTTGTCATTGCATGGTAGGCATTACCCCCCCCCCCCCCCAAACCAACAACAACAAAAAAAAAGCCCCCCCCCAAACAAAAAAACACCAAAAAAACAACAACAAAAAAAAACTTAAAAAAAAAAACCAACAAAAAAACCCACAAAGAAACAAACAACAAAAAAAAACACCAAAAAAAACCAAAACAACAAAAAAAACAAACAAAACCAAAACCTGACCAAAATGCAGAAAGTCATTCTCTGGATATGTCATAATGTCATTGTTTCATCTGAAGGTAAAGTGAAATTGTATACTGATTAGTCTATACAAGTATAATATTTTCTTAAAATAACCAACGAATGTTGAGGGGAAGGATGCTAGGGATTGCACAGATATACAAATGCGCAAATAAATAGATCTCATCTAGGTTTTAAAAAATATTGCACCTGAGTCTCTACGTATACAGATGTGAATGTAACTTGCACTTATGTGTATAAACATCCTCATGCATACACAAGGATATACATAGCAGATAGTAAAGAAAGTGATTTATGCATGTTATCAGCAATTTCAAAGCACTTTAAAGATAATTTCAGCAGACTGTAAGAGTCTTTCAGAACTACATCAAGCTTCAAAACAGAATTGTGTTACAAACAGTACAAGAAGGAATGTTCTGCTGACAATACTTATGATTTTACCAACCCCAAAAATAACCACCATGACAAATTAGAAAAATTCAGGTTACGATTTTTGGAAAGGAAAAGAAAAAACATATTTCCAAGAAGTGAATCAGAGGATGAAATTAGTTACCTTTACAAATCCTTCATCTGGAATAAGCAAATAAAGAATATTGCTTCTGGCAATTTACAAGCAGGAGACAGTCACAAAAAAGGGAAGCCAAACTGTTAGCATTGTCATGTGCTGGAACTTCAATTACTTTTAGTTTCTAGTAGTCTTCCTTCCTGTGATATGTTTCTGTAGGGCATAAGGCTGAATTACCTATAAAGACTCACAGTCTCCTGTGGAAGGACTCCTGCACACACAACGCACTGAGATCCATTTGCAGCTTACCTGCCAGTATCTGCCCTACAGAATCTGAATGGCTTATGTTTATTAACTTTTCACTCTATTGTACGCTCATCGCTTGATTTCCAAATGATGCAGATCTGGAAATTGTATTTCCAGGTGTTTGGCACACTATCTAGAAAATAAAAGAATAATGCTGGGAAGAGTTAAAACCAGCAGAAAGAAGGGCTGACCTTTTTAAGTCAAGCAGAAAGGAAACATTCAGTTAATTACCACCGAGTTTTCAATGGCTTAAGCTGTGCTTTAGAATCAACTTTCTGAACAACTAGCAGCAGCATATTTAGCATCTAATCTGTATGCTCTTTCTAAGCAAACATCTGGAACGTGTCATTAAAATACAAAGACTGCAGAAGGTGCTAGCTTCGGAACTCAGTGTAAAACTTTGACTCACTAGAAAAACCTGCAACAAAGAGTCTTATTTTTGCAAGGATCTGGTCTGCAGGATCAGTATTAAAATACTAGATAATTGCAACTGACAGGAAAAGCTAGTTGGGTGAATTGGATGTAGCAAACACTTTCGAATCATAATGCCTTCTCATGAGAGGCTACCACAAACCAACCAAGCTAGATGATTAAACTGTAGCTCATAAAGACCATTCTTCACTTGCCACTGCCATTCTTTGGGCACAGCCTGAAGTTCAATAGACTGGGTATGATGTGGCTGAAATGCATGCAAAATCATGTGACTCCCTGGAAGTCTCTTGCAGGTCTGTCACAGTATCTTGGCCTCCCAGGCAGAGGGAGAAATAAGCAAGTGGTGTGAATGTACAGAAATCACTCCTAAAGAACAAAGTGATTTTGTTATACTTCTTTTCTTTTGCACGGCTTCTGTGAATGTCCACTGTTTTCAGATTATCTGCATTTTCAAAGGAAAACAGAAGAGAAAGTTTTCACCTTTTTCTTAAGCAAAACCTGACCTGTTTAAGCTGAGCATCAGGTAATAATGCCAAGTAAAACCATGAATAGATGCAGACACAGTTTGAGTGAAGTATGTTGGATCTTACTTCTGTATGTACAGGTTTTCTAGATGAACAATGTCAACAGCAGAATCACTGATGGAGAAAATCAATGACATTAAAAGGCTAAGCATCTTAAAATGTCCAAAAGAGCCTGCATTGCAGTCTCTTGACTAAGAAGGAGTAACCCATTAAAGGAGCACTAATAACAATGAATATTATTACAATATCAGCCCTCCTTGCATGCTAATTCCTGATCACCCCCATGCTACCTTAGCTGTGCCCATCCTTATCAGCCATGTAATACGCACTGTAGTACGTCCAATGGAGCTGATGCTACAGAATAAAGCATTTAAACAGACTATAATAAATCACTGGGCAAACACAGGATGAAGTCAGATAGGCAAAATAAAGTTAAGCTAACAGGTATCAGAAAAATGCTAAGCAGCACCTCCTCTGATACACAATTTTCAAAAGCCTTCCATCCCAGGTTCACTCACGCCTGCTCACATTACTAAACTATACCAGGCATTAATGTATGTCATGGTGTCTTCATGCACTCAGTGGATCTCAGGTGTCCCCCTCAACTGCAGCCTCTGCCAGAGCTGCCAGAAGTTTTGAAAGAACGCCTGTGAGAGAAGGAAGGCACAACTACTCAGGATGCAGTGCTCCTATGGTTGATGAGGTTGTGGCCAGCAGGATGAGGTTCAACAGGACTCAGTGCTAGGTCCTGCACTGGGTCCACAACAATCCCATGGAACTCTCCAGGCTTGGGGAAGAGTGGCTGGGAAGCTGCTCAGTGGAAAAGGACCTGATGATGCTGACTGATGGGCCAGCTTGTGCCTGAGCAGCCAAGAAGGCCAACAGCATCTTGGCCTGTATCAGCAGTAGTGTGGCCAGCAGAACCAGGGCAGTGATCTTCTCCCTGTACTGGGCACTAGTGAGGCCATACCTCAAATCCTGTGTTCAGTTCTGGGTCCCTCACTACAAGAGAGACATTGAGGTGCTGGAGCAGGTCCAGAGAAGGGCAACGGAGCTGGTGAAGAGCCTGGAGCACAAGTGTGATGAGGAACGGCTGAGATAACTGGGGGTGTTTAGTCTGGAGAAGAGAAGGCTCAGGGGGGACTTTATGGCTCTCTACAACTGCCTGAAAGGAGGCTGGAGACAGGAGGAGGCTGATCTCTGCTATCAAGGAACAAGTGACAGGACAAGAGGAAATGGCATCAAGTTGCACCAGGGGAGGTTTACACTGAATATTAGGGACAACTTCTTCCCCAAAAGGGTGGTCAGGCACTGGAACAGGCTGCCCAGAGCAGTGCTGGAATCACCATCCCTGGAAGCGTTTACAAACCATGTAGATGAGGCACTTTATGACACAGTTCAGTGGTGGACTTGGCAGTGCTGGGGAACAGCTGGACTTGATGATCTTAAAGGTCTTTTCCAACCCAGCTGATACTGTGATTCTATGGGGATATTGGGTTCTGCTCCCAGTGACTTCATCCTGTTTCCCACACTTTGAAAATCACATTCAAAAGGAAAAATGGTAAAATATACTTGAGTTATTTTTTTTAAAAAGGGCAATAATGATTATTCCAAAACAGGGGAAAAAATACCAAAATTATACTTAACATCTGTTAAGATGTTAGCCATTAAACCCCCTAACAAGGCTTTGTAAGAAATACACGTTTTCATAATTGACTCAATAGTGGGTTGGGCGGGGTTTTTTTTCCTATTTTTAAATCTGTCTCAGCACCAATACCAGAGGAACCCAGCTTTGTTCCTTGGTGAACCTCAGAGATGAGTATGCAACTCTCCAGACCAGGTGAAATAGGGAATTCTTTGAGCTACAGACATGGCAGTGAATGACCCTAAGTCTACCTCACACATGTACTAAGACACAGCTGTCAATTCCTGTGAAGGGGATATGTCCTTTTTGGAGGAGTGGGTTTTGTTCAACTTTGTTGATGAAAAAGATACAGAGAAAAGAGATGGAATTAAGCCAACACGTGGGACTCTTCAGGCTAGCTACTCAAAATTAAACTAATTTACTAATGTTGGCTGTTTTTTGCTTGTGGACTATGATGTTTCAGGGAGGTATTCGATGCATTAATGCCTAATTATTTGAGACTTCATTACACTGTGCAGTTTATATACACCATCTCTTCTCTGTATCTCTGAGTGGGAAGGAGGACAGAGCAATGCGAAGTTTCAGTGACCATGACAGTAGGTCACTTTTACTGCTTAATAATTGTAAGAATATTGTAGCTGTAGGTATTCTGCAATAGTCCACTCTTACATGTTACAGCAACTTCAGTTTCTATCTTTCATTATCTAATGTACTGAAGTTTTTTTTCCTGTGTTCATATTTATTTGTTTGGATTTTCTTCCCTGATGGGCGTTTTCAGTGCTATAGGTATTTTATATATATATATATATATATATATATATATATATATATATATATATATATAGCTTGTGCTATCCAATGCATGTTTTAAGAACTTGTACCAGGTAGATCAATAAACAATCTTGCAACTCCTGCACTGAAATACTCTTATTTATTCTATACTGATGAATTATTCAGTTCTTTTCTCATAGTCCCACAGCAAACCATGGCTTCTTTTTGCATGCATTACAAGTTGTTCATCATTTATGCTTCCATTAGTTTGACATTTTAAATATTTGCAATTTGCTTTCCCTGCTTTTCATAAACGGATGATATGGGAAAATTTATATGGTTTTATCTTTTCGTACAGTATCTTACCTCCTTAAAATTAGAAAACTATTTTCTTTTGTAGCTAAAATACTAAACTTATGATATCTCCTTACAATTATTAATTAAAATGGTGTACCTGAATGAAACTTATTGTGGTGATTCTTTGATCTACCTAAGCTACTCTTAACATTGCAAAGTAGATGATTGTGTTAAAAAAATTAAAACTAGTCACAGTTTAAGCTGATTTTTCCAATAAAGAAATCACAAAGCAAATAAAAAATAAAAATAAAATAGATTAGCTTTTTCATTTGTACAGTATCTGAAATATTAAAATCCAGAGAAGTCTGCAACATATGGGTCATTTTTTGAGGCTATCACAGGATGAAATTTGTGGCAGTAGCTCACAGAAGAATTCCAGTTGCAATCAAAGAATTTTACACAGAAATGGCTTGAATTTATCTATAAAAATCCTCATCTGGCTCATTCATTGGTCTGGGTATTTCAGGTATTTCGCTTAGAGTAAGACACCCTTATTTTTTACCCAAATTAAGATGTTTGTCACATGTTCCTAAATTTTTCCACAATAAGGAAATCTACTTAATGATGAATGATGAAATCTGCTTGATGATTGATATGAGAAGCTGGACCTCACATGTAAGACAGATCTACAGCCACTCAATTCCCTCATCATTCAAACTTACTCCGTAAACCTCTGCTACACCAGCCTTAAATCTGCTGATTTAACTGGACAGCCCTAGTTCCTGCTGAATTAGTAGAGACTGTTGGCACCCACTTCTTCAGCTTCATCAAGTATCATGCCAGCCCCTTCTGCTACTAGCTCATTCAGAGGCAGTGTCCTTGTGGTCTTTCTTGTGTGGAAAAGCATTAGCACATTACCAGTATGTTGTGCTGTGAAGACTATGCAAGTTAACATCCCTGCTGGACCCCAGGCACAGACAAGGCAGTGCCTCTATATGACACTGAAACCACTGGCACCAGTGTCCATGATGCAGACAAGTTAAAACCCCCATTCTTAGGATTTAATGATACTGAAACTGGCATCAAAGAGAAAGAGGAGCATCAGTTTTTTGAGAGCACAGCAGCAGCTGTGAACCTGTGAAGAAGGAGCTTCATTAATAACTCTGGTTTGGAAGAAGTGGAGCTAAGACTCTGTAAGGCACAGATGCTTGTCAGTGCTGTCAAGAGTGCTAGGCTGAGTCCCTTCCTCAAAAATAAATTTTTTCTATAGGGAAAGTCTGAAGCAGTTTTCCCTTTTAAAGAGCATTCCTCTCACTATTTGCAACTGTGCTTACCTTTCTCAGGAAGGTATACCTGAGAACACGTCTCCATCACCCCAAGTTGTGACCGTCTCCGTATACTGCTAGAAGCAACAGCCTTTTGGTGCTTTCACGGGTGATCTCCAGGCTGACAGAGCCTCTGAAAGATGGCCTTTAGGCCCTAACAATCTTACAGTCTAAGCAGAAACATCCTATTGCAGAACTGCCTGCATATTACTGCAACCTCATGTTGTATGCACTTTTTTTCTGCATTCAGTCAATAAAAAAACAAACAAACCAAAAATAACCAAGAAACTTGGTCTTTACAACAGATCTCAAAGTCCAAAGTCTAAGCAGCACTTGTGTAGGAACTCCTTCTTATATTCCTTCTGATGAGACTCTTAATTACTTTAATGGTACAACTGAAACCCTTGTTTTTAATTATTCCTAAATTTCATGTCTGATTTTGAGTGATAATCAGAAAAAACGGACTAACTATTGTAAGCACTGACAGACATACTTCAGCTTTCTTTTCTCCTTCTGAATCCTGCTTCAGAGAGAAGTTAGGTCACAAAAATTTTGGCAAGATCTTCAGAAATAATAACACTTTGATCAGTTTTTCTGAAATACGGGGGTTTCATCAAGAGAGGACTTTTCATAAGAAATCTGCTACAGAGCAATTCCAAGAACTAGCTGTTTTATATACGCAGCATCATTTCACATTTCATCTAAACCTTAAGATGACTAAGATGTATTCACTCCTCAGTTCAAGTACTGAAACACATACATACATCCAGCTCTTAACATAGTGTTACGGATCATTTTTGTTCCTGTAATAAATAAACCATTATTATTTTATTTTAAAATCACTGAGCTTTATAACCTACATGAATTTAGATGTCTTTTTTAGATTATGGTAAGAGTATTGACATTATGTTTTCGTATATGCAACCAAAAGATGCAGTAACCAGACAAAAATATTCTTAGAGGATATTAATACAATCAGCTGAATCAGAACAAGAGCAGAAATGTTCAGCACCTCAGGTTAGTTTTGTGTATGTTCATATGACATTAATGCACAGGTAATTTTAACTGAACAGCAAATATGTAAGGATGAATGCAAAGGACAATCCAGGGAAACAAAAAATGGTTTTTGGTATCAAGTTTGAAACACTGATGACAGCAGCATAGAGTTGGCAGGAAAAGTTTAATTTTTGGTAGCTATTTCCTTAAAAGCCATACTGAAAACTCGCACTGACGTTAATCATGAATAAGACTCTGCTAGTCAGCTGACAGCTCTGAGATGAATGTACAAAGAAATTCATATGAAAGCAAAACATCTTTCCAAATCAGTATTGCTTCATTCATCACATCCAGCAATGCCAACTAAGAGAACTCAGGTAAATAAACATGAGCAGATAACATTAGGGCCATCGTGTTTAGCTCTCGCCAGTCCCTGGTGTGCAAAAAAGCGCAAAACTAAGAGAAAAATATTGTAACAAGATGAGCAAATTTCCATTTGTAACACGCCAATCTGCAACTTACCAAGTGTTTGTAAGCCATTAGCTAGTTACGATAATAATGTAACTTTTACCTACCATGAATCAGAGAAAAAAAATATTAAGAGGAACTAGTGATTAACCACTAGAAACCACCTCATTTTCTCAAACACATAACATGAAACTACTCACTGCTCTGAACAATAAAAGAAAAACAAAAAGAAAAGAAAAACAAAAAATCCCCCCCCCCCCCCCCATATTTAAATAAGCTGTCATTCCTTCTATAGAGCATTTGAAACACACAGCTGTACACAAAAGAACCATAGCCTCCAGAAAGCATCTGTGGTTTACTTAAGATGAGTTGAAGAGCATGCCCAAAAATGCAGATATGTCACATAGGAGCAAGCCATTTGAAAGACCTGGATCACAAGATCCAATCAATTCTTGGTATAGTTCCATTGATACGTATTTGTCTAAAATGTTTAATTTCTGCTTTGTAATAGGAAGGCATTCATGTGACAGGAGTAGTCTGAGAAGTCTAATTGTAGAAGGTTATAATGTTATTCCTCATAACTTTTCCGCTTTCCTCAAATTGCAGCCCCTTACAGCTTGAACTGGACACTGGCATTCTATTTTCTTTCACTCCATCTTCACTACATTATGACTGATAAAGAATATATAATGTCATATGTAATAATTTTATTACTAGCCAAGTCGCTTGTCTATCAACAGAAGAAAAAAGAATCACAATCTCTTTTTTTGGGGGGGGACGGAGCAGGAAATTGATATGCCTGGTTTCATTCAGCAGAACTTTTCACTTAGTGAAGTGGACCTCTTGACGAGGGCTCCATCCACTCTTTTTCCCTCAAGAAATAATCCTCTCCCCAAAACAACCTCACTGCAAGCAAAGCTTCCCCTTATCTGAAGTAGAATTACAGTTTCCTTTACTGTATCCCAGTGCCCAATCTGGAGTTTTCATTCTACTTAGCTGAGATAGTAAAGTTCTATTACACTACTGAGAAGCTGGTATTAGGTTGGAAGTGTACTGTTAAGGGTAACAGAAATTATTTTTGAAGTCAGCTTTGCTATTGATGAATAAAAGAATTTCAAGCTCTTGTCAAAAGACAGCATTTCAGCCCTGTTTCTCAGCTGCTGCTTCCTGGATTCTCCAGAACACAATTTCCAGGTACAGATTATAAAGAAAAGTTATTTTAAAATGAACCTTTTGTTATCCACTGGAGGTTACTAAAATCACTACTGCACACAGGTATCAACAGAATGGTCACTTGACAAAAAATGTAAAATGAATTTGAGTTTTAAATATGGAAATACAGAACTATATTTAAAAGCTGACTACTTGGATTCTTCTATTTCTTTACAACGATAAAAAAAATCGTATTTCAAATAATGAATTCAGACAATTTTCTAGGAAATTAAAGGCATTCATTTCAGCTTAATTCCAAGCCCTGTGTTATTTAGTAATGTACACCTAAGTACAAAATCAAAACACCAAAGGCTAGCCAGCTATGTGACACGTCTGATAAAATGCATCAGTTATGATTGGATCCATCCATAATAACCATGCAGCTGACAAGTTAAAGGCACCTAAGAACACAAGACACTGTGGATGCAGCTTGGAGCTGAGTTGCCTTGATATTTCAATGAAATTACTTCTTTCCAGAAGTGACACCCCGTCTCCAGATTCCCTGGAGACCAGGACTGCTTTGGTCTGTTAGTTTAACAACCACAAAATACTCAATGCACTGTTTTGTTTTCCAAGGTGCACCACCAGATCACATCTTTGTTGAATAACTGACATCGCAGACCATGGGTTTAACGCGATGCCTTCCTCACCATGAGCAATTTGAAAGAAGACATGCAAAAAAGATGCTACTCCTAAAAAGAAAAACGATCAGAAGAAAGAGTTTAACTTACGACCATGACACATTACGTGTATCTATCTGAATTTTTAACCCTCCTTATGAGATTGAAGCATGGCCTTTACATTTAAAATTCCTGAAATATAAAATTGCTCCTTAAATAATTATTCCAAATAATTTTAAATGGTAACTGATGATCATATGGCATCCTCTCTGATCAGGTCAGTCAGTAACTAAAGGTTAGTTTTAGAAATACCATCCTTAGTCCACGTATCTGTTTAACACCACTTCAAAATTTGAAGTTTTTAGTAATACTTCAAAAGGCTGCATCAAAAGGAGTGTGACCAGCAGGTTGAAGGAGGTGATCCTGCACCTCTGCTCTTGTGAGATCTCACTTGGAGTACTGTATGCAGTTCTGGTGTCCTCAACATAAAAAGGACATGGAACTGTTGGAACAAGTCCAGAGGAGGCCATGAGGATGATCAGAGGACTGGAGCACCTCCCATATGAAGGCAGGCTGAGGAAGTCGGGGCTGTCCAGCCTGGAGAAGAGAAGGCTGCGTGGAGACCTCATAGCAGCCTTCCAGTATCTGAAGGGGGCCTATAGGGATGCTGGGGAGGGACTATTCATTAGGGACTGTAGTGATAGGACAAGGGGTAACGGGTTAAAATTTAAATAGGGGAAGTTTAGATTGGATATAAGGAAGAAGTTCTTTACTGTAAGGGTAGTGAGGCACTGGAATGGGTTGCTCAGGGAAGCTGTGAATGCTCCATCCCTGGTGGTGTTCAAGTCCAGGTTGGACAGAGCCTTGGGTGACATGGTTTAGTGTGAGGTGTCCCTGCCCACGGCAGGGGCATTGGAACTAGATGAACTTCAGGTCCTTTCCAACCCTAACTATTCTATGACTCTACTTAAGCCATGACATACTGCTCAAAGTAGGCTGATCACTGCTACTCTTGTCTTCCTGCTCCAAACATGCTCCATTTTGTTCTGTTGGTGTTCTACTGAAAATTCACATTTGGTATGACTGTGCTAGTTAGGCTAGCATGATAAGACTATTTCCCACCCTAACTTTCTCCAGTAATTAATCTGGTGTTTAATAATTTAATCATGTCTTTTAATCATGTTATTAATATAATTGTTAAACTCATTTTGTTTTCTAAAGATTTTAAGATTGCCATAGCACAGTTCTCATGCCACTGCACTCCACACAACAGTCAAGTGCTCTCCCATTTTAAGAATACAGTCATTAATAAGTTTCTCTGCATCTCTCTTCTTTTCCAAGTTATGAAACATGAATGAATTAACTATGCTAGGGTTAAAAGACCAATTTTTATTATGAAATGTAAAGTAGACTGGTTTGAGTTACCCTTAGGTCACCTGGGAGTGAGTCAGCAATCTTGGCAATATTATATATTTCAAATCACGCTTACCACATGGCTAATTTCAGGTCATTAATAGCTTCAAATATCATATTTATATGTATGTATGAGAAATGGATTTATGTCTCCATATGTAGCTGGCTGTAAAAGAAAAGACATGCACAAAACTCACATATTTTATTTCAGAAAAAGCTGAACTGCAGAATGTCCCTGATGATGAAGCTACTCCTTTGCTCAAGCAATAGTATATTTGGGTGTTCTTGTCTGGACCTTCATGTCATGAAATTCCTCATTAATAACCTTTACTAAAATACTAACTACAGATACAGCTCTGTTGTTTTTTTTTCAAGGCTCTGCTGTAGAAGTTACTACTCTGTCCTAAACCATGAAAGTATGATCTCACAATACCATACTACTGACAGCACATTTTCATAGACAAAAACAATATTGAAGCAGCCATTTGGAGTTTTTTGAACATCAGCTTCTTTCTTAATCAAGTTAATGGAACATAACACAATACATTATTTACAGCCTGAATTTCATTACTTTAAAATCAGTGGCATTTCTTGTATATATGGGTGCTGAAAAATACATGTTTTATTCCATATCAAGTCGGTGTTCACTTTAAGACACAAAGAGATTGCAATTAAAAACAGCACTATTTGGAAAAGATTTCCCTGTGTTTCTTAAGAGTGAAATTCCTCCCTAGATGACCTGAAGTTAGCTCCATAAGTAGAAACATCACCACAAGACAAACATTCTCACAAAAATAACAAGCATCTGAAAATTAAAGATATATGGTGGAATTTCTCAATTTCCATGTACCACTGAAAGAAGCCTTTAGGAATACTTCCCTACCATGCAAATATAACTAGCCCAGTGAGACTCCTCTCCTCAGGTATGGCCCTGTTCAGCCACCACAAAGAGAAAGCTGCTCAGAGGCATCCTCTGAATGAGTGCATCTCTTCCCATCATCTACAAAGGATGCGCAGGGAGACCAAGACCAGCCACACCAAAACTGAGGTTCACCTTTGTGAAAACCCCTCTATGTATTTGAGCATTTTAACTGAAGTGTTACATGCAATGTATGCTGTACAGTATTGATAAGAAAACACAGTCCATCAGATAGGACTTTTCAGGCATGCCTGAAACTTAGGTTTACAAGAACAGCTAGAATGTTTAATATCAGAGTCTAAGAAAATCATTGCAAATTTGAAGGAAAATGTGGTAAAATTAAAACTCATGGAAAGGTAGCCTGTAAAGCATCTCATTTTTCTCACATTGTCTGAGTATCTATCTTTGGATAAATGTAACTTGTTGAGCAGAGAGTTAACACCTTTAAGTCCTAAAACAGAATTAAGTAGAGTGCTTATAAAGGACTAACATTTTCATGCTGGTGACTATTTGCTATATAGTCATCTTGGGTAGTCTACAAGTAACAAAGGCCTGACCTGCTACCCATGGGGTACGTCTTGGGTACAGCTGTAACAGTTATTTTTCTCTAAGTTTGTAAGCCCTCTCTATCATGTGACCCGGAAGAAGAATGATTTTAAATGGGGCCCTGAGCAGCAACAAGCCTTTGAGCAAATTAAACGCGAGATAGTTCATGCAGTAGCCCTTGGACCAGTCCGGACCGGACCAGATGTAAAAAATGTGCTGTACACTGCAGCTGGGGAGAACGGTCCTACCTGGAGCCTCTGGCAGAAAGCTCCAGGGGAGACTCGAGGTCGACCCCTCGGCTTTTGGAGTCGGGGATATAAAGGATCTGAGGCCAGCTATACCCCAACTGAGAAAGAGATACTGGCAGCCTATGAAGGGGTTCGAGCTGCTTTGGAAGTGATTGGCACTGAAGCACAGCTCCTCCTGGCACCCCGGTTGCCCGTGCTGGGCTGGATGTTCAAAGGCAGGGAATAAAGTCATGGGAAAAGCCGGCAGCAGCAGCAGAACTGTACTCAGGTCACCACTGACTAACACTGACTTCCCACTGATCATCACCCCAACAAAGAATGAATTTTGATGAAACCAGACGACCTCAGCAGTGACCAGATGAGTTCAACGGTGTCATCAGCAGGCAACAATCCGACATTACATACTATCTCTCCACCCTGATAGACTGTTACAACAGATGGAGCCTGACATCATAGTGTGAATGAACTCAGTCAACTTTGTAAGGATGGTCCACTGACTAAGGAATGATACCAGTCTCTTTGTGTGTGTGTGTATATGCATGCATTTTTATACACACACACACACATATATATATATATATATATATATATATATACACAAAATGCGACAGTATATTGAAAAATGTGGTATCTGAGCATGATGTGAATGGTATGGAATATGGGGTGAAAAGTGTCCTGGGTTCAGCTGTAACAGTTATTTTTTCCTTCTTAGTAGTTTGTGCAGTGCTGTGTTTTCACCTTCAGCCTGAGAAAAACGCTGATAATGCACCAATGTTTTAGTTGTTGCTAAGTAATGTCTACCCTGATCAAGGACTGTTCAGTCTCATGCTCTGACAGTGAGGAGGAGCACAAGAAGCTGGGAGACAGGACACCTGATCCACACCAGCCAAAAGGATATTTCATACCACAGCACATCATGCCCCAGTACATAAACTGGGGATCAGGGGAAGCATCCAGAAGGCCCAGATTGCTGTTCGGGTTGGGCTGGGTATCAGTCAGCAGTTGGTGATCAATTGTCTTGTGCAGCACTTGTGTTGTTTTTTTCTTTCCTTCCCTTTATAGTTTTATATTCTCTCTCCTTGTTATTTCCCTTATTATTATTACTGGTGGTAGCAGTAGTGGTTTGTGTTATACCTCAGTTACTGGACTGTTCTTATCTCAACCAGTGGGAGTTACATTCTTTTGATTCTCCTCCCCATCCTATTGGGAGCAGGGGGAAGAAGAGGAGTGAGTGAGCTGCTTCGTGGTTCTGAGTTACTGGCTGGGCTTAAACCAGAACAGGACACCAGAACTCATGGAAGAGTCATCCATCCATTCTCAAAGAACAGCAGAGGCAGAGGGCTCAGTCCTTCAAGGGCCTGCCTGCACAAGGCTTTTTAGATGTTCTTCTAAATGCTTCAGTATCTGAAATACTGTGTATCTCAAAAACTCTCTATCTGGAATGGTGGTCTAACCCATGTGTCAAAAAATTTTATTTAAATTTAGGACACAAGTAAAATAAAATATTACAAACACACACCCCTCCAACCCCCAAAAATCCCTACTAAGTGGCATTTGAATCCCACTAGTTCTTCTGCCGCCCAACCAAAGAAGCCAGGCAGGACAGCAGTGTCTCTTTAAGATATACACTATATTACTTAAGATTAAAAAACCTACATTCTCCCTTTTCTTTGGGACTCACAGTGCAAAGCAAGTCAAACCCAAGTGGCTGTCTCAGGTTGCTTCTCCTCAGGGAACCAATTATTTTACACCCTGTGGTGTGAAAATACATAGTGGTGATGATAACATGAACTTGAGGGTTTTAGGGATAACTACCTCCTACAGTTCTTGAACACACCTTTAAAATCCTAATCTTTTGATTATTTTATTATTATTCTTAATGCTTTCAAGTTGTGGCCACATAAGATACTGGCACAGCCCATCCTCTATGCCGCCAGCAAGACCTGAACATGGGCACTAGAGTCAAGGCACTTCCTCTCCTGGAGGTTTTACAACCAGCTGTCCCACTGGGCTGGACCCATCCTTCTGTTGGGTCACCCCATGGAGAATGCCAATGTTGACTGTGTATTTTTAAATATGCATGTTATGCTGGGAATGAGAGACAAAATCCAGCTGACTGTCGTGGTTTAAACCCAGTCAGGTATTCATTCGCTCACTTCCCCCCCTTTCTTGCCCTCCCCCTGCTCTCAGAGGGACGGAGAGGAGAATTGAAAAGAATGCAACTCCCACGGGTTGAAATAAGAACAGTTTAGTAACTAAGGTATAACACAAACCACTACTGCTACCACCAATGATAATAATGATAAAGGAAATAACAAGGGAAGAGAATACAACACCTCAGCACCAGCTGACCGATAACTCAGCCCCCAAGCCCGACCAAGCTCCGACCGATACCTCCTCCAACCCTGCAGTCTCCCAGCCCTTCCGGCTAACTCCCAGTTACCTCCTGGGCATGACGTGCTGTGGTATGGAATAGCTCTTTGGTCAGTTTGGGTCAGGTGTCCTGTCTCTGCTTCCTCCTGGCTTCCCCTCCTCCCTGGCAGAGCATGAGGCTCACAAAGTCCTTGGCCAAACCAAAACATCATTGTTATCAGCTCTGTTCCCGAGCTGAAAGTCAAAACACTGCACTGCACCAGCTACCAAGAAGGAGAAAAATGACTGCTACTGCTGAACCCAGGACACTGACTTAATCACAGACAGGCACCTATCATAAAAATGGCACCATGCAACCTAATAGACATTCATACATGCCTAGAGAGTGCATATACATACAGATCAGCTTTAAATATGAATTATGTGTATGCGTATCTGGGCTGAAGATACACATACTATGTGGAAGGAACCTTCACAAAGTAAAGCATGTATAAAAACATTATTTACATAAATTATATGAATTAGATCAGCTCATGTAACACTAATCCAAACCAAAAAAGCAAGCACAGTTTCCCAAGCTTCCTCACAAAGTTTGTGAATAAAACCCTAACTGTCATGGTCACTCCTGCTTCAGCACAGCATCCAAGCTGACCTAGAAAACTATTAGAGATAAATGTTAGTACTTACTGGTTGCAATAATGCATATTCACTATACATAAAAAAAAAAGGGCTTCCTCCTCTCAGCTTGGAAAGTACAGGTAGATCAGAACAGACTTTAGCTCTGTTCAGTGAAGAAAATTATCTAAATAATTACTTAAATTATTAACACACATGCCAACTTCTATAACTTAATACCTCTCACTCTAAGTTAGTTTAAGATCAGGTTAAACCACAGCAGGCTAAGAATAACATAATGTACAGGCTGGTAAAAAGAGAAAATAACAATTTAAAAAAATGGAAGCCTACTCCCCATCCTAAACAATAACTAATTAAACAATAAAGCTTATCACCATCCTAAACTACCTAAACCACGACAGTCAGGGGCATTTTCCCTCTTCACCGCATCCTTCTATAACACTATTTCTCCTCTCTCTGACACACAAAACCAAACAATTTCTCAGCCAGGTTGGTTAATGACAGAGAGCTGGCTGGTCCTACATGCTGTGCTACCAGGGGATAATATAAGCTATAAACTGCTTTATAAAAATTGCTTTAAGAAAAACAGCACTATAGCAGTGCTCCCCACTATCAAGTAAATAGCCTGTATTATGTTGGCCTTTTGATGGGAAATTACACAGCTCTTGCTATCTTGCTGATAAGATTCATATCAGTAAGTGGTGGAGAGCTGACATTCTTCTTCCATCCATCTGAAACAGGGCAAGTTTTGACAAAGACCCACTTGTAAAAGATAGCAGCTGAGCTGCCAGATACAGGGTTTACGTCCACACTGTGTTTTGCTAACAGAAAGAGAAAAATGCAGCCTTTATTGGGATTTCCTCCAAGCAAAAGCCAAGGCACAGAATGAAAGCTCATGCCCATCACTTCTTCTTCTTCACTTACAAGTCTACAAATCCCTAGAAACAGCTCCGGGCTTTTCACTCTCTGGGGACTTCAGAAAATCTTGCAAAGATAACCAGTTTCTGCAGGCAGACAATCCCACAGGAGGGATACCCATGTTTAGTACAAAAGCTGACAAAACTGACTTAGTGTCAGGTAACAACGGGTAATGAAGTAGTACTTCATTTAACAGCTTCTACCCTAGTAGCCTCAATACAGCAAGAGCTGATGAAAGGATACGTATTTCTAGGATGGTTGTTTTAGTTCTTTTGCAATTTACTTCAGCAAAGCTTAAACCTGCTAATCTGCATGCTTGATGTCGTTCACTCCTCCAAGTTCACATGAAACGAACTTGTTCATGTCCTTGTACCGCTCCTCAATGATGCAGTATACCACTGTGCCTTTGCTTCATAAAAGTGACTTTCCAGGATCTGTCTTCTAGAAAAAATAATCTTTTCTCATTCCTTATGCTTACTATCTGCATCAATATTTGCTAATCAAAATGAGACACAATACAGGCTGCTCTCTTTACTTTCTAAGCACCCAATTCACTACCTCCTTAAAATGGATAACAAGACAACCACCATCTCAAAATGGTCCAGAAAGGCTTCACAGTTTGTAAGCAACAAGTACTGTTCAAAAGGGTTTTTTGTTGCTCCTGTTGTCCTATTGGCCGCTTCGTATCAGCACTGAAATAGAATTGGCAACATCATGAATACTAATGAACACCAGATGAGCTGGACAAGGAAAACAATATGGGATTTATTTTTATAAGCAGCAGGTTCAAGGGGCACTAGATAATGAAGTTTCAAGTGACAGGAACATTTAATTTCTTCTCAGGTGTATTTAATCCAAGAGAAAGGTGTACTGTTTGCATAGCAGAAGGGTAACCGAAAGTTAATTTTTTCTCTTGGTGGCGCCAGCTTGGTGTTATTGCTGTATAGACTTATGTTTCTGGCATATTGTATACTATTCATAGCAAAATTCACATTTAGATAAACTATGTCAGGTCATTGACTGTCTAGCTGTAGCTAGACTGAATGAAACAACCTGTAATTTCCAGAGTAAAAAGCAGCCCAAAACATTAGTAACTGTGTGAAAAGGTGACAAAAAAGTTGTAACTTAAACATACTTAAATATACTTAAACATAGCTTAAACAGACACAACATGAAGCTTGGACAAAATGTTTTAACTTCCCAGGCTGAGGAAATATCGTCAAACTTTTATCAGCCACAGCAATGAACTTTTTCAGCCAATTATTTTTACACCCTTTATGCACAGAACAGCATGCAATTTTAACATGACGATACCTGAGATAAGGCACTGTAAAAAAAAAAAAGAAAAAAAAAAAGGCTTATTATTATTTGACATCGTGTCACCATTGTTAAATCCGCCTCATCCTCATCAACCCTTAACTCTACCAGTGCCCATATTTGTCAAGCACTCTAGTTCGGAATGTTTTGGGAAAGAAAAATTTTAAATAAAAAAACCTCAGTGGATTTGCCACAACACAGCGCCAAAATTTCAAGAGGCAAGGGTAAGTAGGTCAAGAGGACAAAAGCAAGCAGACTGCTTCATGCTTTGAAATTTAAGTTATGCCATAGCTGGCACATGAAGAAAAACACGTGTGTGCCTGCAGGAAGACTCGGGGCACATTCAAACTCCCACATTTAGAGTGTTCCTCAGCAGGATCTGCAGAGCTCCTCTGTTTCTGCAAAGGATGCTGCTCAAACCGGATGTGGGGAACTGAACACAGCAGCAACTGCAGACACCACACCTGGAGCCTGGGAGGAGGGTTATTTTGGGTGGTCTTGGGTGGTCAAAGGAGGAATGTAGAGGACAGCAAGGCAGTCTAGGACTCTCAATGGGGAAAGGCAAGGCAAATGATCTGTTCAATGCTGTTCTGAGTCACCCCCATCCGCATAATTAAAGAAAACTGCAATACAGGACAGGAAGTTCAAAATACTTTTAGAAAAAAGGCTTTCTAAAACTGCTTCTTGGTCTCAAAATTGTCTTGTAACCAACATTTCACTTCACAGATGAAAATCTTTCACCCAGGCAACCCTTCCCCCTACACTTTTTAGGCTGTTCCTTTTGGCTGAGGCCACTGTTACAACAGGAAATAAAAATTATATTACTCAGGAAGGAAGCTAATGAGTTTCCCCTCCCTCAGACGCCATTAGATACTTCCTGAATAAAGGAGAAACACATTAATAAAAAGAACAGCAGTACGTAAGTAACCAGAAGCTGAGCCTGCTGTATGATTAAAGCTACATACAGTTTCTGGGTGGAGAAGGAATACCAACTCAGCTACTCTAATGCTCCACCACCTTTATGCTGCCTTACAATGTCTGTGCCAGGGTGTTTTGTCCTTTCCGCTTTTAAATGACTCAAAACCAGTGATGCTTTCATCATTTCCTCTGGCAGCATATACCCAACAATAAAACAATTCCTTGTAAGGACAGTTTTCCATGTACCTAGTTATGACCTACTCTTCATTTGTTTTCATTGTGTTGAATTTAGGGCCACTTAATAAAACCCCAAATCTGGGCTTTTAGTGTTTGGTTTGTTTTGTAGAATTTGGATGTTCTTTAGACTGACGGATTTCCCAATCTGGGAAATATCCAAAGCCTGAAAATAAACAAAATTCCAAACGCCATATTTACAGAGACTCAGTGACTGACCCTGCTGTCTTATTAACTTCCAGTGTTATTCAGCTTTAAAAAATGCAGTATTTTTTTCAGTGAACGTAATTTAAATATTTTTCTGTGGTTCTATGTTAAAGAATATATTAAGATTTTGGCCAAAATCATCAACTTCTCCATGTAGTTAATCTGCATAATGTATTTTGGACTACAGTTACTTGAATTCATTCTTGGCATGTTGGTTTTTTATTTTAAAATCAACTGACTGTAAGTAATTTAAGGAGTGATTCTGAAAAAATGTAAGTCCCATGTGAAGTGGATAAAACATAAAGAGTGAAATTCTGCACCTCTTAAAAATCTCCACAAGAGCAAACCTTCCATACAGAGGAGTATCTTTTCATGAATGGTTTGACCACAAACACACATTGTATGTGAGTTTATAGCTATTCATAATGAGTTGCCCTTTTCTGACTACCTCAGCATGACCAACAGTCAAAGCTATGGGTATGTTTCGAGGATAAATGTCCACACACCATATGTTTTTTTATGACATCTACAGTGATCTCTTGTGTTGGTGCCATGTACACCTATGTGCAACGGCTGCTCGTCCTTTCTTCTCTTTCCTCACCAATATTTTCAAGTCAGCATCTGCAAAATCCACTTTCTCTGCTTTCTCTTGTTCTGCTCTCACTTCTTTTTTTCTCTTCAATAAAATCACTTGTTTCTTTGTCTTCTTTACATTCCTCTCAAGTCCTCAATCCATTACTCCTTTTACCTCTTCTGATTTATTTTAGCTCCTGATACTATAAAAATTAACTAAATTTCAGTTTAACTCTAACTGGCAATAATGAATGACAAATAAAAATGCTTCTGGTACATAGCAGCAGAACAGAATCCCCATAAGAAAAAAAAAAAGACAAGGAGGAGACAGCAACTACTTGTAGCTTTTCCCAGTATTAGTATTCTGTAACTTCTTCTGTATCTGAACACTGGCTCAGAATTATTTCAAATGTCATTTAGTTAGTTTCTATTTCAAACAACACATAAAATGTAGAAAGCAAAATAATTAAGAGCTTAATAAATAATTAATTGGATTAATTAACTAGGTTAGATGGGGCTTGGAGCAACCTGATCTAGTGGAAGGTGTCCCTGCCTGTGGCAGGGGGTAGAAACTAGATGAGCTTTAAGGTTCCTTCCAACCCAAACCATTCCATGGTTCTATGATTAACTTACATAATTTTAATTTTACACATCCTTTTCCTAAAGTTGATAACTGCATTATTTTATTGTGCTTATATTATAAAATATGGCTATTTGATAATCACACTAAGACATTTTAGAGTGTGTTTCATGCTGGGATCTTAACATGTCACCAGTAGCTGAGAACTTGGCTTTTCATCTTCCAAGGGAATTAAGACACGGCAATGTGCCAATATGACACAGTGCCTGTTGAGTCTCAAGATCTAACTACAGAATCTTATTTTTTAAAGAGAAATTACATGAGTCCCTACATCACGTTTAAAAAAACAAAAGTGTGTCATATAATCCATACTGATTAAATTCCTTTGCTACTCTTTGCAGATAAATGCTGTATTACTGACACTCATGTACAACACTTAAATGGGACAAAATAAAAAGTCTCCCTTTCCAATTTGTTCACGCATTCAACAAGCACAGCTGTTATTTCTAGCCGAAATAGCAGCCTTTGGCTACAGCAATTCTGAACATACCTGCACAGCATTCTGAACAATAAAACCAGTTTTAATTATTGAAGAGAATTCCTCCACAAAGTAGACAGATAAAACCTGGACTGAGGCCAACACTACTAGTCAGCTTTAACCAGGTTTTCTTCACAGTGACCCTGCCTCAGCTGGAGCTCTGTAGATGAGAATGCCTCCAGACACTGCGGTGTGGGCAGAAACAACTAACAGATCACTTCCAGCAGAACAAAATGTACATACATGCATAAAACCTTCCATGCCTCTTACTCTCCAGCAATTAAATTGTTGTAAATGGTTAAATTTCAGCACTTGTTAATTCCACAGAAAAGCAAAATAACTCTGCAAGGAATAAATACTAAATGAAACAAAAATTGTAATATTTTTTTTTGCCCAATACTGATTGCTTTTTTCATGTTTGCAACACTCAAGACATTATACACTCTAAGCTTGTGCATGAATATCTGGTTGAGCGTGTTTTTTTCACACTCTTCAGAAAGCTTGTCACTGATCACCTGCCAAACATCTAACAGTCTGCAGCTTCTTGAATAGCAGAACCTCTACATCTGTGTTTTCTGATACCAACATATTGTCCTAATATCAGCATAAACTGTAAATACACAGAACGTTTCCCTACAATTTTCTTACCTGTTGTAGCTAAGCAAAACAAAATCTAAACCTCACATAACCCCCCAAATTTCTATCATACTATTCCACAACCACTTTTTCTTCATATAAAAGCCAATGAACATTACATTAAAACATTAACTCACTATGTCATTTACTCTCTCCAGGTATTTTTTCTGACAACATACTGAAAGCCAGCGAATGGAACTAAAGATCACCCCAAGATTAGAAAGGTATTCTAAGCTTAGCATACATATATTCATGTGCATATATATTTATTAGCTCTGAAACCACACTAACTTTCAGGTAGGAGTTCTGCTATAGCGGGTACTAATCTGTTCAATAGTAATCTTGCAAGAATTTTTCCAGCAATGGAGAGCAGAGTTATACCTTGGTAGCTTGAGCAGTCTGACTTCACACCTTTTTTCTTATACAGAGTGATGATGATTGCATCATGAAAATCCGATGGTAATCTACCTTGTTCCCAACAGCGCACAACTAGCTCATGAAATTTAGCATTAAGTGCTTGGCCTCCGTGCTTTCAGGTGGGATTCCGTCAAACCCAGCTGCCTTGCTAGTTTTCACCTGCTGTATTGCCTTAAGAGTCTCTCCCATGGTAGGGGCTAAATCAAATTCATTTTTCACCGGAGTTGTAAAATGTGCTGGATTCCTTCACCTTGGACTACGCAGCACTAAAGACTGTTTGAAAACGTTCAGACCAATGATTCAGGATGGAGATTTTATCTGTAAGAAGCGTTTGGCCACCTGCACTAAGTAAGGGGCTTTGAACCTGAAATATGGGTCCATACACTGCTTTCAGAGCCTCACAGAATCCTCTGTGGTCACCCAAATCTGCAAATAATTGAGTCTTTTCTGCTAGGTTGAGCCACCACTTGTTCTGGATGTCTCAAAGTTTCTGTTGGAGCTTGCTACATGCAAGACGAAAGGCTACTTTTCTTAGATGGGACTCCTTGAACGCTTTCATCAGCGCTGCCTCCGTACAATTCTAAACATCCGTTGGACTATGTGTCAAATGTTACTGTCCTTGAACAGGCAGGGGTCACCAGTATCGAGGCCATATTGCTGAAATTGCAGGTGCACTGGGCAGGGCACATCTCTAGGATGAAGGATCACCACCTCCCGAAGATTGTGTTTTACGGTGAACTTGCCACTGGCTGCCCCAAGAGAAATGCCCCAAAGAAGAGACATAAGGACTCCCTGAAACAACACCTTAGCCATGGCAATACTGACTACCATCCGTGGTCCACCTTGGCCTCCAATCAGGAGATCTGGAGACACACCATACATAATGCCGTTGACTCCTTTGAGAACTCACGCAGAACTAGTCTTGAGGAGAAAAGACAACGTAGAAAGAATCGCACCCCACCTATACCACCCAAGGAGACTTTTCGCTGTGCTTTTTGCAGCCAGATTTGCCTGTCTCACATTGGCCTCTTTAGTCATCAGCGTGCTTGTAGTAAGCATGGGTAAAGTCCTTTCCAAATATTCATTCGCAAAGTCAAGCCATGATGATGATGATGATGATGATGATACTTATACATATAGTATATAAGGTATATTACTGTATTCTCATGGGGATAGACCTCTGCATTCCCTGCGGGTGATGCTCTGAGCTTGGTGGCTGCAGTCTAAAACTCTGTGCACTTAGATCTCTGCTACAGAGAGAAATATACAAACTCTGGAGCCCAACAGAAACTCTGCAGCTCTACATACAGATGAATTATAAGTATTACAAAGACGAAGACCAAAGATAGCAATAAAACTTTTATTCTGATTTTATTTTTCCCCTCCCTGTAAAGAAAGGACTTCCTAATAATGAAGTAAGAAAGCAGTAATTATTCTCACACCCTTATATTATCATTCATTGCTTTTTGTTGAGAAAATTGCTCCTGTGTGCTTAAAAAAAAAAAAAAAAGAAAAAAAATCAGAACTGCTTCAAAATCCTTTTGAATTCAGTAAGATTTTTCATTTTTGGCTTATTATACTTATACTATCATTTAATAACCATATAAAGACCAAGCTTCTTTTCACCTGCAGATCTCTGAAGAGCTGGGCACAGAAATCTGTTTATCTTTAAGGTATTCAAAATCTTTGAAATTAAGATGTGAATATTCAAAGAATGCCTCCCACACCAAGCCTAAAGATAGTAATGTTTCATTCCCATTGTATATTTTGAACTCCAGAGCTGGCAGTTTGGGATTTCTGAATTTCTGAGTGCAGAATATAAACAAGACTGCACAATGATTTCATCAAAGCTCAGAAAATATTTTTAACCCTTATTCAAAATGATGTTCGTTTTTTCCCCTCATACTTCTTATTCTACCTCAGGGGGAGATCCATCTCTTCTGCAGCTCTTTAACTGCTTTATAAGGCATAAACAGCGCATTTATGTAGCACTAAATCACTGTTTCAGATTCAAATAACATAGCAAAACCCTTTTGAACTGAATTTTTAGAACTAAGACAGTTGTGAAAAATTGAGTCAAATTGATCTTTACTACAGTTAAACTTTACATAACACAGCTGAAACAGAAAATCCTGATGTTTAGAACTAATACAGGCTGGTTTCAAAGCTAAATCCAATACCAATACCAAACCTTAATACCATTGAGGCAGTGGTACTTAATAGTAATGACCACTGCAGCTTTATAGCAATGGCTATTGCAACGATGCTATCAAAAAAACCCACAAACAACAACAACAACAAAAAAAAGCAACACAAAACCTAAACAATGAAAAACTATCATCTAAGCAAAATTAACGCATTTCTCAACATGTATTTTCAAAAACAGTTAACTGAGCTTCCCTGAGAAGTCACCTTATAATTCATACAGCTTCTAACAGCTACAACCTTGCATATCCATCACGTATGTAAATAAGTAATGGTTTCTTTGGTGTAGTAATAGGGAGTATCTTAATTTTAATCAGCAGCCTGTACCCTAGACCAAGCAGGATATAACTTCTCTGGGGACCAGGAGGCCTTGTGTGTAAACTGTCAACTCCTTCCTCTTCCCTCAGCAGCAGGAAAGGAAGTGTTAAGGGTGGGACATCACAAACATGTCTTAGAAAAAAAAGCTAGGAATCACAGATAGAACAAAAAATACACTATACCATAGTCAGAAAAAGGTTTACTTTATTCAGCAGAGAGAAATTTAAAAAAAAAACCAACCCTGTAATTACCATATTGCCAACTGACACAGGAGGAGAGAGAGGGAGTAAATGCACTCAGCATGTAAATACAAGTATGGGCTTTTTGTACTGCCTGGTAACAAAGGGGTCAAAAACCCCTCAAAACTTCAGATAAAAGTTTTTCCTGAGCAATGATGCAACTTAAAAAGTCAAAACCTTCCCATCACTTGTGGGAAATGAATGTAGTCATGGCCATACACAGTGATTACGTCAGTGCCAGCTGAATCTATCTTAATGGGATTTAAGTCAATTTCAGTCAAATTTAAGTTATATTGGAAAGGGGAAGATCCTACATGAAAATTATTTAATTTATGATTTACAAGTCACTTAGTTACGGAGGTCACAGGTCCCACGCAGACAAAACTGACAAGAGAGAACAACCAATCCTCCGAATTATTTATTTTCACTGAAGTCAGTGAATAAATTAGTTTAAGACGTAATTTTAGAAAGGTCCAAGGAGCAACTCTACATTTTCAGTTTAGCAGATTCATACCTTGGTGTCACTTTTCTTCAAGTTTTAATAAATGTTAATCTGTCTGTAACAGACCTCTGCAGGCCCCTAAGCGGTAGATCTTGCCTGTGGTAAGAACTAGAAAGTTCAGTGACGCTTCCTTTCACAATGGGCTCCTGGGTTTCAATAGAGCTTCAAAGATCTCATTTGTTTCAAAGACATTTGCTTTAAGACCTTGTTGGTGGAAAGACTAAAATCATGGCGCTATATAACTCTACATCATAAAAGGCACCTTTAGTTGGACAGGCTGACGCTGTGGCCATTCCTGGGTCTGAGAGCCAACAGCCCTTAAGGGTTCTCTGCAAAATCAATGAGGACATGAAGGTGTTAGTGAGCATTAAAAGACACTGCACATCCCACAGAGGCTTCCCCAGATTTGTGCTCCAAGAAATTTAGAAGTAGCCTCATTTGAGAGGACTAAACAATAAACTTCAAGGATTATGACAAAGAAATAGAAAGACAAGCAGGATTTTACCAAAACCTGGCTCGGGTTGATCACCGCAACAGGTAACATTTCTCTTCTTCTAGGAGAAGCAGCAAACATGGTATTCATCTGAGACCCACAGCATAAACAAACATGCTGCCATTCGTCCTACTTCAGTGGAGACAGCACTTAAATCATGCTTGATTTTTACTGAATCTAGCAAAGCAAAGGACAATGAAACACGCATACAGGCAGACAATTCAAAGGGAAAGTATCTCTACGCAATTGTCACAACCTCAGAAACAAGGCAGAAAGAACCAGCAAAGAAGAAAATATGTCCAGTGCACAGTGACTACAGTAATCCTGTGAACCTCTGTAACACTCTGAAGAAGTTGGGCTCTGACTATGTTAAGGCCATCCTCTTTGTCACCCCCTTTGTAAGACTTACTACAGCAGTTCTAGTGTTCCAACTACCATCACAGTAAGTTTTTTGTGATGTCTAAATGGAATTTCCTTTATTTTGATTTGCGCCCACATATATTAAGTTTATCTCAATTAGCAAGATCTTGTATCTTTGTGCTCCATATTTAAGTTGCAACAGGCAAAGCAAATTTAGTGAAGCATGGTGCAATGACTCTGGCAAGTTTCAAAAGGTATCTCCAATTCACAATGCGGTACCACTTTAAAAAAACATTAAGTCAATTCTACATAAATGGCTGTCATCTTACGCATAAAAGAGACGGTACTTAAAGTGCTTCCTTGTGTAGCAGATACAATTCAAGTAGAGTCGTCAAAAGAGATTTTTCACCAAACCTTGAACAGGAATATACCAAACGGACGCATGAGATGAAAGTATGCTTTCATAAAGACATTACAGGGCTGGTTGTGTAAACAATTCAGAGATCTCTAAATGAAGAGCAAAGATATTTTTAATCAGTATGGATCATTAAGATTTGTGAAATTAACAGGCCAGACTCACACTGTGCTTTAAAGCAACTGCAGTACCCAGGGCTGCTTGATCTTAGCTGTTGTATCAAAAAGATTAGAGGAGAACAGTACTAGAAAGATTATCAATTTCTTTCCAAGCTAAATGATAATCAGTACAAAAGAAGAGCCAATACTTAACCAATTCCTCTTAATATTGGGCCTTTCCAACCTACGTGTCCACTGCAGCCAGATTAAATTAAGGCCATAAGGCAAACAGTTTCAAGGTTTCTGCAACTTCATCTTCGGATGCATCCTCCTTGTATTGGCAGTACAAATGGTTAAAAGCAAAACCTATTATGGTGATGATTCTGATCAACAGAATTTCTCAGAGACATGCTACATTTCTCATCAAGCAACATCCTCCAGGAAATCTTAGAACACCAACAAACTGTGGTTCTCCAGCACAGGTAGGATTCTTAAAAGAGCCTCAAAGAAAGTCACCATTTCACATGCACAAAATAAGTCTACATCATTATTTGGTGAACTCAAGTTTTTTCAAATATGGTTATTTATGGGATCATAATACCATTTAAAAATAGATTTTGAGCATTCTAATAAGGCATAGTACTTTGTTCAAGCATGAGTTTGTATCAAATTCAAATAATGCCACTTTTCCAATTGCACTTAGGAAAAATTTCTGAGAAATCCGAGCATTTCTGTTTCTAATTAGGTATTTACAATAATACTGATCACCTGTATGTCTACCAGGTGAGTACAGCCAGAAAGGGTTAATACTTATTTTGGCATTCACACGTGGTTGCATTCTTTTATTAACCAAAACCAAAGACTGACCTAACTACTGCTGAATAAAACAGCTTCTACCCATCATTTCTAGCCTCAAAAATACAAAAGACAATGTTGTCATGGAAACCAGTCCAGCCCTGAGGTATACTGCATTTTGCCAGATCCAAATTATACCCATATCCACATTTTCCTTAAATTATGGACAACTTAACTTCTTTGCCATGTCACACTGAGAAGAGCCACCATTCAACACAACTAAAACCAGCCTAGATTTGAATTTTTTGCAACAAATTACTAAGTAATGTTAAGAAATATATTCAAATCCTTAGTTTTGCTTACATGTGAACTCATAAAATCTTCAAGCAAGTATGAAGATGAACTGCAAATCACAGAAGATATCAAGTAACTGAAAATTACAACACAACAGACGCTTGCTCAAATTCTGAAATTTTAAATAAAAAAAGAAAGTTTTTCTTTGGAGTTTAAGAGTCACTGTGCTAAAGTCTGATACTTGAGGCAAAGGTGGTGATTACATCAACCCAGAGATATATAATCAACGATCTGCAAGTGTAGTCTCTGTGTGAGTGTATTACCTGTCATCTGAAAAGAAACAGCAACTTGCAAATTCTCATTCTTAATATTTTTCTGTATTTAATGGAAGAGTACCTCTTGGACAGCACCTGACATGCTAGTTGAGATGTATTCTTGCCCAGGTATCTGACACTAAATGCACCACTGTATCACGGAAAGAATTAATTCAAAAACCATTACAGAAAGAAAAAAGTCAGAAAGCATTTCTGGATCCAGGTGAATCACGGCTAAGCAGAAAAACAGGCTAATAGAAAGTAATTTCAACTTGACTACTGAACAGATATAAAGAAGCTTCTCACAGACTTTAATTACAGACTTTCTCAACAATATTCATGCACCAATGCGTTTATGAAGAACTTGGTGAAAACGGAAAACTTTTGCTTATTCAACTTCCAACTCAAGGAGACGATACAATCCCAAAAAACCACACCTTTGAAGAATCAGTATTTTTAGTCTCCACAAAGGAGAACAAAAACTGATGTGGAATAATCAGGAAGGCAAAATAAGAATTGAGGTGTAAAAAGACTCTAATGTCACACCTTCAATTTTTTCTGACTTGCTAATGACCACACTAACTAACGACACCAGGAGTCTCAAAAAGTACACTTGGACATGTTGAACCTCTGCGTGGCATGACACAGTGTAAAAACAAGCAGACAAATGAACTTTTTGCTGGTAGAGGAGCACTGCTGGTGGGACTGGGAAACCTTGCAAGACTCTGAAGTGCTGAAGTACACAGGACTTTGTAAGAGCAATATGTTTGCCTCTGTTTCCTGCTGCGTTAGTCTTCTTGCCCAGCTTCAATTCTATCATGCTCTCCCTACACTCCTCATCCCTCTGTTTCCCATGTTCTTGCTGTCTGCTTCTTGCTCCCTTTCTCCTGCTTCTCTGGTGGCTGTCCTTTGGGCTGAACTCCTCCACTGCCCTCTCAGTGCTGATGGGCAAGAAGTTGTCTCCCACCTCCCATATGCTTAGCTTTCTTCCTCAGACTTGCTCCTCATAAGACTCACTGCAACTTCCCAAGGGTCATTTACCTTGAATGAACTGATTTACCTTGAATTTGTATAAATCATACTGCCAGAAGCATTGCCCTCCCCCAGGTTAGGCTACAATTGTATGTGGAGCTAAATTAGGAGAGCTTACTGGAGATAAACAAGTAAAGCTTTTAATCACACATAACACAGCTGAATGGAGGAGTACCATATGAAGAAGAACCACAACCTGATACACGGGAAATATGGTTTCTGGCAGGTCTTCTTCCTTGAGTTTCTGGCAGGAATCCATTACTCACAGAATCATAGAACGGCTTTGGTTGGAAGGGACCTCTAAAGGTCATCTAGTCCAACACCTCTGCAATAGAGACATCTTCAACTAGATCAGGTTGCCCACATCATGCCAACACATGCCTGTGTACGCAACTCTATGCAAAAGACAGCATTTTCTGTTTCTGGAATACCTATTAATCATTGTTAAATATATGGACAGACAACCCTAGATACTGATTTTTTTTTTCTTTTTAATTCAACAGATATATTAATATTCCAGCTGCACATGGAGCTTTTCACAGTGGTTTGAACATGTCCACCAAAAGTGATGTGAAGGGGGAAATCAGACTGACGTTCACAGTAGTTCAGTTTCCATGGCCACAAGGGATTTTACCTTTCCTACAAAAATACGGTTACTAGGTAGTACAATTGTGAAGAAAATCCAAGTTCCCTCCTAGGACATATTTCTCTCAGCTTCTCCATGAGAGTTTAGGCAATTAGTGCCCAAAGTGATGCTGTGGTTTTACTACACTGCCATCTATTTACTCAGAGATGAATAATCAAAAGATGGTAATTACCTGCTGCTAATTTGGAGATTAATTTGAACCCCCATTTCAGACTTTAAAATGCCATATGTCTGGCTAGCAATTCAAGCCTGAGATTTTTTTAAAGTGTATTCCTTTCAAAATCATCTTGAAGTGGCCTCATAGCTTCATGCCACCTCTCATGAACTTCGGTGTCTGGTAACTCAATCCCAAGGTCAACAAAGGCTGGGAATATGGTGAAGGTGGTGGCATGGGCAATCCAATCCGAGGAACTGAACTATGCTGAGGTGCAAAAAAACCCAAATTATCTTACACACTGGGGATTTGGCTATTCAAAAAAACATCCTCTAACTTAGGTATCAAGCTTGAAACTTGTGTCACATCATAAGAACTAAGGCAAGAAAAAAATAATTTATGGAAGGTGTTCACTAGACATAGATGCGCTGTACATTTTTAATAACGGTAGTTATTAAAATAAATAAACATAATGTTGGTTTTCTGTTCCACAGTCTCCTCCCTTTCTAAAGACTTTCATGAAACCCCAAATGGTGTTGTAAATGTCATGGCATACTTTGTGGGCAAGGTTTAACTTGTTCTTTAAGCAACATTATAGGTGCTCAGTGAGAACATTAACATGCATTTAAAGATGAAAACCTGGCACAGTTCACTGTCAACAGCTGATTTCTCTGAGACCCATACAAATTTTAAACTGCAAGACATATCACACCCATGTAACCTATACATCCTATTTCACAATCTAGTTTAAAATGCTTCAAAGGTAACAAAATAAAAACCTGACTTTTCATGCAGTTTCACAAGTCAGTCTTGGAACACCTTGAAATCGGAGAATATTTTACTTGAGATTTCTGCTGAGTTTTCTGAAGTCTGTAAAGTTCACTTATGGGAATTTCCATCCTAAACTTAAGATACACTCTCTGCTACTACAACTAACAAAACATGATATATTTTTTGCTGCTAATCATCGAAACTGGATTTTCCTTTGGGTTATATTTAAACAAATAATTTTTTTTCTCCTTCCCTCCCCCCCCCCCCCATCCTTCATCCATTTCTATTGAATGGCTATGAAAACAATTCAGATGCTAACCCACACTTCAAAGTTCTTAGTATTATGGAGAACACTACTGCAACTCAGGACTTCCAAGTAGTTATAAATTACTATAACCTTTTGTAAAAGGAAGGGATAGATAACCTCATTTATTATTTCTGAATTTATGCAGCCACAATCTGAGGCATGCAAAACCATTAATCACATATAGAAAAATATATTCCTTTATTAATAACAAGACTTGAACACAATCTGCATGCAGAACTCATTACACGGATTACAGTCTACAACTTGCTGACATGTCAGCTTCTACATGGACATTACTGGCCTAGCTGTAATATGTTCTTGGGAAATACAGGTTTATCCATTTTATATTACTACCAAAACAAAACCATCCTCATTTTTTGCTCAACAATACTCAATAGTCTTGCCTGTGACAACTCTATACCAAGAATTACAAAGTAACACCTGTACAGAGTTAATACTAACAGTGACTGAAAAATTGTGCCACTTCCCCACAACTTCAGTGAAAGGAGTGAATGAAATAGAATTATGATAAATGCAAATTATCTAAAACAAAGGGAGTGTTGATGGCAATTAGATATATTAAGATTTCTGTGGTGATATCCTTTTATTTAAATGGTTGAAACTTTGTCTGCATTTGTCTCAATCTGTATTTTCAGCTTTCTTCCTAGCCTGTTTGTGTTGCACTTTCTTGTTCCAGACTAATTCTATTTCCATACCACCATGCCTAGCAAACTGGAAGAGTACAGAAAGTGCTTCCGCCACTTTGCAGACGTGGAACGGTAAATTTTCAAGCATCACTGATAGATACTACCTGCCTGCATACAATACCAAGTTGTATCTCCTTAAGCTGCTAACAGAAATTCAAAATAAGGAGTATTATTTGGACAAACTCACACATGGGCAACTCAGTGCCACACGAATTAAGGCAAAATTGAAGTTGATCAGAAATTCACAGAATGGTTGTGGTTGGAAAGTAGATCTGGAGATTACTTTAGGCCAACTCTGGGATTCACAGCAGGGTCATCTGTAGACAGCTGTGAAGATCCATGTCCAGATGAATTTTGAGTATCTCCCTGAATGGCTTTTACATACCCTCTGGGCAACCTTGTCTACCTAATCCCACTTACAGTGATGTTTTTTTAATGTTAACAAGAAACTTCCCATATTTTTGTTCCTTGCCTCTTATCGTTTCACTGTGCACCTCTGAGAAGAGTCTGGATACATATTCAGTATTCCCATCAACTGTTTATACACATGGACAAGATCTCCTTTAGCTTTCTCTTCTCCCTGATGAAGAGTTCCATTAATCTCAGCCACTCCTTGTACAACAGGTGCTCCAAGCCCGTAAACATCTTCACAGTCCATTGCTGGACTCACTCCACTAAGGGCTTCTCTTGTACTGGGGAATCCAGAACCAGAAACAGCAGCCCAGATGTGTCTCACCAGCAGTGAGAAGGATAACCCTCCTAAACCTGTTGGCTACACATCCCTGACTGCTGTCGGCTGCCTTCATTGCAAGGGCATGCTGCTGGCTTGGTGGACACCATGATCCCCAAGTGCTTTCTGCACAACTGCCTCACAGCTGATTGGTACCCAGCCAATCCTGGTTCCCGAAGTTATTTCTCTTCAACCATGAGGAATTCGCATTTCCTTTGGTTGATCTTCACCAGGTTGGCCTGTCAAATTTCTTCTGAATGGCAACACAGCCTTCCCATGTTATCAACCACTCCTACTCTTTCAGTATAATCTACATAGTTACTGAGAGTTCACCCTGCCCTATCTTCCAGATGACTAATCAAGACACGCACACAACTTCACTAAAAATATTCGAAAGCACTTTTATGCCACAAAGGGGCTGGTAGAGCTGGTCTGACAACAAAGGCAGAAGAGTGGTTTTAGTAGGAGGCTTGCCAGACTGGTCAAGAAAACTTTAAACAAGATGTGTTGGAAGAGGAGGCATCATTCCATCCCAACACACCCAGTCAGTTGCTAGCACCTACAGTAAATGACCGGAGCAATGTAGAGATATTCCAGACGGTCCAACCAATGAGCCGGCTTCATTTGGAGCTTGGCTCAGATGCCTCTATACAAACACACGTAGCATGGGGAACAAACAAGAGGAATTACAGATGTGTGCACATCTACGGGGGTATGATATAATAGGCATCACAGAAACATGGTGGGATGGCTCCTATGACTGGAGTGTTGGAATGGAAGGTTATAGGTTCTTTAGAAAAGACAGGCCTGGCAGACAGCGAGGGGGAGTTGCCCTTTATGTTAGGGATAGGCTGGAGAGTATGGAAGTCTGTCTGGGAACAGCTGAGCAGTCAACAGAGATTTTGCGGGTCAGGGTTAAAGGGAGAACAGCTATGGGGGACATTGCTGTGGGGATCCGTTACAGACCGCCTGATCAAGAGGACTCTCTGATCAAGGAGAACCTGCGGATGAAGCACTCTACAGACAGATAGGAAAAGCCTCACGCTTGCAGGCCCTTGTTCTCATGGGTGATTTCAACCACCCTGACATCTGTTGGAAGGACGGTACGGCCCGGCACAAGCAATCCAGGAGGTTCCTCGATTGTGTAGAAGACAACTTCCTTCTGCAAGTAATAGAGGAGCCGACAAGGAGAGGTGCCATGCTTGACCTCATGCTCACCAACAGGGAAGGGCTCGTTGGAAATGTGATGCTCCAGGGCAGCCTTGGATGCACTGATCACGAGATGCTTGAATTTGAGATCCTCAGGACAGTGAGAAGAGCGTGCAGCAAGCTCACTGCCCTGGACTTCAAAAGAGCAGACTTTGGCCTCTTCAGGAACCTGCTTAGGAAGGTTCCATGGGATACAGCCCTAGAGGGCAGGGGGGCCCAAGACTGTTGGTTGATATTCAAGGATCACCTGCTACAAGCTCAGGAGTGTTGCATCCCAACTAGAGGGAAGTGCAGCAGGAGGGCCAGGAGACCTCCTTGGATGGATAAGGAGCTCCTGAGGAAACTTCAAATGAAAAAAGAGGCCTATAAATGGTGGAAGCAAGGACAGGCGGCCTGGGAAGAGTACAGGGATGTTGTCAGGGAAGCTAGGACCAGGTTCGGAAAGCTAAGGCCCAGTTAGAATTAAACTTGGCTGGGGATGTGAAAGACAACAGGAAGGGATTCTATAGGTTCATTCCAAATGAAAGACAGACTAACCCTAACTATTCTATGATTCTAAGTTAAAATTTCATTCTTTTACACAAGCATTGAAACTTTCTTGTGCCTTTAGCCAGGAAACAAAAGAAGTTTAAAACTAAAATCCAGCATCTAAACCTCTTCTTGTCACGCACTTTCTTGGATTTTTCCACACTGATAGAGCAACAGCCAGTTGCTTAATATTTTTAAATACTAGGGAATTTCTTTTAGTGCTGCTGGGCAATGTGGGCAAAATTTAAAGTGACAATAATTTAAAGTGACAATAGCTTAAAGCTCGTTAGTGTCATAATATTGGCACGTAACGTAGTTCAAGGATACGTACAGACTGTGCGTTATGCAGTTAAAAGTAATTACACCCATTAAAAATCACCCACTTATTCCAATATTATAACCTCTGATGAGGTTCAAAAAATCCTGAGGTGATCTCATCTGTAAACTATTTTTACATGAAAGACATACTTAGAGACAAAACACGATGAAAATAATGTAAAGAATCACCCAAATCAACTAAAAATAATAAAATAAAATCAAAGTAATAGAACATGGAACAGCAAATGGCACAATTTTCAGCACACACTGTTACATCAATTAGCTCTACAACTGCTGTTTTCAAGGAATAAGTTTTATTTCCATTAATAAATGTTTCCTTAGAAGCTTCAGCACAAATATGGTAGGAATATTTTCCTTCAAGAATGACTATAGGAATGCATCATCAAGCAGGTCTCTGCTGATATTTTTAACGTGAACCTTGAATCACACCAAGGCATCTCAATACTTTTGTTGTCCTTTTCCAAAGTTTGGATTTCTACAAATACCTATCCTGAGTTGCTGAAATGGTTAACTTTTATAGTAATAGCATTATTTTACATTTTTCACATCAAAAGAAGTTGAACTAAAGAATCATAAATGTGTAGAACACAGCAAAGGAACCCATAACTAGAACGGATTTATTTAGAGAGCTGGAGATTGTAAGCACATGACAGCAACAAGTACTAATGCTAATGTTTGCAGCAATCTTAATTAGGATTTATCATTCTGACATAAAACATTATGAATGTTGTGTACCTATTTTCATTTAATCCAACTGTGATTCATGGTGCATACATCTCCACTTACATAGCCAGAGCAAGCTAATGTACATGACACTCCCATACACACAGTTCAACATGACATTACACTTCATTTCTAGTAACACACGGTACGCTGAAAACTGGTAATAACTGACTGTGAATAAAAGACTGTGAAAACTTCAGACGCATAATTTTACTATCCTAGTTGTTTTTAAAGCATAAGATAAACTGTAAGAAAAAGTCAAAGATGGAGGAGGGGTCAAATTTAATAAATAAAAAAAAACAGAGAGCTGTCCAAGACATCGATTCCCCAAACTTCTTCTTTAGCAAGTTTCTCCAAAGTAAAAAAGAATTACAAATTTGTGTGCAAACAAGGAATGATGGCCAGTACCAACAACATTTCTCCTGCTGCTGAGTGGCTCTCCCAAACAGGTAATGCCAAGGCTGTGAACAGATGTCCACTCCGAGACCTGTTGCTCCAAACTCTTGCTACTGCCCAGTCAGATTTTTCTGACAAGCACATCCTGCAAAACCCCTCAAAATGTGGCAGGTTAGCCCAGCATCAGTAGTTTGGTCACTGTGAGGCAGGCTGAGAGAACAGGAGAGCACACAGTATTTCTCCCTTTAAGATTACTATAGTATCATAAAGTAATTTAGTCTGGAAGTGACCTGTGAAAGTCATCTACTCCAACCTTCTGCCTGAAGCCAGTTTGTCTAGGGCGGGGACTTGCCTAGACAAGCTCTGAGTGTCTCAAAAAATGATACCACAACTCCTCTGCTCAACCTGCAGCAGGGTTATATTATATAGGGTTTATATATCATTCCTAAAAGGTTTTTCTTTATCTAGAATTTCTTATGTACCAGTCAGACCTTATTTAAGGGAATTTACCTGGCAGAACTGACTTTTCATGTTATCTTCCCATTTAATTTTCACTATTTATATTACCTGAAAGTGTATCAAATGTACTCTCTGTGCATTTCATTTATGCTGTCTTGGGGTTTGTCTGGATTTTTTGGATGGGGGTGGGGGGGTGAGGGGTGGGGAGGGTGAGGAGGGGTGTCGTTGGGTGTTTTGGGGGTTTTTAAAGTTAGAGGAGAAAATCGTTACACTGGAACCTTAAACTCACTGTAAGTTTATGTTGATAGGCTAAAGTGTATGAGCAAAGACTGCAGAGCCATCTGCATACCATGAATAATTCAGGAATTCATGTACACTGTTATGGAAAAAAAAATGAAAAAAAAAAAAAGAAAAAAAGAAGCAGAAAAACAATCCCCTGTGTTTATTCAATGTTGTTTAGTATTTAAACACCTACTTTCCACTGCTAAACTAAAGACTACAGAAAGTTGTGTGGTTCTTTTTCTTTACTATCTCGTATTTTCTCTGTCCTTTAGAGGCAGCCCTATGTCATTTCCAGTGCTGTAAGCTAAAAAGTTCAAAACCCTGACATGAAAACAAAACAAGGAAAAAGCAGTTCAATAGCTCTGCTAAACGCCAAATTAAAATCAGCACAGGAGTTTGGTGGTTTTAGCAAAAGCAAAGTGTGTTGAAGGCACAACTGTCTTTGCTCTTTGCAGCAGGATGCCCTTTCAGAAAATACAGTATTTTCCATGCTCTGTGAATCTCAGTCCACAATTTAGCTACAGACATAGCAGCATGTTTGAGGTTATTCTGACTTTGTTTTCTTATTCCCCAACTGCTGTTTGAATCTTATGAATCTTATCAAACCTACTGATTAGCCACATTAGGAGAGGGCCAGTTTCAGACTGCAAAGTTTAATGAACCCATTCACGTATCTCAAATTTTCCATGAAACCAACTAAAGGCTTCCGCTGCACTGATTCCACCCGAGGTATAGTCCATTGAATTTAAAATTCCATTTCACTGGATAAGAAAGAGCTAGCTAAAAAGATCTATTAAGATTTACAGCTCCAAAATAAAAAAAATTTACAAATAAAATTTCCAAAGGAGACTGCTGTTGAACCAAAGTATCTTATTTTCTTTTAAGAAACAAAATTACTAGTTATTGTATGCACATGAAAAACAGAGCTGAACTAAACAAAAGTTGTATAACTTAAAAACAACCCAGGCAAACCAAGTGCATACAAAATCATCCAATGGTTATGCTCCCAAGAAACTTTAATACTCTGTAATGATTTCTCTTGTCCTACCATATGTCAATTTTGGCAGCTGTTCCCCAACAACTATTGTCAGTGCAGACGATCTGACTCTGGAATCTCACAAGCCATTACACCTCCCACAGTCTGCAAGCATTAAGTGGAACTTTTTTTTAGCATCTTCAAAGGCACTTTATGGTTTCTTTAGTTGTTGCATCGTTAAATGAAAGGAACTGATTAAATGGCTCTGACATGAAAATGCATCATAAAGGAAGTGCTTCAAAACCCTACCTTACCAGATTTGTTTAAAGACTTCATTATATAAAACAGAACTGTAAGAATTCAGGACAAAATCTTTTCAAATTCTGGCCCCACAGATGTTAGTGAAAGTTTTGATGTCAGCCTGGTCAAGAATTCATCTCTTGGTTTTGGACTAAAATCTACCTTGAGTGAAAAACCTTGTAGGTGGACATTATGAAACAGATTAGATTTAAGTTCAATATAAACACATAGACAGATGGATAGATGACAGAACCTGCAAATGTTACTGTTTGGGTAACACTAAGAATGGCACTTTTATTTTGTTCTTAGATGTAAATATTAGGCAAAACTAAACTAAAAACAAAATTTGTATTAATAAATATTTTTCTAGCAACAGATCCAAACACATAGATTATTAATGCCATACTATTCACATTCCCCTGGTACAAAAAATGAATTATTTTATGAATAAAGTAGACAACTCATGCTTTGAAGCATGTAATTTACTGAGGTACAAGGAGTAAATCTGTGTTATGGCTGAGACTTTTAAACAAGGAAGATGTGAGCAATTTTAGAGAAAAGAAAAATTGACATTCCAACAGGAGTTTCACTCCAATTAGCCAGCAAAGACCTTTCTTTTTTGTCTTCGTCACACAGGGCAGTGATTTCCACCTCCTCAAAGCAGAGGAGTAGCAGTAAGCTGCCGTTAAGAATCGCTGATTCAGTGAACTCGTAGACACAGAGCACTGCCTCTGTCACAACTATACTACCTTTCATTCACAATACCTTTCTTTCAGCTGGGGAGAACACAAAACACCTTTTGTACTCAAGAAATTTTAGGTTAGAATGCAAAAAGTATTTTCCCAATAACTGAAAAGATAAACTCCTTACCACTACGAAAAGCACTGTCTGTGAATAAAGAAACATAAGCAGGAAAATCAGCACAACTTTTGCACTGTGGTTTATAATGCACTTGTGCATTAACATGGTCTAAAGCTCGTCTCTGTGAATACACAGACATCAGGTTTTTATTAATTTCTTTAAGTTGAAAGGTCTCAGTAATGAAGAGAAGGATCATTGTCACTGATCAGAAAACAGAGGATGACTCTCAAAGCGATTAAATTTAACAAGTGTAAAACAGACCGATGAAGAGAACACCTACTAATTAATAGAATATAGTGGTTGGTTGGGTTTTTTAAAAATCAACGCTATCAATCTGTAGCAAGATAAATACGTAAAAAGATTATGATTTCATGAAAGCAAACATAAATCTAAAATTTTAAGTAATTTTGGCAAGCATATGAAAACACTGATATCAATCCAGAAAGCATCAGTGAGAGTTCACCTGGGACACAGTGGAAACTGACCATTCATAGAATAGAATCAACCAGGCTGGAAAAGACCTTTAAGATCATCAAGTCCAACTATTACTCCAGCACTGCCAAGACCACCACCAAACCATGTCACTAAGGGCATCATCTACACAGTCTAAAGTAAATTAATTTGAGCTTGAAAAAAAATAGGAAAGCACTAGTATGACAACTGCAACAACAGGAAAAGATCTGACCATTAAGTCCTGGTGGAGATCTAATTAGGCTTGTATGGCCTTTTATTAGCCATGATTATTTCCATGATGTGTATAAGGAATACTGGAGGACCTGAATATGGAGCATCTTCATATGGAGTATATTCTTTTTACTTTAACATCTTTCAAAGCAAAACATATGTATAAAATCAAACAAAAATGAACATGACAGTCTACCTCTTTTCTGGTTTGCAAGGTATTTTATACCATAGTATAAAATCAATAATTAAAATTAAAATAATTAAATTTTACTAATAAGGTTTGTTCCAGATCTGGTATTTTTGCAGTAAAGAGTGAAATGAGTGATTCTATCTCCTTCATATCTGCCATTTTCGTATAAAGGAAAAAGTGTTCAAAATACTCATGCCTGTGTTCACATACTAGACTATTCTGTAAGGGTCTTGTGCAATATGGTCATAGCCTTTTATGACCAAAATAACTCCAAATAAATTCCTAGCAAACAGAACTATGAATACTGTTGTACTCCTGACTTCGATCAAGCTACACTGAGTTACCTTGGCTGAAAAGCTGTCCCAAAACATTTATGTCAAATCCTGGTTCCAGTATCACAGAACAGGGAAAAAGAAACAAAACAGTCAGACTACTAAGGTAAGGTGAAAATTAAACCCAAGCACTTTTTCTTGCATGTTAGTACTGAAAATAGAGTGCTCCCCTTAACGCTTATATATAATGCTAATAATGTAAGTTCTTAAGACCAGTAAATAATTCTAAAAGTGCCTTTAGAGGTAGTGATACTCACTTCCCCCATTTTACAAGAGCACAGAAATGATAAAGCAAGTTTGGGGAATAAAGCTGCCCAAACAGGGCAAAACAACAATAACACAAGGTTGCCCTGCTTTTGGCTGGTATAATTTTCTTCCTAGTAGGTGGTGCAGTGCTGTGTTTCGGCTTTAGTCTGAGATCAATGCCGATAACACACTGATGTTTTAGGTGTTGCTCAGCAGTGCTTACCCTAATCAAGGACTTTTCACTGTCCCAGGCTTTGCCAGTGATCAGGGGCACAAGTTTATTTCAATTAATAAACTGGTTTTATCTCAGTTACAAATGTGGTGCTTAGTTAAACCACATCAGAGGAGAAGACAGCAAATCTTAGAAGTCCCTGCCCCACATCCAACCCTTTTATCACATTCTCTTCTTGAAACTATTCATTGAGTGTATAATGCAAGTATCTTTTAGATTAAAAACCAGAAGATGCCTATCTCCTGGCTTTATTGTTCAAGTAGCGGTGTACAGCTCTGTATTTGCATAACACATACAAATCTTCTCCTACTTCATTTTGAACACTCATGATCTGACAAACATGTACTGTCATGTGCACTGATTTTAAAGTCTATAGTCATGTATATTCAGTTGACAAAGGCACACAACGGGTTAACTGCAGTAAGGGGTTTAGAGAGGCGTGGGTCATGCGATCTGTCTCCTCCCCTGGCAAGCAGCCCACCAGGGACAAACATGCCAAAGGTGGCTGATGCCTCCTGAAGCAGCATGCAATGCAATATAAACTGCACCAAATGATCAAACACACTTGAAACTTTACCACACTGAAACTACTTGCTTATTGTCGTGACCCAATGCAACTGGATCAGACTTGTACATAGAAAAGCTAACATTTTTGGTCCTAGAAAGCTTGGTTCTGACGACTCAAGAGAACAAATTGTACTTGGACTAAACTGAGAAAAAAAAAAAAAAAAAGGAAAAGGCAATCATGTTCAACAATAGACCACTATTTATCTTGACGTCAGATTTCATCCATGATGCTAAGAGATGGCATCTGGTCATTTTAGGGTAATGGTTTGTGGTGCAGGTCAGTGGAAGGTATTTTAGAGCAAAAGGTTTTCTAGGCATGTAACAACTGTACACAGAGAAGTGGAAAATTCCATTTCAGAGAAAGGGGAGTTGCTTAAGCACAGTGTGGTCCCAAAATCCAGAGTGTCCTTGAATTTTAATATAAACACGTTATGATATTTTCTAAAAAAAAAGGTTACAGTTAATGTTGGGAATCCCAGGAACAAATTGATGCTAACATTAAATATGAGTATTTTATATATTAACAGAAAATAATGTCCAAGTAAATAAATTCTTATTTCTTTCTCAAAGATATGACAAAACCCACAAAATAATGTCTACTTTCATTCTTCTAAAATATTGTATGATGTGTAAGTAACCAGCAACAGAAAAAATGCCTGCCATAGAATCCTGGTGAACTAAGGTACCTGACCTTGCGCTAAAGTAAAACTTTCCATAAATGACCCAAATGACCATAACCAAGCATGTTTTATTTCTCTCCTTTACTCACACACTGCACATCTTACACTGTAATTGTACAAATGGGTCTGTGCATGAATGTCACCTTAAAGAAAAAAAAAGAAGTCCTTCCCCTGACTAGAAATCTCACTATTTCTTTTCCATTCAAAGCAAGCTGCAAGTATCAAATACAAAGGAATATTTAAAAATGCAGAAGTATCTTAAAATATGAACATACTCATACAGAAACAAAATGACCACACACTTCTTTGGATAATGAAGAAAAATCTGGTTAACTGCTGCATAGGGAGAAATACGTCAAGGAATTACTCTGATCAGAAAACAAATCTTTATAAAAGGTAAGTTTTGAGACACATCATCTGTTGGTCCAAGCAAATCAGTGAAGGGGTTAAATGAAAAATTGTACCACAGTGAAACTAGAAAATTATTTTTTCTACAGTGGGCATTAAAAGGGAACCTTATGCTAAAATGAGATGGTCCTGCTCTGGTATTATAACATTTCTACACCTTATCTTCATTTGGGATCTCCACAGAAGAGCATCTCGTGTGTACACAGCTAGGCTTGAACTCTGAGTGTACTCAAGCCCTCCAACCTTTAATAACTTGATAGGCTAAGCTACCACCAATATCAAGCACTAGATGCAGAGTTTCTAGAAAATTAACCGCCTCTTTCACCATTCAAAATCTAATCGATTACTCTCCATGCCTACACACATCAGAATTACTCTAATTTCTTAGAAGCTCTCTAAAATTTAATATTTGAAATATGGCTCGCTGTGTAATGATTTCTTATAACAAATGTACTACTTTGAATAACTGTTTAGAATCCTTTCTGGAAAACATAATCCCAAACCACAGCTGGTTCTGCATTGAATATGAATTATCCTATAAGCACTTCATCTTATCATAAAGGTATATACAAGAAAGTAGAAAGGAAGAATATTTTTAACAGCCATATCAGAAATCTTTTTTTTTTTTTTTTAAGAAGGGAAATGTGCTTCCCACATGCCTGTTACAGGCATCATTGGTGTCGGATGTCAAGCTAAGTCTGCATTCACACTATGTTGAAGTTTTACTAAGTATTGCCTTTTTCTTCTCTGGAAGGGAAAAAGAAAAGACAACTCCTGAGAGCACCTGTTGCTGCCATCAACAGAGAATTCAGACGAATCCTTTGCTCCACACTCTGCACCCTTACTGGCTATAAACATCATATGCCAGCCAGGGATCACAATGCTTTTCAGTGTTTTTAAGAGAAAGCATTTTCTCAGTTACAATTCTTGAGAAACTTGCTTTGAAAAGGCTTACCAAGAAAGTGAACAGAACTATTCATTTCTGCTTATCTAGTGTAAATCTGTCAAAATAGAGATTAATAACAGAGTAACTTCGATTCCTCCACTGCAAAAGCTTTGTATTTGATTTCCATATTCCTTTACAGAATTCACAGACAGATGTCACTTGTGTGCGTTATGAAACGTCATATGACAGGTAGGCTGTATTTATCAGAAAAGGTTAAAACTAATTTTTTAGTATTTTGAAATTTTAACAGGATTTGATATGGTATGACCATGAAATATTTTAATGAAAAAGAAACTAACAGCACAGGGGAAAAAATCAAAATGATGATGTGTATCTTGAAATTAAAAAGCCTTCTTCTTCATAACAATGTTTTTTTAGAATGAAATATTTCTCCACTTTTAAAAACTCATTTCCATAGTAAAATTAATCAAAGTTGACAGCAATGGTGTGGAATGCCGGCATGTAATTAAACCACATTTTCCTTTAAAAGTTGCTTCAGTAAAACTGTATTGGAAATCACAATAAAGTTTATTTTACTATCAAATAAGCCCTTACATGTTTATAAATTAAGATGCCAATAACAGAAATATTATCTTACTAAGTACAGTATTTGAATACTGTGTTGAAACCTATATTTATTATTTGATATTGAGATACACATATTTTTAAGTTACTATTTTGTACCTCATTTTTAAATAAAATACAATACCATCTTTGTGACTGAGAGCACACTATTAAAAAAAAACCTCTGGTAATTCAAACCTACAATAGTGAGAGTTTGAAAACAGTACATTTCTACACAAATAAACTATAACAATCATAACCCAACAAACTTAACTGCTATAAAACTACAGGAATTTTACCATAGCTTAAAGCAAATCCTGCTTCCACAGTACACAAAGCTATACAACCCCTTTTAGATAACATGAACAGAGTGACTGTTGAATAGATTTAGCTTTTTGGAAAAGTTTAAGTTTAATAATGCAAGTACAAACTTGAAAACTATTACTCCATGTGCCCTCTAGTGTACCTGTTTTTTTAAGTGCTGTATTCCAAGACCTTTTAAAAAACCCTCCCTAGATCTGGAAAAATCATCAAGCAGCAAAGTACTTACTGCACAGTTTTAGATGTGTGGTTGAAAGACTTCAGCCAAAATAAAGTATTGTCAAGTGTCAGATGCCTGATAATGCATCTGAGGAGTACAACAACAGTAAGATTCAGGACTACAACTGAGGAGAGATGCAACTGACTGGCGATAAAGAAATGACAGAAGGCCATTACAGAGGGTCTAGCAGTAAAAATATAGAAAAGGAGAAATATGTCTTTGTATAAAGAGAGAAAACAGACAGAGAGGAGAGAGGAAACCATGTGATTAAAATCACATTTTTGTCAGTGAGCAGTGCCATTTCAAGAGCTGTACCAAAACAAAGAGAATCCTTCCGCACAAACTGTAGAACAAAAAGCCAAAACACAGTATTTAGCCAGATGTTAGCCTTCAGCTGCCTATGAATCCTACTGGAGAAACAGAATGGACATGAGATACTATCCTATCTCTAAAGGGTACAAAAATGTGAAAGCAATAAGAAAGCAGGTGAGGTAAATTGATCATGGCATTGTACTTCATCCTGGTTTAACAATGTTAGATGTTAGATGTCTGCTCCATCTCTGAAATACCAGATTTAAACATAAGGTTCTAATATTCATACATCAATTCTTCTCAATGTTGCTGTTATTCACAACATGTGAAAGTCTTTCTGACATAGCCCTTCACTTTTTAAATGGCAGAGCATTCTACAGCCTAAACATACACGGTGAGAAATTTCCTTTCATCAGTTCTGCCTTCCCCACTTTTCATTTTTATTCTGCACCTCTTTTGGTGTGAGTGGCCTTGAAAATCATCAGTTTTAATAGACAAGCACTGATTCTTATGTTGCCCCACTTCTATAAAGCCACAGACGCTCTCATTAAAATATACTAATTGGAATTTATGATCAACTTCACGCTTATCCCACCTTTATGCCCACGAATTTATACCCTTTGAGCCCAAAGGATTGATTCTCTTCCCTATCATTAACTATGGAGTAGCTGATGACACTCTGGTAAACAAGAATAAATCTTCATTTTAACCACTTAATTTCAATTAGAAAAAAAAGATGTTTAATTCTAGTTGTGACACAAATAAAATTGCTTTATATAATTATTGCTTTTGCATTGGAAGTAATCTTCTATTGGTTCTCTAAACCAAAATGCAGGAATATGACAGTTCTGGAGAAAGCATGAGCTGAGAAGGGAAATAAAACTGCCTGTGTAATCACCTCTTCTTTCCTCAATGTCAACTATTTAGTTTCTGTGTCCTTCACAACTCTTGTCCATTTTCTCACTGATCTTCCAGAAGGATCATTTTCTGCAGCTGAGGTGCCCATTACTGCAAACAGATGAGATGACATGAGGCCATAATGCTTATTTTTCATAATGAGGTCATAAAATTTTCCATACAGTTTTCCACCCTGTTTATTATGCGAGTCTTGGACAAGCTTATTTTCCTGTGTTATCATAAATAATTTCAAACTGAGGAATACTTTTTATATAGCTAAGAAGCAAACTTCCTCAAATCCCAATTTCACAAATACAGTCAGCTGACACGAAGAAAACTAGCACTGCAAACAGCATGAGAAGGTTAAATACAAAATGCTTGTGCTGTGAAGTTGGTTAGTTTGAGGTATGGATTTATACATCATGTAACAATTAGGTAGCGTTTTTCGTAGCTAGTGTGTTTTGTCAAACTAATATTTTTATTTGCGCATATATTAATTTTTGCAGCAATTATATTCATATAGATTTGCCTATATATTAAGAAAGATTACAAATTTCAGGGATAAGTATGTTAAACGAACGGCAGCATTCGCACAACTAGAATACTGCACGGAACTCTGAATTACTGGAATTTCCCAAGGACAATTATAAAAAGTGACTTTACTGCTGAACAACACAAGTTATGAACGAAGAATTTATGGTACTGAACATCCACCTTACAACAGGCAATATTTAAAATTATCCAGTCTATGGATATAGGCACTCACATACATGAAAATCTTTAATCACAAAGGCCTTACTAGTCTTACTGGAGCATAACAACATCCAGCAGCAGGAGGTTAAAGTTGCATTGTTAAAACTGATAAGAATTCAACACTAAATGGTATTTTCTAGAAGCTGGGATTATTAAACTCTGAACTCGCTCACCAACGAAGGCTGTAGGCTTAGAACTGGTTGGCAGCTGTTAAGGTGAGACCACAGCTGCTTTTAAAAGTTAAGCATTTAACACTCTCAACCACTTTGAGAAAACAAATAGCTTGCATGCTCTGGAGCCTGATTTCCTCCCTTTCTTTCCTTCTTTCACTCTACAGAGAAAACTGGGTTGCTTGCATCGCCCCCGGTGTGCCTGCAACACTTGTAACACTCCACCAGTCAAAACACTATTCTTAAGGGCTTCTGCTGGTTGCCTTGTAGAGCTCAGGAGCAATTAAGAACAACAGTTTGGCTTATGATTTTTGTTCTTCCTTTTTCACTCAACTGGAGGAGTCCGGATGTGAGAAGGTACTGATGACCACTGCTCTGAATTAAAACACACCCGCTTTCTCAGAATCCAGCTTTTGACTTGAAAGAGATGGGTGACGCTTCATGGTCTGAGAACACCGGGAAGTCAGACTGACCCCTTTCATCTTTCCTAGTGCTTTTAATTTTAACTTAATCAGTGTTCTGGATCACAATTACCCTTGAGCACACTACACAGAAGTCCCCACTGAACTACCTGCAGTGGCAAATAGCCGAGTTCTCTATTGTTATTGTTTGTTATGACAGTTAAGTGTTTTATGGTTTAGTCCTAATTTTTAAACAATGGAATATTTCTCAGTTTAGTTTTCCTAATCCTCCTAATTATTTTGCAGGTTGTTGTCACTAAACTTTAAAAATTGGTTATTTCCTACTTTTACCACATAATCTTGAAAATGCATTTTCACCCTTCTAAATTTCCCCTGAACACTGCTTGCTGAAATTCACATTCCCTATTATTTATCACCTTGAATTTCTTTTTAATTTCCATGTGTTTGTGCTTGAAGAGGATTTTACACTTTACTGGCTAAGCATCCCATCTTACCTTTCCTTTCTGTTCAATAGCTTCTTAGAAACTGCTGGTGTCTTCTTATTTAGCATCCAGACCACCTCTCTCTTTTTCTATTTTTTTGTTGTTGTTGTTGTTTGGTTTTTGTTTTGGTGGGGGGGGGGTGGGGGTGTTTGTGGGGTATTTTTTTTTTTTTTTTCCTAACTTTTAACCTCAGGGTCTCTCATTTTATTGAAATCGCTTCTTCTAAAGCTTAGTCTGCTTCTGTGGTGCCTTTTGGGTTTGTGTCTTCCCCTAGGATGTTGAATTTAATTATACTTCAAAATTCTTAAATAGGTGGATCAGCCATTCTGTCTCAAATAAAGTTCAGTTTCCTATTTAATATTTAATGGAGAATAATGTTGGCTCTCCATCTAACCGTTCTGAGGAAGTTTTTTAATGTGGTAAAAAGCACATCAAAAGTTTTGTGCCAGCCACACATTAATTCAGACTAACTAAGTCCTGCAATATTATAAAAATTTAGACAAGATTGCAGACTCTTCAGCTCTCTATATTGGTAAATCAGTGTGTGTCCTATTATGCAGTATATCACAGAGTCATAGAATCATCTAGTTTCTTTCAGCTGCATAATAAAAATATGCAGATTAAGGGCTTTAAATCAACCAGGTAACAACGCCCGTGCAAAGAAATAATTAAAACTTGAATAAAATGAGCATGGCTGGAACTGTACAACTGACTGCCACTCCTCACCTTGCACAAATGTACACCACATCTGAAAATATGGCCCAAAACCTGCATACTCTGGCAATCTCTGCCTCCAGGGGCAAAAGAATTTCAGCCTGCCTTAAGTCTTTCCTAATTTGCAATGAAATCCTATGTCTATTATTACTCATCATTTGCACATTTACCTTTTGCTGCTGTTTTTACTGTTGGGATTTATTTCTGCATTCTTTGATTAAATAAATATTAGAAATGCAATCATACTTCTGTGTTCCTTTACTCCATATGCTGACAACACAGCTAATGTATGATATACAGTCATACTGATACTTAAAAATCTGATTATGAATTACAAAGGACATCAGTCACACAATGAAGACACTGATTTTGAAACTGGAAACTGCTGTGTCACTGGCAATGCCAGGAATACCTTCAGAGATGGGTTTATGACTTTTGTATAAATTAATCATTTAATAACTGAGAAGTATACTTAAGTCCTGCCAATGTAATTGAAATGTTGCTTTTCCACTGCTTTTTTTTCAGTTGTTCAACAACAAGAGTAATAAATAGAAGTTTATTTCCCTCTTCAGTGTAGCAAGAGAAAACTATATAGAGCTTTACTGCTACTCAAGTAGGTCTTGGCAGAGGAAGGAGACGTCCGGTAACAGCCACAGAAGTAGGAAAATCTAAGACTGTCTCATCTGAAATACACTGATAATACGCTATTAGCCAAGATCTAGCATTTAGTTTATTCAGTGGACCTTACTTTTACACCTGACTGTTGATACTGCCTTTCACTTGACTACTATTTCTTAGACATTGAAAGCTTCAAGCTGAGTATGCTGCTGGGTGTTCAAAATGGACCAGAGAAGCATCCCACTTGTTTGCATCCTTTTTCCAATGTGCCCACCTCTAAAGTTTAACAGAAAGCACAAAATCTATTGCAATTTTTTGTGATGTTAATTAAAAAAAGTTGTCGGCTCCTTTACAGCTTATTTAAAAAGGGAATAAAGAGCTCAATTTGCATCTACTATGGGAGACATGCATAGGTTTCCAACTGAATCAGGCTTGGCACTAACAACAGGTTGATCTTCTGAATACCAGTGTCCCTTTAACCTGAAGGACACAGAACTGACTGCAACAGACTACTGCAACTGTGCACTTGGAGTCATGAGAAGAGAAAAAATAAAATAAAAATAAATGTTCAAGTCTCCCTTCTTGAAGAAAGGAAATTACTTTGCTCAAGATCTCCTGTTCAGTGTGAAATTACCATAGAAGAGGATATGGAAATTGCTGCTTAGGTATAGTAATATTTTTGCAGGCACAACTATTTGAATCTCTGGGAGAGAATTTACTTTCAGGTGTATCATAGTTAACTGAAGAGGTTAAAGCTACATTCAAACCTTTTTTTTTTTTTGTAATTATATAAAAGTTTTGTTGTTCTTATTGTTTCTTTGTTCCTATTCTATTCAGACAAGGTCTTCCAAATCTGCATCAAAAGGGATAAAAGATTTTTTTTGTTTATGTTGCTGAGTGGAAAATATTTTCCCCTTTGTTTATTTTTTTTTTTCCTGTGCTTTACATGAGGATGAATATCCAGGGTATTAAAATAACTCAATCATTGTTTTAAAAAAACAAACATTTACACACTAAGGGAATAATCCTTCCTGAACTTTTTCCTTAGATCTATCTAGATCTGATTCTGAGGACTCTCTCCTACAGATGACAGAGAAAGGACATGCTCTTGCTTCTTCATGTTTAGAGTTTAGGTTTTTATTTTTCTTTGCTCTTTGGACTTGCTTGAGGAGGAGTTTCAACCATAAATTAAAAAAAAAAGAAAAAAAATACTCTTTTCCAGCTTCTCCTTTCTAACTAAGATTAGCCTTCCTATCAATATTCTTGCTGGAAAATAAGAACAAATCCAAATGACATCAAGGTTTTGTGGCACCTCTAATTCCTATGACACAGCAAAGTTTCAGACACACTGAAGTGGTGTTTGAAGGGAGATGACAGAGGTTGACTGGGGGTTTGTTTGCATCCTTGGAAGATAAGGGGTTAGCTCACTTCCTCTTCATGGAATTGGTATTAAAGTGGCAGGCAAAAACTCTTGAGAATGACAGTTCGTTCCTGTAGAGTAAGACCGACTGAACTGAATTACAATAAGGGCAGTGGGAGCTGCAAATGAGCTAAAGTAGACTGCCAAATTCAAATGCAAGGAATTTCAGAAAAAAGTACCACTATATTCAATAGTTTGCATTTAATACATTTAATTGTATTCTAGAATAGCATTGCTAATGACTCTAGCAAGACTTTCTGTGAGAAATATGAAAATACTTAGGAGATTTTAAGAATGGAAAAGTGAAAGTAAAGGTAAAATAAATTCACAGAGATTAATCTAAACTTCCAAACCAATTTTGGCACTATATTTGAACTACATAGCACAGAGCAGTGAAAAGGTAAGCAAATTCCTAACACAAAAACGACACCAAGTAACAGCTAAAATTGCTCAAACTTAAGTATGACAAAACATAAAATCAGAATGATCATAATCAAAAGTCAATCAGAAGCGGAGATAATAATAAAATCATCTCCACCTGGGTTTGTATCATTCTACCTACTCTTTCTCCATAGCTATCTAATTCTACTCCTGTACTTTATACTTTCACTGGTTTGTACCTCATTGTACAAAATATTGTTTGAATTATTAAAGACACCATTGATCACACCTCTGCTTCTGATGATTTGCTATTCAGGAATTTAGTATATTTTCAAAAATACTTACTGGTATATACATTCTCCATGCGCCGCCTTTGGTCATAAGGTCTTATTCATTCTACAGCTAAGGAACTGCAATATTAAACCCTAAAAATCTCCCTCTCAGGATTACCAGCTTTTTTTATTTTCTTCTTTTCCCCCATCTAATACCTATGACTTTATCAATTACAAGGCCTGAATATTTGCAAGTAGCAGAGCTATCTATATCTGGAAAACCACATATTTTTCTTCATAAATTGAGAATTGTACGTATGCATGAAGACCAATTTTGGTACCTATAATTCTGATGGTTTTGATCTTGCTATTAATGCCCAGCCCTGCCCAAACAACCGCAATTTTTCACTTACTCAGTTTTTCTGAGTTGTTTATACATCCTTCTAAGCCACATTCAACATATTTTAATATTTAGGGAAAGACTTTTGGCACAAGGAATAGCTCAGGTGTGAAAATAATTAAAATAGCTATCTTGCCTATATATAGATACAGAAGAGCCTTAAGGTCACTTTAACATTTCTGGCAACTAAGTCTAACCTAGCTAGCCTAGTAACTTGTAGATGCGCTAAGTTATGACACGTGTAAGCCAGTCATCATGCATTGAATAACTAATGCTTGAACTGATGTTGTATCAAATTTCTCAAATGTAATTCCATCTTTTTTTCAGCTTGAGTAGAAGGAGAGCAAAATTAAACTTAAATTAAAAATTAAAACAGGTATGCTTAAAAAAAAAATCAAGAAAACAAAATGCAAAGCACAATACCTGTGCCAATTTATATGAATGAAGGAAAGAGAACAAAAGGGACTTCTTTTATCTTTTTCTATTGTGCCTTACTCAGACACTCTGAATGGAGCAACAAGGAGCACTTTTTTTATCTACTTTGCTTTTTGGGACACCATGTAACCTAAACTTCTTTGTCTTTTAAGCCTTGTCCCTCTCCACAGTACTCTAAAGACTGTCTCTGATGGTAAGAAAGGTTGAGGTATCTGTATAGGGCTCATCCCCAAGGAACAGAGCAGCAGTAGCTCAGAAGCTGATGTGGAACAGAGCCTACTTAGACTGGATGTTCTGGGGAGAAGAGATTGTACAAGCACTGCAAGTCAAGTCATCATCTATAACGTGACCTTAACACCAGAAATTTATCTTTTGCTATTGCAAATATAGACAGGACTACACTGCTCTGAACAGAACATATGACTCCTTCTTCAGAAAAAGGTCCAAAATTGGTCTTCCAAACATAAGGCAAAAATAATTACAGTATCAGACAAATGCCATTAGCATTAGTTTTTCAGCTACTTCAACAGCTAGAACTATTAGCAGATGGATACAAAGAACCAGGAGGCCTCAAAAAGTAAGAAAGACAATACTGACCACCACCTAGGCAGTAGAGAAACTGAACTAGCAGTACATTTCCTTGTACAAACAAACAAACAAATAAATAAACAAATTCCAGGGCTTAGGGATAACCTGAAGAATTGCAAAAAGGTAAGTCTGAGGGTATTTAGAGAGCTTCACCACACAGTGAAAGCACTTGTGCTTCCTTGAAAATCCATGCAAGAAGGGCAAAACCAGCAATATGGTTTGATCTCTGAAAGGAATGGAAAGAAACACAGAATTGGCAACCAGCAGCATGTAGAAAAGATAGTGAACAGAAAGTTAGAGAAAGGATCCTTACAGAAGTATTCTGGATGAATATTGGTATAGCAACCCCAGATTTTTGAAGGCCAGAGTACGATTCCATCATTAAGACATTGGTTAAGCAGAGAAATAGTTTTAGCTGCATAGAAAGTCAAGAATGGGACTATATAGCGTAACAGGAAAATACCTGCAGATCTCAAAAGAGTATCTGGTTGTAAGAAGAACAGGGCAAAGACGACACCAAGTTTAAAAGCCTGAGCTTAAAAGCAAAAAGTCTATTGCTCCATGCAGTCAAAGGAGATGGCAAAGAGAAACAGCATACTTTCAAGTCTCCATTTCCATCAAAAGGAGCATGGAAAGGTGCAAGAGAAAAGCTAGGATGTTGACTGGGGGGATGCGGGGAGGAGGGAATAAAGACATAAATAGGTATAAAGACAGGGGCTGTTTGGGCCTGGAGTGAATATACTGAGAGGAAAAAAGGGCAGAAAGCTGGTGAAAAGGAGAAAGAGGTAGCAAAATGATGAGGAAAAAGCCACTGTAGGAAACACTGAAAGAGTATCTGCTGAAACAGGAAATGAATGAGGTAAGTATGTAGCCAAGTAATTAATGTCACTGACGGTGGGACAGGTTGAATAGAATCAAGAGCTTGTCAAGACTTCAACATAATAATGAAACCTGGTTTGGAGAAGGTCTCTAACAGTTTTGAAGGAGTACCCCACATGAACACAATGAAAGATAAAATGCTGGTGGCAACTAATAATGTGGCTCAAGGAACAGGGAATCGAGGTATCTTTGTGTTCTTGAAAGAACTGACAAATTTTAGTTAAAAATCAGGTGAAATGGAGATTAAGAACAGAAAGGCAAAGACTTCCACAATGGATACAAGAGAAGAGACATGAAGACTGGAACAAGCAGATGGAGACCTAAAAAGCCTTCCTCAATCTGTGACAGAAGAAAACTGAACAAGGGAAGGGAAGAAGGAAAGACAAACCAAAGGAGGTGGAAGGTCAGACTATATGTTATTACGCTATTATTTGATTATTTTTAATGAAATCAGTGAGATTATACATACGAAAGGATGGGAAGGAGAAGCTAAAAACTTCAGCAGGGATCCAAAAGCAGAGAAGAGGCAACTGAGATGGCAAGTATGCAATGTGATGATGCCTGAATGTAAACCTGTTCAGCAACAAAAATGGCAGAGCTGGAACAAAAAAAAAAAAGGCAGATAAATCTGCAGCAAAAGGAAGCCAGGCTGGTCACAGGATTTCCGCTGGAGATACTGTGCTACATGAGAGCAGAACTAGCGGAAGTGGATGCTGGGAGACTGCCAGGGCAAGCAGTTGGTAGAGAGGGAAAAAGGGACAGCAGAGTTTACCTAAGAGCTCTGTTCAAATATACGGTTAGGGGAAGAAAAATCCAGGAGACAGAACAAACAGAGGTCAAGACCTGCAGTGTTTGCTCCTGCCTAGAACAATTTGCAGGCAACCTGAAAGGGTTAGTCTTGCTTTCAGATAGGAAAAGGGAAAAAAAAAAAAACTTACAAAGGAAATTATGGATGAGAATGCAGGAAACTGAAATGTTGATTACCTTGAAGTAATAATTATCTCCAAGAAATCTCCCCTTTGATTTGTGGAATCCCAGCTTCTCACTGGCAGAGAGCACAGATGTGCAGAACTGGAGGCCTGTGAGCTATTTCTGCATGGCTAAGCTACTGGTCCCTTGATCTAAAAGAGGTTTTGATCCAGTACTCACTACAACAAGTTCTCAACAAGACTAGAGTTTTTTCAGTCCTCAGTTTTACATACCAGCATGTCCACATTCAAGCAGTTCCTGCTCTGATCAACCACAGCATTGCAGGATTAAATACATGCCTCCTCCCCTTCAGTGATCGTTGGGAGCAGTAACAGAACACAAATTCTTCAACATGCAATTGCGTTCAACACAAGTACTGCTGAAAGATATACACTTGACATTGTTTCACCAATTAAATACTGAAATTAGAGGCAGCTTCATTTTGAGACATACAGATTATGCCACTTGCATTCACCATTACCTATATATGTTTAAACATCTTGCAAATATATATAGATAGTAGCAGCCTGGGGAACATAAAGAAGGACTACAGTACCCTGGGAGAGGTGGTTAGGGGCTATGGAGCTCAGATTATCTTTTTGTCAATTCTCCAGGATACAGGGGAGGACCTTAAAAAAGCTAGGATTGGCCAGGTTAATAAATGGTTAAAAGGGTGGTGTCATAGTCAGGGGTTTGGGCATCTTGAACACGGGACTCGAGTTTGTAGGCCAGGTCTACTGGGGGCTGGTGGAGCTGATTTTTGGTAGGAGGCTTGCCAGACTGGTCAAAAAAACTTTAAACAAGATGTGTTGGGGGAGGGGGGCATCATTCCATCCCAACACACCCAGTCAGTTGCCAACACCTGTAATAAATGTTCAGAGCAATGTAGAGATATTCCAGACGGTCCAACCAATGAGCCGGCTTCATTTGGAGTTCGGCTCAGATGCCTCTATACAAATGCCCATAGCATGGGGAACAAACAAGAGGAATTAGAGATGTGTGCGCGTCTATGGGGGTATGATATAATGGGAATCACAGAAACATGGTGGGATGGCTCCTATGACTGAAGTGTTGGAATGGAAGGTTACAGGCTCTTTAGAAAAGACAGGCCTGGCAGGAGGGGAGGGGCAGTTGCCCTTTATGTTAGGGATAGGCTGGAGAGTATGGAAGTCTGTCTGGGGACAGGTGAGCAGTCCACAGAGAGTTTGTGGGTCAGGGTTAAAGGGAACATAGCAATGGGAGACATTATTGTGGGGATCTGTTACAGACTGCCTGATCAAGGAGAACATGCGGATGAAGCACTCTATAGACAGATAGGAAAAGCCTCACGCACGCAGGCCCTTGTCCTCATGGGGGACTTCAACAACCCTGGTATCTGTTGGAGAGACGGTACGGCCCGGCACAAGCAATCCAGGAGGTTCTTCGATTGTGTGGGAGACAACTTCCTCCTGCAAGTGATACAGGAGCCGACAAGGAGAGGTGCCATGCTTGACCTCGTGCCCACCAACAGGGAAGGGCTCGTTGGAAATGTGACGCGCCAGGGCAGCCTTGGATGCAGCGATCACGAGATGCTCGAATTTGAGATCCTCAGGACAGTGAGAAGAGCGTGCAGCAAGCTCACTGCCCTGGACTTCAAGAGAGCAGAATTTGGCTTCTTCAGGAACCTGCTCAGTAAGGTTCCATGGGATAAAGCGCTAGAGGGCAGGGGGGCCCAAAGCTCTTGGTTGATATTCAAGGATCACTTGCTACAAGCTCAGGAGTGTTGCATCCTGACTAGAAGGAAGTGCAGCAGGAGGTCCAGGAGACCACCTTGGATGGATAAGGAGAACCTGAGGAAACTTCAGATGAAAAAAGAGACTTATAAAAGGTGGAAGCAAGAACAGGGGGCCTGGGGAGAATACAGGGATGTTGTCAGGGAAGCTAGGGACCAGGTTAGGAAAGCTAAGGCCCAGTTAGAATTAAACTTGGCTAGGGATGTGAAAGACAACAGGAAGGGATTCTATAGGTATGCAGCAAATAAAAGATAGGCAACACAGACCCTCTCTGGAAGCTATCAGGAGAACTGGCTAGCCTGCATTTGGAGAAGGCTGAGGTTCTGAATGACTTCTTTGCCTTGGTCTTCACTGGCAAAGGCTGTGAGCATACCACAAAAGTCTTGGAAGGCGGACACAGAGACTGTGCGAATGAAGACCTTGGGCCCACTGTAGGAAAGGATCTGGTTCGAGACCATCTTAAAAACCTGAACGTACACAAGTCCATGGGTCCTGATGAGATCCATCCGCGGGTCCTGAAGGAGCTGGAAAATGAAGTTGCGAAGCCGCTGGCCATCATATTTGAAAAATCATGGTAGTCAGGTGAAGTTCCTGACGATTGGAAAAAGGGAAATATAACCCCCGTTTTCAAGAACGGGAAAATGGATGACCCGGGAAATTACAGACCAGTCAGTCTCACCTCTGTGCCTGGCAAAATCTTGGAGCAGATTCTCCTGGAAACCATGCGAAAGTACACGAAAAACGAGATAGCTGGTGACAGCCATCATGGCTTCACTAAGGGGAAATCCTGCCTGACCAATCTGGTAGCTTTCTATGATGAGGCTACAGAACTGATGGACAGGGGTAGAGCAGTTGATGTCATCTACCTGGACTGTCCCACACGACATCCTTGTCTATAAATTAGAGAGACATCAATTTGATGGATGGACCACTCGGTGGATAAAGAACTGGCTGGATGGCCGCACACAAAGAGTTGTGGTCAATGGCTCAATGTCCAGCTGGAGATCAATAACGAGCGGTGTCCCTCAGGATCGGTGTTGGGACCGGTCTTGTTCAACATCTTTGTTAGTGACATAGACAGTAGGATTGGGTGCACCCTCAGCAAGTTTGCTGATGACACCAAGCTGTGTGGTTTGGTTGATACACTGGAGGGAAGGAATGCCATCCAGAGGGACCTTGACACACTTGTGAGGTGGGCTGATGCCAACCTCATGAAGTTTAACCATGACAAGTGCAAGGTCCTACACCTGGGTCGAAGCAATCCCAGGCACAGCTATAGGTTGGGCAGAGAAGAGATACAAAGCAGCCCTGCGGAGAAGGACTTGGGGGTGTTGGTCGATGAGAAAATGAACATGAGCCAGCAGTGTGCGCTTGCAGCCCAGAAAGCCAACTGTATCCTGGGCTGCATCAAAAGGAGTGTGACCAGCAGGTCGAAGGAGGTGATCCTGCCCCTCTACTCTGCTCTTGTGAGAGCTCACCTGGAGTATTGTGTGCAGTTCTGGTGTCCTCAACATAAAAAGGACATGGAACTGTTGGAACAAGTCCAGAGAAGGGCCACAAGGATGATCAGGGGACTGGAGCACCTCCCATATGAAGACAGGCTGAGAAAGTTGGGGCTGTTCAGCCTGGAGAAGGCTTCATGGAGACCTCATAGCAGCCTTCCAGTATCTGAAGGGGGCCTGTAGGGATGCTGGGGAGTGACTCTTCATTAAGGACTGTAGTGACAGGACAAGGGGTAACGGATTAAAACTTAAACAGGAGAAGTTTAGACTGGATATAAGGAGAATTTCTTTCCTGTTAGGGTGGTGAGGCACTGGAATGGGTTGCCCAGGGAGGTTGTGAATGCTCCATCCCTGGCAGTGTTCAGACGAGGTTCGATGAAGACATGAGTGGCACGGTTTAGTGTGAGGTGTCCCTGCCCATGGCAGGGGGTGGTTGGAACTAGGTGATCTTAAGGTCCTTTCCAACCCTAAGTATTCTATGATTCTATGAAATCTAGTTCAAATTTCACTGTAGTGCAATCCAGCCTTTGGTGCTATCTTTGTTAGGAGCACAAATCCAAACTGTTTTTAAAAAAGGTTCTCTAGAACTAAGTCCAAAAATTATTTTTTCCATAATCACCTTAAGAATTCAAGTTTGGGTGCAGTAATGATGATTTTCTTTGACAAAGCCTATATAACACCATTACTTGTGGAAAAGATTATTTTATTTCTTGATCAATTGCTCTGGGAGTCCAAGCCGCAGCATTTTCTGAAACATCCCCATCCTCAATCATGCAGCAGACTCTCCAAATCCCTACTAGAGTGGCATTACATTAGCAGTCAGGAAAATTAACCAAATCCTGACAATTTACATCCTTATTTACTCTCTAATCCTCCTCAAATTCCCCAAGAATTTTGCGGTAGAAAACCAGATTTTGCTCAAGAACAATGGACTTTATTTTTTCCTTATTAGACTTCATGTTAGGAGCACTGTTTCAGGACCATATTTGTACACAGTTCAATCTAATTAGGAAAAAGGGGTTTTATACCAAGCAACAGATGAAAGCTTGGTTCCAGGACACAGTACAAAATTAATGCAGTATCTGAACTACTCAACACAACTCAGCATTCTAGTTTACATCTAAAAAAAAATTAAAAAACAGAGACACATTCTGTATTAATTGCAAATCTCCAAAAATAAAAAAACTGGAGAACTCATATACAGAAAAAAGAAGTCAGTTACTTTAAGCAGCAGATACAAGTTTCTGGATATAATGGCGAATTTATTAATTTGGGGTTGGCTGTTCAGTTAAAAAGCTGCCACACAGCCCACATAAGAAAACAAGCTACAAAAAAATATTGTTGTACTTAATCCATACCTAGCACAGAAATAAAAACATATTCCACAGTCTGACACTGTGGGCTATTGCGCCCACCTCTTTATTTCTTCCATAGTCAAGGTTTAACTTTGGCAGCTGCTGAAAGGCAGAAGCCCCTGGACAGTATTAAGCTGCAAACTGCTGAGCAACTAGAACAACGAATATTGGCAACACTGTTAAGATCCAAAAAGAGTACATTTAGAAACCAAGTAACTGGAAACAAGACTTGAACCAATTCCATGGTTCATCAAACACACACAATAGTAAGCTGATTCTAGTGCAGTTACAGGCAATGAATCTGAATGCCTGTCAGGTCAGGACTGAAAACTAAAGCAGAGGTCTTGGTGAGTCAGGAGTTGTTGTCTGAAACAGCCACTAATGCTTGAAGAGGTTTGGAGAGAAGGCAGAACGCACCACAAGGCTTCTCACAAAGACACAGGCAGGGCTGCATCTTCACCGATAGCAGTTGTGAACCATAAGAGAATGTTAAAGGAGTTCAAATTTAAAAATACATAAATAAATAAATAAATAAATAAGTAAATAAATAAATAAATAAAGTGGGATGGGTGCGATGAAATGTAAAAAGCGAAATAACTTAGCAGTGTAGGAGTGGTGGACTACCTGAATAATGGTGACAGTGAGTTGAGAAGACGAGCAGGTATTCTGTCAAGGTTGACAGCCAGTATTGAGAGATTTGAGAATCCCTGAGAGACTACTCCTTCAGACTTCTCTTTTACTGTTTTATTACAAGACACTAAATAGATGTACAGAAAGTGAAAATACCATTTTAAAAACAGAATCAGCAAGCTAAAGGTATTTGTTCTGTTGTGCAGAGCCCCAAAAGCATAGGTTCAATTTGTCTACCATTAGTTGTGCCTGCAAGATGGTATCATCAGGCTGATACTAGATGGTTTATGAAAAAAAAAAAAATGGTTGGTTACGTCTCCCAACAGTACAATGCAGTACTTCCTGCACACAGCAAAGCTGGTATTAAAGTATTAACTGACTTCCCTTAAAATAGTTTCAAAGAAGTCAAGATTCAGATCTCAAATGAAGAAGGTAAATATATGCAGAGATCTAACACTGCTGAATATACAAGGAAAACACAAGTAAACAAAGAAACTGTTGTCTCAGCTTGTTTATTATGTGCACGCACAAAGAAGAGTGGTCAGAGTGGTCACTTCATCTTTGCATTACAAAACATTATTCAGAATGTCTTTTTCACTGATCTGTAAGGGAAATCATAATATTTCAGTACTTCGCCAGAATCAGGGAGGAAGGAATCAAAAGCTATCATGTAGCTTCTGCTAGTTACTTAAATCAAAACCACCAGACCGATTTCTGAGCTTTACAAAACACCTTTTTGCTTAAACACTAGCACTAGTGGTTTTCACAGTAACATTAACACTAAGCAAGAGTAATTTGTTTTAGTCAATCACTTTCTACTTATTTTAAAAACAAATAAAATGTAAAAGAAAAATATTGTGGATTTTGTGATTATGAAGCCTTCTTTTATGTTTCTCCATTATCCATTTCAAAGGACATTTCAATACCTGGATTGGGCAAGGTGTCTGGCACTGTCTCCACCCAACATCCTTGTCTCTAAACTGGAGAGGCATAGATTTGAGAGATGGACCACTCTGTGGGTAAGGAATTGGCTGGATGGTTGCACTCAAGAGAGTTGTGGTCAGTAGCTTGATGTCTAAATGGAGATCAGTGACAAGTGGTATTCCTCAGGGGTTTGGTATTGGGTTCAACATCTCTGTCAGCAATATGAATAGTGGAATCTAGTACCCTCAGCAAGTTTGCCGATGACAACAAGCTGTGTGGTACGGTCAACATGCTGGTGGGAAAGGATGGGATCCACAGCGACCTTGACAGTCTGAAAGGTTGGAACCATTTGAACCTTATTGAGTTCACCAAGGACCAGTGTAAAGCCACCAAATCACAGAATCACAGTATCATTATGCCTGGAAGGAACCTCTGGAGATCACCCAGTCCAACCCCTCCTGCCAAGGCAGGGCACCTGGAGCAGATTACATAGGAACATGTCCACATGGGTTTTAAATGACTCCAGAGAATGAGACTCCACAATCCCCCCGGCCTCTGCCACCCTCAATGTAAATATATTCTTCTTCATGTGGAGGTGAAACTTCTTGTGTTTTAGTTTATGGGCATTGCTCCTCATCCTGTCGCTGGGCACCACTGAAAAGAGTCTGGCTCCCCCCTCCTGGCACGTGCCTTTGAGATGTTTATATGTATTAATGAGATCCCCTCTCAGTCTTCTCTTCTCTAGACTAAACAAGTCCAGCTCCCACAGTCTCTCCTCATAAGAGAGAGGCTGCAGACCCCTGATCATCCTTGTAGCTTCTGCTGGCCCCTCTCCATTAGCTCCTTGTCGTTCTTGTACTGAGGAGCTCAATACTGGACACTGTACTCCAGACGTGGCTTCACCAGAGTCAAGTGGATGGGGAAGATAAGATCCCCTCCCTTGACCTGCTGCCCAATGCATCCCAGGATACTATTGGCCTCCTGGCTGCAAGGGCACACAGCCAGCTCATATTCAACTTATCATCCTGGAAAGCTCCAGGAAGGAAGATACTGAGCCAGAAGCATGCAAGCTGCCTATTTTTGTCTCGATATGGCTGGTCAAGCTTGCTTTCCAGAAGCTATGCAGGGTCCAAACACTGAGTGTCTACCCTTGAAGAGTCAAACCGTAAACCAGTAAAAAACCTGTGCTTCAACAGTGAAAACACCTTTTTTTTTTAGTGTAAGCAGAGCAAAAGGCACCTGGCCTGTAAGGCCTGATATCTGTGAAAGAGTACACATTTGTACGTAACACATTCAAATGAAAGTTTAAAGATGGACAGGTTCAGTGTCATAGGAAGCAGAACAGGAAGCAATCAGCCTGGAGAACTGCACCACAGCTGTGCAACTGCACGTATTTTAAAATGTTTAAGTAAGATGCATGATCCACGATACAAAAATGGATGCATTTCAGTTTTGCAGCTTCAGTAGCTCAACAGCTTGCTTAGTCAGCAAAAACGTAACAGAAATTACTACAAAAAAAGGCAATTTTCACTGACAGAATTCTTCCAGGAGAAGATGTAATATATGTGCTTAGGTAATGGTTGTGTGCAATTGCTTATAACACACACAGAAACAATAAGTCAATTTCTGCTATTAACAAGGCAGTATCTCAACAACTGCAACATTTGCCAGGCCTCATTTAATAAAGTTGAAACACATTTTCTGACACGGCTTCCAGCCACTAATAAATAGAATATCCAATATGTAAGTGACTTACAATCTATTTCTTTAAATATTTCTTTTGATCTCAAACTGAAACTATCAGTAATCTAAAATGGTAAGAGAACAGGTATTTGAATTACTGTGTTTTACTGTAACTTTTTAAAACCAGAAATGTCCTAAGAGAACCAGGGTATACCACATCTTTTATGTGGCCAATCTACAGAGTCCTTTTGGTTAATCCAGTATTACCCAAGTATCAAAAAAATTGCCTATTTGTTAAGAACAAAGATACTACTACAGACACATATACAAACTGAGCCACAACTTGAAAGAATAAACCATGAGATTAGAAGGGTAAGTATCCTAATGCCTATACACACACTCAAGTCTCTTAAATAGGCAGGCTGATTTACAATAGCCAGAGCACCTCTGCAGTTCATCTCACTACAATAAAAGCTTCTGCATACTTCAGAGACTTTGAAGGGGGAAAAAAAAAGGGGGGGAGGGGAAGAAAAAGAAAAGGGCTACTTAAACCAGCAAGAACTTCTAGCCAATCTTTAGGCACGCATAGTTGAGATTTTATTCACAGTGACAAAATCATCAGAGCACAAATTACTAGTTCTTTCAGCTCCTGCTCTGTTTGAACATATTTTTAAGGCGCATAACAAAACCAGAGGTTTTTAACCATCATTCAAACCTAGGCTTTACAGTAATAACATTAACAATGTTAACTGGGCCGTTTCCAGTTAACGCTATTAACAAAACATCCTCTGCTACTTCTGCCAGCTCTGTTTTTGAACCAGCGGGGGCCTGCGTTACACAAAATCCCACTCCCCGAGAACAGGGGACAGGAACCTCATTAACATCAATCCCCTGTGGCTCACAAGAACAGAATAGCTGGGGTAGCTGGAGTGCACTGCAATGGATACTGTCACTCAACTACCTTTTCAGCTATTAAGATTGATTTATTTTGTATCTTGGTTAGTTGACAAATTAAGAAGAAATTTCAAAAAAAAAACATTTCAAGTTGTAATTTTCCATTTATTTTGAAGTTTTTAGGTCATAGGCTGCTCAACAGCAAATGCACTGTGTGTTAGGCTGTCTAATCCACAGAAACATGGACATGACATGGTCACTGACAAATGTTTCAAAGACTGTGGCAGAGTCAAAGAGTGTCTTCTGGAAGGATGTGAAGGCTCCAGACAACATAATTTGCGTGCCTACTGTGGGATTTAAATACAATACAGCTGATAATAGGTATTAAAAAAAAAAACAAACCACAACCTTCTAGAAACCTCAGCTCTGCCCCCATGTAGCTTATGAGATGTCTAACTGCTACTGCAGCCTGTTTTGTTAAATCCAAGTTCATAGTCGTTTAACTCTTCCCAAAAGTGCCACTTTCTTAGCAGCTTTGCTGTTCAGTGCTTGGACTGCAGTTCCTCTTCAGTACAGCTCCAGAAACCAGGCATTCCCAGCTGAACTACACCAGAAAAACATTTGTGCTCTGCTTCATGGGAAGGGTAGTGGTGACCACCATTTTCCTGAAACAACTGCTAGGGATTCAAACCTCCACTTTTCCTCTAAAAATGGCCTGTGAGCACGGTGAATCATTTGGGAAGTACATAATCATGTATAGTTTTTTTTTTTATTTTGGGACCCCTGCTCCCCAGATGGACTGGGCTGCACCACCCTACAACTTCATCCTGTAGCACAAGAGGGTGGTAAGGGAGAAGCATACAGAGTGCAAGGATAATATTTACAAACAGACTATTTAGGTAATTTACAAAACAGTAATCCAGCCTCTAATGATGCCTCCAGTATGCAGAAGTGTCACCTCATCAAAGATTACACTGGCAGTGGTGAGCAAGTTAACTCAGCCCTTCCTTTCTCCTGACAAAACACAATGGTTCCACCAAAAGGAACAGTGCTGTTCAACCACTCATTTTTTCATTCCATTGACCATCCATCTAGAGATATCTTTCTATACACTCATAGAGCCATTTCTGCATAAAGGTACTGGGAAAAATGAGTTCAGCCTGAAGCAGACACCTTGGACAGACAATTCAGCTGTAATGGCTAAAGTTTAAGAAAATGCTGAGTACTAAACCCAGGCTCTTGAAAAGAATCTGGGACAGACTCCACTTCATAAAAGTATTACGTATATTGAAAGAAAACAGAAAGTTACATTTTTTGTGTGCTTTAAGTAAGTGATAATTAAAAATACATTTATTACTTATAAAGGTTCTAGAACTACTACTATGGGATGAGATGACATCTGGCGACAGCATATAACATTAGAAACCTATTAAAGCCCTCTTTTGAAATTATCTTCTTGGACACGCCTTCAATACTACCTTCCTGAGCTACTCTGGATTTCAGGAAAATGAATATAAGCAATGTCAACTTTACTGTGAAAATTTCCTCTGTTTTTTTTTTGTACCCAATCATTTTCCATCATTCACTCAAGTCATGTTTCCTAAGCAATCATGCAGGCTAAACCAGATATTTTTAAAAAATAATGAAAGCTTAGCTCCTTGTACAGCTTAAAAACATGATTTACGGAACAGAAGCTTCCACAAAACCCTCCACATTCTGTAGTGCTGCAGAAAGAACTTGCTAACAATACCAGTTTTGTTCCAAGAACAAATTCTGCAAATTATCAGGAAAAACAAAAGGGATGTAAAAGAGCTCCCTTTTTTTTCCTGTTAAGGGGGGGGGGGGGGGGAAGGAAAGGGGAAAGGGGAAAAGGAAATAACAATTTTCCCTATGTCTCACTGCTAAAATGGCAATAAATAAAGCCTCGAATTTGATAAAGCAGGAAGAAGCTTCATGTCAAAGCACGGGCTGAATATTCCTTGGGGTTCAGAGAATGTACCATATAATTCCTTGAGAGTTTACGGTGTTATGCTCAGCTAGCTACTGGAATTAGCCCAGATCCAAGAGACCACCACAGCTGAGTGTCAGGAAGCCACCAACAAAGACAATACAAAAACTCGAGATGCTGATGGATCCATAAGTTAATGCTGGAGGAAAAGGTTTCCCCAGAGACAGTGAGAGGAAGGCTTCCTACCCTCCAGTGTCAAGGACCAAAGATCCTGCAAATGCTCAGGGTACAGCCATTACACAGCAAGGAAAAAAAGTTGGCAGGATGCTGTTTATTGTTAATTTTGTTTATCTTTCAAGGGAGGAGGGCAGTCACTGCAAATGATAAATTAAACTATCCAACTAGTGGAAAGTAAACTGTTCTGAATGAGCAAAAGCCAAGACAGCAGCTGGATCTGACTCAGGAGTTGTAGGAGCTACATTCTTGTGATCCATCAGTCCCCAAGCCAACACACTTCCAACATATAACAACGGGGGGAAAGCAGCTGAAGCAAGAAAAATAAAGCAGTTGGCAACAGGAGTCAGAAAACACCATATTGCTGTACACAGAATAACATAAACCAATTAAAATAGTGGGAAGACAAATGAATTTTGTAAATTAACAGCTAGAATGGAGTAAAAAGCTTTCTGCAGAAATATGTAAAACCCCTCTCCAACAGTTTTGTCCTTTTCAACAGAAATTTTAAGATTTCCTTCACAACAGAAAGAATTGGAAAAGGGTCTCTTTGCACATGAGTATGCAGAAAACCCCAGACTAAATAAATAGCTGGTTTCTATATTGAGGAATAACTCTAAAATCAGATAGTAAACAAGAACGACTCACTGTATTCATACTGTTTCCTATGATACTGATACTGCAAACATATATGAGAATTTAAGAGTATTCACATGCAAAATGCTACCCAGCCATGAAATTGTTCGTCAGATTGGGGCCAAAGTCCCTGATCCTGCCACTGGATCCGCAGAGGCAGATCACAACATCTGTGTTAATGAGGTCGTACTCCACAGGGATTGAAGTGTCTGCCTTTACAAAACTCACTGCAAGTCTTACTCATGTAAAACTGATTTATGAAGTGTAACATCACACTCCACTTTGTGCACTACCTGTACACTTTTCTGCCTGTCTCTTGAAAAAGACATTAAAACTCACCTCATGTATTACATTGCCTTAACTATATTATAGTTGAACTTCGCACATTTCACGGGCTAAAATTTCAGGTTTGCAATACATTTACAGACCTGGAAGCAGAACTGGAAAATGTGTTCCAGATACTCTATGGCTCAGAATATAGTATTTGTCATACACCTTATAAAGAGCTTTGTCTTCCTTTTCCTGTTACAGGTTGTGGACCTCTTCTGGTGTGAATTATGTACAGTACTATTTCTCAGCAGGGTAAATTAGCCTCTGAAGGGTTACAGACTACTGCACTTCAGTTCTGTTATAGGTACCCTCACTAACTGGCATTTTGCGCATGCTACTGTGACAGCTCTATGGAGGTGTCCACTTCAGTTAAGGAAATGTCACAATGAAACAGCATATAATGACAAAATGCAAAGCAGATTTTCACCTTAATTCAAGCTTAAGTTTTTATTGTCCTTGATTATGTCACAATCTTCATCTTTCTCTACGTATACATGTACATAGAGAAGACATTTTTTTCCCCCGTAAAACATTCTGTGCAAGCTCAAGAATCCTTGTCAGCACAACTGCTGGTAATATTAAGACATTAATTTGGGAGAAAATTCAAAAAGACTGTTATCTGTTCTGTGTGACTCATGTTATATAATGTGCACTTTGTATTTACTGCAATGTTTGGATGGTTTGGCTGTGACAGTCCTAGTCAGACATCAATATCCATGTTCCCTCAAGAAGCTTGCCTGCTTTTCCTCCTCATTACTTCATTTTTCACCACCTCTTGTAAGGCTTAGCTGTTCAGCTGTTCTTAGTAAGAGCTGCATGTCTCCCCCAGTTTGTGATCCTCAGGATTCATCTTTCATCATATTAGAGAGCAGATGGAAATTATAGTCCTTTTTTTTCCTGGACTGTGTTAAGCAAGTCTGAAATGAGTCACTTAGGCGTATTAACACATTGTGCAGAAGTAAGACTCTCACTTTCACTTAACGCTGCAGTACTGGCTTGCACTATACACAAGCACATTGCTACACACACATGCACATACGGAAGCAAGCACTTTTGCAGAGCCTTCAAAATACCTTTTCCTAATTAGCTCAGAGAGCAATCTCACTAGCTAAATTGGAACTGCTGAATCCAAGCATCTAATAGAAAGCTACCTAAATCATTTAGCATTATAAACATCAGACAAAATCCTGACAGGGAAAATAAAACATCAGAAGAAAGAATACCAAGGGGAGGAAGAGCACGCAGAGGAAGTGGGCTGTTGAAAGGCTTTAATCCAACATTTGCTCTCTATTGATCAAATGTTTGTTCAGTACTTTATTGATGTAAAGCATTATGCACAGTGTTAAATATTAATGCCAGAAGATCTTTAAATTCAGAGCATTTGTTAGTCAATTTAAGACTCCCAATGTTACTAAGCTTAACAACTTAACAATTTACTTAACCTCCTTTAGTAACTTTCTGGAGCACTGTAAAAACATACTGAGTCCACTATGCAATAAGTAAGAATGATGTGTAAATGTCAACAAATACAATGTTTTTTAATGCTACTAATATAAGGAAATGTTTATAAAGGCGACATTTCTCAATGTTACTTGAAACTCCCAATAGGATGTATCTTCTCATTCTTAAAAGCAAAATAAATTTGAAAGGAGCAAAGTTTCTACAACTTTCGAGGGAATATCTAAGATCCACAAGGTTTACACTTCCATACATTGAATTATTTAAATGCAAATGTACGTATGCATTAAGTGCTTCCACTCCTCTCTCCACTGAAACCTTGATTTTAAGTTCACTCCAAATTATAAAGTTTAAAACTCAAAACTGTAATACAAGTCTCACTGTGGTAGTATAAATAATCCATTATAGCAAACAAACAAAAAAATTATGTATCAGTAGAGTTCTATTCCTAATACATCAGGAGTATTGAAATTTTATGCTGATACATTTAACAACTTCACTCTGTGGAACGGTTGAAGTTAACAACTGTTCATCAGAGCAACCACAGAGGAAAAGAAATAGCAGCATCCTGTGATTCCTATCAATCTGGTTGAACATTTCCAGTGGAGGCTTCCTCCAGGCAGTAACTTATGTCATACATCTACAGAAGAAGTGCCTTGGGTTTATTTTGATTTTAAAGAAAACGCTAGACTTCAGAACACAGAGAACTGAACCCACAGAGACATCTATTCTGGAGTAAAGCATCTAGTAATTAAACAGTGTGTCTATCAACATTAAAAATGTATCTTATGCAAACTTTATGAAATGCGGCAAAACATTATTTTGCAACGAGCTTTACCTGTATATTATAAAAAGTTAACTACTGCAAAGCAGCCTGGGCATTGCAGACATTTTCTTTAGTCTTCTGACCTCTACCTCATCCTGTGCACTCCACATTATCTCTTAGACGACTGACTTCAGTTGCGTCTTCAGATACTCGCCTCCTTTACTCCAAGCAGAAGAAAACAGAGTTTTGTCCTATTTCATGAACTTTCATGAATGGTTTCACATATAGTGTATATAGATTTTTTTAGTGTTTTCTTCTAAATAAGTACTTTTTTTTTTGCACAGAACATTCCCCCTTATTAGAATGGCCATTATCTCCTATTTTTTTCAATGAAAACGAAGCGTAAAACCGTTCTTAGAAAAGAGGCACTCTTTCAACATGTCCACTGCCTCTCTCTGGGAACTATGAAAGAGAAGCTAAACTGCCTTCAGGGGAGATGGTGGTTCCTCATACAGTCAAAGGCTTCAATTAACTCAAACTAATTATCCATTTTATTTTAAATTCTGAGAAAATTAAATCTCCACTCAAAAAAAAAGAAATGCTGAAATTTGGGGGGAGGAAATGTTGCTTTTTCTCTCTGAGACAAATGACTAGTCATATAAGAAGAGGAGCACAGCACAAATTTACCTGTGAATCTGCCTCTATAAAAAGAAAAAATTAGTGGACGGCATTTCTGCATCACATCTTAACATTTGTGACACAGAGTAGTTAAATCTAGTAATTATATTATCCAGTAGTTGATGGGAAGGAATTATGCAGGAGGATGGCAGAAGCAGAAAGAGCACATCTTCCAATACTTTCTTGGTGGGTTTCTTAACAGGAAACAGAAAGAAAATAAATCTGTATTTTCCTGCAAAAGGGGTCTCTACGATCCAAGGAAATTACCAGTTGCTCAACTCTGAAGAGCAAACAAAACCAGTTTCATAGTCTTGGAGATAACAGTGCAGCACATTGAGATACACCTACAAATAAGGTGGAGCAAATCCTGACACAAATCAATGCAGTTGTGCAGAAAGTAATGCCCACTTTGATTTGGGGTTGGAGCATGATGCTAATTAATCCTTCCCAAGCAACTGCATTAAAGAACATCCACTAGGCAGTAAAATCAAAGACTGAAAAAGTTAAGGCTGCCTGCGCACAATTCTGCCAATGACGCTGTACAAGATTCTCAGACTGTGAATCACTGTCCCTTCTAAACCTTGTAGAAGGGCTGTCTGTCCTCCCATGGAGACATTTACCTCGTTTCACATTAGTGTTCCTATACAACTGACGGCTGAAGGAAGATAAGAATTCTAAGCATTTTATCATGTTTTTCAGATTTACAGTGTTTTGGTTGCAAATATGATTTCAAAGCAAACATTAGACTTCCTTGGTCTTCTTTAACCTTTCACATCTAAGAATATGTCTTACTACTGGTATACCTGAACACAGACAAGTGAGACATTTGGTGGATAAAGAACTGGCTGGATGGCTGCACACAAAGAGTTGTGGTCAATGGCTCAATGTCCAGCTGGAGATCAATAACGAGCGGTGTCCCTCAGGATCGGTGTTGGGACCGGTCTTGTTCAACATCTTTGTTGGTGACATAGACAGTAGGATTGGGTGCTCTCTCAGCAAGTTTGCTGATGACACCAAGCTGTGTGGTTCAGTTGATACGCTGGAGGGAAGGGATGCCATCCAGAGGGACCTCGACATGCTTGTGAGGTGGGCTGATGCCAACCTCATGAAGCTTAACCATGCCAAGTGCAAGGTCCTACACCTGGGTCGAAGCAATCCCACGCACAGCTAGAGGTTGGGCAGAGATTCAGAGCAGCCCTGAGGAGAAAGACCTGGGGGTGTTGGTTCATGAGAAAATGAACATGAGCAGGCAGTGTGCGCTTGCAGCCCAGAAAGCCAACCCTATCCTGGGCTGCATCAAAAGGAGCGTGACCAGCAGGTCGAAAAAGGTGATCCTGCCCTTCTACTCTGCTCTTGTAAGACCTCACTTGGAGTATTGTGTGCAGTTCTGGTGTCCTCAACATAAAAAGGACATGGAACTGTAGGAACAAGTCCAGAGGAGGGCCACAAGGATGATCAGGGGACTGGAGCACCTCCTGTATGAAGACAGGCTGAGAAAGTTGGGGCTGTTCAGCCTGGAGAAGAGAAGGCTGCGTGGAGACCTCATAGCAGCCTTCCAGTATCTGAAGGGGGCCTACAAGGGTGCTGGAGAGGGACTCTTCATTAGGGACTGTAGTAATAGGACAAGGGGTAACAGGTTCAACCTTAAACAGGGGAAGTTTAGATTGGATATAAGGAAGAAGTTCTTTCCTGTTAGGGTGGTGAGGCACTGGAATAGGTTGCCCAGGGAGGCTGTGAATGCTCCATCCCTGGCAGTGCTCAAGACCAGGCTGGACAAGGCCTTGGTTGATATGGTTTAGTGTGAGGTGTCCCTGCCCATGGCAAAGGGGGTTGGAACTTGATGATCTTAAGGTCCTTTCCAACCCTAACGATTCTATGATTCTATGACATGATCTCTGCAGAATAAAAAGAGCAGTAAAGAAAGGCATTTCATTCGTGTTGATAAATGCTATTAACACAAAAGGGAAACGATATTGTTTTAACAATGGAATGAGATGCTTTCATTTCCTAACTACTTACAAAAAGAAGAAATAACCTGTTCACCGGCTGGACACAAGTAGTACCTACACAGCAAAAAGAATCACATTTGAAGAACATATTCTGAAGGTGGAATTACAGATACAGTGATGACCAGTAAAGACATAAAGGGCCTTCCACAACTGCGCAGAACTCATGTAAGGAGCTGACAGGTAACTCAGACAAAATGCATTGCTTTTGTTACAACAGTCCCTGATCATCGCTGAGGAAGTATTTCATGATCCTGTATCATCACAATTTGGCATTTGTCCCATCAGTGACACTGAATCTATCATTTTGTAGATTATCTCTGAGGTCTTCCTTCCTTCCCTCCCCAGTACTTGTCATCTCTTGTACTTAGCGATGATTGTAAGCTTTTGTTCTGATTTTCTGTTTTAAGCAGAAGGAGTTAACATGCACTCTCCACAGAAACAGACAGCTGGAAAACAGAATCTAGAATTCAATTTTCAATAAGAAAGCTGGGAAGACCTAGAAGCACAAGCTGCTGTAGCTAGGCTACCTTACAGGAGATCACAGTAGCAAGAGCTGGGAAGGTGTCATGGGTAAAATACAGTCAGGTAACTCGTTCACTCACCTCCCCCCCTTCTTTCCCTCCCCCTACTCCCAGAGGGACGGAGAGGAGAATCGAAAAGAACGCAACTCCCACATGTTGAGATAAGAACAGTTTAGTAACTAAGGTATAACACAGATCCCTACTGCTACCACCAATTATAATAATGATAAAGGAAATAACAAGGGAATACAACACCTCACCACCAGCCGACCGATAACTCACCCCCCAAGCCCAACCAAGCTCTGACCCATACCTCCTCCAACCCTGCAGTCTCCCAGCCCTTCCGGCTAACTCCCAGTTACATCCTGGGCATGACGTGCTGTGGTATGGAATAGCTCTTTGGTCAGTTTGGGTCAGGTGTCCTGTCTCTGCTTCCTCCTGGCTTCCCCTCCTCCCTGGCAGAGCATGAGGCTCACAAAGTCCTTGGCCAAACCAAAACATCATTGTTATCAGCTCTGTTCCCGAGCCGAAAGTCAAAACACTGCACTGCACCAGCTACCAAGAAGGAGAAACATGACTGCTACTGCTGAACCCAGGACAGAAGGCAAGAAAATCAACAGCTAAAACAAGTTCTTCCATCCCTGAGACACAAAAGGCAGAGGAGTAGTTCCTGTGATAGACTACCTGGAAAAGACTGTGTTTAAGTTAAGCATGAGTTCAGAGCACCCAGAGCATTCAGCAACAAAATACAAAATTTCAAAAATCATTATGAAACAGAGTAAGCTTCTGTGCATTTAGATCAACAAAAATCTGCACCTAAAAGAGAGTTTTGTGTGGGTTTCAGAAGTAAAAACAAGTTTAATGAAACTAAACTAAATCTATCCTCATTGCAGAATAGAGTTTCACTGTGCTGTGTGAAAGTAAGGCTTGAGATTTACAGTCACTTCCAACTAATGTGTAATCATGCCTTCAGAGAACATCTTCTCCCAGGTCTTTCATGGCAATCTTCAGTCCAAAAAAAGGATGTAAAAATATTCATAACCACTCAAATTCCAAGTACTACTAACGATAAATGAGGGGGTTTGGGGCATTTAGGGCAGGCAAATGCCTCAGTTCTGCTGAAGGAAGATGGGTCCAGAGAAGAAAGTGGTTAATTTTTTTTAATCATAAGTGCAAAGTGCACTCTGCAAAGTGCAGAGACACAACTTGTTCTTATGAAAGACTCACAAAGAGATTTACCAGCCATCCAAATGTCCAAACACCATGCCAAACAACTTCTATGAAAATTTGATTTATATCACTATGACCTTTAAAAGGACTAATCTGGACAGAACTGATTATAGCATAGTCTTTAATACACCCTACAACCCTCAGATAAAGCTAAACTCCTTTTCATACAGCTAACAAGTCAGGCGGAAACATGGTATCAGCTTATGAGACTGTACAGTCTCTAGGGCAACAAATGTCTTTTTTCTTATCCTGCAAATTTCCTGGCATTCTTTTGGAGCCCATAAAAACAAACAAGATACCCTTACTCAAATCAGAAGTGATCTTTCAAAGAGCTGTGAGGAAAACACCAATAAAATCTTACCTGAAAAATAATCAAGATTTTACTAAAGTAAATTTTTAGTAGATTTTAGAAAAATAATCAAGATTTTACTAAAAAAATTTTACTTGTGAGAATTAATGGATCCCTCTTTGCACAAACACCACATGGAAGAGCTTCCATTGTAAGGACCATGAGAGAGGGACACTGGACTATAAAAAGATCTTAACTGTTACGTACAGAAATAATCTTGTAAAGAAATACTTTTCAGGTATCCCTCCCCAAACCCAGGGTACAGAGATGTGGGTGAATGGCCAGGCCTGAGGAAAAGGAGAATGGTTACTTGTGGCAGTCAGAAGTTCATTGGTAAGGGTGCTGCTGAAAAGTCATCATTCTTCTTCTCCAAGTAATCACAAGGTTTATATTTTATATCCCCCCCTTCTGACCCAGTATGTTTTCATGTTGTAAAGAAGCGAAATGAAGGCAGGAAACAAGATGAACATTGGAACCTGCTTCTTTCAACAGAAAATTTCAGTTCAAAACCTAGAAAAATGAGATCTTAACTAGAGATGAAGAGGTAAAGAAAGAAAAACCCATTTTACAGTGACAGTTAAATTTTGTCTCAGAACATCTATGTAAATGATTTTTCACAGGACTTCAAAGCATACAGAAGTCTTCCTCCAAGAAAAGTAATAAGTACCTGGAAAAGAAACACAGGGGCTTTTCTGCTCCAGACAAGCTATTCCTACCACAATGGCTGCAGCACCAATAGCCTAGGTGAGCAAGCACCACTTTTTTTTCTTGAGTTGCCTAAAATATGAACAATTTCTAATTCTAAATCATTTACATTAAAACTTCCAGGCCAGGACCCATCTCCCTAATCCAGCACAGTGACTTTCATGACACGCATGTCTTTTCAAGCCTAAAAATATATAAATGTACCTAAAGAGTTCAGAATCTTGATCACTCAGAAGAAAACATTTCCAAGTAAGTCTTAATAGAAAATAAAAATAGAGTCCCTTTTAGATAATATGGAGGACCTGCAAATACTTAAAGCACCAGAATGACTACAGAAAATCCCCTTTTTAAAGTCAGAATAGGCCTTTGCTTTTCTATTTATTGCATTTTTAGTACTGATGAACACTGTTAGTACTGCAAGCAGTTACAGCCTCCACCTTGCAGTCACTTCATGTTCCTGCTGTCAGACATGAAAGATTCTTCTCTAATTAGCTTGATAAATACCAAAAGTTGTATTAGTACAGTCTGAACACAATGAAATAACACTTCCAAACTCTTTCTCTGCAGAACAAAGATGCTACTATAGAAAGAAACCTGTACGCACATACATATAAGAAAGTTTATATGACAGCTAGTGAAAAGAATTTGGGTTTACTGTTGTTTACGCAAATAGCCAAGAACAGACTCAGAAGTACAGACTGCTAGGCACAGACAAGTTGAGACTCAGTTTTCTTGATTAGGCAGAGCTGATACTAGAGGGAACTGCACAGGCACTCTTTTCCAGGACAGCATTACAGAGTCCAAGGAAAACCCTGCTAGTCTTCTAGAAGCATGTAGAAGCATACCATGATTTTATTTACCCTTCATCAGACATGACTTTATACAGTAACTTAAACATCCAGACAATCACAAAACTGTACCACACACAGATACATCGTAATACACATCATAATGCAGACAGAACTGAGCAACAAGGACATGTGATATTTCAAGACCTGTAGAAGTTAAAAACACTGGAAGGGTGATGCCAGCACAATATTTTTTTACCTGCTGTTATTTTGCTTCACCTACTCAAATTCTCAGTGTATCTCAAAATTTAGATTCAACAGCAATCAATGAAACTCTCATGCGTTTAAAGAATAGTAAGCTCCACTCCCTTTTATATTTCTAAGTTCTTCTTCACTGAAAAATTCCTTTCACTGATCAATTTGTTTTGCAACTATTTCACAACATCTACATCTCTCAGATTTTGGGCTTTTTGTTTTATATTTTGAATGCATAATGCTCCCCACTTAAGTCAACCATCATACTCTGGATTCTTATCTCTACAGATTTAATTCACTGATGTCATTCCCTGCAGACATCGACTATTACTGTAAAACTATTTATACTTCAGTGGGGAATAAAACCATGCTCTGATAACGGAACAGGTAAAAAAGATTGCAGCAACTGTAGTTGTAAGAGTTACTTAAAGAATACGCTTTACCAAGTTGGTTGACCTTGACACCTCTGTGGGTGGAAGACTTCCTTATAACTCTGCTCCTCCCTCTGACACACTTTTATTTGTTAATTATCACTAGTGGTAAATGTAGCCCAGGCATGACTGTGCAAAACTGTCCAAGCTGCTTTACTAGTTAGCCTTTACCAGTTAGGGTATTAACGGTTCCAGCTGTGTTGATGTTTACAATGTAAGTCACTGCCAAGTACAAATAAGTTATCAACATTAACTCACATACAGTGGGATGTCAAGATGTTATCAGATTCTGACAACAGAAAAAGGAAAATGGCCACGTAGGTGATTCATTTCCAGTTTTCCAAATCTGTTTTTGTAAGACATTGGGATATGGCACTGTAACTTTAATTTTATCTGTAGAAATATTGTTCTGCAGCAAGTAGGCAGGATTTCCAAGACAGTGGAAAACACTCAAGGAAAGAGACTTCAGAGTTGAACGATAAACTCAAGCACGGTCAGTAAAGGATTTTGTCAGTAAAAATGAAATCACCAGATGGACAGAAGCTCATGTAGTAAAGGAACCCAACTGAATTCCATCCTAACTCTGGAATGAAGCTACACATTTCTGGGGAACTCCATTTATGCTATGAGAATGGAGAAAGTGGAATGAAACTGTTACAACATTTTGGACCCTAGTTTCTAGAGTAACATGTCTATCTATTTATTTATTTATATTATTCTTCTTCTTGTCATCATCAACAACCTCCTCATCATCATAATCATCATTATTATTAATCATCATCACCACCATCATTATTATTATTATTAGTCCTTGCAGGCAAAACACCAACAAACTCTCTGCTGGGATTTGAACTAAGTTTCAGAAGCATCAAAAGTGGCATAATAATTTTGCCCTTTACTCCTCCCATTCTCTTGGACCACATGATTTTACATTTAACTTACTCTATGGCACCTACGTGTTTATTATGCTGATGAAAAACACCTACTTCAGGACACAAAAATACTTGGAAAACAACTACATTTTAAGTGAGTATGACCCTGACAGAGGCAAGAGGATCAATTCCATCTGCTTTTTCTTCAGCATCAACAGAGGACAGATATTTGGACAGGACACATCTGTGCTTCCATTTGCCTTGTGCCTTTGTCACCAGTCTGATGTGTTCACGGTGGGGTGGACAGAAGAACATTCTTCGTTTTTCATTAGCACACAGGACAGCACTTTTGATCTCTGAGGTAGCTTCCAGGAGTTATTATGTTGCTGGGCAATCAAAGTATTAGGCATTCCTAATTCTAAGGCATTCCCAAAAAACTGAGAACTTACAAATATGACACCTACAGTTTTGAACCACTGTGTTGCAAAAAATATTTCTCTGTTGTATTTATACATACAATTAATGAGAGTGTGGTAAAGACACACAAAACTTACATAGTCATGAAAGGCTTTTGCTTCACTTGAATGTTCACATGTTTCTCGTCTTTCCGGAGCTGCACAGTACAGATCCCAAAATACACTGCAAGTTAACAAGATACAGAGATGGTGAGAAGATCATTGTAGTACTCGTACAGATTTTATGGTGTATGCACACCACACATGCATGTTCATATATAGAAACAGACATACCACTTCCTTGCCAAGGGATGAAAACACTTGCCTCTTAAGAAAGAATTTAGCTTTGCAAAACATCTATGAGAATTCAAGTCCTGATATCTGCTTCTATGAGGAAAGCAGTGCTGTATTCCTTTAATACCACTGTAGTACAGACCAGGAAGATAGTCTAATATACAACGTTCAAGTGTATAAAGTGTATTATTGAAGATTTGCATTTAACCTCATCCCTCTGACAACTGCTGCAATTAACTATCACAAAGTGTGGGAAGGGATGGATTTGTAGTAACATGAAAGGGCAAGAAACTGGAGAGAAAATTGGGAGCTCTTCCAAGGTCCGACACAGGCCTTTAAAGTTCCCAGAGAAACAGGTGTGTGTGGACAAGAGTAGGAAATAGATGGTTATGTTCTTGTTAGTGAAAGGAAATTATAGTGCTCCCACTGGTCTTTCTCCCCTTCAAATAGAGTTATACATGTATCAGTTCCAACACAGAGTTTCTGGAATGAAACTATGTGTATGAAAAAACAACTTGAAAGGATTTTTTTCTTTTTGCAAGAGTTTCAGAGTGTTTTTCTATTGGTTTAGACTTAATCCTTTGTAACTTAGTCCAGCATTGTAATAAGGAATGTGGGCAATTTCAGCACTCTGATGCAGACAAGCAAAATTAAGGATAATGCAGACATCAGAGATACAAGGGACACACTTTTCTTAGACAGGTTCCCATCACATAGCTAAAAGCTGTGAAAGAAAGGTCAATGAAGGTGTCATATACACCTTCCATGCAGCTGTACAAATCACTTGGGTTCAAAATGTTTAAAAATGTTAATTTCTTGTACTCCTGATAGTTGGATATATTCTCTGCAATTCTTTCAAACACAGGTATACTGGATATATTCCAATCAGGTGACAACTAATAAATATCACAGCTAAACAGCACTGACTGTGAACGCTCTTCTCTCCTTGGGAATTCTACACACACAAACTGGTGTGTCTCTGCACACCAGTATATGTAAGCACATGCCACCATGCATAAAAAATTACAAGTCATCCTCATGTCTACTCATCTTCTGAGCTGAGAGAAACTCTGCAAATGCAGACACTGCAGCACCAAGCCCATGCTAATGCACACTGCCTCCCAAAAAGGCTAGTAGCTTGAGTTCAGCTAATTTCTGTCAAATCCTATTCCCGTGACTAGAATGTGGACTGTATGCTGAGGAAACTCGCATCTGTATGCAGAGTCTCTGTACTTACAGGTTTATTTTAATGCAATTATTTAGGATATGTAGAATAATCTCTTAAATGCACCACTTACCAAAGGTGGTGAAGAAAGATATGCACACCACCTTTTTCAAAGCGGCTTTCTTATCAGCACGCTACAGTGTTTTCCTGTATGTATTATCTGTATATTTTTCCATATCTAATTTTCTGTTTTTTTCATTCCTTAACAAGAAACTGGCTCTTGATCCTCATCTTCATGTTCCTTTTACAATGTTTACCTGAATTTCTTGCCTCCAACTGCTAGAACTAGCAGCTGGCATATTCTGAAAGTGAGAGGAAAAGAAAATTGATACTTACCACCACCAGGAATGCAAGAATCCTGGGGGCTCCCCCAGTGTGATGTTTTTTTCCCATCTTATCTAAAACAAAACATAAAAATGGAGGTGCACGTTTCTGATGACGGTGACTAAAAAGCATTACATAATTCATGCAGACGGGGGGGGGGGGGGGAAGAAGAAAAGGTTTTGTAGTTATGAAAGGTTTTATCATCATCAATTTCAGCAGCCATATCACTTCATTATAGTTACTAATATAGCTGATGCTTAAATTAAGGTTTTCTTACTTCAATAAAGCATGTTTTAGAGTATTTTTTATTTAGATTCTATTTTATTTAGATTCTGAATACAATGTTGTTAACAATGTGCTTTGTATCACTCCACTGAGATGCGCATTATTGTAAGGTCAAAAATGCATGACCAATGGAACAAAAAAAAAAAGAAAGTGTTAAAAAGTACCCTTAAAATGACGTAAAAGATTTTCCAAGGAAAACTAAGAAAAACATAGAATACAGAACTAATGTAACTGATTCAGCAGGTGGCAGTCTTCCCTCCACATCCAAAGCAGGCACTGTTTTATAATCCTCAAGGAATGCTTTACTGTTAGAGGTACATTAGCTATAACTCCTTCTCCCACCATGCAGTGACAATGATAGTTTGGCTTGGTTTGTCTGTGCTGGCAACCCCTCCTGAACAGCTACGCTGGCTGTGATTTCTTTCCCACCCAGAAAGCCTAGTTTGCTTAAAACTGTTTTCAAAGGAAATGCTATTTAAGAACTCTTATTACCCTTAACTTCATACTTTTCTTGTTAACCAGCAAACCTATAAAACAACATAACGCACAGTGAACAGCATTCTGCCTCTCTGCAATGATTCCCAAATGCTGTGTCTTAGTGATAATCACACGACCATTTTATTGAAGCCATAGTCATTAGTTTGCCCTGAACTGCAAAATAAAGTACTTTGGGCTATAATAAACCCTGTGCAACTGCTGAAGGAACTCTGCTGCAAGTAACTGAAAGTACTGCTGAAATCCACACAACACTGTACAGAAGAAATGCCTCATGTTAGAACTGGGTAGAAACTACGGCGTTGCAAGCACTCCAAATTCCTCCAGTTACAACTATACATAGCATTCTTTCCTGTCCAATTTTGTTAATAAAAATTTTGTTAAAAAAAAACAAATTGTATTCTGCTCTAGAGACAGAAGTAATGGCAGACAGAGGATTGTTTTAATGAAATGCTTAAACAGCCTTAATATGAAAGACATTTAAAGACATATCTATAAAAGTACATAAAAGCTTTCTATAAAAGGCAGATATAGTGTTCATTCTGCTAGAGGCATTGGTAAACCTGGCATTTTCCAAAAGAGAATAAAACTGATTCTCAACTTGATTTCCACATCTAATTCTTCAGAAATTTATACACATCCAAGTTCTGCCAATAGCTTGGAGGAGAATATGTAGCCTGTATACCTTAAAATGTTCTTTGTACTCACATTGAGTAGCCTAGAATAATTTTGCTATATTGTATAAATGCAAATATTCGAAACTAATGTCTCTTAAAAGTATTTTTAAAATGTAACCTCGAGGCACTACCACTTCTGTTGGTAAAGCAGAATGATCCAACTGCATGGCATTTAACCTCACAACCACCAAGTAACAGTAGTTAATATATAAAAAGCATCATTTTAAAAGCTGCTGTTTAAGCACTGGCAGATAAAAGTATTTATAAAAATGAAAAATGCAAATAAAAGCCAAAGCTACTGCGAAGGTACTACACACTCTTCAAATAAACTTCTCTGAGGCATGCTTGCTTCTCACATGCACTGGTAATGGCTTGGAGAGACTTGTGTTAATCACCAGGAATACTGAGCACCTCTTCAAAAGCAACATAATGAAGAGATTCAGCATACAACCAAAACAAAAAACGGTTAGTGAAGTTGAAAAATCATTCACTTAAAAGTTAAAATCATGTCTGTGTATAAAGCCCTCACTATGTCTAACCCGTATCCTCCTCTTCAAAGCAGGGCTTAATAGGGAAATTACCCATTTCACAGATCTTATCCTAGTCCTTTTTAACAGGACATATTTAATATTGAGAAATTTATTCAGAGAAGGAGCATGAAGGGAATGCAGAATTTGGTCTTGTTTGGAGGGAGTTTGTTTCGATTTTCAAACTAAAAAAAAAACCCATGCTTCTGTCTCACATGGCAGATGTCACTCTGTCTGATAACAGAGACTTAAAAAGAACGAATTATAAAGAATTAATTTAGGAAAAATGCCATCATTGACAACTGTATTGATTAAGGTCATAGCTGAGGACTGATTAACTGGGAAATGCCCACCTTCCTGCTCCAGCCAATTCTACTATAAACCAATACGATACAGCTGCTGGGTTACTTCATGCCATGTCTTGTGAAAGGAAGTAAATTTGCAGACCAAGATACCAGAGTTATAGCCAAGAAACTGAAGGTCTGCTACCAAGAGATCCAGGAAAATGCTACATGAGTTTTAGGCCCTGTGTTTCAGAGATGGAAACAACAAAGCTTTGAAGGCTGTCCTCACAAGGACCACAAAGCACAGCCCACCTTGTACTTTAAAGCTTAGCAAAGCACTTCCTAGACCCTACTGACTCATAGAACCACAGAATCACAGAAAAGCTCAGACTGTAAGAGCCCTTGAAAGATCATCTGGTGCAGCCTTTTGTGTGCAAGAGAACTGTGCTTGTTTTTACTGGTAGAGAGTTAATTTTCTTAATAATAGCTAGTATGAGGCTATGTTTGGATTTGTGCTGCAGTGTTGGTAACACATTTTCATTATTGCTGAGCAGTGCTTATACCACCACCAAGGCCTTTTCTGCTCCTCATTCCACCACCGAGCTGGCTAGCAGTGCACAAGGAGCTTGGGGGCACACAGCTGGAAACGCTGACGCCAACTGACCAAAAGGGATATCCCATACCGTACGGCATCATGCTCAGCATGTAAAGCTGGAGGGAAAAAAAATGAAGTGGGAATGCTTGGTTCGATACCATTTGTCTTCCCAAGTCACCATTACACATGATGGAGCCCTGCTTTCCTGGTTGTGAATGAACTGCGTGACCATGGGAAGTGGTGAATGGATTCTTGCAAGTGTCCAAGGCCAGGTGGAATAGGGCTTGGAGCAACCTGGTCTCATGGAAAGCGCACCTGCCCGTAGCAGGGGGCTGGAACTGGACAACCTTTAAAGTCCCTTCCAGCCCAAAACATTCTGTGATTCTACAAGAATTCCTTAGTTTGCTTTCCTTGTCTGTGCAATTTTTCCTTTACCTATTAAACTATCTTTACATCAACTCACAAGTTTTCACACTTTTCTGATTATTTCCCTTATCTCACTGGGGATAGGGAGGACCAAGTGGCTGTGTGGGGCTTAGCTGTCCACTTGGGTCAAACCACAACAGTCCTTGTGGCACCAAAAAGGACAGTAATGGTTTAACCCCAGATAGCAACTAAGCACCATACAGCCACTCAGTCAATTTTTTTCTTGTATTAAGATGAAACCCCTCCCTGTGCAACTTGTACCCACTACTCCTTGTCTTCTCCAGAGAAAGCCTCTGTCTTCTTTGTAGCCACCCTTTAAGTACTGAAACACTATGATGAGGTCTTCCCTGAGCCTTGTATTTCCCAGGGAGAAAAGACCTAACTCCTTCAGTCTTTCCTCATAGGGCAGATTCTCCCTTTAACTTGTGGATAAGTCGTACAAAATTTAAACTAGTTACAGAGCACTACAAAAATATACGACTGCTTAGGACTACCATGTCCAAGTGAGGGTTAGGTTTTTAGTCTTTGTCATTTATACATACATAGGTACCACTGCCTGCTATATAGCTCAGACAATTTATGTATGCTTACTGCTTTTACACCCCAACATTCAGTTTTAGATACTCTGAACTATTTAATCTTCTTCTACTACTTGTCGCTTTAACTTCTGCATTTTAGTTTAGTTTCTCCAAACTACACTAGTACACAGTTTTCTCAACTAGAACCTGTCCACCCATATGCAATTTTTTCCAGGGTTCTCTGTATCAGTGATTACAACCATTCATAAGTATTGCCAGCATAGTATTTACCCTTCTGCACTGCTAAGGAATGAGGTAAATAAACTCACAGCTTCGTGTGAAATCTGACATCTCATACCAACTCTATTATTTGTCCCTGAGCAGTGTTCACCATCTTTTGGCTACTATCGGTCTTAATTTGAAAGATTTTTTATATTCTTATATTCAGAATTCAGACCTGAGAATATAACTGAACACTGAGTTACTTTCAGAAGCTAAGTAAGTTTCTAAGCCCTGTACTGAATGTTTTCTAGAAACCAAATGTCACACCAGTTATACTTCTGCCAACTGCTTATTTTGCAAATATATCCTAAAAACAAAATGAGCAAAATTAATATTGCATAGTGTTTTATTTACAAATGACAGCTGTTTTGGGAAAGCCAAGATTATACTTCCCATTATTTTCTCTCTTATTTTTCCACTGCTTTACCAAAGAGGAAAAGCTACTGTCAAAAACATACTTTACCATAAACTGATATCACCACAATTCTACCCCTTTTCCTTATCTCTGCTATGTGAATTCTTTATAAACATCACAAACAATGACCTGGGTTCTCATCCTCCCCTCTCCCACCTCCAAAATGTCATCACCAGCACAGTAATTTCATTAGCTTTTGGAGAAGTATCAGCTGAAGCAGCGAATACTCCTAGTGAAACATCTTGCCTATTTTTCTTCACTTCTTCTAACTATCAAACTATTTTTATTAGCTTAAAGGTTCTCATCAAATAAACATTAAAACCAGTAATAAAAGACCTCAATATGTTTGGTGTACAATATTTCTGTATCTCAGATTAAGTGTAAAATGCTAAGGAGACATAATTTACTTCAATCTTCAAAAGAGGCATACAGAGTCTTTGAAAGACTGTGAGAAACAGTAACTATTGTGTGAAGGTGAAAATTCCATTAGCAGTTTAAAGTCTAAGAAACAGGACCTAAATGGTTGCACTCATAATTGATTTGCCAGATGAAAAGAAGCGTTGGGAAGCATAGTAAGAATACACAGAGAGCTCAGCAGTGCTAAAGAGAATGAGAACTGCATGTGTGTAACAACAGGTTGTAAAGTACACAATCATTGTATAACTTGGAAGGGTACATAATTCACAATGAGGTATCAACAATAAGGTTATAAAAAAATAGCACTGTTGACGCGGTCTCTAGCATGCACATTTATTACAAAAAATAGATTAATCTGTGTTAGCAAATCGTAGAACAGGGATAACAAATCACAGCAAAAATACTTATGTAAAGGTGTGTTAAATGACAAAGCGACTACCACTGAACCAGAAACCTACGCTGATCGACATAAAGGCTGTCAGTGCTCCTTATTCTAGACCCATGTACATTTAGTTCACTCGCACACACTGAAAAGTTGTGTAAGAAAAAAAAAAGCATGGGGAAACATACCTCTGATAAAAATGTCTGGGCTGATTTCTGTGCTCCTACATGGAGCAGATACTCATATACATACAGTGCTAATCTGGAAAATAAATAAAAAGGACAATATTTAGTATTGCGCATTTGTTTGCTCCTCTTCTTTAGAAAAAAGTTGCACTCTATTACCTTTCACAAACCACTGCATAGTGAACATGTCAAATCTATTACCTATACCAGAATTTTTAAACTAGGCATGTAGGTCAGTGCAAGCAGAGGCGTTTAAATAGTAGTTAATATTAACCCCCCAAATTACTTAATGTCAACATTTTTAGTTGTATTTGGACAAGTGCCCAGTGAGCTAACAACTGACCTACTGCTGCTCTGTATTTGCCCACTCCATGGTGTGCTTACTGTAAATACAATACATTCGTGCAGAAACATGGATCATTTTTCCAGATGATATTTTTTCACATGTGGAATGTGTCAAGCCTTTAGCACACTTGAACAATAGCCTGTGTTTATTCAAAGAACATGCAAACTTAGGGCTGCATCAGTGACAGTAATCCCATCTACGGCATGCAGTACAACCACATCCCTCGAGATTTTTAGATTAATTCAGACTTGTGCATCTAGGAGCTTGGATCACAACACAGCTACAAAAAAAAAAAAATAGCTTCAAAGGAGCATCCAAAAAAATTATATTCAGCATAACCTAGCCACATCTTCAACTAAGTCCAAAGAGGCAGCATTAGGATCTCACTGCAGAAAGAGGACTCCCTTCCTGAATGATTCCCCGCCAGAACTTGAGCTGGGAAGCCCTGTTCAACAGCCAAATAACAGGGAAGCAATAACAACAGCCAATTTATATAGGCTATGTAGGCTAGATTTGAATTAGAAAACTGAAGAAGTAAGGATTCCTATTCCTCAGCTGACACCTCAGGGAGGATCAAGTCTGTCTATATGTTTCAAGTCTTTTTAAATGAAATCTTGTTTTAAAAGAATAATTTAATAATGCTTGGGAATTGTCTATGAAACATTTCTGTTTGTGAAAAGAAGATAAAAAAGTCAGTCTGTGAGTCTTTCAAATTTGGTAGCTGAACTGTTTTTAAGAAGTAAAATATATTTTCATGCACTCTCTGATACCCTGCTATTATTATTTAAAACGTTTTACTATTCATATTCAAAAATATGTAGTTCAACTAAACAAAGTAGAGAGGTAGAGAACCTATTTTCCTGTTACTGTTCAAAACGTTATGCAGTATTAGATGTGGTAACTGTCATCATGGCACTGACAGAGTAGCAATTACAGCAGTAACTTATTATGTCTGAAATTTTAAAACCTAGGACAGGCATTCCACAGAAGATTGCATGTACATTTCACTGTACATGCAATACACACACTACTTTACTCTCTCTCTGACGTAAAAATGTTTTCGCCCACAGATTGAAAGAAAAAATTACATTCAAACATGTGACTGGTTTTAGTTTGAACTTTAAGAAGGGTCTTATCCCTTTTTAATTCGAGTATTTTACAAAAGAGTTATGAGTTTGCATTGTGCCGTATCAACAGATGTAAAGTTCAGAGTGCTAAGCCAAAAACACTTGGTTCTTCTAAAGAAGAACCACACAATCTAGTGCTCAACTCTGAAGCAGCTCGACGAGGACACAGTGATGTCTCTATAAGTAGTGTGGAGAGGGGATCACATATAATAGCCTCTCATCCCAAAAGCATAACTGCATCCGTCAAACAAAGTCACATCTTGTTGATTTAAGTGTTCCCAGTTCAACTGGCATTCAATTTTTAAACAATAAATAGTTGTAGACAAAACCTAAGACCTAAGAAAGATGTAAAAGGCAGAGAGGAAGGTCTTTTCCTCAGCAGCCAAGATGACTTGGATACCAGGTATGCTTCAAAGCATTTCATTTGTCTTCTGAGATTCCGGTTTCGGTTCTTACCAAAATATGAAATCTGCAGTCCAGATAAAAGAATCTGTGTGATCATATACTTTCTACCCCACAAAGGAAAGTGAAACAGCTCAAAACCACTGCATTGCAGGTGCACCACCTTCACATATCTGCCATCTGCTGAAAGCTTTAGCAAATACTGCACCAGCATACCCAAACTGACAGCACAAGAGGGAGGCAAATTTGAGAGTCTCTCAGGACTCCTGGAGTCTACCAGCCAACACAGTGCAGACAGCGGTGCTCCAGCACAAGTCAACATTGCTACCCTGTGATCACCTCTGCTGGTCAAAAAGAAATTCAAGAAATTTCAACACTGAAAAAAGACATTCCCAAAACTCTGAATTGTACACATGTAATGTGCTAATTAACCAGTTATAACCTCTCCAATTCTTTAACATGCATTATTGCATCTTGGTCTAAACATACCAGCAGTGAAATGAAGTGGTGCAACAACTGTGTCTATTAAGCATAGGGGGTAAATATGTCGTATTTCAGGTGAATAAGTATTCCAGGTTTTAGGCTTCCAAGTGAATCCCCTTACAGTAAATCAAGAGCTGCACCATGCTGGCAAGGGGACTACCTGGCTCCTGTGACAGGAAAGCCAGGACCGCCTTCCACAAACGGATGTGAATCAGAAGGCACAACACAAAATGACCTGATTGGGTCTTATCAGATCTAAATCACTGGCCCATACCTGGTTATTATGCTCTCAGGAAGCCTTTACAGAAGTATAACAACATTATAGCTTCATTCAGAAATAAATACATTTACCACAGAGATCAAAAGAAAGATACTAATGCCTCACTGTGTTACTTGCAGCAAAAGGATCAATGCAAACTGATGCTCTGAGGAAAGACAACAAAGAAACCTCAAAAAGATGCAGCACTGTGTTACAAAAGGAGGATTACCAGATACATGAATGTTAACTACAGCATAAAATAAAAATTAGGGAACAGTCCAAGTGTGTATATTTAACAAAGGAATAAACTGTTTAACATCTCAGCAGAAGACTAAGACAATAATTGTGAGACTGTCTTCAAAACTAAAGGACATGCATGTGAAGTGGCATTTTAAAACTGCTAAACTGGCGTGAGAAACTGTGAAAAAGCTGCAAGGAGACATATGTTAAATTTTCACATTTGCATACTTGTTGACATCCCATGAGTAATGTGAGGAAAAAATATTTCCAATCAATTTATGACAACACTGCAGCAATTTTTGTTAGAAGATATGCCACAGGCCAGAGTTCCCCCACCCTGCCAAGACAATTAGAACATACATTCTTCTATGCCCCAGTGATATATTTACTCTATAAAAAAAAAAAGAAATAGAAGGTACTGTCTAGCTCTTTTGCTATCCTGGTGAATTTTGTCTCATGATTCCGTTCTAATCAGACACAACATTCATACACCCTGCAAGTGCATACTGAACAAGAAAGAGAAGAATCTTTGAAGTGCTCCTAGTCAAACAGTTATTAGCAGAAAATAACTAGTAATCACTCTAACTGTGCTGTGAATATAACCTCCTTAACACTTTAAGGTGGGAAGATGCAATTAGCTTACTGAGAACTTACAAACAAAGCCCTACAGAACTATCTTCATTGATAAAAAGTAAGCAGAGTAAACTCCCCCAATTCCAAGTCAAAACATCAAAATAATGTCTAGCTTTCCATAAAAGGCAGTGAAAACCTGAAAGCACCAGGAACATGTTCTACTTTACTGCTTTTGGTATATAATTTAGGTGCTCTGAGCCACACTCCTCACAGGGCCCTGCAAGCTTCACTGGCTGTATGCAAGGTACTCAACCAACAGTGCAGACGAACATATGCTATGGAAGAAGGGCTCAAGTTATTATCACAAAGTCATTTAGGAAATAATTTTTCCCTAAAACATAGAACAGTAGCATCTTTGATTCATTCTGTAAAAAGACCTGTACTGAGAAATTTCATCACAGAGTCAGTTTATCATAGACTTTCATAGAATTATCATAGAATTTCATAGAATTATCATTTTTCATAGACTCATACTGTGATTTGGGTTGTAACGGACTTAACTGGGACATGGTGCACTCAATCCCACTTCCCATGTTGCCAACAAAGATGTCGAACAGTATCAGTCCCAACAACAATCCCTGAGGGACACCACTCTTCACTGATCTCTACTTGGACATCGAGCCGTTGACCATACCACTTTGAGTGCAACCATCCAGCTAATTCCTTTATCCACTGAGTGTTCCAAATGTCAAATCTATGCCTCTCCGGTTTAGAGACAAGGATGTTGTGTGTGACAGTGTAAAATGCCTTGCATGAGTACAGGTATATTTCTAAGCAGACAACAAAAGGAGAATGGCCACATTTTCCCATGAAGTTCCAAAGCTGGGCTCAGGAGAGTAAGGAATTGCAAGAACTCAGCTTCTGCTTTCTCTTAAAAGCTGCCCTGTAAACCTGCCAGGAGCAGGCAATTATGACACACAGCTTCATGCGCTGAGGGAAACTGCAGTTGCTTTCATTGTTTTATTTGCCACATGCCATAACTAAAAAAGTACGTGCTTTAATTGAGCATACAGCGGCATATAACCATTATCCTGCAAGTTATGAAATTGATGCAATAGAATTAAGAGCTTGCAGCCCCTCAGCTCTCACAGTGTGTCAAAGTACAGTTTGGGTACTGTACCTGCCTTCTGCAGCACCCAGTCAGCTCATCACTGTGACAAGCAACTACTGCCTCTTTGCCACAAAATCTATGACACTGAACAACAGAGATGTCCTTAGATGCTACCATCTCCTCCACCAGATATTATGCTGTAAACATCTGAGGCTGGATGTAAAAAAAAAAAAAAAAAAAAAGAAGGAGAAAAATTACTTTTTCCGGGAATGTTCCAGATTGAAGCATCACCAAGACAGATCTAGCATTTTAGGATTGTTAATACACCATTTTTTAAAACTGTTCATGTATGGGAAGTTCTGCATATGACACACCATCTATTTAACTTTTGTGTTTTTTTAAACTGTAATTAGAAAGCACAGTGAGAACTAGTAACTCAATATCAATACACAATTTTTAGTTTGTGCAAAAAAGAAAATATCTTAGACATTCTTCCTTGTGTTTCAGGAGACTTGCAGTATTCCAAAATCAGTACTCTGACCTATACAGAGAAACAGCTTATTTCCTTTTTTGTTTGTTTTTTCCTCCAGAGAGGTATGTAGATCTAATTACAAATCCACAAAGTCCTAAGAATCTCACTTATTTAATATCCAAAATATAAACATCATGCTCTGAAATAAGAGAACGTAGTACTGGATCCATATTTTAAATATAAGACAACAGTAAAAGCCATCTCAAATCTGGAGTTTCCTGAGCAAATTTTCTGGAATCCATCAATCCAGTACTTTAAAAACTGCCCTGAAGCTCTTGGTGGTGAGCTGGTTTTGGAAAGTTTCAACTTACAACAGCAAACTTCTCTTTTTTTAAAGAAAGTTGTGTGTTTTTAACAGTTATATTATCTTTCTCCCCTGTTTGATCATACTGACAGTCACTTTCCTCTCTCTCTCGCTTTACTTAGATATAAAAATATACTGGCATGCAAATAAGGGTTTTTTCCATTCAAAACATGATCTTTGTTAATGTTGATGCTCTGTATGCTATTAACAACATGACCAGTTTTCTTAGAAACACCAGGGTATTAAATGGAACTCAAACACTGTTCTGAGAAACACTGTATCCTAAAGGAGATACTCGATGCTTTTGTGGGGCTGAGAGCCTTTTCCTGAGAGCTCCTATCATACCCTCGCGAACACAGGCAGCATGAAAGTGGATGTATTCAACATGGTTCATATCCACTTATTTCTATTTCTTCCTCTCTCTGTAGGCAGAAGACATTTTCCTCATATCCATCAAAATATCTGAGGTTTATACCCAGTGCTATAAAGAACGGTGGTCTCAGTGCCTTGTATTAGGCTTATAGTACTTTCTGAATATGCCAATCCTCATTTATTTCAGCTTTACAGATGGTGGAAGCTTTCTCCCACCATGATACTGGGCAGGTAGACTCACCACTAGTCTCTCTTTCCCTTGACTGCTTGCAAGATGTCCTGAAAATACACCTTATTACGTCTGATCACCCTCCCCTTGATCGTATACTCCTTATACCCCTACTTAATATGTACTCCCTTCAACTGTCAAAATCAGTTGTACCCTAGTAAATGCCCTTTTACTCTAACAGCATTAGAAATAACAGCAGAGCTTTTTTCCAGTTTACCCATACACTTTCAACACACAAATTCTTTCTGCATCCTAATTTCACATGCTTTTAGTACTTAACCTCCTGTAGACTGCCAAGCGCCAGCATAATGATTTTCAATAACATGTTAATTTGTGCATCAGTATAAAACTAAACACCAAATACATATCTGGTATCCATTGATCTTTTGGAAAAGACCAGAGATACACGCTGTGGTGGTGTCTGCAATCTCTCCCACGAGCACTTAGTTGCATGGTTTTACATATTCTCATCTGCTAGGGATCTCCTGGCTCGTGCCAAGATGTCACACTGCATAGTGTTCCTCACTTTACTTTCATCTAACTCTGGCTAAATAACATATTCATTTTTGTTTCAGGTCTCAGCTTGCAGAAATTACTACAGATCCGAAGTACTGCAAAATTGAAACACTTTTCTGTAGACTCCACCCCAAATGGGATAACTTTCACTAATTTCCGAACACTTCATCAAAAGGTGGATTTTCTTGATAACTCTAAGGTTTCAAGTAAAAATCTTTGTCCTTTTTTTACCTGTATTTTGCACGTCTTCCTCAAAAATGTTTCCAGTAGTAGAATTTCACAGGCTTCCTCCTCCATGGTTAAGAAAGAAGTAAGGCTTAGGCACCTGGAAGTTTATCTGCATTTTTCCAGCTGTATTTGCTCATGTAACAAAATAATGTATCACAGTATCACACAGTATCACAGTATGTTAAGAGATTGGAAGGGACCTCGAAAGATCATCTAGTCCAATCCGCCTGCCGGAGCAGGAACACCTAGATAAGGTTACACAGCAATGTGTCCAGGCGGGTTTTGAATGTCTCCAGGGAAGGAGACTCCACAACCTCCCTGGGCAGCCTGTTCCAGTGTTCCGTCACCCTCACTGAGAAGAAGTTTCTTCTCAAGTTTAAGTGGAACCTCTTGTGTTCCAGTTTGTACCCATTACCCCTTGTCCTATCATTGTTTGCCACTGAGCAGAGCCTGGCTCCATCCTCGTGACATTCCCCCTTTATATATTTATAGACACTTATAAGGTCACCCCTCAGTCTCCTCCAAACTATAGAGACCCAGCTCCCTCAGTCTTTCCTCATAAGGGAGATGCTCCACTCCCCTAATCATCTTCGTTGCCCTGCGCTGGACTCTCTCCAGCAGCTCCCTGTCCTTCTTGAACTGAGGGGCCCAGAACTGGACACAATATTCCAGATGCGGTCTCACCAGGGCAGAGTAGAGGGGAAGGAGAACCTCTCTCGACCTACTAACCACCGCCCTTCTAATACACCCCAGGATGCCATTGGCCTTCTTAGCCACAAGGGCACAGTGTCGGCTCATGGTCATCCTGTCGTCCACTAGGACCCCCAGGTCCCTCTCCCCTACACTGCTCTCTAACAGGTCACCATCCATCCACCGTGTTATTTCCTCATAAAAGGCTAAGAGATTGGTCAAACATGATTTCCCCCTGGTGAAGCCATGTTGACTGCCCCTCATAACCCTCTTATCCTTGATATGCCTTAAGATGGCACCAAGGATAAGGTGTTCCATCACTTTCCCAGGGATGGAGGTGAGGCTGACCGGTCTATAGTTACCCGGGTCCTCCTTCTTGCCCTTTTTGAAGACTGGAGTGACATTTGCTTTCCTCCAGTCCTCGGGCACCTCTCCCGTTTCCCAAGACTTGGTAAAGATGATGGAGAGTGGTCTAGCAATGACTTCCGCCAGTTCCCTCAGCACCCGCGTGTGCATCCCATCTGGACCCATGGATTTATGGATGTCCAGATTGCTCAACTGGTCTCTAACCCATTCCTCATCGACTAAGGCAAACCGCTCCGTCGACCTGACTTCATCTAAGGTCTCAGGGGTACAGGGCTCTTCAGGACTGCCTGCAGCAGAGTAGACAAAGAAGGCACTCAGTAACTCTGCCATCTCTGTATCTTCTGTCACCAGGGCACCCATCCCGTTCATCAGTGGGCCTACATTGCCTCTGGTGTTAGTTTTGTCTGCCATGTACCCTCCTGCAAACATAGGTCTCTTGGTACACTAGAGGTGCAACATTATTCCCACAGTATTCCTCTGTGAAAGCTGCTGAACATCTCAAATTTGTCAGCAGCTACAGTCCTCAGAAATAAGACTACCTTACTTTTGTTTGCTAATGACAGATGTAAATGGAGAGTGGAACATGCTGAAATTAATCTACTTTGTATTTTCAGTGTTCATGGAGCTTCCTAGTGCTCTGTGACACCAATTTGCTCAGGTCCCACTTTTACCTCTACTGAACAGATTGTGTTTCCATAGCCTCCTCTCCTACCTTCTTGCCTCCACAAGAGGCTAATGCTAACCACCAGCCTATAAAACTAAACCATTCAGATGTATTGTTCCTGAAGTCACACTGCAGACAGCTCTTTTCTCTCTATATGGGTTGAAAGACCTTGTCCTTGTCCCCTGTTCCTGGTGGTCAGGAAGCAGAGGCTGACTCCAGAATAGCCTGACTGATGCTGATGGAAATTTTGTGTCATCAGGGATAAGTCTGCTGTAGCAGAGGAAGCAAGACAAGCTCTTTGGGTGCTCTGGCGACTGGAGGCCATAGGCAGCAAAAGCTTTTATCATGTAATTCCAGGGCTGCGCAAGCTGAAGCCAGCCTGCTACTCATGCAGTCTTTGCCCTTTTTGCTTCTCCTCATGGTGGGCAAACTATTTCACTGAAATAGCCACATTCCTTGCCATACAACAGAAAACAAGGCTGAGTTCATTCAATCACCTACTGACACTGAGGACCAAAAAAATCCTCTTTTCACTATGGGTAAAACTTACTTATGGCTACAAGTTACTCCTAGGGAGATGCCCACTGAACACAGGAAGAAAATTTCCTACAGGGAGAGCAACCAGACACTGGAATAATCTCCGCAGGGAAGTGGTGGGTTCTCCAACACTGGACACTTAAGATTGGCTGGACAGGGCGCTGGGCCACCCGTTCTGGTCATCCTTTGCCAAGAACAATTGGACCAGATGATCCTTGAGGTCCTTTCAGCCTGGAATTCTAGTATTGTAGGATTCACCACTGTTTCTTCTTCCCTTCCCAGCTAAGGGACTAGAAAATTAACACAGCCAAAAAAAAGAAAGTGAACAGTTTTCTGCTCGATGACTGCTGTGAATCAGCCTGCCAAGGGCTAGAGAAGCCACAAAAGACCAGGAAGAAGCAGGGGTGCTCATTTGGGCATTCCTGGACTGATAGCACAGGCTTGCCAGCACCATCAATTCCTCTTGCTGACTAGAATCTCAAACTTGGCATTTTATGAAACCACAGTATTCTCAGGTAAACTCTGTGTAGTATACATACTATTCAACTTGTAACTATAAAATAAGCTAAATGACAGCTTAAAAATTGTGACAAAACCTATTTTGAAGTGTAAACTGAGACTTTTATGAGTTTGCACCTCTTCCTGATAACACCTCTGATAACCTTGGTTTTCCCTGCTGTTTTCAATGGGATAGTAATAGGTTTTTACATGCTGTATTTTCCCCTAGTATATAGTTTGCTACAGTTAGAGAGTTTAATGCATCCTACTCTGGCAGTAAGCAGAGCTAGTTCCATAAAGCTATCCTAAGGAGAGTCAACAGTGGAGAGCAAAGCACAGGCGCAGTCCTGAGCAAACTTTAAAGGACTTTTGACAAGGGCCTGTAGGGACAGGACAAGGGGGAATGGCTTTAATCTGACAGAGGGGAGATTGAGATGAGATCTTCCCTGCGAGGGTGGTGAGGCCCTGGCACAGGTTGCTGAGAGACGCTGTGGCAGCCCCATCCATAGCAGTTTTCAAGGCCAGGTTGGATGGGTCTTGGAGCAACCTGGTCTAGTGGAAGGTGCCCCTGCCCATGGCAGGGGGTTGGAACTGGATGAGCTTTAAGGTCCCTTCTAACACAAACCAGTCTGGGATTCTATGGTTCTGTGACAAAAAGATACTCACTCTGATAATCTCTGCCCAGCTAATCTCTGGAGTGAGTTAGCTTGCTGCTGGAAACTTTATCCTGAATACACATTGGAGAAAGGCTTCCCAAAAAGCTAAGGGCTGAATACTCTTCAGATCCATCTCATGTTTAACAGAGATAAACTGAAACAGAGAAAAAGATGGACTATACCGGAAATGAACTAAATCAATCATTTACCATTGACAAAAAAACGATTGGGAAAGGGTATGAAGAGCCACTTCTCCCGTAACGGGAAGAGAATGGTATCTCTGTCATTAATTTAGTATTATGTGAAATGTATCTGCAAAAGCTTCCCTCCTTTAAAGAAAAGATCAGAAACAGACCTCACAGGAAAGAGCACACATATACATAAATCTGTACTAAATGCAAGATTTGCATCAGCAGCTGGTTGCACTAAAACCAAAAATAAACAAAATATAACTGTCTGTTTAAATACAGAAATTAATTTTCATTAGGAGTACAATTCTTTCATTCCCAACCTGACTCAAAATGAGATTTTACTCTAATCTTTAAATTAAGCTATAATACCCTACTTTTATCTTGCAAAGTACCAATGCTTGACTTGGTCAAAAACATATTAATTAGTTTTTAAAATTTCCTTTTATTGGTATGTTACAAGAAGACAGCTAGCTTGTCAGCACAGCACCAGGCATTCACAGCTCTGGATTTCACTGTCACCTCAAAAAGACAACCCTGCTTCACCCCTCCCTCAGCAGGGTTTTACTAGAAGGTTGGAAGTCAAGTCCTGGAAATACATTTAGCATTAAATACATTTATAAATCTGTATTAAGTAAATTAAATGTTTAATACGCATTTTAACAAAGGATGATTTTGGTTATGGATTTTAGTGCAGCAGTTACACAAAACACTGTCTTTAACACTTTCTATTGGTGTGCTTACTGACATATATAATACACACTCTTCATGCCTATAACCTATTTAATAACAGACATTAATTATTTATTAGCCCTCTTTAAAGAATTTATAAATGTAACCTTAGTATAAAGCACAACTTGACTGGCCTTTACTTCCACAATAAAAGTGTTTTAACTGCTGCATTAAGAAGTCAACCCTACTTAGAATGAACTCAACAGTAATACACATTATGTGTATATAAATACAACCAAAGAGTCTATCATCTCAAAATCCAGTAATGCACAGCGGACTTCCCAAAAATTTATGTGAGTTGGTTACAATGCCACTCTAAGTGAAACTAGAATCATGTTTAGGTACAATAAAAGAAGCTTTTTATACCTCTGTCATTCAACCACCACGTAAATTTAGTTTTTCACCTAACTACCCATTTTTGTGAGCACAGGAGGTGCTACCCAGGCAGGCTGAACTGATACCCCATCACCAATAAACCAAAGGCAAACTTTAATACCAAAGTCCCAGCAATAGCTCATCCATACGCTAAATCCTCTTGAAAACCCCACTCCCCTGTACATGCTGTTTCAGGTAGGCAGCCAAGATGGCCATTTTTGCAGCTCGCATACATCTCCACTATCCCCACACCGGACTATGACCAGCTTTTGTTTTCCTCCACACTATTCAAGATGTCGTTCCTTCCTTCTCTGGGTAACTTGCCATTGACACAAATAATCTCCAGAGGCAGCAGCTCAGCACGAGGGTGCTCCCATGCAGATAACGCAGATAACTGTGAATGCTGAAAAGCCTGCAGGACCAATCTCCTACTCTGATAAGGTTGGAGAGCATTAGAAGTACTCTTCTAAATGAGATCATCTCAGCTGAGGCTGCCTAGGATCTTTTGCATGCTCAACAGGAAGTGAAAATTCTAGGAAAAGTGTATGTTTTGCCACTCATTTTAAATATAGATTTTGGAAATAGTACTATGTGTTAAATGAGTGTTAATCTTCACTTTTAGAGTAGCTGACATTCTATATAATTTTAGTATTAAAATCAGCTATTAGTTTTAACATGTATAAGGCTTTCTGTGACTCCTCCTGGCACTGCACTGGCTTGTTTTTACTATAAATGTTGCTCTTGCCACATGAGAACTGCATTGAATTTAAAGCAAATACTCACAGCACAGCAAAATGCAAGAGATGTTCGTGAGGGCAAGACACAAGGAGCAACACTTCCCTAAGTTTTCCAGTCTGCTGTTTGCACCTCCCTTCCCTGGGATTTTCCTCCAACTCAGTAAATGAGTAATGAACTCCAGCTTTCCAACAGTGCTGAAACTCATGTCATCTTTTTGATTAAACTCAGAATTTTCTTTCTAAAAGACATCCTCTCCAAACACTGCCAGGAGATCAAATATGACCTAAGCAAACTGATGGAACATCAAACCCAAGTTATCAGTGGCACTACAGACACCACTTGTGTTGCCCACCTTTGAATGCATGTTCTGTAGGAGAACAACAACCAACTGTGAGTAAGAACACATTAAAACACCAAACAACCCAGATATGAGGAAGAACACCGCATGGCCTCTTAACTCCTTGCTCCCAGCAGTCTAGATTCATTCAGGACAGAGGCACTGCACCAGGGGAAAATCAAATACAAAAACAAAGGCTCACAGTGTAAAATTAATTCATGAAGCTCAAAATTATTCACCTATTTTAAGTCAATGAGAAAATACAAATCAAAGCTGCTCTTCATACATTTGAAAAATGCCTGTCTTATATAATAAAGTGTTCTTTACAGTCCTAAATTATGCCTTCTATGTGCCACCTCAACACAAAAGTACAAACAGAAAAAAATTAGTTCTTGCCCATATGAAGTTCACAGGGAAGTTGACAAAGGAACTGCTACATAATTTGAATAAAAAAGAAGTCTGAAGTTCATAATAAGAGACTAACTATTGCTTCGTAAGATATGTGAGGAAAAATGAAAACAGCGCAAACATGAGACAATACCCATGTACCAGGTAAAGGAAAATGTAAGGAAAGTATTGACACTCAGAAATTAACACAGGATGGCACACATCTGTGTGGCATCTGACATCCTTGGGCCAAGACAACCTAAGCTGGGTGCTGTAGGTACTGGGTGGGAGTTTGAAGACCAGCTATTGTGGTTACAGCAGCAGGAAGAACATAGCAGTAACATGATGGTGCAAGGAACTTCATCAACACCTACCAACATCTTGTCTCCTTCTACAGAGGCAAACCCAGCAGATGTAGGTATGCAGAGCACACTGGTGTATCCACGGACAATCATACTTTTACGGGTGATGTAATCTTTCTATTGCTTGGTCAACAAGCCAGTTCCCTGTGGAATTTGGAGGGATTAAAGAGGTCTTCAGCACCCTTCAGGGTAATGAATACAACTTCACAGCACTCATTTATGCAGCAGTCTAGACCTTTGAAGAGCCGTAGCTGGTGATATGCAGTACTGATTAGCTTTGAAAATGTCCTTACACTATAATACAACACTCATGTATCAGGAAAAAGATGCATATATGGAAATAATAACTAACAAGCAAACCTAAGATAAAGATCTGTCAAGTCCAGCATGAAACTCAAGACAACCTCAGCAAGATCAGCATAGTTAAAAGTTGCTTGTTATTTTGTAATGTGTTCCCTTCACGGTGATTGTGACCTAAATAAAGTCCTTGCTTTCTAGAAGATGTCTACATTACAGTTCCTCATTGCTCTGACTCTCCAAGAGCTCAAGCCTTGCTGTGATCATCACAGTAAAAGGCAGAGGGACTGCAACCTAAACTCCAGGGCCCCAAAGAAAGTAAGAGGGCCAACGCCTAAAACGATGTTCCCTGAAAAGAGTGTTCAGGGACAGCATGAGACAGGTAAGTCCATAACTGCATCCATTGAGAAACTGCAACAGATGGAGAGATGCACTTGGGAACACATTTATCTCTACAGCCTTTTCTGTCAGATTGCATTCTCTCTTCATCCCTAGAAATGTGGAAATGGGGAAAAGGGGAAAAGCTGGAAGTTCGCAAGTCCTGCTAGGATGAAAGTAAAAAAAGTCTGTGGCCCTGTGGAGCCTGCATTTGTAGAACATTTTTAATGGGAATCCTGCAATTTCCCTAACTCACCCTACAATAGCCACAGAACAGAAAGATAACTCTTAATAAAAGATTTTTCTTCCAAAGTAGCTTGTTACTGGCATCAGCTATTAGATTGGATTAGATTGGATTTAAGCCCCATGGGAGTTCTGGGACTTGATGGTGAGCAAAGTCTGACTGTGCCCCTTCCACCTTCTGAGCATTCTATTACCCAGACCTCCTTACAATCACAAAAAAGGATTAAAACCATCCTGTTTTACCAACCAGATCTGCTATGTCCAACAAAGCAAAGAAAGGATCTCCTCACAAAGCCCATACCACAAAACCCCCATCTCTGTACACAGTCAGTGAAGACCCTGCTGGTGCACAGAAAGATAATCCTAGCTGTTATCAGCAGGATCATGTGTTGCACTGTAGTTTTGGAGGAGTACAATTTGTCCCATGCTAGCTAACTGGTACATGGTACAGAACAGCTGCTCTTCTAGAGGTACAAGAGACTGCTCTGGCTACATGGAAAGCAGATCCTAAAAATGAGTGATTCCTACCCATATTCCTAAAAGTCAGTCCCAGGACAGCACCCTGTCTGTGTCTTGGGAGCAGCTGCTTGCAGTAGAACACAATGCAGTTGACTTCCAGACTGCATCCCCCCAGTCCAAATCGTCATGCTCCACTCTACCCTTACACCCTGCCCAACTTCAAGGCATTAAGACCACGTTCCCCTGACCCCCCAAAGAAGGGCAACTCACAGGACAGCCTGGCTTAATTTCCCTTCTGGACCTACCGTGGACAACAGGGATGTGCTACTTCATGAGCACTGGGTGTAGGGCCCCCTTTTTTTAGCAGAAAGGGGGTTTCTGTGTTTAGCATTCACACAAAGCACATTCAAGACCTTCTGGTGGTTTTGCTGTGTTTTGCTCCAATTTTTATCATAGAATAATTTGGGTTGGAAGGGGCCTTAAAGCTCATCCAGTTCCAACCCCCTGCCATGGGTAGGGACACCTTCCACTAGACCAGGTTGCTCCAAGCTCCCTCCAGCCTGGCTTTGAACACTGCCAGGGATGGGGCAGCCACAGCTCCTCTGGGCAACCTGTGCCAGGGCCTCAGCACCCTCACAGGGAAGAACTTCTGCCTAAGAGCTCATTTCAGTCTCCCCTCTGTCAGGTTAAAGCCATTCCTCCTTGTCCCGTCCCTACAAAAGGCCCTTGTCCAAAGCCCCTCTCCAGCTTTCTTGTAGCCCCTTTAGGCACTGGCAGCTGCTCTAAGGTCTCCCCTTAAGGATCCTTCTCTTCTCCAGGCTGAACCATCCCAGCTCTCTCAGCCTGTCTCCAGAGCAGAGCTGCTCCAGCCCTCGCTGCATCTCCGTGGCCTCCTCTGGACTCACTCCAACAGCTCCACGTCCCTCTTGTGTTGTTGCCTCAGAGCTGGATGCAGGACTGCAGGGGGGTCTTCCCAGAGCACAGCAGAGGGGTAGAACCCCCTCCCTAGACCTGCAGCTCACGCTCTGGGAATGCAGCCCAGGACAAGGGGTGGTTCTGGGTTCAAGAGCACACTGAAGCTGGGTCATGGGGAGCTTCTCACCACCCAACACCCCCAAGTCCTTCTCCCTAGGGTTGCTCTATCCAGTCTCCACCCAGCCTGTGTTTGTGTTTGGAGTATCTTTCATGCACCCCATTGCCAAATAGTACCAAAGCCAGAGGACCTGCTCCATACAAGGCCAGAGGACCTGCTCCATCCATATATCTTTCTGCCCCCCCACTGCTGCAGGTGGTTTCACGTTTGCACTCTGGCAGCCCTGGGTTTCATCCCTGTTTCCATGCTTCCTTATCCCCCATTACAGGTTTTAGACAAGCTGGACATTTTCTTATGACTACTCAAGAACAGGTTTAGTCAGCACAGCAGCTGCAATATTCCCCAAGAAACCAAACCTTACACTTCATACATTTAATTTTCAACACAATAACAAAAAAAAACAAAACTCAGAATCATTGTAATCTTTTCATTTCATTGGGAGGACCACTTATTAAAAGAGAGAAAACTGTTTTCTCTGCACCTCTCTATTTTAGTAATCTTACCTATTGACTTCAAGAAAAATAAGCCATTGTTTGTGAAAATCTCACATCAAATTCAAGAGGCAGGCAATGTCTGCCACTCTTTTGAGTTCAATCATACCTCTACAATAATAATTTCATTAAATCATTCAAATATTCTTTTCATTTTATCTGGAAGCAAAACACAAGAGGTAACAATGATTTCAGATTAAGCAATAGACAACATTACTGAAGTAATTATAAGGGAATGCAAAAGGTAAAGGTTATCTAGAGCCTGAAATTTCTCATCATTTACTTCAGACCAGGATGACCTTTCCTGTTGTTTGGAAACTTCTAAGGGTTTGGTTCGGTTGTGTTCTTTTTTCACTCAAAGCGTGCAAAAGAACTGTCTTTAAAACAGAAAAAAAAAAAAAAAGAAAGACAAAAATATATTACCTACCACTTCTCATTTCAAGATGTGTCAAGTCTTTTCCCAAAAAAATGTTGAAGAAGTATGACGTTTTTGTTTCAGAAAGTTACTAACCTCTGTTAAGCCTGATATATCTGCTTTGTTCACATCTGTGGTGTTTAATACACAGCATCAATGCACAGATGACGTGTAAAACTTAGGTGGGTTTGAACATAAAGTAGATGTTAACATGCTGAAGTGGTATCACCACCCTCAACCTAACACACAGAACAAACCACCACACCAAATCCAACCTACCAAAAACTAAAAATCCCATAACTGAATTCTCAACTAGTTTTTGTCATTTCAATCTCAAACGTTAGCATTCAGTACACTATCCTAAACAGAGAACAGGTTCCCCTAATCTTCTGTCCCAGGTATTTGTTTAATTCTAAGAACAACTTTGCAGGGCCAACTAGCAGGCCTTTAGGCTATTGCTTTTCTCTTTCACATGCTTTTCTTTTTCACATGCATTCTATCACATTTGCAGATAAGAAGGGAAGAATAGCCCCCCTAAGGTGCTTTTTACACTTCATTAAAGGTGAACAATGCACAGAAAGAAGTGCAGGCAAACATCAGGACTAACAATTCCAGCCCAGTAAGGTGGAACTGAAGATTAGCAGGAGGTACTTGGCAAGGACTGGTTTTACAAAGCATTCAAGCGCCCCCAGACTTCAGCTCACCTTGACCTGCTTGGTAGCAGGGTGGGTGATGATCTCCCATTTATTCTACATGGGCTGATGGATGAGACTGAGGCTTGAATGTGACCGTGCATTTTACATAAATGCATTCACATAGAGAAAAAAACAGATCTCTTTTATCTATGCAAAAACTCTGCTGTTTTTCCTGGTGGCCAAGTTGCTATAGAGCTCTTTTTTGTTGTGCAGGAAAGCAAAGCTTCATTCCTGCTCTAGTTATTTCATTCCCCAGGGCTGCCATGAACACAACAAATGAAATCACATGGATGGTGATCTTGTCAGATCTCATAAGCAAAAAAGCAAGCGTTGGCCTGGTCATTATTAGAATAGGAGATTTCAAATATAAGCTTGAAACAAAGACTATGAAATTATTTGTACACCGAGCTGAAGTCACTCAGTGCAGCTTCTCTCTAACAATCTTACTTTCCTCCAAGTATTTTACTGTGTTGATTTCATGTTCAACAAGTACCATTGGAAAAACAAGTTGTACAAATAGCAAAAATAATGAGACAGCTGCTCAGTTTGTTTACAGTCCCTTCAACTCATGTAACAGTTTAAAATAAGTTGTACAGGAAATTCAGCCAGCAAAATACAAATTAAAAAACCCAAACACCTTACTAGGACTGGATTCACAGAGAAAAAAAAGTCAAGAAACTTCCAACCAGGATGCCAACAGTGTGATTGTATTAGCCTGTGACATAGCAATTAAAAGTAATGAAGTTTTGACTGTTCTCACAAAGTGTTAAGAAGATGAAGATTAGCATTTAGCTAACCGGGCTGTCCATCTGAAAAACCTAACACAGACCAGACAACATACTTGGGGTGGTAGTGCTCCTCCACAGATTCTCAACATCATGAGTCACCTTGGAGCACAGAGACTGACAGTGCAAAACAACAGCAACTTACCTAAAATTACAGCATAGATTGTCTGTGCGAAAAAGCACAAAAATCAATTGATATTTAGTGGTACAACACAGAACCTCTTCTTTAAAAGGCCCCAAACTTACAGTTTGAGAATGACAGGTTTACAAAATATTACACTTACCAAGAAAAATATCTCTACAATCCACAAAAAACCCTGGTGCACATGTATTAAATTGCAACCACACAGAGATTTGTCTGAGGAGGGAGTGGTGACTGCCTAATACCAGGGAGGACCAGGGGAGTTAGGATTAAACAAATATTAAAAACAAAACAAACAAACAACAACAAAAAAACCCCAAACCACTACTATTTTATGTGCCAGATTTAAACTTTAAGCTTTGCAGATGACTACTGGAAGGCTCCAGGTCCCTAAAGGAATAGTTGGGTGGTGAAGAGTTGCTCTAATGGGTGTGTAGAGCTGTTGTATTCTTGCCAACACAAACTTGTATCCAGCTGGTCCCGATTAATAGACACATCCTGGTGGTTATTGGCAGCCCTCAAGCAGCTCTAACTTGTGGCATAGACTGGTCTGGCAGCCAGAGGTCTCAAGACAAAGACTCTGCATAGACGGCATGAAGTCATTTCCCCACTCTGCAGAACTGCATCAGATAGCTAAGTGCACAGGAGTAGTGCAATGTAATACACTCTCATATAGAAATAAACATCTTGGAAGGGGGATCATAAGAAAAAGGTAGTGTGGACAATTTATAACCAACATTAAGTGCCATTTAACTCTGATTTTAAACTGAGAATAATTTCTACCATCTGCCCCTTTCACTCCCACCTCCCCAGTTCTACAGAGACACCTCTGGAGTGTTTGCTGGAATCATGGCAGTTTACTGAGGCATACTATAGATTCATGGAATGGGCTGGGTTGAAAGGGACCTTAACCTTGAAGCTCATCTAGTTCCAACCCACCTGCACAGGCAGGGACACCTTCCACTAGACCAGGTTGCTCAAAGCTCCATTCAAATCTATGTATAACCAGTATGTTCTACAATAACAACTATATTCTCTGAGAAATTTGGAGGAATCATTTGCCTAAAGAAGGTGTTCCAATGACCTAAACAGAATTACTATTCAGACAAATTATTGTTTTCAATACACAGAAACAGTCCTGCCAAAAAAACAGGAAGATAGCTTTTAATCTTTAGTCTGAAACTTTGTTAGAAACAGGGAAAAGAACTGATGATCTTAGGATCTGTGAGATTATGGTTAAACGGGTTAAAGAGGTTCTTCAAGGCAAAAGGTCAATGTGAAGTTTTAATATTTTCTTTCACTCACTCATGTAAATATTAATGTAAATTTCCTGGAAGGGTAAGGCTATTCATAAACTTGAAAATGCTGCATATACAAGATGTGCCAGCAAGTTCAATATTTGGAATAGCCATCAGACTGTAAGCCCAGGAAATCAATAAAACATTACCATTACATAACATTACATTAACAAAACAAAACCGTAACATTAGTAACATGACAGAGGATTCTGCTGCTTAAAAGATACTTGTAAAAAACAGGAACAAACAGAATTGCAGAAACTTTCTATTTCATAGTACAAGTTGCCATTTTGCTATTTGCTGAAACTTTTAGTTTATGTACTTCTGAGTGGTTTTAAGCAGAATATCAATTACATTCATCTTTTAATACTAAGCAACACCTCTTAAAATGAAGGGGAAGACTCAGTGAGCACACAGCTACAGCAGCATTAGTCAGAGAAAGGAGCAGTGAGGCTGATCCAAATACTTCAGGACTCAAACTTCCCCCCAGTTCTGACGTGTTCAGACTCCCGGGAATAAGTGCAGGCTATGTGGCAAGCATGCTCATGAATATATTAACTAACAAGAACCATTGTGTCCCTGTCTCCCGCCACCAGTTATATATATATATATATATATATATATATATATATATATATATATATATGTATATAAAGGGAAAAACACGTAAAGAGGCTGAAATAGCTAAGTATCTCAAGGTAAAAATACCAAGAACTCCCTCAACTGGAAGCTGTTAGCAGAGCTCTGGTAAAAATAAGGAACCAGGACAACATAAACTCTTCCCTTCCCTGCAGAAAGTAAACTGTATTTGGGAGGAAAGTATTCAGAACATAATAAAAGGGTGACTCACCCCTACCAACATACAGCACATGCACTGGCAGTAGGGGCAGAGATGCAATCCTAACCCTGGTGAAGGCCTGGTGGGAGGAGAACAGCAATTCCTGGCTCCTCACATCATGAAACACAAAGCTCCTGCCCACCAGACGTCAATCTCTGAAACGGTTACCACAACAGTTCTGTAATATATACAGTATACATGCCCTGAATGATGACCTGGGGCACTTGAAGGTCTTCAGAAAAAGGTAAGTGAAATTACCAAACCGCGTGAATGATTGCTCCTGAAGCCTTCTGCAGAGGTCCTTGAAGTGGAATGGTCCTCTAGAAGGCTGCTAGCACCTATGGCAGGAACCGAAAGGCCAGAGATATTTTAAACTAGAATAACAGAACCACAGAATCGGTTTTGTTGGAAAGGACCTTAAAACTCCTTCAGTTTGAACCCCCTGCCATGGGCAGGGACACCTTCCTCTTAGCCGACAAGATTCCCAGACCCAAGCTGTATGTATTCCTTATTTCTTACTTATTTTTCAAACTTCAGGTGACGTAGCCAGATGAGCGAACCCAGAACTAGACAAGCCAGCTTTGGGTTAGTTTGCAAGTAGACACATGCACAGGGCTGGGTTGTTTCTTTTTGTGAGCAGGCAAGGTACTGAAGAGCAACTACAATCCACCTATACTTAAGAGCCTTCCACACTCAGAATAAAGAAGGCCAGCAGAATGGCCTTCAACTATAGAAGAACATGTCAACTATAGATGAAACAGAGCAACTGTCATGTTTTAGGACAATGAAGCCAGCAAATAATTTATGATGATATCACACTGCTTCATTTTGGATAGAAAATTCTTAAAACTGTGGAGGAACTGCATCAAGAGAAATGATCTCGCTGAAGCACATCACAGTCTTACCATTTTGTAATCACACACATCACACTGTGTCATACCACACTGGAGACAGTCCAAAGGGTTGGATTTTTAAAAACTTCCTTCCACCAAGCATCCAGCAAAAGGGTAAGATGCTTCTGTACACTAACCCCTCCACTGACTTGGAGAAATAGAAATTCAGAAAAGAAAGAGAATGCGAGTACAAGTGTGGTGACTGCCAGCACACAATATAGTTGAACAAAACCTAAATCAATACCCAGGAGACTGCTGAAATTTACTTTAATTTTACAAACAGTGTGACATTAAAAAGATAAAAGGTAACTGCTACTAGGATATACTCACATGCCAGCCAGTTCAGGCAGTGGCATTCTTGGACTCTATAAAATAAAGAATATTAAGAGGCAGAGCATCCATGGGCGGGAAAATGACAGATTACTGAATCTGAAACTTGAAACTGAATTTGAATGTAAATTAAAAGAAAAAAACGTGAGTACTATGTAAGGACATATCTCAGCATCTTAATGAAAGGAATGTCACAGATTAACTCATGGGCTACACCATGTCACTGAATGTTATGATATTTTTCTACCAATGTTACAGAACTTATTTCTCACTTTTACATGTTGGATGAAAAAAAGAAAAGCCCACAGAGAGATGCTAGGAAGCTTATGATGCTCAACAGTGGGTTGAAGTAGCACCTATGCTCATAAGTTTCCTATGCTCAGCAGTGGGTTGAACTGAGTGCAACGAACAGCCACAGAACAGCCAGGCACATCATATATTACTGTAGAATATGGCTGTATTCCTCCTATGACTGGACTGTTGGAATGGAAGGTTACAGGCTCTTTAAGAAAGACAGGCCTGGCAGACGGGGAGGAGTTGCTACTCATGTTAGGGATAGGCTGGAGAGTATGGAACTCTGGGGACAGGTGAGCAGTTAACAGAGTTTGTGGGTCGGGGTTAAAAGGAGAACAGCTATGGGGGACATCACTGTGAGGATCTGTTACAGACCTCCTGATCAGGAGAACTCTGTGGGTGAAGCACTCCACAGATAGATAGGAACAGCCACAAGTTCACAGGCCCTTGTCCTCATGGGGAACTTCAACCACCCTGACATCTGTTGGAGGGACAGCACAAGCAATCCAGGAGGTTCCTCGACTGTGTGGAAGACAACTTCTTTCTGCAAGTGATACAGGAGCCGACAAGGAGAGGTGCCATGCTTGACCTCGTGCTCAACAACAGGGAAGGGTTCATTGGAAATGTGATGCTCCAGGGCAGCCTTGGATGCAGTGATCACGAGATAGTCGAATTCCAGATCCTCAGGACAGTGAGAAGAGCGTGCAGCAAGCTCACTGCCCTGGACTTCAAAAGAGCAGAATTTGGCCTCTTCAGGAACCTGCTCAGTAAGGTTCCATGGGATATAGCCCTAGAGGGCAGGGGGGGACAAGACTGTTGGTTGATATTCAAGGATCACCTGCTACAAGCTCAGGAGTGTTGCATCCCAACTAGAAGGAAGTGCAGCAGGAGGGCAAGGAGACCTCCTTGGATGGATAAGGAGCTCCTGAGTAAACTTCAGATGAAAAAAGAGGCTTATAAAAGGTGGAAGCAAGGACAGGCGGCCTGGGAAGAATGCAGGGATGTTGTCAGGGAAGCTAGGGACCAGGTTCAGAAAGCTAAGGCCCAATTAGAATTAAACTTGGCTAGGAATGTGAAAGACAACAGGAACGGATTCTATAGGTTCATTGCAAATGAAAGACAGACTAGGGACAATGTAGGCGCACTCCGGAAGCTATCAGGAGGACAGGCTACCCTGTATGCGGAGAAGGCTGAGGTTCTTAATGACTTCTTTGCTTCGGTCTTCACTGGCAAAGGCTCTGACCAAACCACCCACATCTTGGAAGGCAGATGCAGGGACTGTGAGAATGAAGACCTTGGGCCCACTGTAGGAGAGGATCTGGTTCGAGACCATCTTAAAAATCTGAACGTACGCAAGACCATGGGTCCTGATGAGATCCATCCGCGGGTCCTGAAGGAGCTGGCAAATGAAGTTGCAAAGCCACTGGCCATCGTATTTGAGAAACCATGGCAGTCAGGTGAAGTTCCCAATGACTGGAAAAACGAGTGGTATCCCTCAGGGATCGGTGTTGGGACCAGTCTTGTTTAACATCTTCCTCACTGACATGGACAGTGGGATTGAGTGCACCCTCAGCAAGTTTGCTGATGACACCAAGCTGTGAGGCTCAGTTGATATGCTGGAGGGAAGGAATGCCATCCAGAGGGACCTTGACACTCTTGTGAGGTGGGCTGATGCCAACTTCATGAAGTTTAACCATGACAAGTGCAAGGTCCTACACCTGGGTCGGAGCAATCCCAGGCACAGCTACAGGTTGGGCAGAGAAGAGATTCAGAGCAGCCCTGCGGAGAAGGACTTGGGGGTGTTGGCTGATGAGAAAATGAACATGAGCAGGCAGTGTGTGCTCACAGCCCAGAAAGCTGACCGTATCCTGGGCTGCATCAAAAGGAGCGTGACCAGCAGGTCGAAGGAAGTGATCCTGCCCCTTTACTCTGCTCCTGTGAGACCTCACTTGGAGTATTGTGTGCAGTTCTGGTGTCCTCAACATAAAAAGGACATGGAACTGTTGGAACAAGTCCAGAGGAGGGCCACAAGGATGATCAGGGGACTGGAGCACCTCCCGTATGAAGACAGGCTGAGGAAGTTGGAGCTGTTCAGCCTGGAGAAGAGAAGGCTGCGTGGAGACCTCATAGCAGCCTTCCAGTATCTGAAGGGGGGCTATAGGGATGCTGGGGAGTGACTCTTCATTAAGGACTGTAGTGACAGGACAAGGGGTAACGGATTAAAACTTAAACAGGAGAAGTTTAGACTGGATATAAGGAGAATTTCTTTCCTGTTGTTTCAAAAAGTGGAACATCTGGAGCATCTGGTCTGCCCTCTTCAAATGTTTACATTTAGCTACAATATCTGCTGCTATCTTAAGAGCTCAGGTGCCACCCCTTGCACATTACCTGGTGCCCTGCATTCACTGCATTAACCTTGTCTTTCCCAAAGCACAAGATTCTCTACCCATCTGATTTACTCGACATCATAATACATTCTTCACAAAAAAAAACCAAAACAAAACAAAAAACACCTTTGGGGCACAAAAGTTTTAGGTTGCTTTGGCTGCCAAATAGGAAGAAAAAAATCTTTTATTTTTTTTTCTATAAGCCTGTGTCATTTGCCAGGGGACTACCCAAGGAGACACACTGATAGAAGCTTTTTTGGAGGAATGAGAAGTTTGTTTTATCAGAGAAGCATTAGGGCAGTTGTAAATTCCTAGGCAGGGAAAAAATACTGCATCTATAGTCAGCTTTTGCTGTTTTCAGATGCTTTCACTCACACTACTCTAAACAAACACTTTAAGAAGTTTGGTTGTTGGGTACTCCTGTCATTGCTTCCAACAAGAAGCAAATGACAGATGGCTGAATATAAAGTCAGCCTTGGTCAGGTAATTGCAGTTATTACACAATAGATCATAGGCAGGCCATAGGTAGGACACAGTAAATGTCACGGTTCCATACCAAGAGACACGACAAGAGTGTAATGGTGACACTGAATAAGCTTGGAAGTGAATCAAAAGTGAAGTTATTCTATTAGTAACTTCATTAGTAACTTCATTACTCTATTAGTAACTTATTAGAACTGAAAGTGCCTCCTCTAATTTGAGTCTGTAATTGAATCAAAATGGTTTGTTCTTTGGTTTTTCATTTGTTTGGGTTTTTTTAAATCAACCTACTTTCATGATTCAATACACGCAAGTATTGCCCAGTTGCCTGTTCTAAGGGCAAAGATAATAACCCTGCCATCGAAGCTTAAATACATACATAGACTTACGCATACATACAGACACAAACCACATGCAAAGCAATACAGAAAATTCGTAATTTGGAAGAATGCAATGGTCACCTTTCTTGAGTTACATTAATTCTTTAAATATGCTATTGAACTGGAAAAGCAGAAATTCAAAGGAAGTTGTGGGCATGCTAAAAAGTAACTGTCAGAAAACTGGCTTTAAGGTCAGCTGAAATTGTAACTGAATGACAAAAGGTGAAAAGAACAAAAAAAAGCATTTCCACTTTGATGCTGTAGAGTACACAGCAACTACTTTACTAAATTGCACCATTGGTCTCTTTAATCTAGTTTCTTGTTTCCCCTTACAGCCCCACTGGAGTGCTTCAAAACAAGCTGTTAGAAAGCCTGAGGCATATATGACACCAGCAACTTTACTCTTTTAGTTTTCCATTTGTATCCAGAATTAGTGGGAATTTGCAGTGTTTGTGCTGAACAGAAGAGCATGCTCACTTAAGTACACAACTCTTTATGGAGGCAAATCTCTTCCCTCTATAATACACTTTTCCAGGGAGCCCCTCTAATTATGTTTTAACCATTGAATGTATACACTGCAAAGTTAAACAGAAAATAACACCAAAACACTTTCATAAGTTTTACTTGTGAAAAGTTTTCCTTTTGGCTGCACTTCTATCACCCATAGTCTTGCTTTAGCAGGAAGCCCCTTTTCACTACCTTCTCTTTGGCTTAATCCAGTTGCATTGCTCTACAGGAAAAATAGTTACGGTTTTATGACAAGAAAACCTTTTACTGTCTATTATGCTTTTCTTTCCTTCAGATGTATAAACCTACATGGAATTGTAGACTGACACCAGGCAAATACCAAATTTTTTTCTCCAATTGTGAATAATTAACTACAGTCTTAAAGGGCTGTTTTGGGAATATTGGGAAAGAATTCTAAGGAACTTCTTCAATTACTAGAATTAATACAAATACACCTGCATAAAGTATTCCAGACTGATTCTGGTTTTAATCATACATGTAATATGTTCTGCAAAATCATTCAAAATAATTTATAGGCCCCCCAACTACAGCTAGACAAGTTAGTTAAGTCTTCCATCTTCAAAGCATAAGATACACCTCTTTGTGTTTTGTTGTATTACAGTCTCTCATTTTATTTCTAAAAGATTTTAAAATATGTATAACAAGGTTTGCAGTTACACATGTCTACAGATACTAGTCTCATAAGAGTAAACATTTGTCTTTTATAAAGAATTAGATGTACAGATAGTAAAATTAGAAGTAGCACTGGATTTGATAAACTGCAGAAGTCAGAAACACCAATGTGTTGTAACTTTTTGCTTCTCAAGCATATTCGTGTTAATAGAGGCATATTTATGTATTTCTCACACTGGTCTTCATCTTCTGATCAGAAGCTCTCCTTTTTTATAGCTTTATATTTTTTCAATGTACTGTCCTTTGTGTAAGGTCTAGGTGTCTATTTGTTGATCATGTACTTTTCTTGTTCCAATGTAGAATAATCAACTTCCATTTATACTGCTTTATAACATGCACGTAAATACAAAGGAAAACCAAACTTATTTCCTCAGGCCAGGATACATGTCTTTAAGTTTTTAAAACATCCTCTCCATGTGTAATACTCTATAAATATTTTATTAATGCTGGCATCATCACAGAAGTCTTTTTGACTCAATTCAAAGGCTGACCTCAAGGAGTAACCAGAACTTTAAGACTGGTCCCCATTCTTTGAGGGTTAGTTGGATAGGGAAGAAAGTAAATAAAACATTTAGCATGGAGAAAGCAAAGGGGATTTGGTTTATCAAATCTTCTTGTTACAATTACAAGTATTTGATAAAGCAGCACTTCCACAGTAGGAGCATCAGGTGGAATCCTTACTTCCATCCTCATAAATCATGTAATATTTATAACACACAAATACAGCCTGTCAGCCACATGATCCATTTTGTCCTGAGACTGTCAAGAACAACATATTTATTAAGGACTTGTACTTCCATTTCCATTAATTATTTTCTTCAGAAGGCACAGCCCTTCCCAGGGAAAGGCCAACATGGTAACACAGGCAACCTCAGGTTGCCACTGATGTTGCCGTCACATTTTTTTTTAGTTATAAAAGTTTCCAAAACTAACACCGCCACTATTCTATAAGCATTAAGTTGATTATCACTGGAAACTACATATACTGATAAATTATTACTACTGACAATTTATTGCTTCTGTGTTTTCAAAATACTGGCTGGTTTCTAGGAAAATTACAGGAGTTTGGTTTTGTTTTAAGGTGAAATCTCCCCCAAAAGCCAGAGCCATTACAAACAAAATGGAAGTTAATATAAAACACAGGACACTGTTTAATCAGTACCTTTGTACATTAATTTCTTCTTCATGACTGAGTCTTTTATTTAGGGATTGGAGACAGGAAACAAACAAAACAGCCAAGCCTAAGTAGCAAACCAGCACTTTCACAGGCAATTTAGGTGTGATCAATCCCCACCACAAGTTTGGGGGTAAATTCAAGGGGTTTACTTCAACTTTACCCACACACGCTTAGCAAAAACTATTGGTTAGATCACATTCAGCTCCTAGTTAAACACTTCTACATCGACAACTGACCTTCATACTGAAACACAAGCCCAAAGGCAGCCTGTAAAGCCTAATAAGGATGGGATCAATCAGGCTATGAATTCAATGCCAAGAGCCACTGAGGACCTTGACAACCCACACCACCCACAAACACAGCTGACAAACTGTACCCAACATGAGAAGTATTATTTCTTTCATTCCAGATTTTTACAAAATCCGTAATTTCCCAATTGATACTTGCACAGGAAACAAGGTGGGGAAAAAGCCTGCTTCCAATACACTTAGAAGAAGGAAATCCAGCCAGTCACTCTTCTTTCATGGTTGGGTCTGGCTTAAAACTAAAACTTTAAGACGCCCATAAACTTGCCCAAAGAAGGACTGCAACCATTTTGAAAGCCTAGAGAAAAAAATTGGTTAACATAAATTACATTAATTTACATTTTGGCTCTTTTATGACAAATCACCCTCGTTAAAAAAAAAATAAATAAAAAACCAAAACCCAAACAAGATGTAGATGTCAAAACTTCATTGAAGCTGGGTTCTAGAGGAGCTAAAAAGGTTTGTACACAAGAGGTTCCAGTCACTCTGGGCACAGGGAATGAAGGTGCAGAGGGAAAAGGAAGAGCAAGGCCTTGAGGTAGCCCAACCTAAGGAGGCACTTCAGAGACTACGCAGTGAAAAGTCTGTCAAGTTGGCATACTAGATGTTCGACTACTTTCTGAGGAAAGTAAAAAGAAGGAGCTGAAATTACTTCAGGTAAAACCCTCATTCACACCACACTGTAAGGTGAAGCTCTCCTGCTGCACAGAAAAGCAAACAGGATACAGACAAGCAGAAATGAGCTGTCCAACTTCTCTGTCTGACTCCTCAAGCACTCACATGATAAGCAGGAGTCAACAGTTAGTCCTGGGTTCAGCTGTAGCACTTATTTTGCTCTTTGTTAGTAGCTGGTGCACTGCTTTCAACTTTAATCTGAGAACAATGATGACAACACACCAGTGTTTCAGTTGTTGCTAAGTAATGCCTACCCCGATGATCAAGGAGTTTTTCGGTCTCATGCTCTGCCAGTGAGGAGGGGCACGGGAAGCTGGGAGGAAGCAGAGAGGACACCTGACCCATACTAACCAAAGAGGTATTCCATACCACAGCACATCATGCCCAGTATATAAACGGGGAGGAGTTGCCCGTAAGGCCCAGGTTTCAGTTTCATATATTCTCTTCCCTTGTTATTTCCCTTATCATTATTATTATCGGTGGTAGCAGCAGAGCTTTGTGTTATACCTTAGTTACTGGACTGCTCTTATCTCAACCTGTGGGAGTTACATTCTTTCCATTCTCCTCCCCATCCCTACCAGAGCCGGGGAAGAAAGAATGGGTGGGAGAGAGCAAGCAGTTGCATGGGCTGGGCTTAAACCACAACACCTGCTTACACAGATTACATTAGTCTGGTATTGGAGCAAACCAAACCAAAACTAGAAGAAACAAAACAAAAAGAAACCCAAAAATCTTAGCATGCCATAATAAATACACACTAGAAAATAAAAATAAAAAGGGGATTTAATCCAGACATCAGCTTGACTATCACAAAATACACAGAAAATGATTCAAAAACCAATTATAAACACCTCCATAATACAAAGAGAAAAAAGAGCCAACATTATCTGTCAAGAAAAAGAATGTTTCAGCTCAGTTTGGTTTACTTGAAAGAGAGACTGCACAGTGGGTAAGGAAGAACTTACTCCTTAACCACTTACTAAATTTAAGATGTAAGAGTTTTTATTCCTAGCCTATTACCTGACACCTATGTATGCACACAGTCTTCATGAAATGAAAAAATGGTGTTATCACAAGAAAAAAAATAATGGAAGTGTCTTGATCAGTATGTTTCTACAAGTGACAGAATGTTTCAAGAAAACTCTTGCTATCCTAAGCCAATTCCATTAAAGACCTGCATTAATAAGTTGTATGTAGAAACACAAAAGTGTACAAAGTAAGTTGGGAAAGATTATACGCCCTTTTGGGGACATGAACAGAATAAAGAAAGTTAATAAGAGAAAATTAAATACAGACAAATGTAGAGTACTACGCTCAGGAGTAAGAAATCAAATACACAAATACGAAATGGGGAATAATTGGCTAGGCAGAAGTATTGTAAAGAGAACCTGGAGGGCATGTGCACTGCAAAATGGATTATTTAAAAAACATTTAAAAGGAAAAAAAAAGGAGAAAACCAAACACCAACAGCAACAAAAAACAGGCAAGTGTTCCAGGGTGCATCAGCAGCAATGTTTCATATAAAAATCCCAAGTAGGATACCTTATCTCAAAACAGGTAATTATTTTGCTTCTCCATGTTGAACAAGCCCAACTCTCTCAGCCTGTTTCTGTAAAAGCAAATAGCTGAAGCAACCTTTAGAAATGCAGCTTTTTTGAGACTGCTGTCTCTTTTTTTTTTCCCCATATACTTGACATTGTAAAACGAGCTCAAAAGCTATCCAGGGTAGTTGGCTGCATACTTACACACAGCACAACATTGAAAGCCTGCTTCCCTTAGGGAAAGAGACTACAAATACACAATTGTATGATTCAGGGTGGTGTAACTGGGTAGAGCCACTTCATAATGACCTCTCCATGAACCCTCAGCGCAGAAGATGGCACAGCCCACTGTGGTACTCTGCCAGCACAACTGCTCAAACAGTTGCTTTTCAGACTTCTCTGCAAAAGCTTCTTTGGACACCAGCAAGAACACCAGTTAGATGATGGGTTTTCTCCATGAATATGCAGAAGCCACGCCTCAAGGCTTCCCAGCAATGTTGGCTGGAATTGGGGCCACATTTGGTTTCTGTGTTGCTAAACAGGACACAGAGGAGTGCTGATCCAGGTTGAATCAAAGCTTAAGTTTCTTTTCTGGTGTCTGCTCAACTGAGTCACAGTCCACATGGTTTAGGTAGCTGTCAAGTAATACACAGCTGTTGTATCATCTACTAATAGAACATATTACTCAGATAGCAAAAGGGTAGATCTTGTAACAGTCTTTCAGTACCTCAAGAGGGCTGACAGGAAAGCTGGAGATGGGCTTTGGACAAGGGCCTGCAAGGACAGGACAAGGGGGAATGGCTTTAACCTGACAGAGTGGAGATTGAGATGAGCTCTTAGGCAGAAGTTCTTCCCTGTGAGGGTGGTGAGGCCCTGGCACAGGTTGCCCAGAGAAGCTGCGGCTGCCCCATTCCTGGCAGTGCTCAAGGCCAGGCTGGCCAGGGCTTGGAGCAACCTGGTCTAGTGGAAGGTGTCTGTGGCCATGGCAGGGGGTGGAACAGGGTGTGGATGGGCTTTACATTCCTTTCTAACCCAAACCAGTCTGTGATTCTATGAAACACCAAAACATGACCTCAAGAAGACAGATGTCACAGACTCTATGCAGGGGATGAATCATTTTCCGCTCCTCGTTTTCCAGATGCCTGATGTGATAAAATGGCATCTCAGCCTTAGAATCAGTGGTAAAAGAGACAGTGGAAGTTGTATGGACACACCAGTGGTTTATGCAGTGCTAAAAAAAAAAAAAAAAAAAAAAAAAATCAGGGCTACACACCTCAAATTAGGCACTCAACAATAAGCAAATATTTTTGCCTTTCACCTCTCTGGCACCTTACTGCCATTTCCAGAACTGGCAGGCAGGCAGGAGTGGCTGATACATATTTTTAAAGGTTTGTGAAACCAAACAACATGTTCTTCCTCCAGGAACAGCTGTATTATGAAACAGAGAGTCAGCCATGAGGCACATATCACATGACAGCAAAATAGTGAATTATCAAATAGCTGCTCATTGTGAAAACAATGCTCTATTCTGCACAATAAAAAAAAACCAAGTTTTTCCAGAGGGAAAGAAATAAATAAATCAGTGAACACGCAGTGAATGAGGACAAAGTAAGAACGACACTTAGTATACATCCACATTTTCCAAGAGCACATTATTGAGAATTCAAGAACAGCACCCAGACACTGCACTCAGACACACACCAACACACAATTCCAAATGCTTTCGAATGGCAAATCCTACCCTTCCCTCCCAAAGCTCTGACATCTGAGTTACAGTTTTTAGGACTACCATATACCTCTCTGCCATTTCAGCCAAGTCAGCATTTCATATGTGTTTGTAGGCTTTCTCTTGAAGATAGATATTTTGCCTCCTGGTCTCACAGGTACTTGCTGGCACCCAAGGAACGGTCATCTTCTAGTACCTGGAGGGACAGTATGTTCCTCATAAAAAAAAACCCTCCCACTTACTGACCTGTTCCCTTGAAGACGTCTCTGTCTTGGCTCTGCTCTCTGCTTTGCACCAGGTCTATTTTCCTTGTCAAGATGCACCAGCTCCCACCCAGACCTCTGATCACAATGCCAATTGCCTTAGGGTGTGATTCTTTGTCTCCTCTCACCAGACCAGCCACTTCAACCTTTCTTCCCCAGTCCTACTTCAAGAGCCAACTCCAGTTATCTCTAACCCTGGCATCTCAAGGCTGCAGGCTCCAACTCCTCAAATTCACACATTCCTTCCCATCACCACCCAGTCCCACTTTCCTTCCCCAAGCCACCCTCTGACCCTGATGTCTGGTGAGTTCCCAGCGTATGTGAAATATTTAACAATTACAGTTAGTTAGCCGTAAGCATTTGCAAACTGATCTTTTTGAAAAGGCTTATATCCTGGCTAAATTCAGATGCTTTGTCATGTAAATGAAAAAAGACACATCCCTGGAATAAAATCCCTCATCCTTTTCAACCAGATTCCAAGTGGTTTAAAAGGGAAGGGCACTACTGGTCTTCCACAGTAGAAGTTGTGAGAACTTTTAAAACATTGGAAAACACACTTTTTTCTTTGCCCAATTCGCAAGTTGATTCAAAACATTTCAAATGAAATTTTACACACAAAGAAATTAAATAAACCATCATAAGGCTTACATATGCCATTATAAATTTTCCACTTAAGTTTGGCAAAGTTATGAAAATCTTGTTTGGCTACTTTACACTTGTGACATTATCATATGCCTATAATTTAAGCAAAATGAATTATTAATGTATACTGGTTTCTATCAACTATTCTCTCCTCCAGCAAGATTTAATTATCTCTTGGCCAAGCCTGAATCATGCTCACTGTAGTCAAGAGTGCATCTTCTGTACCCACTGGGCCTGAGCAGGCTCTAGGAGTTCTTACTCTTTAGCACCAGAAATGTGCTCGGCACTACAGAGCCAACAAAGGCTGCATAGAGGTAACAATGCAGAAACTGATCATCTTTTTTTTCCCTAGGTTCTGTCAGTTCAATGAATTACCTGGATGTGCTTAACTGTATGGAAACACCAGTTCTGTATGATGGCACCCTCAGCAAGCTTGCTGACAAGACCATGCTGTGTGGTGCAGTCAACACACTGTAGGGAAGGGTTGGGATCCAGGGGGACCTGGACAGGCTGGGAGACACTGGGACCATGTGAACTTCAAGGAGTTTAACAAGGCCAAGTGCAAGGTCCTGCCCCTGGGTCAGTGCAATCGCCAGCACAAAGACAGGCTGGGGCAGACTGGATGCAGCAGCCCTGAGGAGAAGGACTTGGGGGTGTTTGTTGACAAGAAGCTCCCCATGACCCGGCTTCAGAGTGTGCTTGAGCCCAGAACTACCCCTTGTGTGCTGGGCTGCATCCCCAGAGCATGAGGGGATTCTCCCCCTCTGCTGCGCTCTGGGGAAACCCCCCCTGCAGCCCTGATCTATCTCTGGGGCAACAACACAAGAGGGACCTGGAGCTGTTGGAGCAAGTCCAGATGCCATGGAGATGCTGTGAGGTCTGGAGCAGCTCTGCTCTGGAGACAGGCTGAGAGCTGGGCTTTATATTCTTTATATTTTTCTAAAACGAAAAAGATGTCATGTTCACACTCACAGAGCAGTTCACCCGCAACTTTTATACGTTTCACCTGATGGGTGAAACCCATGGACAAATGTCACACCTAAATTTTCTAAAACAAGCCAGATTAAGCCCCCAGTTTTGTTTTCAAAGGGGAGAGGGGGAGAGAGATCAATATATCCTTCACTACGTGAAATCTGAAAAACCAGCCCACCATTTCCCAGGGACGAGGAGTGAATTTATCATTGAAAGCAACTAATTCTAATCTGTGTCTTATTTTTATGAAGCTTAGAAGCACTACAGCAGAAATAGGTAGCCTAATTCATATGATGCCATCTTTCCAAATCTGAAGGGAAAAAAAAACCCAAGCAACTGAAAAAAAAAACCGTTATCACATACAAAACCACTAAAAAAAAAAAAAAAAAGGAAGAAAAAAAAGGAAAAAAATACTATCTCTAGAAATCCACAAATCCTCAAAAGCCCTCGGAAATCTCAGTTTTCCTATACAGCAGTAGAATCAAATGAGGAAAGCATTAGTGGTTCTTTCTATTACAGAGAAGTATACTGGCATCAACAAGAAAATGGCAAAAGTTTTGTCAATTAACTTTGTTTTCCAGCTTGGGAAGAGTAGTTGATGAAGGCAGGTACTTAGGGCACTTGTATAAAGGAGCCCTGCATCTGAACAGCCAATCACCCAAACCAGACTTGAGAAGAAACAACAAAGGAGACATCTTTCTTCTTCAAAGCAGCAACAAAGTGCAGAAGAAAAATGCCCAACCAACTGGCAAACATCAAACTTCAGGAGACATTTACAACCACAGCCACGCAAAAAAATGGAGCAAGAATAACACAACAGCAGCTACCAAGTGTTACTTTCTCCACATCCACTCCCACACCGACCTGAAAACCAATCAATAACCAACTCTAATTCTTGCTTTTACATTGTTTTGCATCCTCTTATACCAAAGTAAAAATGCAGATTCTAGTCACTCAGTTTTTGACCAAAACCCACATGGCTGGGTCTGAGCCCCAACAAGGTAAGTGCATCTTGGAAAAAAGACTACTTTAGAAGACTACTGAAAAATCAAGACAACTGAACACAAAACATATCATCCCTTCAGTATTTAGTTTACCTTATGTTCTTTTTAACTGTTTTTATACACATCCTTTCTAACCTAAAACATTATTTATATTTCTAGATAGAGTTCTGCTGGCAAATAGAATCAGAACTGTTCAGGTTGGAAAAGACTTTTTAAGATCAAGTCCAACCATTAACCTACCCTAACTGACGCCTATGGAAATCCTCTTTGAAAAACTACATAAAATTTGTACAGTGTGACTTCACTTCTCCCAGATTAAAAGTTTAGTTTCACCATTCAATGAAATGTCAAAAGGCCTAAACTCCTAGTCTGACTTAATCCAATTTTAAGGAGTAAGGAAAAAATAAAAACACACACATATTTGCTGTGAAGAGATTAAAAAGAGGATGCTTACAAAAATTTTAGTCTTTTTCCTTCTACAATGTAGATGAGCCTTATTTGAACCTGGCACAGCACAAGCTGCTGCTTAATACAACTTTCCTTTCCCTATCCTTTATGCGACAGGGATAGCATGAACCCAAAATTAAGCCTCCAGAACAGGAGGAAGGGGCACAACGACACGAGAGACTTTTCTCTCTTAATCTTCTTCAGAGCTCACAGGTACTGTGTGCCTTCATTTTTAGCATTTTACTTACCTGTGCTGTACTGTACTTCTCTGGCATAAAATCAGGTATTGTTTTTTTTCCCTGAATTCATCTATCTACACTTCACATGAGTTGTTAAACTACATAATACAGATAATTTACCCCAAAGGTCAGGCAGGCAGGACAAAGAAAGACCGTAAAATGAATGCCATCCTTGGAACTGAAAATTTGCCAAGGGATGCTGTAAATGACTGGCAAAACTTTTTAATTTTAATAGAAATTACATAACCTCAAAGGACATACATATTAAAGGCAGCATACAGCAAGATACCACACTGCAAACGTATCTGGCACAGGATCAGTCTGTAAAATATATCACATCCTTGATTACAAACAACATCTGAACAACACACATCTTTTCCACACTTGATAAACACCCTTTTCACACCCTAGTCTTGTCACTGGCACACATCCCCATGGGAAAGAAAAATGTTCCATGTAATTAGGCTGTCCAAACCCGCAGCAGTCGATTTTTATTTTATTTCATTAATTATTAGGTAGGGGGGTGTTATTTTATTTCCTTAATTATTACAAATGTATCTCAGATATCAGTTGCTGGTGACAGATTTTAGATATTTAAAACCATGAGTCACGATGGAGTTAAGTTACATCTTCTGCTTTAAAATTTCCAAATTAAGTATAATTATAACTCCACTCTCCTTCATTAAGTACTTAATGTATCAATCAAACATATATATTTTCCCCCCAGTTTTCAATTTAATACCACCTCACGCAGAAGTTAGAGCTGTGTTTCTCTGAACATATTTAATTCAATGTCAACTTTTCTCAGCAGAACAAGAACTTGTGCATCACCTTGGGAGAAGCATTGCAGAGTTGTAAAACAATGTCATAGGAAAGCGAAAGGAAAATGTAATCACAGCTTTTTGGATGTCAGAAGGAAAGCGTAGGAAAATGGCAATGATGTGATCCCATTTACAACGAAACTTTAAAAGATGGAATAAAAAAAAAAGAATCTGGAATGTAGTTTATAATGGCATTTCACAACATAAACCAAGTCTTTAGGCTTTTCTATTTTTCATTAAGGGAAAGGATGGCTGGGGAGGGGGGAGATGAGAGAGGAAGAGGGTGTTTCTAAATTCCTGGTTATGTTTATCCATCAGTAGATGCTACAAGATGTGCCAAGTCCGTGATTTAAGAACAAACCAGTGTTTTGCATAGAATAACCTATACTCGAGGAATTCACATTTCCAGCTGTTAGTTGTAAGGAGTGGGAGATAAAGTGTATTTAAATCGAACAGCACCATCTAGCTGGCCCCCGTAACTTTAATCAGGAGGGCAGCTGCTGCTTGGCAGTATGTCAGTTTGGCAGGCTTGCCTTGAAAATCATTAAGCATTTTCATTCCACATGAAGTACGACGTGCCTTATGGCACCAAGGACCCAAAAGAAAAACCAGCTACAACGAAGTAAGACTAAAGCCAGTTTAAAGTTTCAGCTCTAGGACCACAGCACAGTGTGTGTGGCCCGCGCTGGGAAGTTTCTGCCAAGCAAAATCAAAATAACGTGGTCTTCACCTGATCCAACACACAGCAGCCTTATGGATTCCTTTCATCTAGTCCCACAGTGCGATCCCATTCTGCCCTTCAGGATCTTATCAAGTGTACTGACAAACACATGCAACTATGCAGCAAATATGCAGCACAAGAAAATGGCTTCAATCCGTAATTTCGCCAAACCAAATAAACAATGCTCCCACTAGCCACTTCAGCAATGATTTCTAGAATTATTCGCCCACAGGGAGTAATAAGTGCCACTAGTTGATTACGTTTCAGTGCCCAAGTTGTGTCTCCCACTCCACCCTAGCCATTAACACTGCATGTCGGCACTGCCTGATTTCCTCCACCTTTCCGTGGCAAAGTTAGGCGTGGAATTCCCTAACGTAACATCACTTTAAAATCTCCTCCAGCATTCCCCTCTCCTGTAGCAACAGAGATGCCTAGCCTGCTCCTGTTCCAGGAAGCATGCATGCCAGTCTCTAGAATTAAGAAGTGTCTAAAATACTGCAGGGGAAAATAAATAAATAAATAAATTAATTAATTAATACATAAATAGGACAGAAAAAAAGGAAAAACAAACAAACAAAACCTTCTCTTCTAGGTGAAGGTTCAAGACAAACTGCCGATGGGGGAACTCCTCCGGAGCACAGCGCCCGGAGGTTACAGCCGCTCCGGAGCGATGCGGTGGGCGCCCCGGCAAGCGCATGTGGCCGGCGCCCTCCAGCTCCGGACCCTCCGCAGCCTCACTCCGACCTTCCCTCGGCTGAACCCCGCTCGGTACACGTCCTCCCCTCCTCCCCGGCTGCAGCAACGCCGAGAAGCCGCCGCTACAGCACAACTTGACGAGACCTCCGTCCGCTCCTAAAAAACTCGCTTTCCTGCCCAATTATTTCACGCCCCCCTCATACACAGGGCACCCCCGGCACCCCGTGGGGCAGCTCCCACGGAGGAGAAATCCGACGGAGCCCTCGCGCTACTCGCACGGGGGATTTTATCCACCGAGAATGCATTACAACATTAAATAAAATAATAAAGTACTTTCGCGGCTGCTACGGTATCAGCCGGGGTCAGGAGGGGTTGAGAGGGCTGTGAGTGTAGCCCCGCCGCCCACCGGCACTTCAAAACCCGACCCCAGCACCACACCGGGGGATGCCCAGCACCTTTGTTCGGCGGGGCGGGCTCCGGAGCGCGGCGTGTCCCCGTGTCTGTGTGTGCCCCGCTGCTGCCGTGCCCCCGCAGAACAATGCGCCGCGGGGCTGCGCGGAAAAGTTGCGGGGCGGCGGAGTTGGTAAGCTGCGGAACGACATCCCCGTCCCTCACCACTCCCCGTACCCCCGTCCCCGGCTCTTTGTCACATACGTTGCGCCGGGGAGGGGACCGTGCGGAGCAGGGACACGGGGGGACCAGCGGCGGCCACACACACAAGGACGGGCACGCCCCCCTCGCGGTGATTGACAGTCGGGACCCGGACGGGCGGCTCGCTCCTTACCACCCCCATCCCCCCCCCCCCCCACACTCGGCTCCTCCTCTCTCCCCCCCCCAAGCGCTCTCCCTTCCCCGCGCAAGGGGGAATTAGAAACGGTTCTAGAAGGGTTTTAAACAACCGGCTGTTCCCGGCAAGCGGCACCCCGCCCGCCGCCGCTGCCGGCTGAGGGAGAGCGCGTCGGTGAGCGCGAAACTGCGGACCGGATTCCAGCGGCACCCGCGGCCCGCTCTCACCTTCTCGCAGCGGGCGCAACGCCAGCCCCGCAGCCCCCTCAGCGCCAGTAACGCCCCCGCTCCTGCGGACCCCTCCTCAGCTGCTGGCGCCCGTCGGCCGCTCAGCGGGGACCCGGCGCCCCCCTTTCCCTCAGAGCCCGGGATCAAGCCCTTCCCGGTGGGGCAGGGGAAGGCCAGGGCCGGTAGAGCTCCCCCCGGGGCCAGAGGGCTGCTCCCCGCCGGAATGTGTACCACGGGCTGGCTGAGCCTAGGCCTCCTGTGGCCTGCGGCCCTGAGAGGCTGGGGGAAACGTTTCCTCAGCCGAAACTGCGGGTTTTAGACACGGTTAAAAGCGAAAAGAATTTCTCTAAAGAAAATTCAAGGAAATGCTTTAATTTTTATTATTATTGTTGTTTTAAGGGTACATTGCGAATAATCCTGTGTTCCAGAGGGATGATGGGAAGAGAGCAGCACAGGGACCATGCATAGCCATCGTTTTTATTAGAGGTGCCTTGTCCCTGCGTTTGACTTCCCGAAGTATGATCCCAAATTCTGCAGATGTTGATACCTGCCTCTCTTTACAAACCCATGACTTAATCTTGTAAACCTACTCACGTGTGTAACCCGAGGGCGCTTTGAGTGTTTAATGGCAAGATCTCTGAGCACTTCTTTAGGTCAAGCCAGGTTGTAAATACACCCCATCTCCCCACTGTGCTGCCAGGAAAAGGTCACGCACAATTCTAAGGAGGGAAGCTGTACAATGCATAGACCACCAGCATCTGTTTATCATTGTTGGAGCTGCAGGGGCGGGGGGGGGGAACCCATATATTCTCTGGATTTTGAGCTGCTAGAGCGAAGGGAATGGTTGGTGAGGTGGAATTGTTGTGGGAGGATTAAAAGGGTATTAAATGAGCAACTGAGACAAATTAGGGATGGAGCAGCAGAGACAACAGGAAGGAGTGAGCGGCTGAAGGGTCTGAGGTGCTTGTAGCTGGTTGTTCGGGATGTGTGCAGAAGTAAACCACATGAAAGCATATCACAACAAAAGCCATTCTGTGCCAAAGTTGGTTGTTTGTCCTAGGCTTTTGCCCCACTGTATTTTTATTGTTGTATTAACAGGTGAGTGGGAGAGCATGGTTGGAGTGGTCTGGCTTTCGAGTCACCCCGTGGTGGCCGAGGCTCCTGCTTCCGGCCTATGCCAGGGGAAGAATGACGAGCAAGGTGGCTCGTGGTGGGAGAAGGACATATGTGGAAAATGGCAGAAGGATGGAATGGAAGGGTAGAAGTTAACAGAGGAGGTGAAAACCACTGTGGGTGCGAACAAAAAAAGGAAACAAAGTACAGGAACAATGCACGGTAAATTTGAGTGATAAAAGGGGGGAAAAGACAAGAGAGGGAGTCTGAGAAGGGCACGTTAATGAGGCATGAACCAAAAGGAGGCATTTTGCCCTCATTCCTGGGGCTTACATGTCTTGTGCCACAGAGTTCAGGTGAAGGCTAGCTGTATGACTGATTGTATTCGGTGTGAATAGGGGGGGCAGAAGATGGTACAGAGAAAGAAACACAGAGAAAGAATCAGGGCAGAGAACAAAGAAGGACTTGGATTGTAGGTAAAATATAGAAAGAAACAAAAAAAAGTTGCTGAGGGAAGAAGAGTGAACCGTGGATATCCTTGGCAAACACACAAAGGTAGTTGACACTTTGGCACAGGATCATCGTAATCCAGAATACAGTTTTCATCTAATTATTTGCTTGGAAGAGCAGTTATCATCCCATCAGAGACCTTAACAACTCCCTGTTCCATTCTCCCACGCATCAGCCATGGTATCAGCAGGGCTTTTACATGAAAATGGTAACAATGAAGAAATCGCTCCTGGGCAAGGCAGTCTTCTTTGCACCTTCTGTCTTCCCCCCCCCCCCCCCCCCCCCCTTCTGCTTACCACAATAGTTTTGGTCGATTTGTTTTGTGGTTTGAAGAGTGGGGGATTATTTTGGGAAGATGGCCCATCAGTATTGTGTTGGCCTTGTATGGGGAAAAGTTCTGTTCTGAAGAAGGACACTGTTGAGGTGTTCCCTAAAAATGTGCTGATGGGATTGCTGTGATGTTCTCTGGATATGCATTCCATGGCAAGTCTTCCACAGGTGAAAATCCTTTGTTCCCATTTTTCATGTGATTTATTTGCTTGCATTCTTGTGACTTATTTTGGTCGGAAGGACTGCAGGTGCCTTGCACGTTCATAGATCGAATGGTGATTTGGGGCAGAGTGGAATGAACTTTTGGAGAGTAGGGATGGGCACTCAGGCATGGGCAGGATGGTTCTGTTCCCAATAACAGTGTTAAAACCTGTTCTCTTTACGGGTATGGTTCCATTAACATTCAGGTGATGATTTTGTAATTTTGCGTAGAGATCCTTTGGTGGAAAATGCTGGTACTTATTTATTATGCATATGAAAAATAGAGCACAAAAGGAATAAGGTGCTCATAGGACCCTGCTGTAGATCTGCCAGGCTAATATTACAGCTGCCTTTGCAGGAATGCTATCTTGGTGTATTATCTGTCAGCACCACGCAAACAAAACATTATCACATGGCTACAAAAGTTTGCTTTGTAAGCAGGTTAATCATCATGAAATCATCCATATACGAACTTTTATGTGTCCTTAATTCTTTCTTCAAGTGTTCATACGTGTATGAATGTCTGTGTATCTTTGCCCTTGTGCCAGTCATTTTGAGCACAAACACTGCTGGTAGCAGCACCAGTTGTATCTCAAGAGGCCAATACTGTAATTAGTGAGATTTGAGGCCTAAATACTGAGACAAATTTAAGTTTCTAATATCAGAAATGAAGATCCAGTCTTTGTTCAAAAAGGGGATGAGGGGTGGCAGTAGTTTAAAGCTTCTCAGTCTGACACTGGAAAGGAATTCACAATGTATTTTTAGAGTGTTATAAAAATCTCTTACATAATGCTCATTAATTCTTAGGTTTTAGGGAAGAGCACTGGGCTTTGTGTATAAGAGTGTTGACCGGCTAAGCCACTGAAAGGGGCTGTTTTGGGCTGGTTTGTTGTTTTTTTTCTTTTAACTTCTTGGATACAAAAAGCTGCAAATACTCAATTATTACCGGTTGTTGCTTTTGTTTGGGCGTGCATGAATATTTTTCTGGAAACTCTGTCTTATTTTTGGAAGTCTTTATCGTTTTAAAACATGTTATATCACCCTGACTGAGATACAGGATAGCTACAAACTGGGTGGGGTTTTCTTTTTTTCCCCTCCCTCTTAACTGCAGCTAGTTACGTTATGGATTAACATTCAGGAATATCTGCAGTGAAACATTACTTGTGTAGCTGTGTAAGACTTACTTAAGCAATTTAACTTATATTACAGAATCATGACTTTCCTCGTAGTAATGCATGCAATTACTATATAGTTCTGCCTGTCCTGTTGATTTTCAAAATCATCAATTAGTTTTAACTGCCAGGTCCTCACACAGCTCTTAACAAAGGGCTATTCAGGAAATTAAGTCGGTTAAATGATACTCCCTAATTTAATTCTAGTTATATATAGTTATCGTTGTGTAGCTGTAAGGATTATTTTTTTTTTTTTTAACACGATATCATGGGAAAGAGATGCTTTTGTTTGGTCTTTTTCAACAGACACGTGACCAAGGCAGCTTTGAAGCCTTTCTGAAGAGTCCTTGCTTCTGTAGGATGTTAAATGTGGAGTTTCCAGCTATGCACTTCATTCTACAGACTTATTCACTCTTATGCCATACCAATAAGTAAGAATTGCTCAGATGAGTGCAGTGAGTCCTAAATTGTTATTGGAGAATCTGCATGGGTCGCAAGTGCAAAACAAAAGCTTCATTTATACTTTCTTTTCCAGTTGGGAGAAAATGAAAGTAATTACAGCTCAATGGCAGGGAGGGAGGATCCTTATAGGTCCCTTCTGATTTGAGATATCCTATGAATGCTATGGTTCTGAGGCTCAAAAAAAGGATTATTAATAACCTGTTTGTCACCCAGGTCTCCTGCCAGCAAGGGCTCTCTCTTTCCCTCTGTGGTGCTTTGTTTCTGCAGTTTTCCTGGAAGGAGGCTCTGACACCACAGAGAGCCAGCCCTGCTCTGCAGTGTTTGGTTGCCTGCATTTGCTAAAGGACACTTGTCCTGTGAGATGCAAAGCAGCTCACTGAAGGGAGCTGGGGAGACCTTGCAGCAGGGAAGAGGAACTGCTGTTCTCTGAAGCCACCTGGAAGAATCTGGAATCTGCTGCAGTTCCTGCAGTAGCAGAGTCTGTCCTTGCTTTCTCACTGCCATTCTCCCATGAAACCTATGTTACGGCCCTAGTTCCCACTTGCACTTTCCTTTTTTTCCAGTGAGAACCACAATTTCCTTCTGTCTGTGGAGAGGAAGCAAGGATGCTTTGCAGCCTCTTGTCACCCATTTATTTCATCCACGAAGGAAACAGGGAGAAGCGGAAGATATTCAGCTTAGAAATAATACTTGGTAAGACTAAATCTTCACTGAGCTTATTGCTCTCATTGGCAATATGTTTGCTCACACTTTTAAGTACTCTGGCATCCAGCTTGTGTTCACATGCAATTCAGAATGTCAGAAATCATCTGTAAAGGGCACACAGTGACACACAGTCTTAGTTCATATAATGGAAAAAAACATGTTTATAAGTACTGGTTTTCTCCGCATTTAACTATTTTATTCTCTGGTGTCTTATGTGGTTTCAGATCTTCTTGATATTGTTTCCACCAAACAGGCTTTCACAACATCTTGCTTGCTAGCTCTCACACACAGAAACTCACGTGCTGGCTAAAGGGTGAACTCATGTTGCCTTTCATGTAGAACAGCTCAGATACAGTCTCCCTGTTCTCCCCAGCCATGTATTTTCACTTACAGAACTGGAATTGCTACTCTTCCTTTTGTCAAATTTGCTTGATAATTGGGTAGTGGGTTAAAGTTATGACTGACATACACATAAACACTCGCAGCATGTGGGATTGCCCTCATTTCTTTGGTTGGCATGGATAAAACTGGTCATTTTAAACTGACTGAAACTGTATGTTACCAGACAACCCAGCCTGTGGGAAAAAAAATTAAAAAGCCTCAATTACTAACCATTTGAAGGATAGCTGAAAGTCACCATTGCTGGTTCAGTGATGTGTCACATCATGAATGTGATTCTTTTTGCTGTGTGTGCCAATAACTCGGAAGAAAAACAGCTTGAAAGCTGGAGATACAGGTGTATGCGAGGCCAAATTAGACCCCAATCCTACACAAAACTCCACACGGGCAGATTGATTTGCCTTGGCACTTTCAGCATTTAATGCTATGCTAAAACTGAAAAAAAAACCCTAAAACAAAACACCCACCCCCCCAAAAAAAAAAAAAACCTAAAACCAGCCCACAAAAATCACATTAGCAGAATCAAAATTGCTTTTATTTTCAGGGTCACCACACTCAGCAGTATGTTACAGAAAAAGGATGAACCCAGTATGGAGTTGCTGATAATTCCTGAGTTGGTTTGACATATGCAGAATGCTGTTGACTTCAACAGGCTTATTTAACACATTTGTTTCTTTTGGGTTTAGGATTAGTAAAAAAAGCAATTTTGTGAGGCTGTACTGATAAGGTTGCCTATGTGGACTGTAGGCCTGGAGTTGCAAGGCTTGGGTTGCACAGGCAGAGCAGCAGAAACACTTCTGCTTCAGCCAGGAGTTAACCGTGATTAGGGTAAATAACCTCTTCAGAACTACTCACAGGACTTTTATTAAATGCTGTTCAGGAAAAGGAAAAAAAAAAAAGTTTCCCAAAGCAAGCAGTAGCACTCAAAGATCTGGGAAAATAAATGGCCAAAGCTATCATGCTGTGACAGCTCTGGAAAACCTTTACACAGTTTCATAAAACAAACACATCTGATGTTCTATTCTCTGGGTAGGTCTTTACATTAGAAGTTCATACTTAACACAAAAGGTGAGAAAAAATGGTTCTCTTGCTCCAAATGTTTGCTGAGCACATATTGGTGAATTAAGTATCATTCCAGCGGTGTACCGTATCAGTCAGGCTCTATCAACACATTCAGATGTACAGCAGTTTTGTGGAACTTTTCTGCTGCCTTTGATGTGTGTGACTGAGGGGAGGTGGAGATCATTTCAGCCTGTGCTGTGGGCTTAATATTCAAAGGAGCTACTTTCTCTGGATCTCAAGAATTGTAGAAAATAAAACAATTGTCTGCGGGCTTGCTCTTGTTTTCAAGAAGTATGAAACATTCCAGTGGACTGATAGCTATGTGTTATTTCATTTGCTTTCAACACCAATATTTGAGCTTCTTCTAGTTTTTATGAACTATCTGATGTTTTCATGTTCAGTTAGAAATAGATATATTGAAAACTGTTAAAATTTCACCATTTTGGCCCGGGAACCCAAAGAGAGGGTGGTGATGATTAAAAACACATACCAAATCAAAGTTATGCGGGATCTGACTGATTAGCAGCTGGCCAATAGCAGTGTTGAAAGTAAGAAAGGAAACCACACTTGCTAATACTCCTTCATTAATTTCTACTTATGTATGTTGTGTTTCTCTTAAACGTCCAAGAGATCACAGGTTCATAAAGGAAAAAAAAACAACTTTACAGGAATATAACTCACAGGACCATTCCAAAATTCCAGCATAATAACAAGGAAAATTGATTTAAAGTGCTTCATAGTGTATGAAGCCATGAAAAGTAAGGTAATGCTGTTTATTTCTCACAGAGGCTTTCACTGAACCAAGAGTAGATGGAACTTTCTGGGTTTCAAGCGATACATACTGTGGCAATAAGTTTGTCAGTATCCTTTGGTTTTTCATCAGTAACTGGGAAATACTAAGAACTACACCAAATTCAGTCCCTGTTACAACTGTTACAGGCATTATTACACCAGAGGGACCCAATTACAACTTTTTAATTCTGGGTTCTTTATAGATAAAGCAGGGGTATAGGCAGCACCGAGTGTGCACTTGTTTGGGAGGGAAGCCCTTTGACTCTAAATATCTTCTGTGGTAATAGTGGTGGGGGATTGTGAAGATAACTTGCTACTTAGATTCATCTTTGGTTCAATACCTCTTGGTTCCTATTATGAATAGGTAAAAAGTTAAAATGCAAGCATTCTCTGTAATGTTAACACGTGAATAGTGTTTTAGAGATTTGGTTTGGGTTTGTGCAGCAGATTGTTTTGTGAGACAGAGCCCTTCATAGAAACCAGACTATTTTACTTGTATTCTTTGGCATTTGCATTTATAAAAGCTACTCATGTTTACACACACATACACATGATATTGTTCATGTATATTGTTCATCTGGTAAGGAAGAAATAAAAAAAGAAATTGATACCAGTCTGCATATGCATTCAAAAGCTTAGTGAATTCTCCAAGCTCTGCTGTGGATCAAATTTCATGAATCTGCAATAAAAAAAAAATAATCCTTTTTTACCTTGTCTTTGAGTGTTCTGGGGTGAGTTTGTAAGGTTTGAATTACTAGGTAATCACCAAGAAGTCTCCTTTTCATGAGCCTGCAGCTGGGAAATGGACAATTTAATATTGATGGAAAGAACAAACTCTCCTTCTCCCTTCTTTCCCTTTTCTTCTCTACACTTCTGATTCATCATTTTCTTCTCTAAGGTGCCTATCCTGAAATCGCCTTTGTGGAAGTCCAAAATGAACTACAAAGCAAGAGTAGAGCCCAGTTTTTCAAAATCCCATTTATTGACTTTAGTGAGTGTCATATGACACAAAGTTACGACTATTCAAGAAAGAAAAATCCAGTTCATTGACATATCCACAATTATTATTCAGCTAAGAAACTAACTTTACATGAATCTGCAGGCTTTCCTTTTGAAATATTTATGGAATACTCTGCCATCGCCATGCCAGGGTAAAGTATGGAAGTAATCAGTTCTGGCTTCTAAAAGAAGGAAAATATTAAACCTTCATTGAAAATGAATAGACACAAAGATTGAACTCTAGTAGAAGTAAACAAGTGTCTGTAGTATGGTGCAGACATATGTAGACATGTGGACACCTGTGCTGTCTGCCCAGCATGTCTTTAAAGATGCCATCGTTTAATGGTATTGTCTAGGAAGGTTTCTGGATAACACACCTTCCACTGCTGTTCACTCCTAGATCCATTTTGGCCCTTTCAAACAAGTTGGGCAAGAAGTTGAAGTTTAGCACATGACAATTTTTTAGATTAAGGACATGTTCTGTCTTATTTAAACCAACTGCTGGAAATCCACTGTGATGAATGAGAAAGGACAACCCCAGTGCAGAGTCTCCAGGGACTGCTAGGTCTAAGGCAAACATAAAATTAACCCTCTTCAGGCTTTCTACTCCAAAGGAACTCCGCACTTAAAGGAATGTGAGATTCTGTTTGGAGACTACAGAAGTCATGGGACTGGACTGAACTAAGCGCTCCAAATGGTTTCCCACTTCTCCATTTCTGGATATAAATGAGTAAAAACCTTTGCTGATGACTACTCTGCTGGTTGAGCTGGTTGAGCTACACTTCCCGTGTCTAAGTCTGGTGGGAGCTGAACTGAACAAGCTTTTCTGACGTCTTGCTTTGGCCTGTGAGAGATTTGTTTATGCAGGCAGACTGGTTCTCATGGTTGAAGCCACTTGCTTTCTCCCTGTGTGGTCTTTCTGTCCAATGAAGGGTGGTACTGTGGGTCTGTGAGGAGCATCATGTCATGGTCTGAGCAGCTGGAAGAGGGGAGGTTACAAAACCAAACAAGGGAACAGAGATGCCCTAGGGCTGTATTAGAAATAGTGGCTTCTCCCATCTGTTCTCTCAAATTCTCCATATACTGAGTGCTGGTAGTCTGGCTAGCATGGTAGTTTCCTGGGATATCTGAATGTAAGGGGAATTGTGCTATTTAAAAGATACGTCTTTTATTGTTTTTCGTAACCAAGATCAAAAATGGCCCAGATTCATGATGCTTACCTGACCTGTGGTGGCCTTTTTCCCCTGATGATTTAAAAGTGGACTTGAGAAGCAGAGATGTTTTAATTTCTTCAATTTCTTTTTATTTTTCTTTCATTTTTTCCCCTCTTCATTCTCTTCCACACTTAAAAAAATCCTGCAAATACCCAAAACATTCTTTCAGCAGCATGAGATATGTGCACACCAGTGCCTCCCAAGGTATAGATTTTAGTAAGGAAGGAAGACACGCATTTTTTGTATAACTGTTGCCATTACACAAGAGTACAGGATAGGAAGGCAGTTCTTAAGAAGCTCCTCCCTGGCCTGGAAGGGCATCATGTCCGATTAAGACAACTTACTTAATTCCACACATTGGTAAATGAACAAGGATGGGGAAGGGCATGTATATGAAAGAGGAGGACTTTTTAATCTTGCAAGCTGACCTCAGGGGGTTTGGTTCAGAAACAGACAGGAGTTATATAGAATTCCCATAATACAGCTGGTGCACCCATAACTGCATTGGCTATAATAGGATTTTTTACTGTGCTAGGAATGAAATCAGGCTCTCACTGTTATCTTTCCTTGTGCAGCTGTAAAGAATTTATTTGTGAGTTTTACAATATCCAGAGGTGGTTCCTTTGTACCCTTTTTCAATAAAGTTGAAATGCCAAAAGTTTTTTAGTTTCTTATTACTCTCTTTGCCCAGTACAAAGCCCTTGTAGCAATCCTGAGACTGACACATCTGTCCTATCGTGAACCTTTTCTGAAAGAGACCAATTTCCATGCATAGATGGTCCTTCTAATGCCATTTTTAGTTAGCCCAAATATTGAGTCTTTTCCAGCATCTTGAGTTCAACGAGCTCATGCCAGACTAGTGAGACTTTTATTAACGGTTCTGAACAGTTACGTTATTTTATCAATTCTTGACAAGACTCTGGGTCATACCGCAGATTTTAGGCATTCTGTGTTCAGTGTATTGAAATTTCTTGTGAGCCTGAAGTGTCCCACCTTAGAATGGAAAAAATGTCATACATGAATGTGGGGATAAAAACGTTTCACTAGAAAAGGATACCTCAATTGCCCAGAATACAGAGGAATCAGGGAGCCATTTCATTGCCACATGGTTGCTTGCTTCCTCATCTCTCTTTGGTGAGACTACTTATTTTTAAAGAGTTTGGCTCTGGTTTGTCAGTGCCTTAAGTGGAAGCAGGAGAAGGCACTTGATGTGACTTCCCAAATACTCCACTTTCCATTATCAGTCAGTGGCGGCTCGTGAGAGTCGTTCTGGATTTGATACTGCTGTTTGCGCGTATTCCATCCTGACAGACATAGTCCTTTTTTAAAAAAAAATCTGTCAGTATTAAAGGTAACTTTCATGTTAATGGAAATGACAACTAGCAAAGAAATACACAATAATAAAAAGAGTATATTTTAGGTTATATTTCTTTTTCTTCCTGCATCCTGATTCCTTAAAAATTAATATAATTGATGTTAAGAAATGCACCTTTTTTTCCACTGAGACTTTTTTCACTGTCTTTTATGAATCCCCTTTCACCTCCGTAGGTGCTTGTCATGTCTAGGGAAACAGTAAATTTTAAATTCAGATGCAGCAGGTCTGATGATGTTGTCTATTCACAAGTGAGTTTCCCCTTGAAACGAGGATGGACCAAGCATTGCTGCTAAGGAGTGAGGAAATAACAGACTCCAAATTTCTGGAAGGACATGAGGGAAACTGTGAAGAAAATCTTTTTCTTAACCTTTTATAGTGAATCTACCACACATACAAATATCTTCAACAGCTATTACCCAACAGTCTCCTTCTCATTCAAGAAGTACTTGGACAGATGGAAGTCAAAACAATAGGGGACTAATAAACTGTTTCAAGGTTCCCAAATTAGGTCTGCTTAAAAGTAAAAAATGGATTTATAAATGCTAGCATCCAGTCAGAGTGTTGCCACTGATTTCCATGGTTCTGGCAGTATCTGGCTCCTAGCACAAATACAGATGTTGTGATTTGTTTTCCATCCTTTCTGATGTCAATGTAAACAGTCTTTTGGATGGATTTGGATATTTCTCTGCGTGAATATGAAGCCTAACTCAACAGTATTGTGCTAGTTTATGAGAAGCAGAAGGGGAATGTGACATATTTAGTGACATTGTCCAAGCTATCTGAAACACAGAAAATGTCTTACATAATGAAAAGCATATTAGAGTTTAAAACATGTTACATATTCATTGTCTAAGTGTACACTAGAAGCCAACTGTCTCAAGATTTGAGCTGAAAATGACCAAGCCAAAGCAAAAGGCATAGAAATAGTCAATATGATTTAAACAATTCACTATCTAAATCTTCTGAAGCTATTAGAATGTTTCTTGATGATACTGTCTTTTCTCTGAAGATGCATGAGAGAAGTCAGTTCATATAGGATTGAGTGCAGTACTCTGAGAAGGCAAGATTACCCCATTCTTTCCTATTCTTTTAAGAATAATCTGATGCATTTTTCCCTGAATATATATCTGTATCTTTGCTCTTGTCTTGCAATTATTTGAATTCAGTTATCTGCATTTCCCAAGGAAGTCTTACATACAGGCCCACATTAGCAATAGAGTGTCTGTACAGCTTACAAACTAGTAATAGAATTTGACAGAAGGCCCTTAAGCCCATTTTTTAACCAATTTACTGGAAAATTTTCAGGAGTTATTTTTCAGGAACAGTTAAGACAAACAGATGAATGATAAGTGGGTTTCATATGTAAATCCTGCCTGGTTTGCTCTTCCAGGTGCTGCATTTGGTATGAGAATGCAGGGGTCAGTGTGCCGCACAGCAAGGGATGCTCTAGCATACCACAGGCAGCATACATGCCTTGATTTTGAAGTCCGATCACTCTGTGCTCAGCTAACAACATTGTTTACCACAAAAGGTTCAGCAAAAACTACTGCTAAAATTGCTCAGTGGTCAGTTGTGTTTCTCAAAATTAATTTCCAGGCTGAGCAGCTGCCTGCTGTGAGGAGGTTTATGGTAGGTAGACTGCACAAGATGTCTAAGACCTTGCCAAGACAAGATAACCAAGACCTATTCTAAGCAGCACATTTTAGAATATGCACTTGCTTAGGCACATTATTATTATTCTAAATGTCTTGAAGTTACGTTCTAAGTCTTTGTCACCATAGAAATAATTACACAATTACTTACCAGTTTTTCCAAAGAAGGACTGATTGTGTATCTCGGTACAGATACAGTGGTTCTCCAAGGGATTAAAGAATTATTTGTCTGCAAATAAGATACTGTCTCTTCACTATGCAGGACCTCGCAGGAAAGGAGCAGCTGACAGCCAGGCTGACCAAACACATTTGGGGCTATTGGGTGACAAGAAGCTCTCCATGACCTGGCTTCAGTGTGTGCCTGAGCCCATGTGCTGGGCTGCATCCCCAGAGCGTGAGCAGCAGGTTGAGGGAGGGGATTCTCCCACTCTGCTGTGCTCTGGGGAGAGCCCCCTGCAGTCCTGCATCCAGGCCTGGTGCAACAACACAAGAGGGACATGGAGCTGTTGGAGCAAGTCCAGAGGAGGCCACGGAGATGCTGCAAGGGCTGGAGCAGCTCTGCTCTGGAGACAGGCTGAGAGAGCTGGGATGGTTCAGCCTGAAGAAGAGAAGGATCCTTAAGGGGAGACCTTAGAGCAGCTGCCAGTGCTTGAGGGGGCTCCAAGAAAGCTGGAGAGGGGCTTTGGACAAGGGCCTGTAGGGACAGGACAAGAGGGAATGGCTTTAACCTGACAGCAGGGAGATTGAGATGAGATCTTCGGCAGAAGTTCTTCCCTGTGAGGGTGCTGAGGCCATGGCACAGGTTGCCCAAAGCAGCCGCGGCTATTTATACTACATAAATATATGTATAAAACCATAAATGCTATAACATTAGCATCTGGACATTTTGCTTTGCTTCTCCTCTAAAATTACCTATTTTGTAATTCTTTTTGAGACTGATCCTTCAGAACGTGAAATCACAGCAGAGTATTTTATATAATGGTGCAGTGTCTCTTTTCCTTCCCAAAGAGGAACAAATTGGTCTTAGGGTACTTTGTTGTGGTGGTTTAAACACCTCTGTCTCCTTCATTTAACCTGGTAGATAGTCATCCTTTTAGGGACTCTTACCCCTTTCCCAAAAAGGTGGGCAGGTTTTACTTTTGTCCCCCAGCACTCTTTGAACAGGAGAATCTCAGTCTTTTCCTTCAGATGCCAGCATCACTGATGTCCAGGAAAGTGGCACATGACACCCAGCATGACACCAAGCCCGTCCCACATGGCAGACTGGTTGCATATTTACTGGTGACGTCCGGAGATACAGTTCATAGAACCATGGAATCCCAGACTGGTTGGGTTGGAAGGGACCTTAAAGCTCATCCAGTTCCAACCCCTGCCACAGGAAGGAACGCGTTTCCCTAGACCAGGTTGCTCCAAGCCCCGTCCACCCTGGCCTTGAATACTGCTGGGGATGAGGCAGCCACAGCTTCTCTGGGCAACCTGTGCCAGGGCCTCACCACCCTCACAGTAAAGAACTTAATCCCTATGTCCAACCTGAACTTCCCCTGTTTAATTTTGAATCCATTCCCCTTTTCCTATCACTACAGTCCCTGATGAAGAGTCCCTCTCCAGCACCCTTGTAGGCCCTCTTCAGGTACTGGAAGGCTGCTATGAGGTCTTCCTCAGTTTCATCTTGCAGGAAGCACTACTGAAAGATGCATTGGAGCATCCTGTATGTTTTGACTGTGCAAAAGAGTTTAGCTATATCACCTAGTCAGGGCAGATTTGGCCATGCAAGCTACCAATTTGTTTATTCAACAGTTAATCTTTCTTTAAATAGTGGAAGCTTAAATCTGAAATCCACTGGTTTCCTAGGACCTTTTAAGTCAGCTTTCAAAGGCAGTCTTTTATTGCTGGTTATAAACCCCTTTACAGAAGGAAAACTTTAAGTCTGAATATTAAAGTGTTTAAAGTTTTTAAAGTTCCTTTTTGGATTCTGAACCTATTATTAAAGCAGGATGGAAATGAGTTTGCACTCTGCCTTTTACGCAGAGCATCCGTACTGCCAGAGTCCAAAATGAAGTCACTTTTTTGGATTAGGCGCTGACCGCAGAAGTCTTAGAAATGCCACTTGTAATTAAAAACATTGTGCCTGGATCCTTCTGTCTTTATCGAGCTTAAATGGCCACTGAAAACAATACAAGTTGAGACTGAGTAACAACAGCAAGCTCATGTCCTCTACTTTCTAATATATTTAACTGTTTATGGATGCTTGGAAAGCTTTGTACATTTTGTATGTTTCAACAGTAAAATGGATGCAATTTCCTCTGACTTTGATAGTGATTATAACAGTTAGTGCTCCGTGAGGCCAAGCAGAGCCACCTTTCCTTGTCCCCTTCTCCATCCCATATGAGATTGACTGTCAGCCCTTCAGTGCAGACAAATCTGTTAGCTGTTGTTGCAGATTTCTTTGGTTGGTTGTTTGGGTTTTTTTTTTCAGTTTTATCTGTTGTATTTCTACTAATGCTTTGTCTGCTTTATGGATCAGAGACTTTCATCTAGCTGGCTGGAGGAGCTTAGCACAAGGCAGCCCTGATCCTGCCTGAGCTATCACAATATCAATACTAATTGCACAGCATTTTAATTCATCAAAATGCTATGTGAACTGGATGGGGTATATTCAGGAAAGGATGACTGCAGGCACCTGAACACAGGTTTGGTTGGAACTGAAGCACTAAGCAGAATCCTGTGGTCAAAAATATACCCTTCCAGCTGCTGGCAGCTGTAGGCCCATTGGCTTGTTCCTTTTTGACTCCACATTTGACTCAACACATTCCAGTTGGACATCTCTCAGCCTAACTCTCACTGCACTTTGGAGGGTACACATCTTTCTGTTCAAGTTCCCTCCTCTGCCCCTGGTACATATTCTCAGGATATATAGGAACAGAGCCTTCCAATAATAAAGATCTGGACACATTTTTTCAACACACCACAGGGACAGAAGAGAGCTAGCTGGCAGTTAGGGCCATCTCCCCATCCCTCCAGAAACACATGCCAGATTCCAGGAGGATTAAGTAGAAAAGGTGAATATGGCCATGCAGAGTAGTGATCACAGCATTTACCTTGCTCCCAGGGCACTTTGTTTTGTACTATCCTCCAACACCATCAGGCAAGGAAGAACGTCTCTGTGGGCACAGCTCAAAACTCAAGAGTTCCCCATGTTTGCTGACTGCAGTGTAGAAGTATCTCAAGGTATGTCCCCAGTCAGCAGCTTGGTGGCCATTGAGGTCTCTACACTTCACTCAGCAGCCCCTGGGCTCACAACGGGTCCCAGGCTCCTCTCCTGCCTGGAGATGGAGCTTAAAAGCATTTTGTTTAGTTGTGTTTTGTTTTTTCCCTGGCACAAGAAGGTCTCAGTATCAGTGAATTCTTTGCAATGACATCTTTTCAGAGGGATCCCCATTTCACCATTAAATCATCTGTGCCCAAGTTTAGATTCTTTCTGATGAGGACTCCCAAATGTGCTGAATTTGCATGAAGTTACTTAGTGCACTTAGCTAATGTGTGCACTAAATACACACATTTATTTAGTGCATTTCTCCTCTGTTTTGTGACCACAAAACAGAGGAGAAATGCCAACAGCTCATTAACCCATGTATCCCCCTCCTTTTAACTGTATTCATTGTATCATTTACCAATGCAGCAGAAGTACTACAGCCAACTGTCAGGAGAGGTTTGAGGGTCAAGTATAGCATCCAGGCATCCAGTCCCAGAGCTGCTCAAGTGACTAGGAACTGGGAAATCACCCACTGTCCTGCAGCACACTGATCTATAATGCTTCACAGTTGAGCAGCAACCTTTGTTTTTTGTATTCTTTTCTTAAAATGCATCCACAAATCTGAGTGTCATGCTCCTTACCAAGTTACCCAGCTGCCATATTTATAGGTAGTTCATCAAATCCCAACCTTCAGACAAGAGTAAAGTTGTGGGTAAGAAACTACTAATGATTTCTGATCCAGTGCTGGTCAAAGAGGTTCGCAGATCATCTTCAGTTCCTGACAGCAGTGGTGATGTTTAGAAATACTACAGCCTGCAAGAGGGGTGGAAGGGCTATGAATAGTACTGGTATCATACAGTGCAATTCCGGTTTTGTCAATGAATCAGCAGTATTCAGAGAGCTGTAAATGGTAATTCTTGCTCTGTGCCTGCTGACAGTGCAGGATGGTGTGCTGGGCGTTTGTGGGCACTGTTGAGCCAGAGCTGTGTTGGAAGGCCTCTGGATTGCTGCTATCAGAGCCAGGGTCAAGAAACATTCTTCCGTGAAGTAAAATCCAACATGAACATTGTGGTTAAGGGCTCTGCCTCACCAGTGTAGGTGTGTTCCACTAGATAACAGCTTGGCAAAACAAATGGCAGGTTACCCTGCAAGTTAGGCCCTCTTCTTTTTTTGTTTGTTTGCATCAAGATGGCATGTATGTCAGTCAAAAATGTTTTAACTAAATGTGAAAGTTTGCCTCTTCCCTTTTGGAATGGAGACAGGGCACTAAAAGCAGGGGGTTAACTGAGGCCCTGTGGTCTGTGGGTACATAAGGGAAAGAATCAAGAAGGAATTCTGTACATTATGAACTGGTTTGGTTAATGAAAACTGAATATATTTGACACATATAACATTTTAAATATCTCTTAAAATAGTTTACTGGCAAACTTTTAAAGCCATAGGTATTTCTGCATTGAGCCATGGAACTGTGAAGGAGTTCTCTCATGATGTTCTGCACATAGAAAATGTCAAGAAAGGCAAAAATGGCAGCTTTAGAGATGGGAAAAAATGGAAAACTCCTGCACATGCTGATAATTCCTGATGCATGCACTTATGCTGGCAAACACACGCACGCACACACACTATTTGTGCAAAGCCATTTCATGACAGAGGAGTAGAATAAGATGAAATTAGGAGCAGAACAGACTTTAAATGCAGCAGCTATGAGAGAACAGCGAGAGGAAAATACAGAAAGTCAAGGACACTGCCAGGTATGACACTGAGATACGAGATCATAGAATCATACAGTGGTTAGGGTTAGAAAGGAGCATAAGATCATCAAGTTCCACCCCACCCCATGGGCGGGGACACCTCACAGTAGACCACGGTACCCAAGCCCCTTCCAACCTGGCCTTGAACACTGCCAGGGATGGAGCATTCAGAACTTCTTTGGGCAACTTGTGCCAGTGCCTCACCAGCCCATGCTGTTTTTCCCAAGAAAGCTACCAAAGGTAGCTACCAGCAAAGCTGCCAGCAGCCAACACGTGGTCAAGGGGAAGAACAATCAGATTTCTCTTCCCACAGCTATTAATGTGCAAACAAACACTTCTCAATGGGATAGAAGCATTGCATGTGGCATTGTCACAGGACTAAAGACTGCAGTCTGATGGTTATAGATGTTTACTATCATCAAATGAGAGCTTCAATGAAACCATGCTTCCCTGCACCACATTACCATAAGGGAGTTGAAGAACAAATTGAGATTCACTGATAAATTATGGCTCATATATCCTGCTACAAACACTGCCTTAGCATTTGAAATGCATGACAGAAAACTCCTAAATGATCACTGACCTTCAAACAGAAGGGGGAAGAAAGCCAGACCCAACTTGACAATATCTTCTCTGAAGCAAAAAACCCTGTGTTTAACCGTATTCTCATGAAAGATCATCTGTGCCACAAGAGGATAAATTTGGAGCATTCTCAGTTTCAGAGTGAATATTTTATATAAACACACTAAGCAGTATAGGAAAAATACCGTGCTCTCCACAACAGTAATGCTCAGTGAGCTAAAAACACAGACTGGGCCAGATCTTAGCTATAATTCCCAATGCAACCTATTCTCGAGTACAAAGTCTCCTGAGAGATACCTTACATAACAGGAAATTGTGGATAATAACAGAAAATACATCAAAGCCATTTCAGATATTTCTAACACAAGTAGTATATACTAAATGTTAAGGGGGGGGGGGGAGAACCTAAACCTGCGCATATTAGCATTTAGATTTTTATTTTGTAAGGGTTGGAATATTTCTTCCATGAGCAGGGTTTATAAATTTGCTAGGGTGTGGAGTTCTGACCAGTCTGTTGTATGTTACATTCAGATTGTATGATCTCAACAGGAGAGCACAGAAAGGGAACAGACATAGCCGATCAGAAGCAGTCAGGGAACATTAACTGCATACATGCATAATTTTTAGTACGGTGACCTGATGGAGATTTTGCAAGGATTTCAAAATACTACAGCATACAAGGAACAGGAAGAGTGAAACCTTCAAGCCCTTTTGTGTTTCCATACACATGCTAACAAATACAAAAAGACAGTATTCTAAACAGGTTTTAATTCGTAACAGCCTCTCAGGTTTCAGCAGGGATTTTCAAAAGAGAATAACCGAGTGCTTTGAAAATAGTAGAAGGCTGCAGCAATACATAAAACCAAATTTGATGTTATGTCAATGTATCCCATACCGGAATAACTACATGAACAACAAAATGCAAAAGCAAGGGACCTTCCCAGCCAGTGCTGTGGGTCCATCCATCAGTCTCTGTACCTGGTGTCTGTTCATTTTCTAAGCTACGGAAGTATATTACGCTAACTTAAATGTGCAAAAAGGAGAATTTAAATTTATCAAGCAGGTTTATTTCAACGTTGCACAAGTCTGTTGAATGCTGCGGGCTAACGTAGTCAGAGTGCTAGGTCAGAGTCAGGGATTGTAGATTATGGAGTTTTAAAACACACTGAAATTAACGGAGCACAATCCACAGATCCATGGTTTTATACCAGCCTGTCTCATTCTAAGGTCAAACAAGAAGTTTCCTGACAAGAGCTATAGACCTGTCTCTCTGCTTGCTCTGCTGCTGACTTAGCTGGTTAGCTAAATAACACCTAAAATTCCCCCCCCCCCCAAAAAAAAAATCTACAAATTTAGGTTAAAACCAAAAAAGTTATGGTAACCTAAGTGTCTCTAAGTTTTGCAATAATCCTCCAGTACTTTTTGCATCCCAAAAGGCTCCAGATGTGACCAGCCACTGCAAAATTGCAAGTTGTTTATCAGCATTCAGTGCTGCAAACTGGCACCTGTAATTTCACTCTCACTTTGAACCACCAGAATTAAGATATCCAGAAAACCTTACTAAGACAGGTTTCTGTGTATTAATACATAAGCATTTATAGTAAAATGCCGTGTCTGCCCCCTCAAGATAGGGGCACAGCATCTGATGCTTCCCCCTGCTCAGCTGCACGCATGCAGCATGATCCAAGTGTTTCTCTCTGCTGGGTGTTAAGGGTATCTGTATCAAGGAAAAGGGAGAAAATGGATATAAACCAGTTACTGGCAGTGCTGTTTTTAAACACACTGTTATTTTTACCCCCATCTTTTCTGCCATTTTAAGCCATGAGGATGACAGCAGAGTGATGAGGCTTGCCACTGCCCATCCATGGGCTTGCTGCGGCAGTGCTCGTGCCATATACATACATATGTATATAAATGATGACTAGATCCCACAAACTTCACTTGCACAAATAATTTCTACCACTGATGCTGAATCCCTTTGGAGAGATAATGGGGTCCCCAGCACTTGCAATCACCAACAGATTGCAGAGTGGGGAGAGAGGGTCATGGGGAGCCTGAACGCTTGTGCAGAATTCAAGTATTCCCTGGTTTTGATTGCATTCCCTTCCTGATCTGGTCTGTTGTTTTGGGGAGGAAAGCTTCCTCCTGACTACTTCTTTCTGAAAATGAGTGCCACCTTTTTCATTTTTACAGGTGATGAATTCTGCTGTTGATAGAAGTTACAAAATAAGCCATGCTATACCCTAGGGGCAGATGTATTTTCAGAAAGTCACCTCCTTATTTGTGAGAAGCACCTGCCAATTAATATGCTTAAAAATATCACTGGAGTTATGTAAGAGCTTTAAAAATTCTTCTGCTTCTTGACTCTGCAGCACTTCACCTATTACTTAAAGTAATCAAGCTTTGATGTGCTTTAAGATAAACTCAAAACCAAACAGCCCTAATTTAACATATGCAAGAAATCCTTAAATTCTTCCTCTTGTGCATAATCATTCAAACCTGTCCATGTGGTGTTCAGCCTGATCTTGCACTAATCATCTTGCTGTAAGTGGCAATCTGTATCCCTGATCAGGCTGCCCTCAACCATGGTACTGGTGTTACTGGCCACACCATGAGTCTCCATTAACGATACAAAAGTGTATGTGACACTGTTTGCAGTTTATTGGCATTCAGATGGCAATGGGTGAATGAACTGCAGGCTCAGTGTATCAAATCAGCTGCCCAGGGCCGTTCTGATGTCCAATCATTCTGCTTTTCTAATCATTTTCTAAGATAAGACTTCATGGAAATGACTCTTCAGCAGCAAGTTCCAGCAAAGATCTTCCTTGAAGATAGTTTTGAGGGTGAGAGGAGAATCATTTCATGTGACGTGGTTCTCTACTAGGAGTTACACATACACCCGAGCTGCAGAGAGCATAAGGGCAGAGTAAACTTGCTGGTTTGTGCTGTAAAATGCAGTGTGTAATACAAATATTGAGTCCTTCATAGCTACTCTTTTGTGTACAGTGTGTTTGAAGCAATAAGGGTTTTCTGGCTTAAACTGATGGAAGATACTGAAAGGGATACATGTTATTTTCTTTTTTTTCAGGAACTGATTCAGGGCACTGAAGTTAATGAGAATTTTCCTTCTGTGAGCTTTGGATCAGGCTTTAAGGCTAAGAGTTCGAACTAAATAGAGAAATAAATATCCTGCAGACACACTTTCTCATTCATGACCCATTCAGAGGTTTGTAGGGCTGGACCTCTGGTGCAGGAGGACCTATTTCTGTACTACAGGTACTCCAGGAAAGCACCAATAGCTGGTAAGCGCCTACCCTTTCTGTAGTGTTGCAACTTCAGTAAAACCAAGTACATTCAAGACTGATGACTTGATTCTCTCATCAGAAAGATATGCGAGTAAGAATTGTTGTCTATCTTGTAAAAACAGCGCTACACTTGTACATGCATGTGTAGAGCTGTTAAAGATTTTACAAGATACATGGGAATGTGTGCCTGCTTATCTAAGGAAAGAAGTGAGCTCAACATTAACAACAAAAAAATCCACCCTCTCGCCGAGACCTTGCCTGCCAAGTTTTAGCTGTGTGTTCTCTGTTTGCGGCACATACTCCCACATCCTGCAGTGAGAGGTGAACATACTCTTTAATGTAGAGTGAAGATTTAGGAGCAAATTCTACTTTCATTTACATCATTAAAATCCTAATGAGGCTGTAAATCAGGGTAAGAATATGGTTGAGGTCGATAGGGTTGGATGGATTTAAATGACTGTAGAATTTGTCCATTTTAGGAGGAAATATAAACCAGACTAGCCAGAGAAGAGCTCTGAAACAAATACAAGTGCTGAGAGAAAAAAATTTCACATTCTGAACAGGGTAAGAACAGCCCTCAATTTTGGGTCTGAATGGTTTGCTTCTTACTGAAAAGAGGTAATGGTGAAAAAGTTTCCTGTCCTCAGCTTCAATAGCCAATAACAAATATGTTAAACTGGCCAAACAATAATTTGCAAAAGGTTGAAATGCAGTTTTTTGCTGAAATATCCATGATAGGGTGGTAATTAGAACTATATCTCTGTATGTCAGGGTTTACTGTTTTCTTTCAGCTATTAAAAAAACTTCATGTATTTCCCAAAATATACCAACACAACTGCATTTTCCATGATTCCTAGGTTTGGTTTGTTTGGTTGGGTTTTTTTTTGTCTGTAGGCTTCAGTGTTTCAAATATTACATAATGTGAGATGATCTATCAATACATGCACATTATATTCACTGAGACCTTAAGTTATACACGGACAGGGAATTTGTTCTTGAGCTGAAACTGCAGTACGTTTAATTACACCTAAATGCAATCTGAAGTTGCTTTTTATTCTGTATTATGCCTCAAGAGAAAAAAAAACAAACCCCAAATCAACAAACAAAACAACACCAAAACCACCCTGCAGTTGGTAGTGTTTTCTGCGTATGTAGTTACTGCTTAATAGTTTTGCAGGTAGTGCATGTCTAGGATGGTGGTGTGCACCCAAGCAGCTGCCATTTCGTGAGCTGTTGTATGCTATCAGCCTTTCTTGCTTTCCCTAGCAGGCTTTTATTTTGAGATTAGCAGTTTTCCATTATATTTGAAGTCTTAATTAATGTTGTTTTGTAGTTTTTCACTATAAGAGAGCACAATTCAGAAGCTGAAGAAGGCAGCCCATCTGATATGCCCTGTCCACAGCACTGGTTTAAATGAAAGCCTCCACCAGGCACACAGCCTACGGAGTCAGCCTCTCAGCTGAGCTGCAGCCAACTTGTTTTTGTATTCCTTATAAAGACATGCAGTACTTGCCAGGAAATACAAGAAAATAACATGAACCACTAAAACAGTAGTTGTTTTTATTGGAAATTATTAAAACAAACAGTAATGTAATCATATATAAACTTTAATATTAGCATTCTAGAGCAAAATTATTTCTGATGAGTAGAAGCATAGTATCAAGGACCATTTTGTCTTACAAATAATATTAATATGAGCTGATGCAAGTGGTGAGATTGCCAAATATAATTTTGCTGACACAAGACATGTAATGAGAATCTATGGAATACAGCATATAAACCCATTGTCTTGTGAGCAAAGCTCACATCTTCGAACTGCACAGCAGCAAATCTATGATTCAATTGTGAAGCTCTTTCCTTACAGGCAGCATTAATTCCATACACCACTGATGTTAATTATGTTTCTATGAGAGAGACACAAACCTGATTATTTTTTTCTAAAATGGGAAGGAAGAGGTGGTAAAAATCCAAGACAAGATTCTATGTAAGACTTCAAACCTGCCAAGAGAAGTTGTAGATAAATAATTACATTTAAGCAGACTTAAAAATTGAAATTATTGGATTTTTTTCCTTTGTTATGTATGATCCCAGTTCAAAATTACCTGTTTCCTTTAAAAAATGTGCAGTGCCTGTTTTAATGCATCATTTGGTGTACCTAACAATATCACAACACATCCCAGCATTTGAAATACAGATTTTAAGACTGGCTTATACAGAAGGCAGCACTGAAGGGAATCAGAGTCATAGAACCATTTAGGTTGGAAAAGACCTTTAAGATCATCAAGTCCAACTATAAACCTAATGAAAAGGTCTGAGAATTTATGCTATATTGTTGAAAGTACTTAATACCTAAATTCTTGAGAGCCAAGCAAGTGACCTGCAGTGCCCTCTTGGAAGTTGCTATGTAACCCAGGAGTTAGCAATTCCTAATTAAATGTAAAACCATGTGTGCAGAAACATACTTTCCAATTTAATGCTTTAATAATAAAACATACATTAAAACTAGTAAAGCTTACAGTTAGATTCCTAGTGAAAACATTCAGTCTAAATAACCATTGGATTTTTAAAACATTTGCTTAAAATGTGCTATTGGTGTGAGCAGTCCTCATAGTAAATCTATTAGCCAAAATACTCACTAAAAGCAAACAAAGGAGCACAGACATAACCAAACCAAACTCAACTTTCTGTCTTAGTTTACACTCGTGAGAGCATTTTTTAAAACATGTTTCCAGCTCTTTATGAGTCCCCCTGTGATAGGCACTGAATCTTTCAAAACATCTAAGCACTGTTCTTTACAGAATTGGAAAATACATAAATACACCTTTGCACCCAAACGACAACAAAGGAACTTTTATGGCAATAGAACGATGTAAGGTGGCAAAGTCAAGCACTAAAACAGCCAGGAAGAGCTGGTGTGGCTCTTGCCCATGAAACTTCAGTTTCTACCCATATGCATCACTACCCGTGCTGATGCAATTCTTAAAGGACATGTACTTAGGCTACTTTTTTTGAAAGACCATCTGCTAATTTAGCACATGTAATAAATTTACAGTCTACTGACTTTTTATTCAACCTAATTTTTCTATATGTGGCCACAGCCTTATGTAGAGCATAGTACCTTTTTTGACCCGAACTATTAACTTTCTCCTAGATTTGCCTATGATTGTCATGTTTCTAACATCTAATTTTCAGAATGGCAATGAAAATAATAAGGATGCAAACCGAGGTAAAGAGAAGATGAAAATGAACACATTTTGGTGCCCAGATTGAGAATGTCCATGTTCTTTCTTCTGACCAATTATCATTTTTATTGTTCTGTATGCTCATTTCCATTAAAAGCGTAAACTCTACCTAGCTGTAACCATTGGTACCTGAAACCACACTGCATTTTCAACCCCAACCCCTTTTTTGGCTGCTTTCTATCCTAGAGATGTCAACAGTAGAGAGAAAGGCATAAATTTCCCCCCCCTAAAGTTATCTAAGCTGGTCTGCTTCTGGGTGTACCTGGAGACACATGTCTTGTCAATGCAGGCAGTTTAGCTATCACAGCCCTGTCAAGACCAGCAGTCTAAATATCCCTTCACCTGACTTCACTTGTACATTTAATACATTAGAAATTGGCATGACTGACTGAACCTGTGGTCAAAGCCTCAGGAAGGTGTTCTTAACCACCAGTCTGCCATTTTGTATAGCGTGGAAGACACTAAGGAGACTGTAGTAATACAGGCTGGGATTTTACACACCAAAACCTTCCCATTAACAGTGAGATTTGATGCTGAAAGGTGACAATATTAACGACTTTGATGCCTGAGGAAGGACAGCTGTACTAGCAGGTTGCCTCCTAGTGCCATGCTAAGGTAGTGACTGAGAAGGCAAAACACCAAATCAACAGTATCAATGCAGGTATTTTACAGAGAGTCCCACATTTAATTAATGAGTTAATTTCTTCTTATAAAATTTAATGCCTGCTTTTAAGAGTGGATCATAATTTTGAAGTAAAGAGTAAAAATTATCTTAAATCCATTTAAAAAAAATAAAAAGACTATTTGTCCACCCCCAAAAAGGTTGTTTCTGGTTTCTGTTGTGACCATCATGACTAAGGTTTCTATCAAGAGAAACACGTTGTTTTAAGAAGTTTGTAGCAGGGACATTCTGCATAATTTTTTCTACTTCAAACTTTAATTTAGCTCAATCAACACTTTATCTTTTAGTGTAATAAACTGTTACTGTCTCTTTACACATATCATATATATGATGAAAAAGGAAAAAAAAACAAACTAAACCAAAACCCCAAAATGTTTGTCCTACGTTCTTTTCATTTTCTTATGGGGATGTCTTTTGGAACCACAGCTCCTCCATCTTCTTCCTAGAGATGATATACATAATCTGTACTTCTCCATGCTTGCTTGACAGAAGTAAATAATTTTTTTTAATCTCCCACCCTCCAGATCTTTCAGTAAGAACAGTCAAGTGAATTTCACACCTCATACAATTGCAAAGGAATTACAGCCACATTGACAACACTTAACTCAGTTTGCTTCCAGGGTAATGTATTGCTGGTAAGAAGTAAAATTTACAATCAATAAAATGTATCTTTGAAAACGAAATACAGCAGCGTAAGGGAATATTATCTGTATTTCACTTTAAACATACATATGAGAAAACAGATGACAATCCCCAATGTAGTATCTAGTAGCCGTAGACAAAGGAGACAGAATTGCTTTGTGCATGGCTCAGTGTATTGCGCAGGGATCAAACGCGAATATGTGCACAGATCAAAGGGGGCACAATGCAAGTCATAATCTATCCAACACTCACCTCAGTTTACACAAAGATCCCCCTGACCTGGTGCAGACTTATCTGAAGCACTCCACTTGCCAGCTGTAAGGAGAAAAGCACCGTAAGTTAAAAACATCAAAGTATGCTTCTGCGGTGCCCCACATTACAGAGCCTACTGTGGAAACAGGCTCCTCGTGGAGCCTGTTCAGCTTACGGAGAAGGAGCATGCAGCTCTCCATCAGGAGAGGAGGAAGGAGCCCCGAGGAAAAAAAAAGGCAGGAATGTTATATATTAAAAACCTAAGTGAGGTAACCTGCAGAAACTGCTCAGGTAGCTTCTTTCACTCAATCTGCTCATCTATCAAAATTCCTTTAAGATCTTGTAGAAGTGACACACAATTGTACTTCTTGCACAAACAGCAGCAAAAAGGTCTGAGGATGAGTAACACAGATGAAACAGCACTTTTACAAGCAGTGCAATTACACTCCGGTCTTGTCCTTCACAGATTACGCCTCTTTGCAACTGCAAGAAGCAGTAGGAACCCTGCGTATCCTTGGGAATTAATTTTTATATTTGGAAGGTCTAAACCATCACAGTTTCAGTTTTCAACTGAAAATGGGGAAAGAATTCCTAAGGTTCAGCTGTTTAAAAAACCTTCAATAAAACTGTCAAGAAGAAAAAGTTTTACTTGTTCCCACAGGATTCATTTCCCAAATAAACGCAACATGGCATTTGAATATGTTTATATTGTGACTTCAAGAGTTTTTGTTATGTAGTTGAAATATAATAGTATTCAATAACAGCTGATGCCAGAGTTATTTTTAAAATGGATAATACTGACAGCAGTCAGACATATTACATGCTTAATTTGAATAAGTTTACGATTCACTTGCATTACAGAAATTGTATTTTGCTGTCATTATAAAAATTACATTATTGAAGTACTGCATGATTTTAATACCAAATTATCTTTTCACAGGAAGAAAAAAAAAATAAATCTGTGTGGTCAATTATACTGTATTAAAATCCGAAACACCATTTTCGTATTGAATTGCAAACACTTCTTTGTGCGTTGTTTCTTCTCTGCAGCTTTACCATTTCATCAGATACAACCTCACGGTTGAGTTTTACAGAACAGGTCTGAATTGGAAAAAATAGATTATTAATACTGGGATCTGTTATGCTAAATATATGTGTTAATAATCTGTGTTCTATTATGCTTATCTTCTGTGGGTTTTGGCTAGTTTTCAAGGTCCCAAATATCAATGAGTTTTTTAGTAAGCATGGAGTAGGTTACTATATTAGGGATAGAATGGCTAAATGGGTGAGACCAAGGAAATGCACCGAAAGCTGTTGTCTGTGGAGTTGTAAATAGTTCCCAGCAGACATGTTGCTGCTTACTCTGCTAAGGCTCAATGAAGCCAAAAGCACTGGGCCAAGAGAAGCAGATTGTTTTATTTGCTTGAATTCATGGGTGGCCCTTACTGCTCTAGGTCAGTTATTAATGAGGAAAAGAAGGTTAATGGAAATAGGAGGTGCTGACAGTCAAACATTTATCTTTCTGTGGAACCCATGTAATACCAGATAAAAATAGTACTCATATGCTGATTACAAAGTGAGATGCTTTTCAAACATGTCTGAATTTAACCAGACTTTTTTAGTATGTGATACAAAAAGAGTGTATCTACAATAAATAATAGCAATACACACAATGCATTAATGTGACTGCCTAATTTCTCTAGCTATAATTAAACTCTAGAGATGGCTCAACATCCAGCCTGATGCTGTTTCTGAAAAAGCTACTGTTGCTCTTCTCATACAGGATATCCAAGCTTGAGGGGTGAATTTCTTCCCCATTCCATTCCTTGCTTGTTCTGTAAGCAAGCCAAGGCAGTGCCTGGACTCCGGTGAAAAGCATTCTTCTTTATCTGCCAATTTCTTTTGTCTGCTTTATTGAAAAAGCTGCACCATCAGAATGCAGGCAAAGAAGGATCACATTAAATAGCAGGAGATGGGGTGGCACTACAGGGCTGGCCTCACAAAATAGGCAGCTAAGGGTATGTTCCAATTAGTGCAGTGCAATGAAGATCTACAGCGCAACAGAGCTGGTGCTATGGACCTATATCCACACTGTATTTTTGGGGAGGTTCACATCAGACTAATTCAAGTATGGTTCCGTGGACATTCTGTCCATGGGACGGAATTCTGCCACATTGGAACAAACTTTCTGGAGTCTTACAGTGCATCCTTTGGCTCAACTTCATCTGAAAGGAAACTAACTTGCACACTTCATGGTGCAAGCAAAAGAATGGTAAGTTAGGATCACTGGGAAATCATCGTGAATAGCAAACTGGTCTGAAATAAAAGCATTGATGCAGATGGAGTCTTCAGGTCATCATTATTCTTCAGCATGAATTTCTGCATCTTAGTAATTTGTGCTTCCTCATATCTGAAAAGGAGAGATGGGCTGGACCAAAGAAGCAAACTTTTTCAGTCAGTGTGCAAATGCCTCTTGCATATGCTGAGTTTCAGAGTAGCATTCCTGAACAATTCTGTAATGGTACAAACATTAGCGTGTTTTGGTTTATGCTATTAAAGAAATAGGTCTGAACAGTCACGTGAGAGCTGGACCTCCATTTGCCATAAACCAGCATAACATTAGAATGAGTAGGGCAAATAAGGACAACAGCAGTGAATACAGATCATGCAGTAATGTTTTACTTTTTTAATCTTAGTGTATGCAATGTCTGTGCAGTTACTGAGAAATAATTATAACTAACAGCAAAGGGAATACAAATATAAATCTACAATGATTAATTAGTAGGATATGCTAAAAAAGCTGGGAAAAGCAAGCATGTAGACAATGGTTTCCTATAGCTGTGTGGGTATAGATGATATCTGTAATTGGAAAAATGTCCTCACTGGGAACTCCCAGTGAGTCCCAAAAATTAAAACCATTTCTTCAAAACAGAGTAGGAAAGCACACAGCATCAGGAACGGGAACCTACTTTGGAGTATTTGTTAAGTACTGTGTGATGTACATGCATTCTTTTTTTTTAGTTGGTTGACGTAAAGCTCAACATGACCCAAAACTGTGCACTCGTAGCCCAGAAAGCCAACTGTCTCTTGAGCCTCCAGCACAAGAGGGATGCGGAGCTGTTGGAGTGAGTCCAGAGGAGGCCACAGAGATGCTGCGAGGGCTGGAGCAGCTCTGCTCTGGAGACAGGCTGAGAGAGCTGGGCTGGCTCAGCCTGGAGAAGAGAAGGCTCCTTAAGGGGAGACCTTAGAGCAGCTGCCAGTGCCTAAAAGGGCTACAAGAAACCTGGAGAGGGGCTTTGGACAAGGGTCTGTAGGGACAGGACAAGGGGAATGGCTTTAACCTGACAGAGGGGAGACTGAGATGAGATCTTCGGCAGAAGTTCTTCCCTGTGAGGGTGGTGAGGCCCTGGCACAGTGTCAGCTGAACTTAGGACACACAGGTTGCCCAGAGAAGCTGTGGCTGCCCCACCCCTGGCAGTGCTCAAGGCCAGGTTGGACGGGGCTTGGAGCAACCTGGTCTAGTGGAAGGTGTCCCTGCCCATGGCAGGGAGCTGAAACTGTATGAGCCTTAAGGTCCCTTCCAATCCAAACTAGTGTGGGTTTCTCTTTCATTCACTATAAATAGTATCATTAATGATACTGTAGTACCATAAAATCCCCTCCATTCAGCGCCCACTGTTGTGCAAAAACAGACAAAAAGAAGGCTCTTGTTCCACAAACTTTAAAAACAAGTGAAGGTAGAACTACCCACGATACTTGACCAGGAGATTTTGGGCTCACTATCGCTCTACGCTGACATGTTAAAGTGTTTTATCCCATCAGCCACAAATAATACCATCTCAACCAGGTTGCCCTGGCAGTGTCCCCTGTCTTGGTACTCTCATGATCAGTGACCAGATAGAGGGGAAGGGCTCTACATATTCTTCTCTGGAACATTACAGACCAAGAGAAGAAAATAATAAGACTCTACTACCAGAGTTTAACCTTTTAAGCTAATAGAATTGTAAGTGCGAAAAAATATGTGTGAAGACCATGGGAGACATGTGATGTCTTAATTCCAAATAAAATCCAAGCTTTTAATGCAGTTCTATAGGAAATTGCCATTTTTATATATGTATAAAAAGTATTTAACTTCTGGTAATTTAGAACACGTTCCTACGCAACCATCCAGAAATGCCAAATTTTACATAATAAATGATCGTTGAGAAAGAGGTATCATGTTATCTGTCTTGTCCACAGCAAATTATAAAGCTATTCTAAACCACAAATGTTGAGTTCTTAATCAAAGAAACTACTTACAATAATTTTACTACAAATTTTTATATAGCTGTGAGGATGTACGTATGTCTGATGGAAAGATGATAAAATGTTTTTATAAGATCAAATGTTATTTAAAAATTCATATTGCTGTATGGCTTGAAATTGTACTGGCAAATCTTTTCGTTTTTCTCTCCTCTTCAGTACTGCCATAGGCTCAGCACTGTGGTCTTTACAAGCAAAAATACCATGCATGGTTTGTCTATATGATGACATCAAGGGGGGGGCATTACAGCAGCCTCTGAACAGTAAAGATGACAGCGAGATCCTGCTTCCTTAATCAAAGTCAGTGCGAGTTTTGCCTGAGTGAGGAGGTTAGGATTGGGTCCTCAGAAAAAAGAGGATAATGAGGCATAACTAGGACTAATGGGGTAATATGAAGACACGGAAAATGTAGGTTGAATGTCATTAAAATCTTCCTGACAGTGAGCTCTATTATACCAGGGAATAATCTCATTGACTTCAGTGGGAGAACTATCAGAGTAAGATCTAAGCAAAGGCAGGAGTAGCCTTGGTACTGATCCAAAGCCCACTGACATCCATAGACTTTGGTGAGGTTTGGATCTGGCCCAGGGTGAACAGTGCAGATGTATCCTCCTCAACCTGCACAATTCCTAGTGCTTTTCTCCTAATTGTTGTGAATAGTTGTTAGATCCATGTAAATACAGGCAACACATTGTGTTTCATGTAAGCATAGCTAAAACTGATCAATTTAAGAGGCATCTTCCATGTGGTGTATATGTAAAGAAGCTGTTAAATTACCCAACTACTGTTGTGCAATTAGGTAATTTAAACAACAGAGGCCACTATGCAGAACAGAGGTATGTAGTAAGGCTACACTGTGTTCCTGACTAGACTTAGTAATTTCAACACAGCAGGGTATGGAGGCTGGGCATATCTGAATTAGAAATCTCTGGGGTTTATAGAATCATAGAATCCCAGACTGGTTTTGGTTGGACGGGACCTTAACCTCAACCAGTTTCACCCCCCCTGCCATGGGCAGAGACATTTTCCACTAGACCAGGTCGCTCCAAGTCCCATCCAACCCAGTCTTGAACACTGCCAGGGATGGGGCAGCCACAGCTTATGCCTGTGCACATACAATTTAAGTCATATGTTGGTTTGGAAATACCAGTGATTAAACGTATTTTAATACTGGCTTCCACTGAACCGTGATAAAGAGTCACAGGTACCAACTATAAAAAATTAGATTTCTTAACATGCTTTTGTCCTTTAGCAAATTCTCTGCATCTGGGTACTTTTTTCAGCACCTCATACGACTCTCCAGCCTATCCATATGTTTCCATCCTCTGCAACAGACAGGCAGTTATGCAAAGGTTTCTGTTTCTCAGTGAAGTTTCTATTAGCTCTTTTGTTGAGCTGTTGATTGGAGAGGGGAAGGGAAGCAGAGAGGAAAGCCTAAAACTCATCAATTTTTTACTCACTAATACATGTTCCACAGTTGATGAGAAGGAGCTGTAGAGATCTGTAGCACCAACATGAGACTCATAAAACCAGATTAAATAAAATTGATGCATTTGTGTAGGTAAATTTATTAAAACCTCAGAATCTGTGTATGGGAAAAAGTGAGTATGCAACTTCTGAAACTGTAACTTGCAACACTCTGACTTTGACAGATTTGGAAAGGATCTGCATTAGCTCCAGTATGTAGTACTTTATTTTAACCCAAAGCAAAATGACTGAAAAATAGAAATAGGAGCTGAGGACAAATTGAATTGACTGGCCCCACCTTTCCCATAATAATTTAAAGTTGTTCAATCAGACAAGTCATAAGAAATACCTGGAATATCTTCAAGTCAATGCCACTGCCTCATTGGAGATTCAGTTCTAGACACATCACTCTGTATACGTCATCCATCTAACTTCATCCTAGAAAACTCCAGTCATGAAGATTTCATCCTAGGTCATTTATTCCAGTGTTTCTCTGGCCTTACTGTCCAAAAAGTTTTCTTAATACCTAACCTATATCTCTCTAACGGCAATGTAATCCACTAGTTGACATGGAAAAGAATGCATTGCCTTTCTTGTGCAGCTATTTTTTAGGCATTTGAAGTCTTGTAGCATGCTTCTCTTCATCTTCTGTGTGGAATATGCAGCATTTCCTTCACTCTTCCCTCACAAATGAAATTTTCTAGTCCTCATTCTCCCTGCTCATCTTTTTACTCTCTCTAGATTGTTATTAAAATGTGGAGCCTATGTAGGGTGTACCAGAAAAGGTCCTGTCAGCACTGGGTAACACAGAAGGATTACCTTGCAAGTTTTGAGGATGACACTCCCAGATATATGTCCCCAAATAATGTCCAACTCTTTGCAACGGTCCAGTGTTTCCCAATCTTGTTAAACTGTGGTTTACTACAACTGTGGTTGCAGTAGAAAGCCTGTCCTTACCCTCTGTAGCTGATTACTACTTCCTGGGAGTGAAACTTTGCAGTCAGCCTAACTGAATTTCAACCTGTTTTTCAGAACTTTTCAACAAAATTTGTAATTATTGTCCTGTCCTTAAACATGACTGCACCTGCCCTCCACTTGCTGTTATCTTCAGATGACAGAATCCTCTCCTATTCTATTATCTAAGTCACTACTAAAACTGTTGTATAATATTGGACCAGAAAAGACCACAAATGTGGAACCTGTTTTGATACGTGTTTCTACTATAACAAACCTCTGATACCTACGCTTTCAAAAGACATTTTGGAGTTGTAGTTCTTCCTACTAGAGTGGGTCTTTTTTACAAGGGCCTGTAAGGACAGGACAAGGGGAAATGGCTTTAACCTTATAGAGGGGAGATTGAGATGAGATTGTAGGAAGAAGTGACAGGGGGTTGGAACTGGATGAATTCTAAGGTCCGTTCCAACCCAAACCATTCAATGATTCTGTGATTTCTGGTGAGATATTAAATAGTTTCATGTAGACAGGTTTCTTTACCTTGTATATAAGAATTATGTGGCACAGTGACAAAAACCCACTGAATTCAAATACATATGATGTCTACTGCTTCTTCCTATTCTTGATGCCCTTTACTCATTATAGAAGAAAAATAAATTGGTTTGACATGATATGCTCTTGACAAATTCACATTGGCTGCTACTTATCTCTTTGTTGTCTTTTAGAAGCCCATAAATAGTTTAATAAACTTGTCCATGACTGAAGTTAAAATGACTGGTATTTTGTGAGCTCCTCGTCTCTTACTTGTTTGCTCCTTTTCAGCAGTCTTAAACCTCAGCCTCATGCACTTTCAGAAATCACTAGTTATAATGCTGCAACTACCACAGTTAGATCTTCAGATAATACACAAGCTGAATTTCACTAGATATAACCCATTTTAATACATCTCATGTTTTTATATATCCAAGATTTTTCTCCCTCCCAACTCAGTTCGTACCCCTTTATCTCTGTTGTTAATACTTCTGTTGTCTGATCATGGGTTTTGTTGCTGCTAAGATGGAAATGAAAAAAGCAAAGAAAAAGCTCTTTTGTTATCAACATCTTTTTCTCCCTTTTGAGAAGTAAACCAGCTTTCTCCCTTGAATTTCTTCTTCCTACTGTAATGACCTTAGAATACCCTCCTGCTATGCTTTATATTTCTCATTAGTTGTACTTAATTTTTAATTTATACCTATGTTTTTATACAATTTTTTTTTGATAGTTTGAACATGTTCCAACTTCATATACTCTCTTCTTGTGTTTTAAGTACTGAAACACTCCTGCTTTAGCTTACATCCATTTCTTAATCTGCTTCTGCATTGGAAGGATTTATGCTTTTACCTTAACTGTCAGACCTATTGGATATCTCACACCTGTTTCCCAGAAAATAGTTCCAATTCTGTGTATTTATTGACTAATGACTTCTTGATGTCTACTGATTTTGTTTTGCCTTCCCAGCTTAAGGGCTAGGAGCTCTTGACATTTCATGGTCATTCTCACCCAAGCTTTATGACTTCACATTCCCAACGAGTCCCCAGTGGTTGGCTTGAATAAAATCTAGAAGAGCTTCCTTTCCCCCTCTCCCTAACTCTATAAAATTGTTTTCAACACATTTCTAGAACTTGCTGGTGTGTTTCCTGTTTTTCTGTTTTCCTGCTGATGTCCAGAGCAGTTAAATGTCTGCATTTCAGCAAGTCCAGTGGTTTTACACAATTCCATCAGTTTACAAAAGCATCATTAACTTAATTTTCCTGCTTCAGTGGCGTACAAAAGCCTATGCTCTGACAGTGCCCTCATTTTTTTCCCGTTACTTTCACCCACAAGCTTGCAACCCATCCATCTTCTTTCCCACCCTGGACTTTAGATCAATTCATGCACAGTCTTGATATGCAAGAAAATGCTACTTCTCTTTTACCTTCCCCATCCTTCCAGAGCAAGTTATACCCTTCCAGATTAACATTCTAGTCATTTAAATTACTTAACAAGTGCTTGCTATGCCAATTAACTTGCAGTTTTGATCATGCACTGAGACTTTCAGCTCTTCCTGTTAACCCCCCTACTTTTTGCAATACAGAATCATAAGATGTTGAATAGATGCCTTCATCCTCCTCCTTGTCCCTCCCATAGCCCTATTATAAATATCCCTAGCTGTCCTACTTTGAGTATCCCTACTGTTCTAGGCCTTTGAATTGTACTTCTTTTTTCTAACAAATTCATGGATTCTTTTAACGAATTATCATTGTTTCTAACTTAATGTCCTCATAACTAGGGTGGTAAGCCTATGCCATCCCAATTAACAAAGACAAATCAGAAAAATAAATTTTAAAGACACTTCCTGCTTTCCAGCTAAATTTCAGGTGGCTGGAAGCAAGAAAGAAAAGGGCTGACTAAAACAGGAGATCAAGTAAGCCTGGCACGCTTAAAAAGGAGCCTTCACACAGAGGAAGTCACCTGTTCAAGGGAACCAGAGAGAGACATGGAAGAAAGTCTGGATTGCAATCAGGAAGGCCAAAGGTCTAGATAGATAAACAGGTATGTAAACTACCTTTTGGAGGCCTTTCTTCCCGAAACATTATACTCCACTGCTTAGTAAGCAGTTCTTGCCCAATTCCTGCATACTGCTATGGCAAAGGGGAAAATATTAAGCACACATTTCCTTGAGGTACAAGTACATTGGCCATAACTGAAAGCAGAATAAATAGGATTTCCCCCAGGACGGGCTGAAGCATTAGTCCTGGCATTGTGGTTGCAGTGGCTGGTTACTGTCCCGCCCTCCATGGTCATGCCTGGCTTTGTGCATCGGTCTCACAGCCGTGCAGTTCACACCACGCATCGGTACTCACTACAGTCACATTTCAAGTGTGTGACATTATGTACCTACACCTGAGCTTTGCTCACAGAAGCATCTGGCTTTTTGTAGAATATCAGCAGAGCATGGAGCTGATACTCAGGCTTTAGTAAAGGATTGGGATTTAATCTTATGCTTAAATCCCAGACTAATAGAGACCTAGGCCAGATCTGGAAAATAATACAGGTATAGAATGAAACCAGTAAAAAGATAGAAATGCACAGAACTGCAACACAGCAGAAACCTGGGGAGCTACCAAACAGCACATTTAGACCTCTGAAGGCACATCACCAGCTCAGAGTGGCATGACAATGCGACGTGGCCTCAACTATTACCAGGCAAGTGAGAAAAATATAAATTCTGACACTTCTATTTTTGAAGATGGATGATTTTTTTTTTTAAATTATTTTTCTTATATCTACAAAGGGACACAATCACAAAGATGTCTTTAAATAATACTTTAAGTAATTAAATAAATAATGTTACAGATGTTACCAGAAGTCAAGAACTCTACTGAAAAATATATAAAATAGTAGGATGAACTACAGGCTAAACTGAAAGGTGGCTTTTGAAATGCTTGTTAAAATAAAGCCCAGTTTTGAGGAAATAATAAAAAATGTAAGAATTTCTGTAATTTAATAATATTAAAATTCCCTGGGTTATTGAAGCTCCACAGATACTCAGAGAAGCTATTAGGAAAAATTTGGGGGGATTTAGGAGAGCCTTTCAGCATCTTGTGAAAGCACATTTCCTACCACATGTTTGTAAAGAAAGAATAATAAAAAAAGCACGTATTTTGATTCCATTGAATCATCAGCTGCATGAGAATCTTTGTATTCTTAAAGCCCCTTAAGTGCTTTCTCTGGATCAAATATTAAGAGGAACTTCTATTAAATAATACTTTTTTTTTTTTTCTCTCTAAATGGCAGCGAGTGGGTTTGGAAGCTTCTCAGGAAATTTTCTAACAATTTGAGAAACAAGTTCCTGTTTTCTGGGATTTTTCCAGAACATTACTAGCTAGGGTATGGTGGCATTTTTATGATTAGCAGAAGATGTTGTTTATAATGCAGAAGCCTCCCTTTTACAAAATCAAGTGAAAAATATCAAAATAATATATTTTAATGTCACTGATAATTGCCATCACTTAGCAAAAAGCAAAAGCAAATCATATTCATGTGGAAGAATTTGCTTTCTCTCTACTCAGGCTTTACTGAATTATGATTTTCAAACTGTCTGTGATGATCACATGCATAATTGCTGCTCTTGCTGTTTTTTCAATGCTTCCAGCTTATTTTATGTTTCTAATGAAAACTGATACATAGCAGTCATCATGAATAAGCCAACATTTATCAACAATGACCATACAATGACATCGGGCAGCTATTGCCTTCCCAATGTTCAGACAAATAGACACGGGTGACTTAGATGCAACCTCAACACTGGAGGGTCCTGTCTCCCTTGGTGGCAATACTGCTGAAGCCACGTAAGCAGCTCTTCCACCACTCCAGCTGCTTCTTCCCACCTCTGGGCCGCCCACAGCCAAATATACAGCTGTGCCAACACAATGCAGCAGGCGGTACAGGAACAAGGACTGGGAATGAGGAGGAATGCTTAAAACGCTGCAGAAATATGTGTTGTGGTGTTGTACAGAGCTTCAGTTTCTTAGGTGGTTGTTACAGAATCACAGATTCATTTGGTTAGGAAGGGGCCTTAAAGCTCATCCAGTTCCAACCCCCGGCCATGGGCAGGGACACCTTCCACTAGACCAGGTTGTTCCAAGCAGCGTCCAACCTAGCCTTGAGCACTGCCAGGGATGGGGCAGCCACAGCTTCTCTGGGCAACCTGTGCCAGGGCCTCACCACCCTCACAGGGAAGAACTTCTGCCTAAGAGCTCATCTCAGTCTCTGTCAGGTTAAAGCCATTCCTCCTTGTCCTGTCCCTACGGGCCCTTGTCCAAAGCCCCTCTCCAGGTTTCTTGTAGCCCCTTTAGGCACTGGCAGCTGCTCTAAGGTCTCCCCTTAAGGAGCCTTCTCTTCTCCAGGCTGAACCAGCCCAGCTCTCTCAGCCTGTCTCCAGAGCAGAGCTGCTCCAGCCCGCACAGCATCTCCATGGCCTCCTCTGGACTCACTCCAACAGCTCCACATCCCTCTTGTTTTGTTGCCCCAGAGATGGATCAGGACTGCAGGGGGGGGTCTCCCCACAGTGCGGCAGAGGGGGAGAATCCTCTCCCTCAATATGCTGCTCACGCTCTGCAGTTTCAGCCCAGCACACGGGGTGAGTCTGGGCTCAAGCACACACTGAAGCTGTGTCATGCGGAGCTTCTCCTGACCCAGAACCCCCAAGTCCTCCTCAGGGGTGCTCCATCCAGTCTGCCCCAGCCTATGTTTGTGCTGGAGATTGTGCTAACCCAGGGGCAGGACCTTTTAAAACCATCTCCATTCATTCACTCAGCAGAATTACTCTGATGCTTTTGCCCACTTTTGTCTTGGGGACAGCCTCAGAAGAACAGGAGAACAGAACATCCTATGGCCAGCCACAACTTCTTTGCCCTGTCGGTCCATGCTGAGGATTAATTAGTGTTCAAGAGCACTTGATGAAACTTCAACTATTGGAGGGAACTACAGGACCAAATCCAGCAGGAGACAAACCTCCTGGGGACACTAGAGCAAATTCTGAATTGGTGTACGGGGCAGAAATACACGTGGCCTTTAGCCACCTATGGTGGCAGTCCCGCCAACGACAGCATGTGGAATGCAAGCTGCAGAGCTGGATAGCTGTAGAGCTGTGCTGTCCTGCTCACATGGGCAGGTGGGTGGTTGGGTACAGTGTTATCTCAGGGTACCACAGCTTTGCAGCCCTGGTTCAGCAGATTGATGTCCCCAGATATTTGCTCTGTCCTGCTGCAGAAGGAAAGCAAGCAGATTGTTCCTAGTCTCTGGCAACAGGTAGGTACGTAGACTAGGAAAAACCTCATCCTGGCCTTGATCCCAGGCATATTGTTTGCCAACAGTGTCCTGAGCTGCATCCCCAGCAGCATGAGCAGCAGGTCAAGGGAGGGGATTCTCCCCCTCTACTGTACTCTGGGGAGACCCCCCCCCCCCCCATGGAATTCTACCCACTGCAGGGGTTTGGAAACAGATAAACTTTAAGGTCCCTTCCAATCCAAACCAGTCTGCAATTCTATGATTCTGTGCAAAGTGAATATGCGAATTTAAAGGGTGTTACCCAATCCACAGTAACAGCCTGTGTGCACCTTTCTACTTGGAGATAAAAGTGATGTGGTTCAAGGTAGCTTAACCCTCATTTTATGCATGGACACACAGTCAGCACCACCACAGGAGATAACTGTTGCAAATTCACACCCCAACTCACCCTGCAGTGGCTTGTCCATGTGTTGAAATCCCATGGCAATCTGGCCTAACACAGTGTGACAACGGAAGCGAGGCTGTTAGTGTCCCAAAAATTAGATGAATGACTTTCTAGCTGTCAAAGTAAAATCCAGGTTTGTAAAATAAGAATCTGCTATATGAATAAATGCTTTGGTAAAGTGGGCTAATACTAGTTCTCTCAGTTTAAGAAACCCAAGTCACATCCACCAACAAATGTAGTTGAAAGAGTATGTCTCCACAGTAGGCATTTTCCAGCAGATGAAAGTGACCACACAGTTTGAAACAAGTCATTAATTTGCAATTTCTTCCTAGTTTAAAACAACATAGGTGTATCATTTAGGGATTAAATCTCCTATTCTCTTAGGTTCTGTAACTGGTTTCAGTAGTTGCTAGAATCAGATGTTTCAAATAAAAGCTCAAGGAACTGTCAGTAAAGATACTCTGTAGTACTCTGCCTAGTATCTGTGTATATCTCACTTGTTCTCAGATTGAGTGATGATCTGGAACCTGAGGTTTTATATTTCCCTTCGTACATGTTTGTTTTATGTTTATCTATTATGGCTTTGAATGTTCTTGCTACTCGTACAAAACCATTGTTTTCTTTTGTAACTTGGAAACTACTTAACCTCAGTTGTCTATTGTGGCAGTGCACTCCCTCATCTAAATCCATGTGGTTTGATAAAATGTTTTCTTTTATTGGCAGTGAATTTGTCAACTTTCATTTTCAGTGACTGTCCCACTGTCCTTATGCATCCAGCAGTGGGAACAGAAGCTCTCAATCTTTTGTCTTAAAAAAAAAACCATGAAATCAGCATTGGTGTAGCAAGTAAGGGGCAAAGTGATCCTTATTCAGAAATAACTGCCCAACTGCCTATGCCGTTGCATCAACAATGCCATGTATCTGTTGGAAAGAGTATCTTAAAACGACTGACTGTTAGTTATGACTAACTCTTAGGGGCTCAGAAAAACACTAAAATAAAGACTTGAAAGGGGTCTTTTGCTCCCCTGTAACTTCTCAGTTGTTCTATGCTAGTTTCTAAAGGCAGAAAACAAAGAATCGTTCAGCTTCAGGCATTAGGACTGCCTACATGCAATCCACCAGTTCCCCATCAGTATACCCTTCTTTCCATGCCAATGTAGATGCCAGCTCGCAGACAGATCTGCAGTCTCCTGCAGGATACTGGCTTTATTGAAAAGCCACTGCAAGGCGCTCCTCCAAATTTACAACTGAAACAGTACATGTCTTTTATCTTCCCAGCCGGAGATGGAAAACTTTTTTTCATTCCAACTTTCAATTCCCAAACTCAGGTTTCTGATGTGCTACATCACTGTGCTGTATGGCACTAAGCCTTAGATGATTTCTTCTCATGACCTTCAGGATCTCTGGAGAGCTTCATGGAGCTTCTGGATCAAACTCTTCCTTGACTGAACTCCAGACAGTGTTCCGAGTTCAGTGTTACTTGTGCATGAGACAAAAATTGGATAGAAAGTGCCTGGAAGCTACCTGTGTGGAAAACAGAAGACATGTGGAAAAGCCAGGGAGCTAATTCTCATTAACTGCATCCTGAACGCTTGAAATAAGTCTCTAAATAGCTAGGCCAAACATGTTAACTTCTCTGAAGTTGTAGAAGAGATTTAAAAAAACAAGAAAGAAACCTAAGTCAACTTTGTATAGGTTGTAATAGCAAGATTTGGCTCAGAGAGCCCCTTGGTGAGTGCAAACAGAATGTGTATTGGTGTTTCATCAGAATTACAGAAAATTAAACTGGAAGGCTGAATGACAGTAATGGGTGACTCTCAATAAGGGCAATGGGCAAGTCTGATATAGTAAGACTGAATTACCCAGAGCTATATACCCATCTGTCTGATGAGCAAATGTTAAAGGTACATAGCTCTGGGTACTACATGTGAAGACCTGATCTCACTGAGCTCAGCTGGGATGTTGAACTGATATTCTAGCATCTGAATTTCATGTCACTTACTCTTTAGAAAGAGTTAATGCTGGTATTTGTGTGTGTCTAATCAAAGTGTTATCTTTTTTAGATTGCAAAAAAAAGAAAAGAAAAAAATAGAGGCTTTAATTAGCAGCGAGTAGTGTAGTTGGGCAAAGATCAGTGTGGAGAATACAGCTGAGAGAGCAAAGTGGACCAGTCTGGAAAAAGCAGCAGACGGAGTGCAGTTCATAGGACGATGTGAAGCGATAGGTTGGAAGAACGACCCATCCTGGACAGGGAATTACGGAAGAAATTAAATAGGCCAGCCTGCAGGAGGCAGCAGGGCTTACTGGGCAGCTTTGGTTTTAATGAGCCTCTCACAAGCCCTGTTTGCAGGATATCAATAGTACTCACACTGTGTTTGTTTTATTCATGAATAGGCACCTCTGTGGCAAAGGTGGATGGTGAGTATACCAAAGACACAAAACCACAACAGCTGGCACCAACACCTTCACATGATGAAGCCATGTCACAACACAGTGAAGTGTGTCATGACATGAAGCGGCAGTTGATGCAGTGATGGGAGTATTGGGATACCGCAGCTAACGGCAGCCGGGCTGATCAGACATGCACAAAATGTGAGTGGCAGTGGGCCAGCCTCATCCTTAGTGGGAAGAACAAGAGTGACACAGAGTTAGTTGCTCCCCGGCATGGCACACTGCCCTAAAACATGGGTGCTCAGTGGTGGCTCCTTACGTCCCTTCTTCGGAGCCGGGTCCTCAAGGACGAGCGTCAGGGTCGATGGGGGTTGCAGGTAGCAGGCGTTTTTTAAGTTTAAAAGGGGCCTCTAGGCACAAATCCAGAAAATCACTTTTGTATTTTGGCGTGCCAGCGTTGCACCCCAATGCCGTCACCCACCTCCGGGTGTGCCCAACTCCGCCGGACCTCACCGCGGCGCCGGGTGTCGGCTCCTCGGGCAGGCCCGGGCGGTGGCGGCGACGGCGCCTCAGGGCCCGGCAGGGAGGGCTGGCCCCGGAAGAGCCCACCGCCCGTGGGGAGGGCGCCTGGCCGGCTCCTGCCCCACCGACGGACTGCGGGAGGTCTGCCCGAGCCGGGGCAGCGGCCGTCCCGCACTCAGCGGCCGGACGGAGCTGGGGGTCCGGCCGCAGCTCGGCGGCAGGGGCCCAGCGCCGGAGGGAGAGCTGGATGCCCACAGCTCTCCCCGGGCAGCGATCTGCAGTGTGAATCGGCCCTTGCCAACAGACGCAGTGCCTTTTCGAGCTTGCGGGGCTCCCGCGGGAGGGAGAAAAGGAAAAATAACTCCCAGGGACGGGAGATCTACTCCTCCGGCGCTGCCCCACGACCCCTCTGCCGGGTCCAAGCCCCGCTGCCCGCCGCACTGCACCGCATGGTCAGCACGTCCCGTCCCGGTGTGCCGCCCCACTTCGTCTTGGCAGGGCACCGCCATCAGACGGAGTGGGAGGAAGAAACATTAACTCCAGCAGCTGTTTCTTGACCCCGGCTGTCAGCCTGCCCAGCAACACGTTAGGGTTTTTTCTTGTTTTTTTTTTTCCTTTTTTTTTTTGTTTGTTTGTTGATTTTTTAATTATTTTTATTTTTTTTAAGTTATTTTAAATTCTGAGTCCTATCGGTGGCACAAACGGAGCTTCGGGGGGAAAGATCACTACCCCACCCATCCGCAAGTCCGCGCGCCCACACCCGTACAGTCCCGCGCAGTCCCGCTCAGGCACACAAGCACTCGCACACTCACTCCGTCACACACTCACACACTCACACACACACACACACACACACACACACACACACACACACACACACACACACGCACACACGCACACACACACAAGAGCTAAGCGCCGTAGCTCGACTTCAGTAATTCCCCAGCATGGGCGGCTTGAAACTGCTCGGGCTGAATAGCATTTGCTGTTCCGTCCCCGCGGCCGCCTCCCGCCGGCCCGAGCCGCGCTGCCTCTGCTCCCGCCCTCCCTTCCTTCTCCTCTCCTCCTCCTGCTCCTGCTCCCGCAGCGGGCCGTTGTGCTGACACAGGCCTGGCTCTGCCGCACCAAGTTTGTCAGCAGCGCGCTCCTCCTCTTCCCGCCGGCGGGAATGGTGGGACCCCCTCATCCCCCTTATTCCCCTCATCCCTTCAGTGCCTATGGTGGGGCTGCGTCCCCTGAGGTGAGGGTGTACCTCACGGTAGGACAGCAGCCTGGTAGGGGGGAGGGGAGATAGAGAGTTTCACCAGTTTGATTTTTTTGTTGTTGCGTTTGTTTGGTTTTGTTTTATGTTTTATATACTATTTATTTATTTATTTTTCTCTTTATTTATTTATTTTCCCTTAACGTGGGAAAAGTGACAGTGCACCATGGTCATCCTGCCTTGGAAAAAGGCAGCCCAGCAGAGTCAGGGGTGAGATTGATGTGGAGGCATCTGCATCTTCCTTCAGACAAAGAGGTGCCAACAGTGTCCATCCTTCCATCCCTGTGCTGAGCAGAGGTAGGGATCACTGGCTGTGTGAACACATGTGTGGTGTGTAGTGGGTATGCCTGCATTTTTATTGTCAGGCAGGACCAAGACTTCAGTCAGTGCCTTCTGCTTGCATCACACCGAGTTTGCTTGAAGTTGCTTTTGCATAGCAGTTCAGCATTTGGAGGTTTCTGGAGGGTGGTTTCTCTGTTGGCTTTGTGCCCTCTGTGTCCTCTGCAGGCTTTGTGTGAGGAGAATTAACTCTTTGCAGGGCTCGAAATGCACATTACCACATGCACAGCCCTCTGCAGCCCTAGCCTCTGAAAATACTTCAGTGGAGCCATAACCTGGTGTACCTAAGGGTCACAGCTAAAGGGAGGAAGGAGCGCAGGAAAGTAGCAACACTTGAAACTACTCCCCTGGCTCTTCCTCTCCTCTCAGTTTCTTTGTGTTTTACAGTGCTGGACCGTTGGTGAGCACAAAGCACACAAGCAAACCTGCACCAGTGTTTGTATCATAAAAACCTAACAGCTGGAAAGCTTTGGCTTGCAAAGTGTGGCTTGTGCTGAAGAGGTGCTCAAAGTACACAGTTTACCTTCCACCAAGAGCAGTCCCAGTGGCTTTAGAAGGATACGGTCGTGAAAGGGAGGAATGGCACTACTGGCTGTGAGGTATTCCTGCTGCTCACGGTGCCTCAAACATGCTGCCTAAACTGAGCATCTGTCCTTAGTGATCTGGTGCTATAAAGATGCAGCAGTGGTTCAGTCCTCCCCAGCATCCCTAATAAGGGAAAAGGAACTAGGAGGAGAAGGTGAATATTAAAAAGAACGTGCCTGTGGGTGTTTGTGTGTTGGAGAAAAAGGTGTGAGGAAGAGTATTGTGAGGGCTGCCTGAGGACAACCAATTCTCCAGGGGCCAAATAAAATGATTGGCTCTACATGCTATGCCATAGACAACAGGTGATTCATCCTGATCAACTTTTTGAATGAAACAGGTATTATGTGTTCTGTATTAACTGTAAAAGAAATCTTGAGAACATATGTTACAGATTGATTGAGGGATATTTGTCTTAAACTAGCCAAGAACAGTTTACCCATTTTGTAGACAAGGAATACATGTCTGTGACTGCTCAGATCTATACAAAGCCTCTGTATTTCGGGGTGATCAAAGAGATACATTTTAAGTTCCTCTAAAGTTAATTTGATTAGAGCTCATGGAAAGATGAATAGCTGTAGGTTTTGTTTGGTTTGGTTTTAAATATAAAAATTATGATTATATAACTGAAAGATTGCTGATGTGTTTTGGAATGTCTGGAGCTGGCTGAATAAAAAGCTGAGATGCTCTCACTGCTCTTTAAGAGAAATCATACCACCCTCTTACAGAGTTTCTGGAAAATACTGTATTAATGCCCAAGGTGATCATGCTGACCTATTTTCTTTTTTCTCTTTTTTCTCTTTTTTTTTCCCTGGTCTTTCTAGTTAGTGCAGTTGTGTTCTGGGGAAATGGTGTTGAAGTTCCTGTAATACTTTGCCCATCATATGATTCTGCATAGGTTATATATAAACAGCGGTATTTCAGGATAAGTTTCCAGACAGCCAAGTCACTTTCACCAGTCCTTATTTCTAGCCATAATAGACTATAGTGGCAATTATACTGTGCCTAGTTTTTAAAAACTCCAAAACCTGCTGACTGACTAAGGAAAATAATGAAAGAGTGTATGGCTTTACACATCTGAAATATGCACACCTTTGTATTTTTGTGATGCTTTTACCTTGTTAATTGCATTTTTCTCCAACATTAATTGCCTGGTCTTTAGGTGAAAGGTATTATCCTATGTGAAAACTCTGAGCACTGTACACATTTGGATTCAATTACTTCAAAGTTAAATAAAAAATTAATTTGCAGATGTTGGTATCAGATGCCTTAGTGAAGGGCCAAAATAGGACATGCAAGCACAGAAGGCAGGTAGGGCTAGGTGCTGGGGGTGTTGAAGACATATTGTTAATTGGATATTTCATTGGAATTTTTTATCACACTTTGAAATCACATATAAATTACAGGTTGCAATTATATTATTTTTATTCCAAAAGTTTTATTTCAAAGAAGCTTTACAACACCAAGCTGTGTGGTGTGGTTGACACGCTGGAGGGAAGGGATGGGATCCAGAGGGATGTGGATCCCTGGAGAGGTGGGACCCTGTGAACATCATGGAGCTCAACAAGGCCAAGAGCAAGGTCCTGCCCTTGGGTCGGGGCAGTGTCCGGGATAAACACAGGCTAGAGAAAACTGAATGTAGTAACCCTGAGGAGAACCTGGGGGTGACAGAAGCGCCCTGAGAAGCTCCCCATCATCAGAGTGTGCTTGAGCCCAGAACCTCCCCATGTGCTGGGCTGCATCCCCAGAGCGTGAGCAGCAGGTGGAGGGAGAAGATTCTCCTCTTCTATTGCACTCTGGGGAGACCACCCCTGCATTCCTGTGTCCATCTCTGGGGCAACAACACAAGAGGGACATGGAGCTGTTGGAGGGAGTCCAGAGGAGGCCACGGAGATGCTGTGAGGGTTGGAGCAGCTCTGCTCTGGAGACAGGCTGAGAGAGCTGGGCTGGTTCAGCCTGGAGAAGAGAAGGCTCCTCAAGGGGAGACCTTAGAGCAGCTGCCAGTGTCTGAAGGGGCTACAGGAAAGTTGGAGATGGGCTTTGGACAAGGGCCTGTAGGGACAGGCCAGGGGGAATGGCTTTAACCTGACAGAGGGGAGACTGAGGTGAGCTCTTAGGTAGAAGCTCTTCCCTGTGAGAGTGCTGAGGCCCTGGCACAGGTTGCCCAGAGAAGCTGTGGCTGCCCCATCCCTGTCAGTGCTCAAGGCCAGGTTGGACGGGCCTTGGAGCAATGTGGTCTAGTGGAAGGTGTCCCTGCCTGTGGCAGGGAGTTGGAACTGTATGGGCTTTAAGGCCCCTTCCAACCCAAACCAGTCTGGGATTCTATGATTTATTTGAAGGCTTATTTTGAAATAACATCATGTGGGTAGCCACCCTCAAGTCACAGAACCGATGAGGAATTAAAGATATTTGGCTTCAGGATATTAATATGTACCTTCCCATTGGAAGTACATACCCATCTGCACTGCAGCTAAGGGATTATTCCCTGTGATTCTTCAGATGTATTTGGTTTTATGGGAGTCCTGTTCTGTTTAAACACCAGCCCCGTGAGTTGTTCATGGCCCTCTGGCAGAGCTGGTACTTTCAGACCTTTTGACTTCTGGAACCAGTGGTGCTCTTGGCGCACAACACTTGATAGATTGGGCCCTGGGCTGACCTCAGTCTGTTGCCTCAGTTGACTGGAGTGGATCTGCCATGAAGAAATAATGCTTTAGTATTGCAGATAATTAGTGACTTTTGTGTGTTTGACTTCTTAAATCTTCTTGGAGAAATACAAATTATTTGATTGAGCTGTTTATCAAAGCTGTTTCTGAATGAGGTTTCAAGATGCACATTCATCATTGTCAGAAATTTCCTTCTGAGACCTATAAGGGGGTTCCTTCTCTAATCCATATGTATAGAAGTATTTTGGTAACTGAAAATTAACAATTTTGTGTTTCCATGCATGCTTATATTGTATGTAATATCAGCGATTGCTAATATAACCCACTCATTCTTTTAAATTTGCTGAGGCGTATTTGAGGCTGCCTATGAAAACTCTGAAAAAGGCAAATGAATGCATGCCTGTGTTCTTACTCTACCTGCTTGCCACCATTTTGTTTGCAGGGCACATAAAGAGAAGAGCAAAATCTGTTCTTACACACGATGTGGCGTACCTTGTGTCTGTGCAGAGGACACTGAGCCAGCCAACATTCAAATTTTCTTGTCATCAGTCACACAGATCCCATGACAAATTTTGGTATATTTAGTCCAGCTTCATGTAAACAGGAAAAACAGAAGTGTGGGGAATGAAAGGTAACCTCATTGTGATAGTTTATCTTCTGTGCTCTTAGTTTGTATACTCATGTTGCAGACTAAGGTTACTCTAATAAACTGTGTTTATAAAATAACTCCATTTATAACAGCGTTAACAGAAGCTGGTCATCAGCTCCAGCTGAGAGTGGATTCTCACAGGGTTGACCAAAACACAGTATCATGACTTTTTTGTTTTTGTCAATAGTTAGCATTTAAGTGCACACCTTTTTAAATTTATTTAGCATTTCTGTTAAAAACACTGCTTAAATGTTGAAATAATATCTGGAATGATGGGAATATTTTTGTACTTAATGTGGCATTCTCATGCAATAACTTTTTAACTCTTCTTGCAACAAACACCCAGTTATATATGTGTATTGCCATGTCTTGCAGGGCTTGTTTTACACATATTTAACAGTACGGCAGGAGGAGAGAATGTATTGCATGAGAGTAAAGATAAATCTTGTGTCACATTGTTCTGCACAAAACAAAATTAATGGTGGGATGGTAGATACAGCTGTAATAAACAGAGTTTGTGCACCAGTCACAGTTCACTGTGTTCACTGTTAGCTTGTGTAACTATTTAATGCACAGATGAAATGAAACTAATGGGAATAAAATGGTTTAATCTTTTTAGAATGCAGTTACTGAATGTTCAGTGAAGGCTATATCCTAGAATCCTACCTCAGTCGCAGCAGAGGAAAACATCAGTTTACAACAGAGCTGACTACATTGTAAATACTTGACTGATGTTTTACAGGAGACCTCAGTATTGTAGATCAATTTCTTGCATGTTACCTAGTGATAACTACGCAGCGTCCCAAACTTCTGAAATAGCTAAAGGGTTTTTCTACATCTAATCTGAGCTATAATCTGTTCCATATTTTAGACAAAAGTAACTTTAACTGCCTTGTAACTGTAAGTGCATCTTGTGCATATTTTAATCCACATGCAATATTTATCACTCACAAAGAGGGTGGTATGGTATTCGGGCAGAAGAGTAGTAATCAAAGTCCATACACATAAAACAACTTGGCAGGACCCTACAACTGCTTTCACTGAAACTGGTGACAAAACTCCAAGAGAGCTCATTAGTACAGGAGCAGTTTTCTAAAAAATCTTACTGTAATACAAACAGAAATACTAATACTAATACTAACTAATACTAATACTACTACTAATGGAGAAGAGTAAACAATTGGAAAAATACACCGTTTCATGGCCCATGCAGAAGAAATTAATGTTTTTCTGAAGTTTTCATGATAACTTTTTGTCCTTCATTGCAGCTGATAACTATCTCCATGATGTTTTGTGCAAGAGTGATTTTATATTGGCGTTGATGCCAGTTTTAACCCAAGCATACCTTGCCTGAAGTTGGAATCTGCGGCTGTTTTATAACATCATGTTTTTACATGTTTAGCAGCAGTGCTAATGAAGGTATGATATGTAGAGGGTGTGCTATTTTTATGTTTAGCTAAAACATGTATAATGCTTAGGTTTGAAAATGAAGGTGGTAACACTGAGATTAATGAGGTCTGATAAATGGTTGCTAACAGATTAAGTTATAATGTTCAACATACACGTTTTACTCTGAAAACAAAATTGCATTGTGTTGTCTAACTGTTAAAGAAATTTCTTAGCCTGGAAAGAATATGCTGAAAAAAGAGCTGATAATGTATAGTTATTATCTCTTAAATTACTTTAGATTTGGGCAGCAGTTTATTTATTGGTACAGTGGCTAACAATCTTCTAGTCATGAATCATGGCAGAGTATTTGAGATACCTCTGTGGACAAAACTGTAAATCTTGTTGTGGCACAATTTAGAAAATATTTTTGCTTACTGTGTATTAGGAAATTACTTAAATAATGCATCAAATGCCCATTTAGCATGTGGCTTGATTCATCGCTTATACAATAGGAAGACATAAACACCTGAAGTGTGGATTTAACATTTTAGTGGCTCTCTAAAATCTGTATTTATATCCTACTAATGATACAGGTCTGAACCACAGAGTAAAGGATGCCAGGTAGTGACTGCAAAATCCTCTGTATGGCAGACCTTAGATAAGGTAAGTAAGGTCAACCTTTTTGTCACTACTTCATAACCCGTCTGTGAACACTGCCAGGGATGAAGCAGCCACAACTTCTCTGAGCAGCCTGTGCCAGGGCCTCACCACCCTCACAGGGAAGAACTTCTGCCTAAGAGCTCATCTCAGTCTCCCCTCTGTCACATTAAAGCCATTCCCCTTTGTCCTGTCCCTACAGGCCCTTGTCAAAAGCCCCTCTCCAGGTTTCTTGTAGCCCCTTTAGGCACTGGAAGCTGCTCTTATGTCTCCTGGAGCCTTCTCTTCTCAAGGCTGAACAAACCCAGCTCTCTCAGCCTCTCTCCAGAGCAGAGCATCTCTGTGAGCTCCTTTGGACTTGCTCCAACAGCTCTGTATCCCTCTTCTGAAGCTCTTGGGAGCTTCAAAGCTGAACACGGGGCTGCAGAGGGAAGTCTTGCAGGAGCACACTATTAAGGTGTAGCTCTTGGCAAGTAAGTTTTTTTACCATTTAGAACATTTCAGTAGGTAACATTTGTCAAAAGATTTTATTCTGGATCCTGGCTTTGCTACTGGTGGCTTAGGGTTACACGGTGGGAGTACTTGGTTCCTCTGATCAGCAATTAGGGGACAAATGTTGATTCAAGTGCAGAGCCATTTCAGGGTCTTTCTGCACCTCAGTTGCTCAGATACATGGTATGACTGAGAAATGCTGGATTGGTCTTGAGACAGTTTCTCTCTGCTAAAAAAACAGCGTTGCAGTCTACACATGGTTGATCAGAAGGGTAATGTGCTAGTCAGAGGTCTGATGCGGATGATCTCTGCAGTTGACTTCACGGGGTGCAGAATTGCTCTTTGCAGGAGGAAAATATGATGCAGTATGAACAAGGACTGTATTGCCAAGAGTGTGAATCTCCTGTGGTAGAACCAGTCCATGCTATTCAACACAAGGTAGCACAGCAGGATCTGTTCTTCAGCTAAGGTGGAATGAACATGGTTCTCCCCTGGAGCAGTCTGGAAAATGTTATTTCAGAGTAGTGCACAATGACTGTTTTTACATAGCTCTGTGTGCTAATGTAGCTTCCACAAACTGTAGCAGGAGCTACACTGCAATACAGAGATAAATGGCTTGATGCTTGAGAGTCACTCTCAGTCTTTTTTGCCTGTACATTTTTTGAAGGATACTGTGGTGCTGTCAGAGTATATTAAATGTATCCCAAAATTGAAAGTGTTGTGACTGATGATGAAAAAGATTAAATTTCTCATCTACGAGCTGAGTTTGGTAATACAAGGATAGGGAGCTCAGCTAGGAAGCAAGTTTAATATTTTGTTTGTGTTATAAAAATGCACTGACAGTTTACAGTGTCCAGAGACTGCTCACAAAAGTCCCGTGAGAACTAACCTGTTCTCCACAGCCTGGCAAGCAGTCATCATTGGTCTTCATCACCATTCACCACCACCCTGCCCAACCTTAACATTATTTACTTTCCTGTGGTAGTAAAAAAGTGTATCCTGTCTGTTTTGTATACCAGCAGTTAGATGTAGCAAAGATGTAAGAAGTATTTCTCCAAAGTATAAGTACACACATCAGCATAGGAATTTTTTTTTTTTCATAAACAGAATTAAACTGATTGATCTGATTAGTACTAGGAAGTGTGTTAATTATATGATTATGCAGCTATTACATAGTGGCATGCCTGTATTTATAACTATTCTGTGCCACCACTATAATTTCTGTAGAGTATTTTGTGTGTCCTTCATGTTTTCTCTTTTGGGAGGGAAAATAGTTACTGTTACTCTGTTAAGTCTACATACCAGTATTTTTAGCTGGGGAGGATAAATGGCTCATCAGACTGGCATAGCTTCACACAAGTATTCTAAAAATGTATGTGTTGCAATCTGGGAGGGAATAATACAAGCATGGATGGCTGTAGCCAGTGTTAAAGCAGCAGAACACTTGGTTGTACAATCTAAGTTGTATTCCCTCTGAAAAAAATTAGCTGAGCAGGGTGTAATAGTTCTGGAAGTTGAAGAGGAAGAAGTGAAACCAAAGCAGAGCTAGTGCTGCTGTATTTTTAAAACAGGGTGTGTGAGAGATTTGAAAAAAGATATTTTGTTTTTTTTTTTTTTTTTTCCCTGGAGAAAGAAAAAAAAAAGAGTTAAATGAATTCCTGTAAGATTTTTTGAAAAGGCAGGAGTTAGAACTTCTGCTCCTTTTCATTGAAAGAAATGTCTTATTGATATGTTGGAAGGTTTTTTCTTGCAATGAAGCATTCCTGAGGCACTCTGGATCACCTCCCCTGATCCCCCCAAATTTTTTTGTGGGTTTATGCAAGAGCCATGGCAGTACCAGAAAAGTGGTTCCTGATTTTAGGCCCTGCTACTAAAGCCTTCATGCGTTTGTGGGTTACAGGAGTCATGAGGGGATAATCAGTGAGTGCTTCAGAGGTTGGGTATGACAGAACAGCTTCCAAAATGGCAGCAGGATTGCTCCCTCCCAGCTCAGGTCATAGCAACACCCTTCTGGTCTCAGCACAAAGCTCTGGTGCTTGAATAGCAAATAAAGTCACAGGATGGTTCTCTCTTGTATTACCCAGCATCTTCATCTTCATTTCGATATAGAGGGTTTCAAGCCAGCCCTTTCCGGTGATTACAAAACCCCTCATCTCCCATCCCTGGTCTTTGCCTGTGTGCATCCCTTTGAGCCTCTGCTCTCTAAACTCTGCTGATGTATTCTGTCCCTTCTGTATCTACTCCCAGTCCAGGCCTAATGCACTCACTTCATGTGAACTGGTAATCCTGAGTATTAGATCACCTATTTCATCAATATTTATGTTACTAAAAGTTTATCGTAAGTGGTATGGTATGGATAGTAAGTTCCTGTGACTGACATGCACATTTCCTGCTGATACAAGTGTGTTCAATTGGTAATAACTCCTCCAGTCTTCTGTCTGAAGTTTTCCAGGCCAATTGTCCACATCCAACTTAGGCATGTAAACAAACATGCTTATATTTTGGAGTTAGGTGGTTGTATAGTGTTTTTCACAGGTACTTGCCCCGTGTCAGTGTCACAGTATCACAGTATGTTAGAGATTGGAAGGGACCTCGAAAGATCATCTAGTCCAATCCCCCTGCCGGAGCAGGAACACCTAGATAATGTTACACAGGAATGCGTCCAGGCGGGTTTTGAATGTCTCCAGGGAAGGAGACTCCACAACCTCCCTGGGCAGCCTGTTCCAGTGTTCCGTCACCCTCACTGAGAAGAAGTTTCTTCTCAAGTTTAAGTGGAACCTCTTGTGTTCCAGTTTGTACCCATTACCCCTTGTCCTATCATTGTTTGCCACTGAGTAGAGCCTGGCTCCGTCCTCGTGACACTCCCCCTTTATATATTTATAGACACTGATAAGGTCACCCCTCAGTCTCCTCTTCTCCAAACTATAGAGACCCAGCTCCCTCAGTCTTTCCTCATAAGGGAGATGTTCCACTCCCTTAATCATCTTTGTTGCCCTGCGCTGGACTCTCTCCAGCAGCTCCCTGTCCTTCTTGAACTGAGGGGCCCAGAACTGTCCAGGGTAATCTGCTTGTACATGAACCATCACTTGGAAGAATGTTTTCTGTAGGACTTCTAACTCATTTGGCCTCGAAAGCAGAAGGTATTTGGCTGTTATTAAGTCAGGATACTGCTAACATAGAAAGGATCCTGTAATGGTTAAAACCATTGAATGCTACTCTGGTAAATCCCATGACAAGACTCTGGCTCTGTCATGGGATTCATATGTGACATGAAGCAGGTCATTAAACCAAATTTATCATAGGTGGCCACTGTCTGTGCCCTCCTCTTTCTAGCTTTCCTTCCTGGAGACTCTTCAAACCTAATTTGTGAAAACTGTGATTGTTCAGGGTTGCAAACAAAATGAGGGCGGACTGTCTTTGGCATATATAAGTTTTCTGAAACAAAACAAACAAAAAAAAGTCCTAGACAGGATATTGACAGATATCTCCATTTTTCCTCTATGCACCACAGTTCTCTGCTATAAAATGGTGTACAGTCATAGAAAGTACTGCCCATCTCACACAGAACAGGGAAGATTCCTCTGATGAAGTGGAATGTTTAAAAGACACCCCAAAAGTATTTATTAACTCAGTCTTCCAAACAGGGCTTAAATTCAGTACAGTAAATAAAACCTGCAACAACTAGAGAATGAGGAAAAGCATAAAAAATGTATAGCTGCTCATTAAAAGAACGTAATCTATGCTCTGCTCTGAAAAGGTGGACAGGTACTATACAATTCAGTCACTAATTACTATACCAGAACACTGATCTGGAAGGCAGACAAAGTAAAGCTTAATTCTGTATTTTGTGACTTTTGAGTACTTAACTTTGCAAGTCTAATAATATTTTAACATATTCTTCTGTGTGCAGTATGTACAAATGCTGATAGTATTGCTAATACAACGTTGCTCTTCAGAGGGCCACTTTAGTAGTGGGAGAGTATCTTAAAGTTCTGGATGAATCCCCATTTTATGAAACCAAAGAAATAATAAACATAAAAGTACCCAAAGAAATAAGCCTGTATATATATTTTAATCCCTCAGCAGGCTTCATAAAATACTAAAGGGCACTTCTTAATGAGGCAAACACAACCAAAATTGAAGCAAAGATTCCAGAGAAAAGTTCAGCCAAAAAAACCCCACAACCCAACAACCCAAAAACCCAAACCAAAAAGAATTTTCAGCTTGTCTTCAAAATAACGCAATTCAGTATCTTATTTTATACATTTTACAAAAATAGCATAAAAAAACTTATTTGGAAGGGTGTAACATTTTAGGGGAAGTTGTTTTATTACACAGAATCTAAAAAGGGCAAAGGGAAAAAATGCTTAAAACTGTGTTTATATCAGAAAGCAAATTTTTACTTTGCTACTCTAAAGTAGCTATTGCAACCTGTTAACACAAGATCAGGATAGATATGAACACAGAGATAATGCAAAGGTGGTAAGGCTGTTTTTCGTTCATATAGTGGGTTTTGGAAAGAGAGATGTCGTGATTTCATGTTTGATTTAAAACTGTAGCTTTTAACAAAGAATTATGTTTTAATTGCATAATAACTGTACAGTAACACTGAGCTCTCTGGCAAAAGTCTTAAGGTTTCTAAATACACTGGTAGCTGTTGAGGAGTATAATACATACCTAGTGCTCTGAGTGCTGACATACAAGCTGTCAGCAAACATTTCAGGTAACCAAAATAACCCAGGCTGGAAAGGACCTCAGGAGGTTTTCAGTCCTACCTTCTGCCCAAAGCAGGGTGAGTTATGAGGTCAGACCCAGTTACTCAGCACTTTGATCAGTTGAGTCTTGAAAGCCTCAAAGGCTGGAGACTGGAGACAACCTTGACTGTACTCATGATGTCTTCTCCCCATATCTAAGCCAGAACTTCTCTCATATCAGCCTGCATTGTTATAAAGCATATTTTAATTGGATTGCAGATGTTATACCTGACTCCTCATCAAGAGCATTTTAAATAAATAGGTAATTTCAGCTGTTGCTGAAAGTGGTTGATATTAAAAGTTATTTTAGTGTGGAATAGTAACTTTGTATGATTAGAACGCTCCAAATTCCAACCAAAATTGTAACATTGAAGTAGAAGATTCACTGGGTGATAAAATATGTTAGTGATGTATGTAAGTGATGCATAATGCAGGTATTCCCCAATGAGAGTACCACTCAGCAAAATGAATCTAAATACAAAACTAGACAAGCTCCAATTTTACAAACTTGTCCTGCACACACCTTCAAGAAATATTATATACTGCTGTGATCAAAAGGATCATCTGCAGTTTCCATATGATACCATCATTTTATGACTGGCATTTAGTGTTATAGCTCATGGATACAAACTCTGAAGAAAATTAACAATATCCCATCTAATGACCCTGTCTTCATTACCTTCTCTGCCTCAGCATGTCTACTCAGTGAGAGGTTTTCTTTCAAACAAGCTTTTCTCTTTACCATTCAAAAGGTTTGTGATGTTATTAGTTGACACTGACAGAAGGCATACCTGGAACTGAAGTGCTGAGTAAATAAATCAAGAAAAAAGGGCACAGGACTACTAGGAAGGTGGCATCCCATTATAGTTCCAAACTATTCTTAATCATCCATCCCATTAGGCAGCGGGTCAGGGATATAGTAAAGAACACATAGGACGGAAAGTTTCCCTTTATGAACTACATGCTTTTTGCAACATGCATTTATCTGAGTAAAATCTGAGTCAGAACATTCCAGTGTTTCAGGCTACTTCTTTATAAAGCTGCAGGGCAAATGATGTCTAAAATGTGTAGTAAGTTTTGATCACCTACAACCAGCTGCTATACATCCTATAGACTTAAAAAGACTACATACAAACATTATAGGACAAAAGGATCTATACTCACAGGACAGATACATGTTTCAAAAGTAAGACCAAGTGCCAGCAGAGTCATGATGTTTATGCTAAGCATTGCACTGTAACCACATGCACTGGAATGAATTACTGAGCTTCTTAAATGGTCATGCTGACGTTTTTACTTATGAGTTCTTACCTGTAGAGGTATGGTCTCATAATTACTGTAATTACAAGGCTTATGAGTCTCATCACTCAAATCACCTTGCTCCCTCAAGACATTCTCAAAATTGCTATCTGTCTGATTCTCACGCAGTAAAAAAGGTAATTTTGGAGTAAAGTTTCTACCCTGAAAAAAAAACAGCCAAACAGTCAGTGGAAAGAAATATGCAGCAATGTCATTCAATCCCCTATAGACACCCTAAAATTATGCCGTGTCATCTCCACCATCCGGAGGTGACACAGTGACCCCTGTGCTTCAGTCAGACACACCACGGCATGTACAGTTAGCTTCTGATGATGACCACAGGTAGTGTAGATCGCACAAATTATGTAGCGAAAACTGCTGACTAGTGTTTGTGAGTGAATGTCAGATGAGGTGGTGATGAAGAAATATTTATCTGTAGTGCCACTCTTGATGTTTCGAATAGCATCAGCTACAATTCTGAGAGCTGCACAAAGGCATGCACTGGCAAGTATACTCAACATTAAGGCTGTTGAATATTTACTGAGTTTGTTTTTTGCCTTTAAAACTAGCACCGTGGCGTGGTTTGGGTTGGAAAAGACATACAGTCCAGCCCCTTGCCATGGGCAAGGACATCTTCCACTAGACCACGTTGCTCCAAGCCCCATCCAACATGGCCTTGAGCACTGCCAGGGATGGGGCAGCCACAGCTTCTCTGGGCAACCTGTGCCAGGGCCTCACCATCCTCACAGAGAAGAACTTGTCCCTAAGATCTCATTTCAATCTCCCCTCTGTCAGGTTAAAGCCATTCCCCTTGTCCTGTCCCTGCAGGCCTTTGTCACTACCTCACTTTTGTCACTACTTCATAACCTGTCTGTGAACACTGCCAGGGATGGGGCAGCCATAACTTCTCTGAGCAGCCTGTGCCAGGGCCTCACCACCCTCACAGGGAAGAGCTGCCTGACAGCTCATCTCAGTCTCCCCTCTGTCAGGTTAAAGCCATTCCCCTTGGCCTGTCCCTACAGGCCCTTGTCCAAAGCCCCTCTCCAGGTTTCTTGTAGCCCCTTTAGGCACTGAAAGCTGCTCTAAGGTCTCCCCTTAAGGAGCCTCCTTTTCTCCAGGCTGAACCAGCCCAGCTCTCTCAGCCTGTCTCCAGAGCAGAGCTGTTTCAGCCCTCGCAGCATTTCAGTGGCCTCCTCTGGACTCCTTCCAACAGCTCCACATCCCTCTTGTGTTGCTGTCCCAGAGCTGGATGCAGGACTGCAGGGGGGGGCATCTCCCCAGAGTGGAGTAGAGGGAGAGAATCCCCTCCCTTGACCTGCTGTTTATGCTCTGGGGATGCAGCCCAGCACACAGGGGGGTTCTGGTCTTTGAGCACACACTGAAGCTGTGTCATGGGGAGCTTCTTGTCAACAAACACCCCCAAGTCTTTCTCCTCATGCCTGCTGCATCCAGTCTGACCCAGCCTGTGTTTGTGCTGGGGATAAGGGCCAAGAAGACCTTGCACTTGGCTTTGTTGAACTTTGTGAGGTTCACATGGTCCCACCTTTCCAGCCTCCACAAGTCCCTCTGGATCCCATCCCTTCCCTCCAGTATGTCAAACACACCACACAGCTTGGTGTCAGTAAATTTCCTAAGGGCACATCAATCCCACTGTCCATGTAACTGAAGATACTCAATAGTATTGATCCCAGTAGAGACCCTAGAGGGACACCACTCATTACTGGTTTCCACTTGGACCCGAGCCATTGACTGTAACTCTGGACACAGCCATCCAGACAGTTCCATGTCCATTGAACAGTCCATTCTTCAAGCCCATCTCTCTCAGCAGAGAAGTCTGAGTCTAGTTAAGCATCTCATAGAGCTAAGTAGTTCCCCTGGCTATCAAGGCAGAAATTATTTAGAATGCAAAAGAAATCTATCCTACAGGGAATGGCTGTGTGCTTAATTTTGAAAGTTCAGAACTGCCTTATGGCTAAATACATGCATGTGTGAAATCTGACATTTGTGGCAATGGGACTGCTTAGCCCCAAAATACATAAAAGAAAAACAGGAAGAAATGTAAAAGAGTAACATTTAGAAATGTGTCCTCTTTCACAGACCCAAAGAACTATAAAAAAGCATCTTTTGAAAGAATACTGGGTAAATTTTGAATCTAAATTCAGTTATTAAAGATATCTTAATTCTGCTTTAAGGGCCTAATTACCGCCTCATTGAAATTAATGGAAGGGCATCCAATGAAGACAGAGCATGCTATAAACAGAAATCCCAACTTAGAGGGCTGCTACTGCAATGTTCATGTGTAATCCAAACAACCGGATAAATTAAAGAAAGTTCAATGAATTAAGTGTAGGGTAATAAAACTTTCACTTTCCTAGTGTTACATCTCATGTATGTCTAACTGTACATCATGAACGGTACAGGCACAGCTAAATCTGATCTGTGGCAACCCAAGATTTATAAATGTCACCCCTTTAGCCTTTTCTGGATTAAGTTCTACATACCCCATTTCATGAAGTACTAAATATTCTCTGAAAAAAGAACATTTGTTACAGAAATAACATTGGCTTCTCAGGAGAAGTTAGGTGCCATGGGGACAATTGTGAGTTAGTTTGGACCTTTCATCTCTTGAAAATCCATATATGGTACTTTAAAAAGTCTCACAATATTAATAAACTGATATTGTCTCCAGTAGATCTTTATCTGACAGTGTAACCAATAATAATAAAACAGGAGAGACCTAAATTGGGTCATACCTTGTCAATGTTTTATCCAATGGGACTGTGAACACAGTTAAAGGATTGTGCCCTTAAAACACTATTTTACAACTTCCTATTTCCAATCATACTGTGACATCTTACATCTTGTTTTACATACTGAAAAGAAAAATAAAAATAAATCATGAAGGAAATGAAGACTTTTCTCTTTTTTTTTTTTCTAGGAAAACCCTCCCTAAGCTCAATTAAGTGTTCTGCTTTCTACTTATTTAATACCATGTCTCAAAATCCTTCACTTCCAGTGGTCTCATTATCTCATCATCCTACCTTCAATTCCCTTTTACTCTAAACAATAATGTACATTTTCGTAATAATTATACTTTGATTTTCTATACACCCATGTTTTCACTTGCGTGTCTGAAAAGGCCTGAAGTACCATTGAGTTAATCTTCAAAACACCTATGACATTATGATCCTCATTCCGCAGGTAGATGGAAATAACAGCAAGAAGCAAGTAACCCGACAAAGGTAAAAAGGAGTGGTGGTGGCAGAGATGGATGCAGATGTGAGCTGGAAATCGATGACACCACCCTCATAATTAACCACCAGTAATCCTCCAGTTGATAAAAAAAGGACACAGCAGCTGTTTCTCAGCTTCTGGATACTTGCAAAGAGTTGTCTTCTCCCAAGGTGATAACCACAGCTTTTAAATGAGACAACACTTGTAAGTGCTAATTTACACTTGAAAATGTACATGAAATTGTTCTTTACATAAACAAAATACATCCATCCTTAAAGCCATGCCATTTGACTGTGAGAGAGTGAGGGGACAGGAAAAGTTACGGACTGTTGGTATAGAAGGGATTAAACAGAAAGTGACATGGGTTTGTGTATGCCTTTGGGATGGAAGGCAAAAGAAGCAGGGCTGGGAAAACACAGCACTCCTCCTGTGCTGGGTGGGTCTCATTTGAATTGGTGCTTGGGGGCACGTTCCAGTATTGTTATGTAGGAAACTTCTACCTCTGAATTACAAATCACATAATAAGATGTATATATTGTACATCAGGGATCCACAATTTAAATTTACATCTGATTTTGCCTTTGCTTCTTGAATTTGGCTGGTTTAGTGAAAATTTCTACAAAAAGAAATCTCTTAAAAATGATTTAGTTTGAATCACATTCAGTTAACTCTCAATTATTTGTGGACAATATGTGCCAGATGTGGCCCATTTTGGTATAGAGCTATATGTAATCTAAATGCTTATAAGCTGTATTTTAACGATATATCAGCAATAAACCAACTATAAATTCATGCCAGCTCTGTGCAGATCCAGCCACAATGTCTCAGCATTGTCCTGCAGCTACAAGGACCATGGGGCTGAGTTGCTTTTCTGACTCTGCATGGACCTGTCTGGCTGGTGCTGAAATGGAGCAGTAAAACTGGTAGGAGAGGACCTGATTCTTCCACTTTTCCACTGTGCTGCTCTGTGCTCAGGGAGGACGTACCAGCTCTGGAATGTGCACTTGGCCTGCAGCATCTTGGAGGACTGTACATAGATACCAGAGAAGTTCAGTTCATCTCCCATTCTGGGCCTGCGCTGGCTATGCTGGATCTCAGTTATTTCCAAGCTGTGTGCCTCAGTAGCTGTTTTATCCAGGTTTGTCTGCTGCCAGGTGTTGCAGCCCCACCATTACTCCACATTATGGAGAGTAGTTGCCAGACTAAATTAGTTCTGACATGCCTTCATCAACATCAGCAGAGTTAACGCTAGATGCAAATTTGGACCATGGAAATGTGGGACCTCTCCAGAAGGAAACAGGAAACCTGGTTACCTGGGACACAGAGAAGGCCAAGGCATTCAATGACTTTTTTAAATTGGTCTTTGCCAGCAGGAGCTCCAGCCACACTGCCCAAGTCACAGAAGGCAAAGGCAGTGACTTGGAGAATGCAGAACCGCTGCTGTAGAAGATCAGGTTCAAGATCATCTGAGGAATCTGAAGGTGCACAAGTCCATGAGACCTGATGAGATGCATATCTGGGTCCTGAGGGAACTGGGGGATGACCTGGCAGTGAGTGCTTGAGCTCAGAACCCTGCCATGTGCTGGGCTGCATCCCCAGAGCGTGAGCAGCAGGTCGAAGGAGGGGATTCTCCCACTCTGCTGCACTCTGGGGAGACCTCCCTGCAGTCCTGTGTCCAGCTCTGAGGCAACAAAACAAGAGGGACATGGAGCTGTTGGAGAGATTCCAGAGGAGGCCACGGAGATGCTGTGAGGGCTGGAGCAGCTCTGCTCTGGAGACAGGCTGAGAGAGCTGGGCTGGTTCAGCCTGGGGAAGAGAAGGCTCCTTAAGGGGAGACCTTAGAGCAGCTGCCAGTGCCTGAAGGGGCTACAAGAAAGCTGGAGAGGGGTTTTGGACAAGGGCCTGTAGGGACAGGACAAGAGGGAATGGCTTTAACCTGACAGAGGGGAGACTGAGATGAGGCCTTAGGCAGAAGTTCTTCCCTGTGAAGACAGTGAGGCCTTGGCACAGGTTGACCAGAGAAGCTGTGGCTGCCCCATCCCTGACAGTGCGCAAGGACAATTTAGATAGGGCTTGGAGCAATGTGGTCTAGTGGAAGGTATTCCTGCCCGTGGCAGGGGTTGGAACTGTATGGGCTTTAAGGTCTCTTCCAACCCAAATCATTCTGTGATTGTATGATTTCACTGTTATGTTAAGAAGCTCCATCAGTGTCAGTGCTGCATACAGATTAGGGGAATTGACACTGATGAGCTGATGAAGCTAAAGCATGCTAGGTCATAGTCATATTAAATAAACCATTCCAGTTTCATTAACAGTCTGCTCTGCATCCTCTTGTCTTCCTGAGTCTGACTCTTGTATTATTTACCTTGCACAAATGCTGCATGACTGAAGTAGAATGGCTGAAGCTCAGGACTGGCAGTGGTCTAGGAAACCTCTACACCTAGCCTGTGTGAAATATTCCAGTGCAGTGTAACTGTGTTGTAGGTAAATGTCCATGAATGAAGTGGAGCTACAGCCTCTTATGCCAGGGTAAATTTAGTCAACTGGGTCAGTGCGTTTGGGAATCACAGAGAAGTAAAAGATGACAAGTGAGTATTAGGAGGGAAAGGAGTAATGACACTGCAAAATAGCTTATTCTGAAATTCTGCTTACAGTGGTTTGGAGGACGACCCCTTCAAATCCTTTTTTGCACTCACCTCTGTAGTGGCAATTATCAGTGGGTAAAGGGTCAGGAGAGTATTCCTCCTGTTCAAAGGATCATCTTACTTGATACAAGCAATGATTTTATGCAGCCATGCTGCAAGTTAAACTCCATCTGAATAAATGTATGTTTTTTTTTTTCTGGGGGAAAAGAATTACAATTGGATAATATATCAGTAACTTAGCAGCTGATTTTAATTTTGAAGATCTGGGTAATTTCTGCACTATATCAAAAAATGCCTGTGGCCTTGACCAAATAAGGATGAACAAAAACTGAGTGTCATATATTAACTTATGCTAGTTAACAGAATTTTGGGCAGTCTAGTATAAGGACAATATTTTAGCATGTGCTAACCTGTCAATTTTAAATGGCAGGTCCTTCTTTAGTATAAAGAAAAATATTTACATTACTAGTTCACTGTCAATTGAATGGTCAGTTCCTCACTGCTCACTTCCTCATTTTACCAGGACAGCTTCTGATTTTCTTCCAGTCTGGCAGGTGACATGTATAATGTTCAGGCAACAAGTATGTTCTTTGCTAGTCCAAATTGATAAGGAAACGAACTAGGCAGATTTACTCCTGAAGTCTCTATTACTTGATGCAATGTTCTTCCACTGGGCTTCTACAAATTTCATTTGCATACCCTCATGAAAACAGCTGACATGCTGTTCTTGTCTTGCATTCTGAAGCACTCAGTACATTCTTAATATTGGTAGTAAGTCTAGAAAACAAGACTCATGACAACGGAAGATTGAAGTGTTAGGAATCAACCTTATTCTCAATTTGCAGTACATGCTGTATGATGAAATGTAATTTTAGGAAGGATTGTAACTGTCTCACCATGCTGAGGCTCTTTACTTGCTAGATTTCTCACAAATGGGATAAAGAGGTATACTAAAAATGTTAAGTTAGAGGACGTGATCTTATGTTGATGAAGACAATAAACTAGGGGGCTTTTTTCCAGTGCTTTACATCAAGCTGGACAAATACTCTTTCTCATATTTCTGTGGCAGGAACTTCCAAGTATGAATAGGTGGCTATGCCATTTGGAATGATGAACAAGTAAACAGTCCAGCATTCAGGAAATGAGAGCAAATGTTAGATGCTGTGTTTGAGAAACAACACTGAGTGAGGAACAGAAGAGGTGGATTTGGCAGCTATGAAAGGGAACTGGCAACAGAAAGTGAAAACTGAAGTGACAGCCTGGTTGGTGAGGCCCAGGGCCTACAAAGCTGACTAGCCCACCTCTGGAAACAGCAGCTGGAGAGGCCATTTCAGGACCAGAAGTTAGCCTTGCCTTTTCTTTGGTCCGCTCCTTGGCAGACACAATTGTATTAGGAACACTAGAGAGCAATAAAATGCTAAAATGCCTTTAGTTTGTGAGGAGAGGCCTGAAGGAGAACTGTGCAGTGACCAAGTATATCAGCAGTTGCTCTCACCAAGTGCCAAATACATGGTTGTTCATGCAAGGGCTGTGTAAGTGCAAATGCCTCCTGCTTCCGCTCCTTGCTGTGAACAGCTCCACAGGGTCTGGGAATCCTGTGAACTGGATGTTTCAGCCTTGGCCTGGGAAGAGGCCAATACACTTGAACCTCTGTGTGAACCCCTGTAACACATGTGAGAAGAAGCATTGAGAAGGGCAGACAAGGGGTATACCAGATGGCAAAACCAATTCTCCCTCTATCTGGTTGCAGTTTTATTTATTGCTTTCTCTGTTGCATATTAAGGTGGAGTTCTGTGCTTTATGTTGATTTGTTTCTGCACCCAGTTAGCTTACATTTTAAAAAGTGGCTTTGAACTGGTAGCAGAAAGATCATCACCAGGCTATGCACCAGCAGCTGAAAGATATTTAATAACATTTCTTCAGAGTAAACTTGTAAATTTCTTACAGAAGTATCTCCAATTTGCACTTCCTGACACCACAAATAAGTTTAATTTCACTATTGTAGGTCCATGTCCACAGCCAACAGAATCTTTTTTAGGGTACAGAAGTCCACAGCCATACCTATTGCTTTTACCTAGCTGGCATCAGAAGTTATTTTCACAGCACCAGCCAGTCATATGCACACTCCAGTTCCAATAAACCACTGCTAGCTGGGGAACATTTTTCTCCTGGGACCTGTGCAGTTAGAAAAGGATTCCATGGTCTTTAATAAGAGAAACTGATTGTTAGTAAAATATAACAGGGAGCTGTATTATTCTGTGGGTAACAAGATTACTGGGAAGGACCTAATTTTGCCTATGAGCTAAAGCACTCATGTTCATTACTTCAGTGTCACAGGTTTTGCCATATTTACTTTACTGGTGTTCAAAACACTGTCCTTATCCATCAAGCCTTTACTGAGATAGAACACATCACTCTTCTGGCTTGTGTAAGTCTTTAAGCACAACCCTGGGGCATCTTCTCTCCCTTAGTATCTCTAGACATGTCCAGGACCTATCGCAGCTACAAAACCATTGGTCTCTGAAAACCATTTATTTCCCACTTCAGGAAAAACAAGGGTTTACAAAGCAAAATGAAATTCAATAAACAATCTAATTCCTGGAAAGACACCCATGATGATCAGATTGTTACCTGATCCCCAAAGACATCAAAAACCAAAAAAGTGGAAGAAATATTATGACCCCCAGAAATCAAATGTATAGCACACATACATCTCTAGTGTGCAGGACATTGTGTGCATACAATGACGTAGCATGAATAACACATATTAAGTCAAATGGGCTGGGATCCAAAATGTACTGAACTATATACATAAAGACTTTTTAACAGGCATACCTCTGCTCTGGGGAAACCCCCCCTGCAGTCCTTTGTCTAGCTCTGGAGTCCCCAGTACAGGAAAGACATGGGCCTGTTGGAGAGAGTCCAGAGAGCTGCTGTTATCTTTTATATTAATGACTTGAGTATTTCATATAGTAGCCTGTCTCAAATTGATTTCAGTTTTTCTAATAGGAAATAAAACCAAAACAAACCAAAACCCCAAGACATCAGCAACCCCAACCATCAGTAACAGCAGCAGAAAGAGAACACAAAACAATTAAAAAAATCTGAAAGAAGTATTAAACTTTTAGATAAAAGAAGTAAAAAGAAGTAGGAAAAACTGCCAAAACCAGAATGTGGCAACAATTGCTACATTGTGCTGTTACTTTTTTTCCAGTGCTGGTTGGTAGCCGCCGGAGTGGAATAAAAATACTCATGAAAAATGTATGCTGTTTGTATACCTCTCAGTTTGTTTCCTTTTGAACTTTCTCTCAGCGCAATCAAAGGGCCCAAGAGCAAGTATGTGCAAGACACAGACCATGCGTCTACAAAACTGAGCTCTGTTCACTAGCCTAACAATTTCCACACCTTGTACAACTTACTTAATTCCTATTTTTCTGCCAGCAAAAGGAAAATATCACTACTAGTCTACTTTGTAAGAGCACTGTGGTATTGTGCTCTTACATGATTACTGGGAAGTGATTATTGGAAAATAAGCTCTCAATCTACCAAGCTCTTAACAGGAATTTCAACTACAAAGTCTCCCAAAAGAACAAAGCAAAATAATAGAGAGTAGTTTAATTTTAATTCTTATTATTCATTACTGGTGCAGAATCTCCATAAGCACTGTTTATCTAATGACAGACAATGAAGAGATTTAAATTCAGCAGTCACACATGGTGTATGACTGCTAATATTAACTGGAATGAGGTCCAGCATTTTGGTTTTGCAGACGTTGCCTGTATATGTAGTTCTTCCTACACTGTAGATAGGGAGCATTTCCTCCTGTGACCATACTAGTACATCAAATTAAGAAATTATTTGTTGCAGCACAAACGATATGCTGGGTTTAAATGTGCTGTCCAATAGCCTCATGAGATATCTTCACAAGCATTTTGCTTTGGTGATACCATTATTTCTCATTTGGGTTACCTGGCAATATTCTTTTATTATAAAACTTCGCAACCCAGGTCCTGCCAGGCACTGGTAATAACAGATTGTGATCTCTTTCGCCTTAGCAACATTGCTCAGCATTGGAAAGTACAGGTAATCAAAAACCAAAAAGTAGAAGAAATAGCATTAGAATTACTGTGGATCTGAACCATACTAAAGAGGATTTGTAAAACTGAATGTACAGGATGTTAAGCCTATCAGAGCTGTAATGTTACCTGTTTTCTTTGGGGAGTTGAACTGCTTGAATCATAATGGACTCTGGGACCAAATTACAGGATGAAGAGATGAAAAAGACCTTTTAGAGATCAACCAGTTCTCAGCCTGGCTGATGAAGGATTGCTGTCTAAGCTCTTAGTCTAGTTCTAAAAATCTCAGCCAACAAAGTTCCTACAACAACCGCAGTTTACTCTTAAAAATTATCAATATGTGATAATTCATCAATTATAGAATCACAGACTGGTTTGGGTTGGAAGGGACCTTAAAGCTCACCCAGCTCCAACCCTCTGCCACAGGGACACCTTCCACTAGACCAGGTTGCTCCAAGCCCTGTCCAACCTGGCCTTCAGCACTGCCAGGGATGGGGCAGCCACAGCTTCTCTGGGCAACCTGTGCCAGGGCCTCACCACCCTCACAGGGAAGAACTTCTGCCTAAGACCTCTCATCACAATCTCTCCTCTGTCAGGTTAAAGCCATTCCCCTTGTTCTGTCCTGTCCTGGGTTCAGCAGTAGCAGTCATGTTTCTCCTTCGTGGTAGCTGGTGCAGTGCTGGGTTTTGACTTCCAGCCTGGGAACAGTGCTGGTGAAGCCGATGTTTTCGGTTGTTGCTAAGTGATGTTTACCCTGACCAAGGACTTTGTGAGGCTCATGCTCTGCCAGGGAGGAGGGGAAGCCGTGAGAAAGCAGAGACGGGGTGCCTGACCCAGGCTGGCCAGGGATGTATTCCATACCACAGCACGTCATGCTCAGGGTGGGGGGTAACTGGGAGTTACCCAGAAGGACACAGGCTTCCGGGTGGGACTCGTTTCTTGGCCGGTGGTATTGTATTCTCTTCCCTTGTTATTTTCTCTTATCACTGTTGTCGTTGGTAGTAGCGGTGGTGCTTTGTGTTGTACATTGGTTGCTGGACTGTTCTTGTCTCAACCCGTAGGAGTTGCACCCTTTCGATCCTCCTCCCCGTTCCTCCAGGAGCAGGGAAGAGGAGAGCCTGGGGGGGGGGCCTTGACTGCTCTCAGTCTGGCACCACTCACTGGGAGTGTGTGAACAAGCTGTCTGGCTAGGGTTTAAACCATGACATGTCCCTACAAGCCCTTGTCAGAAGCCCCTCTCCAGCTTTCTTCGTGCTTGTGATTGCCCTGACACGTGCAGGACATTGCACTTGGCCTTTGTTGCTGATGTTCAGATGCTCCCTTGATGACCTGTGATCACTCTACAGGCTCTGGGCACCTACTGGCACCAGAACCAAACTGGTCTGATGACTTATTATGCATTTGCTTGAAGTATATAAAATCTCAGTAGCGACTCAAGGAACAGGACTATCAAAACCTTTGTATGCAGAGATGAGATGGAAACCTGAGGCACTGATTCAGAGTACAGGCAAAAGAAGGAAGAGAAAGGAGAGAAACCCGTGTTGGGAGTTCTTGTCAAGTAATTTTAGAACTACAGCAAATGCATTTCCTTTGATAAACTGGCACTCACTGCAACTTCCTGAAACACCCTGGCAACAATACTGGAGATGACCAAGCTGATACCAGATGCTGTAAGAATATTCCATGAATCTGATCTGCTCTGCAGACAGACAAAAAGGGAAACAGACAAAAAAACCTGAAACAGCCCAAATTTGTCAATAGCAGAGCCAGGATTAGAACCCATCTATAATAAGTAGAGTATACTGTCTGTATATAGAGAGATGGAATTTCTGTTAGCAGTAACATATGGATACTAACAGTTTTTCAAAGCTAAGTGCTTCAGACCTTAACTTTCATAACACAAGTCAGTTAGGCTCACCAGCAAGTCCTGGAAGGAGATACTCAGGTAAACTGTTCATTATTTTTAACAACACATAATTACTAAATTACAATTTAAGGCCCATAAATAATATTTGTGATGCTCCGATGGTATGGCTAAAGCCTATACTCTTTAAAAAAGACCACTAGTGTTGAAATCCGAGTTGCTGCATGTTCTTGATTTTTATAGCAACTGCATGCTCACAATTTTAAATAAAGTAAATGAATCAGAGTAGATAGATCTGAATATATGGAAACTATGGCTTAGCTTCCTAAAAGATGCCAGTCATGGTGACTCCTTTGCTAACTTCAGCGCAAATTAGGGCCCTATCATGCACTTTTGAAATGAGCCATGCCCTAAACTTGATGATTCTTCCCTAAGAAAATCCAGAGAGACAGTAACAAAGCTAAAATTAGAAATCAGGAGCTGTAGCTTCCAAGGCAATACACACTGCTTGACATTTTTTCAATACCACAGGCATTTTCTGCTAGCAAAAAAATGGTTTAAGGAATAGAATCCCACAATGTAAAAACCTTCCTTTAAAACTCAGGGTTGGATGACAACAGAGTGTTTACTTACCAAATTTCATAAGCCCAAACATTTAAAAGAATCAGTGAATAACAATATAAATAATTAATTCTGATGATTAAATAATGACTACAGCATCACAATTTGTGGTTGTAATAGCATAACCCAAGCTGTGTAGCTGCTTTCAAAAATAATATACGTAGTCAAAATAGCAATCTGTGGAAGTACTATGATCCATTCAAAGCACATCATACAATCATTCTCCAGAATAATTTCACAAAAAAAACTTTGCTTACCTATACCTAATGCTGAATATTACAGACTTGGATAGAACTTTTCGCTGCTCACAAATAGTTGTGAAAATTATCTTTAAATATGACTCACAGTGCATATTTGAAGAACTCTAACTAACAGCCACAATCCAGTAAATGGAATTTTAAGTACAAAGAAAAATGGTTTACCTCAGGAATATTCCAACAAGATGCCTTGGGCCTTGTGAGCTCTCCACACCCAGCAAATTACAATCAAATTGGGAGCTCCATGGTTGCAGAATGTCACATTACCACCAACAGCAAAACACCGCTTGCCTGTGGAGGTTCTCCATTGCAGTATGGTCTCCAAAGCTCACAGGGTAGCTCATTTACTCTAAATGCAAATCACAAAACTCTTTAAAATGGCAGTTTCCTGCTAAACAGGTAAACCCCACATTTTAAAGCAACATTTTAAAGCACTGGAAAAGGCTGCCCAGAGAAGTTACCATCCCTGGGGGTAATTAAAAAACCATGTAGGTATGGTCCTTAGTGACATGGTTTAGTGGTGGACTTGGGAATGTTAGGTTAACAGTTGGATTTGAGGATCTTAAGGGCTTTTTCCAAGTATTCTCTGATTTTGGGTTCCATTCATCCATCCAGATATATTACTATATACTATATACTGTAAACCATAGATTGTATATTTGGATTTCTGCACATACTACAGTTTGGATGACTTAGTCATGCCAGACAAGACCTTACCACTAAAAGATGCATGGCTTAATAGACTTGTAAATTTTAAAAATAAGTATTTTAGCATTTGTGTAGCAAAACAGCTTCTGTGCACTTGGCAAATTTTCACACCTAAAAGCAATTATACTGTCAACAGAGCTGGGTAACAAAGTAAAACAACACCCATCAGGCATCTTGTGGAAGTAGCTCAGGATTAGTATTTTGGTGAGACCATTAAATTTTTCTTGTTTTCACCCAGACAGCTGCCTAACCACAGAATCAGAATCCCAGACTGGTTTGGTTTAGAAGGAACCTTAAAGCTCATCCAGTTCCAACCCCTGCCATGGGCAGGGACACCTTCCACTAGACCAGGTTGCTCCAAGCCCCGTCCAGCCTGGCCTTGAGCACTGCCAGGGATGGGGCAGCCACAGCTTCTCTGGGCAACCCGTGCCAGGGCCTCAGCACCCTCAGACAGAAAAACTTCTTCCTTGTATCCAATCTAAATCTTCCATTTAAGTTTGAAGCCATTCCCCCTTGTCCTATCACTAGGGTCCCAGATGAAGAGTCCCTTGCTTCATCATGGATAACCACACTGGATACTCCTTCACTCATCCACCATGTTACATTCCAAGACAGTGCAGAAATGAGCTGGCCACTTCAATTTTGCGTTTCCCCCTCCTCACTAGGGGGAAGTAATAACATTTTGTATTTATCTTGTAAGGAGAGAACGGCGGTGAAGCCAGCGAAACCGATTAGGAACACGCAGATGCGTCATTGCTGAGTTCTTGGAGCGAGGCAGCGAGTCTGAATTAACCCGGGGCTAGTACGGTTGACGGTGGCGGAGGGAGCGGACAATGGAGCTGGGCAAGAGTTCCGGTGCCCCGGCAGCTAGCCGGGAGCGCTCCCGAGCCATCACCTCACACGGGCAGCGCCACGAACACCCACGGCGACTAAACCCCCACCCCCCTTGTACCTCGCGGCCGAGACCAGCACCTTCAGCCGCGCATGCGCTACCGCCCCCTCCCTCCCGCCGGCCGCGGTCCGCCGCACGGCGCGCGTGCGCGGAGGGCTGGCTGGGAGCGTGGCGCTGGCGGGAGGCGGAGGTACGGTACGGTACGTGGAGGGCGGTATGGCGGAGCAGCTATCCCCCACTCCCCGCTTCCTCGCTTCAGTTCGCCTCACCTCAGGCGGGACGGTCTGCCCATGGCTCCCCCCGGGGCCCGCCGCCTGCCTGTCCCTCCAGTAGCCCCTCCACCACCACCCGGCGGAGGGCCTGAGGGGCTCCACATGGCGGGGCGGGCAGGGAGGAGAGGGGCCGGCCTGGCCGGGGCTTGCCTTGTCCCTGCTGCCTGGGGGGCCCTGAACTGGCGCGGCTGGCTAACTCCGCTTTGCTCGTCGCTGTTAAGTCTTTTCGGGTTATTGTAGGGAAGAAAGGTGTGCTGCGCGAGTGCCAGCAGCCTGGTTTCACTTCACAGCTGTTAATGTTCCAAAGCATATACCACTTGTCCAAGACAGCGGATTGAGCTAAATGATCTTAAGGTCCTTTCCAACCTTTTCACCATTCCGTGATTCTGTGATCTCTGCTTAAAACGTGAGAGCTGTACTTTCCTTTACATTGGACGCAGTTGTGCGGTCCATCATCTGAACTGGGAAATTTGAGAACTGCAGAAGCTTTACCCTGCCTGTTTTCCACATTTCCTCTTTCTTGGCATCCGGGTGTCACAGGGTAAGGGGGGCTTGAGTTAACTACCGTTGAAAATGAGGTGTTTTCAAGTGCGAGACTAATGATTAGGTCATGAGTGGACAGGGTGATACTGTGATTGTGGGCCAGATCCTGGAAAATATGAACATAACATGAGGTGCTGTGTCCTCTGTGGTTTTTTTTTTTTTGTTAAGAAAAACCATGTAATAGTTAACTGAGTATTTGAGTTTGGTGCTGCATTGATGCCTGATGTCTGTAAACTGGCTGTGTTTATGAGAAATCCTCTTTGAAAGAGGGTAAAAAAAGTAAAATTGGAAAGATCCTCTGGAAGCTTTTATGTTACCTTTAAGACCCTGGAGCGAAGCATAAGAGGGAAAGGGAAGGTGCTCATTCGAAGCATGTTGGGACCCCCTGAAGCCACATTGTTGGGCCATTGAGAGCTGTGATGCTGACATGAGCAGGAGCAATTGCTTCTTCGGGGCTCTGATGGCTATTGTGGAGGTTCTGGGTCTGCAAACACTTTGTTAGGGTGTTGTGGAGCCATTCAGTTCCCCAAGAAAAAGGTGGTAAGCCTATGGAAGTAGTCCTCTTCCATGCAGTACAGTCACTGGCTATGCAATGCTGCTAAGGAAATGTATGTCAAAACATCCAGCTTTGGTCTCTCCTGTACAAGAAAGACAGTGCCATATTGGAGCAAATCCAGTGAGGGGCCACAAAGATGATTAGGAGTGGCTGACATACAAGGCAGGGCTGAGGAATTGGGACTTACCAGCCTGGAGATGAGAAATGTCAGTTTGAAATACTAATGGGAGAGAATAAGGAAGAGGGAGCCAGGCTTTTTGCGCTCTATATTGTGAATGCACAAGAGGCGTTGATCACCAACAGATACATAGTTTTTTTCATTTAAACAGCAAACTATTTACTGCTGTGGTAATTAAACACTGGAACAGATTTTCTGGAGAGGTTGTGGCATCTCCAGCCTTTGAGATCATCAAAACCCAACTGGAAATGGTCCTGAGCAACCTACTCTAGTTGATTCTTCTGTGAACAGAGGGATTGGACTAGATTATCTCCAGAGGTCCATACCAACTTCAGCCATTTTGTGTGTCTGATTTTCTAATGTATTTGAAGAAATTTGTCTTCATTTTAAAGAACCTGTTTTTTCTCCTCCTGCCCTTCCCAATGCTTTGTTGTTTTTAATTGCTAGAAATGAGTGAAAGTTTTTAGTGTTCACTTTATGTGCCAGTACTAACATCTAGTTTGCTCTGCAGATGTCCTGTAGGACAGCAGGTGGAGAGGACTTCCTTTTGGAAGAAGAGAGATTCAAGCAGTACTGTGAAGAATTTATTAAACATTCACAGCAGATAGGAGATGGTTGGGAGTGGAGAACTAGCAAGGTAAAATAATCATGTTAATTTTTAGATACCCTTTCTGTCATTTTTGAAGTGTTGACAACTGCCACAAGCTGGAACATCCTTTTTGAGGGCAGTTTATTTCAACATATGAAATAAATGGTATTTTGCACAGCTTGTCCAAGAACAAAATAGTGTATAGATGGTTTACATGAGGATATATCTGTATTGAATAGGGTTCGTGAATCCAAAAACTACGGCACTTTGTGGTGTAACTTTGAAGGGTTACCCAAGATGATTTCTGTTTTGGTCTGAAAATGTCTTTTAAAGTATTAGGCAGTCTTTGTTTTCAGAATTCCCAGTGTTAGAAAAACAGTCACAGCTTTCAAGAAGACTTTCAAGTGGCTGGCTATGCTTAAAGTGAATTAAAAAAAAAAAAAAGAAGCTGTTCCTTCTAATCTTAACTGCCTAGCTTCGTGTTCCACCCACTGGTATCTGTACCTTTGTCTTCTAAGCCGGCACCCTTTTTTCATCAGAATTCTCTTTGGTTTGGTACTTTAGTTTTAGATCCTTTAGAACCTTGTAATTGTAAAAGCAAACCATGTTGAGCTCCCTGACTATCTGACATGTTTTCCAGTAGTTTAACCATTCTTGTGGATCTCCTCTGAATCTTGTCCAATATATAAAAATCCTTTTTCAGCTGTGGGCAGAACTAGACAATGGATGTTGTATCATTGTGAAATTCAAACCTTCCTACTCTGGGCAAGAGGTTGTGGTCATGTATCCAAGGATCACTTTAACCCTGTAAACTGAAATAGCACATAGTTTTTATTCTAAATGTGTGACTTAATGTTTTGCATTAAAATACATGTTAGTTGCATACAGCAAGCGGAAAAACCTGTATAAGTGATCAATCCTCCTTATTTGCTGGTTCCCCATAATTTTCAAACCTCACCAATAATAATTACATACTGTTTCTAGGTCATTAATCAAAATTTTGAGTAACAGGGATGAGTCCCACAGGACCCCATTAGAATCACATATGATGGTTCCCCATTTTTTTAAGTTACATTTGATATCTGTGAAATTAATCATATTTTCATCCTTTAGTGGGAGTCAGATTAGCATGGGATTATTTTAATGTTTTAATTTCCACTTGTGGAATTAGCAGTTTTCTTACAGAAGTCTGAGCATGTATTGTTTGTGTTTATCAAGCAAACATGTCTTTACTATGATAAAACCTATTTTTCTTACAAAATAATTACATGTACTATATGCTTTTCTTTATTTACTGCATTCTACGTAATGTCTTCTGTTCTTTTGGTTGGGATGACTTCAGTATGTGAATATGTGTACAGTTACTCAAATTAGCCAGTATATAAAGATACATTGATACATGCTGGCTTTATCCAAGCTTCTCTGAAGCTTCCACAATGCTCAAAAACCTAAAGATCAGCAGTTATTATGTACTGATTTAAAAATACCTAACAATAGTCGTGTCATGTTAATGTCCTGCTTACCCACCACTGAAATGAAAACTTCTTAATAGTTATGGTTTATGGGTACATAATTTGTATTTGTTCTCTAAATAAGAACAGAAATATTTTGAGTAGTTGCAGTTTCTACTTTGAATGCTTCTGTTATTTTCCATCTAATAATAAATCCACATTGTTCTAGGATGTCTCTGCCCCACTTTTTTTGATGTGTGGGCAATACAGGTTTTCCTATGTTTTGCTTTTCTGACTGTATCTGTATGATACTTTGGGGTACTCATTATTATCTGTGTATTTCTTCTCTTTGCTGTAGAAGATATGCTGCTCTAGATTTTGTGTTTTACATTAATGGATTTAGTGGTTTTGCATGCTTTCATGAATTTTGAGGAGAAAAATCATGCTTCTACCATTTTGAAGTGCAGTAAGTCCTGCAGTAAATACATGCCATCACTTCTGTGGCAACTGTACATTAGCATTTGTAAATCACAAATTAACAGAATTTCAGCAAGAAGCAGGATTCTGGCCTTAGGTACACTCTGTTTAGAAGTTTTTAAAAGAGTTCAAATACTAGCTAAGTGTTATAGTGAACCCTTTTTTACAATGAGCCATTTGAAACTTTACATTTCAGTCCAAGGCTGTATTTGTGAGGATTTATTCAACAAAGAAGGATGCTCTAAGCCTCTATTGGGTCAAAGTTTGAGCTTTCTGTGAAATAAGAGGCTTTGCTGAAAATAGCAGAATGAGATAGAATTTTGTTCTTACCTATGAAAAAAATTTTAAGAGATTTTGTTTTTTTCTTTTTTTTAATGGGTCAAGTTGGTGACTCTGATTTCAGTGTGATAAAAACCTGGCCATTGAGACCACCCATTTATGTAGTACGTAGTCTGGGAAGGAAGCTTGGCTTGTCGTTAACAAGATGTCCCATTATTTTTTTGCCTTTTTTTTTTTTTTTTTTTTTTACCCAATGTATGCATTGTGGGTAGTTCAGGGCACTCTTAGTTTTGCTGATGTAATGCACTTGGGTCCTATTCCTCATTCGGTACTCATGTGAATAGACCCATTGATAGCAATAAGACCACACAAGTAAACCAGGCTTATAGAACTGTGTTCTTGTGTTCCTGAGTTTTCTGCAGAGATTAAATTTGCATGATGAAATACTCATTGTTTTTGTGGATCTGGCTCTTGTGACGTAAGCTCACATGGCCCAAGCAGAACCATGTATTTATAGCTGTAAGTGAAATGTTCTAAACTATGTTATTTTTATAATCTGTTTCTTTCTCCCAGAAGAAAGCTGTAAAAAAGCCAAGAGCACCTCTACTGTAGGACTTGAAGCTAAACTGGAGTGGTTATTAGGGGTGGATGGTTAAATCTTGGCTGTGAAAGCTGCCCCCTGTTAGCTTTCTGCTTTATGTTTCTTATTCCCACTCTTCTCTCCCAGCAGCACTTACTCCAGTATGATGCTGTTGATGTCCTGAGTGAAGAATCTTTCTCTACCTTCTCCCATGACAGCTCTGGCAGCCTGGAAATTGGGAAACAACACAAGGCACGATAAATTCCCAGCTACAGACAGTCATAAGCAGTCAACAAGAGCATCACAAGCAGAGATAAAGATGCCATTATCCCACTCAGTGCTTGTCAGGCTCCCCCTTGAATACTGTACTCAGTCTGGGTCCCTGACTTACTCACTTAGGTTAATCTAGATAATCATATCAGGGGCTGTATCAGTTCACTTTTGCTTATGATACTCAAAGGATAGCTGGAGTAGAAATGAGCTTCCTTTCCTCACTAATGAGATCAAACTCCTTGCTAAAGTATTGATATATTTATAGGGGCAGAAGGGTGCAAAACAGGTATCACACCAGGGGGTGCGAAAGGAAGGTTGCTTCTCTTTCCTGCCACCTCTCCTCTGGCCACTGACATGCGGCTATCAAATACAGAGACGGCTAAATCCAATTGTCCATAGGTATTTTTTCATGGCACTCAAATGCTACAGAATGCACAGGCTGTGGCACTTGGCTCCTTCCTGCTGACAGGAAGAACTGGTTCAGAGAGGTGAATGCTTCAGTGAAGCAGTCCTTCTCTGGCAAACCTCACTGTGCCTTGGGGCATTTTACCTCTGTGGGTGGCCGTAGTAGTTTCTTTGCTGCTCTTAGGGGGATGAATACCTGTGCGCGTAGCTGTAATCCTGCTGACACTCCCATGAAGCTCAACAAGGAGAGATTTCAGAGAGTGTTGAGGTTGAGGGAAGTGGCTGCTGCACTGGCAAGTTAGTGTTAATTTTTCTGTCACTGTTGCACCCTGCATACACAGTTCTCCACTGCACAGGCTGCAGTTTGGTTCTGCACCCATGACATCCAGCAAAGTGAGGCTTAGTGACGAAATAGGGCAAGCAGTTGGAAAAATTGTAAGCCAGGGCTGAAGTATACAAACGGTGTATATGTGTGTGCATATGAAATATACAAACATAGTATGATTCATGCTTAAAAACTCATGGGCAAAAATAGGTGTAGAGAGCATTATAATTTTTAATGTGTGAAACTTGGTGAGAACAAAGTGAACAAGTAGCCCATAGTGGATTTTGGAGGTACATGTATTCTACAGTATCCTTAAAAAGAGAGAACTGATGTGTTGGAATAAAACTGGTGTTGATTTAAAGGTCAGAATACATAAGATAAAACTGTGTCAGCAATGACAGATTAACCAAAGACTTAAATTATAGTGTGAAATTTGCAGCCCTGTCAACAATTTAATGCTACATTAATGAACTTTGTAGAGACTGTTCTGAATAGAATCCTTTTTCATCCGATGTTGTGCATATGCTTTCTGTGTTTCTTTAAAATAAAATGTAATGAAACAGCTAACAAAACCCCTATTTATTTGTTTCCTTTGAGAAACAAGTTTTTAACATGCAGCTACTGTTGTGTTCTGTATACGCTTTCTCCCTTTCAGAGTGTTTTTCCAGTGATCTGTTACTAAAGTTTTTCTCTCTTCTTGCTTCTAATTAAAAAAAAAAAAATACATGTTTTTATATGTGTGTAGACAGCCAGGTCAGCAAGGGGAGAAAGCTCCTAAAACCGTCTCCTGCTACTCTGAAATTGCAAAAGGGCTTTTTACAGGAGTAGACCCTGTGGCCTGGGAAGCAGAATGATAAGAAAGAAACTGGGATAAGGTACAGCCTTGTCTCTTTTCTCTTACATTTGACCCTCAGAGGTGATAAAGAGAAGGGAGCAAGTAGTCACACTGCACACGTGTTCTGAAGTGTTGCTGGATTGTTTTTTTTGTCTGGGTTTTGTTTTTTTTAGGACTTTAAGAATGTTAGAGGGGGAACAGAGCAAAAAGAAACCAATCTAGCAAGAACGGGGAAGTTTATACAGGCAAGTATGCATTGCTAGAAATAGGTCAAAATCATAAATATCTGCTCATCTCTTCATGAACTTGGTGCAGTGACTTCCTGTTTGCTGCATATCCTGATTCCCAGGTAGCAGTTGTCCTATTCAGTTAATAGCTGTATAAAATTTTATTTTTACTGTTCAGGTCTTTGACTTCCTTTAATGCCAACAGCTAGTATAAACTACTTGGGAGAAGATGCTGAAAAGCAATGCAGTCATTGGTGACTATAAAAAGACCTGGGAGTTTACACCTAAATATCATGCTCTCTTTATTTTCTAGAACAGTGATAGCATTTAGAATTTTGGTTACAGATTTTTTTTTTTTTTCTTGTTTTCTGAACCCAGGATCTTGGTGATGGTTATCTCAGTAAAATACACTTCCAGGTAAGAAATAGAAGCATCCCACCAGATCTCAAGGAGAAATGCAGTGCTAACATTGAACAAGCATTATTTACACATGCTGAAGTAAGTACACGTTCTAGACTTGTGTTTGTAAAATAAATGATGAACAAGATTTTTAAAAGATACTATACTGTTAATTAAGTCCTGCCAGAAAGATTTCAGATTGACCAGTGGCTTTAAATTGTTTTCCCTGTAGTTGTTCTCATTCAGGTGTACAGCTCTATTAGCGATGAGGACTGGGATGAAATGGGAAGATTCCAGCATCTTTTATGTATATGTTTTCCTCATGGAAGGGTATCTCTTTGCGCTTTGGTTCACCAACATTAAGGAAACTTTTGTGTGTGTGGAAAAAAGATTAAGCATCTAGTTATCTTAGAGATAAATATTAATTAAAAAATAAAGAAAATTTTAGGTTAATACTCATGTAAATGAAACTTACTGAATAAGTTGCGTGTAAATATTTTACAATCAGTGCATATTTTTCTATTGTGGAACTAACATAAAATATGGAGCAATGTTTTGAAACTGGTGATGGGAAATAAAATAGATCTGGTGTTCTTGAAGGAGAATAAACTTCTTTCTTGCAGAAGATGAAAATGATTCATTAAATCCAGGGTGAACTGATCTGAATAATTACTTGATTGTTTGATTCTGCATTAGACCTGCAGATTACTGACTAATCAAGATATAAACAGTAGATATTCACTGTCTTGTTATGTTGTTACCATAAATATGAAGAGAAATCTTGGGTTATAATTGACTGAAAACAATGCATTCTGTATACTATAAAATATTGAATAGATGGAGATGGTGTATTTTCCAGGTACCTTTTTCAGTAGCAGTTCCTTTTCTTTTTTCCTCAGCCTACTGTTTTTTCTTTCTTTTTTTTTTTTATTTTTTTATTTTATTTCACACTGTCTCTGGTACAGGGTCTGAAATGAGTGTTATTTTGGCCTGGTTTCTGAAGGAAATGACACTTAAAACAACCATGCTGTTTGATAGTCTGTGGAGTAGTAATTTCTACTGATTCTTTAGTTCACTGACAGCTTTCAGCTGTATTTTGAAGAGGGGTAGGTATCAAAAAGTGTTTGGTTCTTAAAAATTTTGTGAAAGCAGATATTTGACTAGAGGAAAAGTACTTTTACTGGCAGGTAGAAGCCTGGTCTTCATATTCTGTTTGTCTACTCAGTGCAAATGACTAGTGCAAGCACAGGGCTGGACTAAAGCAGCACCTTGGTCTCGCAGAGTGCCATGAGGAGCAGCAAGGATTCTCTTGACACAAGGAAGCTGTAAACAAGATGTGGTTCTTTTATCAGCAAGACAAATTGTTCAATCAACTGAAAAAAAAACAAACAAAACGTTTTACAACCCCTTAGCTTTGATATGAATTGGAAGCTGTATAATCTTTAGAACCATAACCTTGCATTTGTTTGATAAATACCAGTTATAAGCATACTATGTAAGTCACAGCTGAAGCATTTTAAGTTTTCTTTTAATTTGCATTCTAGTATTTGTTCAAATGAAGGTTAACAGTGCTTCAGAAGTTGTTACTTGTCACTATGACATTGTATACTTCAGTCCTGGCTAGTAAGAACAGATGAAGAGTGAAGCAAGGTCTTGGAAAAAATATTGTAGATTATGAGACATGGGGGTGTGTGTAAGAGAAAAATTGAGTTTCTTCTCCAAAATACTCACTGCCTAATGCAGATTATGTTGCATTTTCTTTCTTCATTGAACTGAAGGCTAACCAGGCTGTTAAAGTTATTTAATCTAGAAAATGGTAGAAGGATACCAGTAAATTGGAAAATGAAATTTGCTACAGATACATAAAGTGAAACTATGCATTTCACCCTAAGGAGAAAGATGGAAACAGTGACTCTGTAGGGGATTAATTTGCTCAAGCACAGCAGTGGCTGTATAAGATGCATATTCTTGCCACAGATGTTCCATGTGAGAGTCCTGTTGCACGGTTCTAACAGTCTGGTGTTACGGAGTTACTGCAGTGTCTTTCAATAAATTTCTGAAATATATTCTGTTGAATAGAGTTCAGCAAAAGTTGTGGTCTTGTTAGAAACTGGAAAGGTTTCCACTGGCTACATACTTTCAATATTTGCCAGTTTTTTTCCTTAGAAAATTTGTAAATGTTATATATTTGAATTCTGACAGAGTTCTAGGTAAGAGTTTTAATTTATTTGGAAAAAAAGTCATCTGATAGTTGCGTATTCAATTTTCAGTTTCAGAATTACTGTTATGATCTAGTTTTTTCTATATTGTATCTCTACTGCTTGTGTCTTACTGAGGTAATTCCATCTGCCAGTAGTCAGATCTTCAAGGCATGGTGGGAGATATCATATATAGTTTTATGTGAGATTATTAAACTAGGAACAGTAAGGAAATTAAAGTCAAATCAATATCCAGTGTTAGGAACAACCCGTGTTGTCAAAAAGACGAGGGAAAAAATGTACTGTAGCATATGACAGGCCATATGAGGCCACAAGATTTTCCTCTCCTCTTGCTGGGAAATCAGTTGAGAGATTACAAATAGAATGTTAATTTTGGGAGGCAAGGTGAAAATTAGGATGCAAATTAGAAATCAGATTTTTGAAGCTGTGTGGAAATACGGGAAAGTTATCTCGACTGAGTACTTAACTTCTGTTTAAGTGACCAAAGACACATCAGAGGAAAGGTGATGTTGAGTAAATCAGTGAGTATATTGTGTTGTAGCAAAGAGTACAAGAGTACAGTTAGGATATTGAAACTGCAGAGAAGCGAAAGTACCTGTTCTATTTGTATTTAATCTGTAAAGGAATGGTAAAGTCTGTGATACAGTACAGAAAATATACAGAATAACTGAAGCAACTTTATTAAAACAACAAAATCAGTTACCAGTCAACACAGGATCAAAAATGTGCTAATTATATGGCATCTCCAGAGAAAATGATAAAATTATTTGAGCAGTTTATTTCAGCTCATTGGCCATATGGATAGTTAATGTTTCCAGTTTTCTGTCTCATTGTCTGGTGTCTAAATATTTGGAGCCTTCCTGGTGAAGGAGTGATGAATAACTGTGTATTCTGGTGTTTTCTAGAGCAGTCTGTAGTATGTGGTATGCTTGGTGCCATTTATACAAGTTGTGTTTTCCTCTGAGAACCAAGAATAAATTTCTGTGTGGGTTTCTTTCTGCTTATTTTAGATATCTGCAATACAGAGCGTGTCACTTAGATCTTTGTTTCAGCCTGAGGGGGTAAAAAATGCATTTTTGGGTACAAATCAGTCAACCTATTTTAGGTGTCTTCTCTAGGAGAAGATGAGCTAAAAAGTGTCTGTTTTGCTTCCATGATGATCAAGGGAAGCTAGATGGTTAACCTGGATGTAGATGTCTGCCTTTTGTCATGTGGATCTCATACAACAAAATCTCATATGACAATACAGGGCTGAGCTCCTTAAAAGTAGTAGCAGTTTTTTCTGGTGACTTCACTGAAGCTGAGATTTCACTTCAACATTGAAGCTCAACCTTAGTTGAGGCCTGTATTTTGTAAAGTAGCAATTAAAAAAAAAAAAAGAATTTAAGGATAAACCATTAGAACAATTTGCATTGATTTAAGTTTTGACTGAAATCCCTGCATTGTCACTGGCATGCCCATGCAGTGGAATGCCTTGGTCATACAGGAGATCAGAATGTGTACTCAATGCATGCAGTGGATCTGCATGTGTGAGTGTGGCAAAGTACCACCCTTCTTTGGGGTGGTGGTAGTGTGAATTGTTGTATTCCAGTTCCTGTTGGAACAGCTTACTTGCACAGAGGTTCCTGTATTGCATGTATTGTGAGAACTAGAGGTCAGTTGATAGACAGTAGGTTGCTGTGTTGGAGGCAGTCTTCTCTATAGAACCAAGAGGAATACAGCAGAAGCTAAGAACAGGTTTGGCAGTCTGTCCTGGGTTCAGCAGTAGTAGTCATGTGTTTTTTTTTTTTCCTTTGTGCTAGCTGGTGCAGTGCTGTGTTTTGACTTCCAGCCTGAGAACAGTGTTGGTGAAGTCGATGTTTTCAGTTGTTGCTAAGTGATGTTTACCCTGACCAAGGACTTTGTGAGGCTCATGCTCTGCCAGGGAGGAGGGGAAGCCGGGAGGAAGCAGAGATGGGGTGCCTGACTCGGGCTAGCCAGGGAGGTATTCCATACCACAGCACGTCATGGCCGGGGTGGGGGGTGACTGGGAGTTACCCGGAAGGACACGGGCTTCCGGGTGGAACTCGTCTTCCCTGCCGGTGGTATCGTATTCTCTTCCCTTGTTATTTTCCCTTATCATTGTTGTAGTTGATAGTAGCGGTGGTGATTTGTGTACATTGGTTGCTGGACTGTTCTTGTCTCAACCCGTGGGAGTTGCACTCTTTCGATCCTCCTCCCCGTTCCTCCGGGAGTGGGGGAGAACCCCGGTGGGGGAAGGACACGGACCTCAATTGTTGTCAGCTCGGCACCACTCACTGGGAGTGAGTGAACAAGTTACCTGACTGGGTTTAAACCACGACAGTTCTTTTTGGCGCCCAACGTGGGGCACGAGGGGTTGAGATAAGAACAGATCTGACTGGATTGGTAGTCACTCGTCACAATGCTGATTTATTGGCTCTCAAGGTTGTTCCTCTTGATCTCACAGTTTCAGTATATCGTATCTTACGTTCATCCGGTATTTGCTGTATTAGTGTTTTTCAAGTGTGGGGCTTGGGCTAAGGTTTTTGTCCCATTGTACTTTATGGTAATGACTTGTAATACAATAGAATCATTGATCATGAAACTGATCTGGCTTATGTTCCCAGTGTGGTCACCACCTTTATACTTTGGGAGGTATATGATGGAGGTGCTTAGCAATTACACATCTTTTTTGTCCTTCTCAGGTGCTCAACCTGTGAAGGAGACATTCTTTTACCCTCCCAGTCGTCCCCCCAGACCATTTACATTTGAGAGTTTTGAATTTTTTGAATGGCCTTTTAATGCTGTTGAGACTTGTTTGCTGATGGTGATGGGAATCACCATGCTAACACGCATACAGAGTGTGTTTTGCCCACTACTGATTTCAGGAGTTAAGCAGAGTCAGGTTTGGGTCTTGTCTGGGGTCAAACGACGATGTAGGAGGACCGAGAGATTTTCCCTGAGGCTGGACAGCCATGAGTGGCAGGGTGTGTGGGATAGTATGGGCAAGTATCTAGGTCAGTGGGCCCCTCCAGTACTTTGGAATTTCACTACCGAACAACTGCAAAATCCAGAAGAATTAGTAAAACACTTAAATGAGGTGTGTGTTCATTCTGGCCATACCAGAGATGGACAAATCATGGCAACGTGCTGGGGCTTGGCCTATGCTTACAGGACCTTGTTCAACACTATCCAGCACCTTCAAAAGGAAAAGAATGTCGGCGGATCTGAGGGCAAAGCAACAGTCACTACTCAAACTTTGGCTGCAATGAACTGCGCAGCTACCCCAGCAGCAAGTACAGCAGCTGCTCAAACTTCAACTGCAACAGACAGCGCGGTTACCCCAGCTCCAAGCACAGCAGCTGCACCACCCCCAGCAACAAGTACAGTCGCTACGCAAACTTTGGCCTCAATGAACAGAGCAGCTACCCCAGCGGCAAGTACAGCAGCTGCTCAAACTTCCACTGCAACAGACAGCGCGGTTACCCCAGCTCCAAGTACAGCAGCTACACCACCCCCAGCAACAAGTACAGTTGCTACTCAAACCACAGTGATAATCACTGCAGCCAAACCAGAGGACCAATTCGTACCAATATCGGTTGCCCCTGTACGCAAGAGAACAAGCAAAAAGGAGGCAAAAAGGGTGAAGCGAGATGAAGAACCAATGAATTCACCACCCGGTCCAGAATCTGATCAGGAGTCATCATCACATGACGAAGAAGAAGAAGAAGAGGTAACTTCTCGACCTCGGACCTCAACCGAGCTGCGGAATATGCGAAAAGATTTTACCCGTCAACCAGGGGAGCACATCATCACCTGGTTACTCCGATGCTGGGACAATGGGGCCGATGGTCACGAACTAGAAGGTACAGAAGCCAAGCAGCTGGGATCACTTGCTAGAGAAGGGGGAATTGACAAAGCAATTGCAAGAGAGAAAACGTCCCTCAGCCTTTGGAGGCGGCTCTTGGCAGCTGTGAAAGAAAGGTTTCCGTACAAGGACGATGTTACGAGTCGTTCGGCCAAGTGGACTACTATAGACAAAGGCATCCAGTCTCTGAGGGAATCGGCCATCGTAGAGATGATCTATCACCTCAAGCCGAATAACGGGGATACACCTATAGATCCAGATGAAGTTGAATGTACACGACCCATGTAGCGAAAACTTACACGGAATGCACCGTCATCATATGCCCATTCATTGGCAACAGTGACCTGGAATGACATAGTACCACTAACAGTGGATGAAATGGTTCATAAACTCCGAGAGTTCGAAGACAACCTCACCCCTTCCATCATCTCAGCTGTGGAAAAACTGTCCCAGGACCTCAAACAATTGAGGGACGATGTATCTGATTTATCCAGCTCCTCACGTGTACCAACACACGTCTCAGCTATTAACAAAAGGCGTCCTATTGTTCAAGAGAGGAGATACAGGAGGTATACGCCACGGGGTACCCTATGGTTTTACCTGCTGGATCACTGAGAAGACATGACAAAGTGGGATGGAAAACCTACTTCAGCTTTGGAGGAACGGGTGAGTGAACTGAAGAGGGGAGCAAGGGCCAAGACTGATCGTCCCATGAGAGCTACGGCTTCAGTCTCTGGTGAGCAGTTTCCCAGATGGAGTGGAAGAGCTGATTTTACTCCAGCTCCTGTGATAATGAAGAATAATCCCTTTCAACACGACTTAAGTGTCCAATGCTGTGACGACCATTAGAGGGGCCCTGCCTCCAGCCAGGTGGAGGTAGGGGACAATCGGATTTACTGGACTGTGTGGATCAGATGGCCTGGCACATCAGTCCCACAGAAGTATAAGGCTCTAGTAGATACCGGTGCACAGTGTACCCTGATGCCATCAAGCTGTCAAGGGGTGGAACCCATCTATATTTCTGGAGTAACAGGAGGATCCCAAGAGTTGACTGTGCTGGAGGCTGAAATCAGCCTGACTGGGAGGGAGTGGCAAAAGCACCCTATTGTGACTGGTCCAGAGGCTCCATGCATCCTCGGCATAGACTACCTCAAGAGAGGGTACTTCAAAGACCCAAAAGTATACCGGTGGGCTTTTGGTATTGCTGCTTTGGAGACCGAGGAAATTGAGCAGCTGTCCACCTTGCCTGGTCTCTCAGAAGATCCCTCTGCTGTGGGGTTGCTGAAAGTTGAAGAACAACAAGTGCCAATTGCGACCACAACAGTGCACCGGCGGCAATATCGCACCAACCGAGACTCTCTAATTCCCATCCATCAGCTGATCCGTAGACTGGAGAGTCAGGGGGTGATCAGCAGGACCCGCTCACCCTTTAATAGCCCCATATGGCCAGTGCGAAAGTCTAATGGAGAATGGAGACTAACAGTAGACTATCGTGGCCTGAATGAAGTCACACCACCATTGAGTGCTGCCGTACCGGACATGCTAGAACTTCAGTATGAACTAGAGTCAAAGGCAGCCAAGTGGTATGCCACGATTGATATTGCCAATGCATTTTTCTCCATTCCTTTGGCAGCAGAGTGCAGGCCACAGTTTGCTTTTACCTGGAGAGGTGTCCAGTTCACTTGGAACCGACTGCCCCAGGGGTGGAAACACAGCCCTACCATTTGCCATGGACTGATCCAGACTGCACTGGAACAGGGGCAAGCTCCAGAACACCTGCAATACATTGCTGACATTATTGTGTGGGGCGATACAGCGGAAGAAGTCTTTGAGAAAGGGAGGAAAATAATCCAAATCCTGCTGAAAGCCGGTTTTGCCATAAAACGGAGTAAGGTCAAGGGACCTGCACAGGAGATTCAATTTTTGGGAATAAAATGGCAAGATGGACGTAGACAGATCCCCACAGATGTGATCAACAAGATAACAGCAATGTCTCCACCAACTAATAAGAAAGAAACGCAAGCTTTCTTGGGTGCAGTGGGGTTCTGGAGAATGCACATCCTGAATTACAGTTTGATTGTAAGCCCTCTCTATCATGTGACCCGGAAGAAAAATGATTTTAAATGGGGCCCTGAGCAGCCACAAGCCTTTGAGCAAATTAAACGCGAGATAGTTCATGCAGTAGCCCTTGGACCAGTCCGGACCGGACCAGATGTAAAAAATGTGCTGTACACTGCAGCTGGGGAGAACGGTCCTACCTGGAGCCTCTGGCAGAAAGCTCCAGGGGAGACTCGAGGTCGACCCCTCAGCTTTTGGAGTCGGGGATATAAAGGATCTGAGGCCAGCTATACCCCAACTGAGAAAGAGATACTGGCAGCGTATGAAGGGGTTCGAGCTGCTTCGGAAGTGATTGGCACTGAAGCACAGCTCCTCCTGGCACCCCGGCTGCCCGTGCTGGGCTGGATGTTCAAAGGCAGGGTCTCCTCTACACATCATGCAACTGATGCTACATGGAGTAAATGGGCTGCACTAATTACACAACGAACTCGAATAGGAAATCCCAGTCGTCCAGGCATTCTAGAAGTCATCATGGACTGGCCAAAGGGCAAAGATTTTGGAATGTCACCAAAGGAGGAGGTGGTGCGCGCTGAAGAGGCCCCACCATATAATAAACTGTCAGAAAGTGAAAAGCAGTATGCCTTGTTTACTGATGGCTCTTGCCGTATTGTGGGAAAGCATCGGAGATGGAAGGCAGCTGTATGTAGTCGTGGACGACAAGTTGCAGAAACTGCTGAAGGAGAGGGTGAATCGAGTCAGTTTGCCGAGATGAAAGCCATCCAGCTGGCCCTGGACATTGCTGAACGAGAGAAGTGGCCAGTACTTTATCTCTATACTGACTCATGGATGGTGGCAAATGCCCTGTGGGGGTGGTTGAAGCAATGGAAGCAGAGCAACTGGCAACGCAGAGGTAAACCCATCTGGGCTGCTGCACTGTGGAAAGATATTGCTGCCCGGGTGCAGAACCTGGTGGTGAAGGTACGTCATGTAGATGCCCATGTACCCAAGAGTCGGGCCACTGAGGAACACCAGAACAACCAACAGGTGGATAAAGCGGCTAAGATTGAAGTGGCTCAGATGGACTTAGATTGGCAACATAAATGTGAATTATTTTTGGCCCGGTGGGCCCATGACGCTTCAGGCCATCAGGGCAGAGATGCAACATATAGATGGGCCCATGATTGAGGGGTGGACTTAACAATGGACATTATTGCCCAGGTTATTCATGAGTGTGAAACACGTGCTGCAATTAAACAAGACAAGCGGTTAAAGCCTCTTTGGTATGGAGGACGATGGTTGAAGTATAAATATGGGGAGGCCTGGCAGATTGACTATATCACACTGCCACCAACCCGCCAAGACAAGCGCCATGTGCTTACCATGGTGGAAGCAACCACCGGGTGGCTGGAAACATACGCTGTGCCCCATGCCACTGCCCGGAACACCATCCTGGGCCTTGAGAAACAGATTTTGTGGCGACACGGCACCCCAGAGAGAATTGAGTCAGACAATGGGACTCATTTCCGGAATAACCTTATAGATATTTGGGCCAAAGAGCATGGCATTGAGTGGGTATATCACATCCCCTACCATGCACCAGCCTCTGGGAAAATCGAACGGTACAATGGGCTGTTAAAAACTACACTGAGAGCGATGGGTGGGGGAACTTTCAAGCATTGGGATACACATTTACCAAAGGCCACCTGGTTGGTCAACACCAGAGGATCTGCCAACAGGGCTGGCCCAGCCCAGTCAGAACTTTTACATATTGTAGAGGGGGACAAAGTTCCCGTGGTGCATATGAAGAATTTGCTGGGGAAGACAGTCTGGGTTATTCCTGCTTCAGGTAAAGGCAAACCCACTCGTGGGATTGCTTTTGCTCAGGGACCTGGATATACTTGGTGGGTAATGCAGGAAGATGGGGAAGTCCGATGTATACCTCAAGGGGATTTGATTTTAGGGGAAAACAGCCAGTGAACTCAATTGTATGCCGTTGCCTGCTGTGTAATGCTTTTATAGCCCATCAACTAGATGTCTCCAGGTCACCAGCGACTGGCCCTGACTTCCCTCCAGCCATCATCCCAACAGAGAATGAACTTTGAACATCATGGCCCGAATGGACTCGGCAGCATTATAGGGATTGGTCCATGCAGTAAGAAAATGATCTTTTCCTCTTGGTCTGTATGTATATGGATGTATATATGTGGGAGAGCGATGGTGTATTGAAAATGTGGGATCTGAGCACGACGTGAATGGTATGGAATAAGGGGTGGATAATGTCCTGGGTTCAGCAGTAGCAGTCATGTTTTTTTTTTCCTTTGTGTTAACTGGTGCAGTGCTGTGTTTTGACTTCCAGCCTGAGAACGGTGTTGGTGAAGTCGATGTTTTCAGTTGTTGTTAAGTGATGTTTACCCTGACCAAGGACTCTGTGAGGCTCATGCTCTGCCAGGGAGGAGGGGAAGCCGGCAGGAAGCAGAGATGGGGTGCCTGACTCAGGCTAGCCAGGGAGGTATTCCATACCACAGCACGTCATGCCCGGGGTGGGGGGTGACTGGGAGTTACCCAGAAGGACACGGGCTTCCGGGTGGAACTCGTCTTCCCTGCCGGTGGTATCGTATTCTCTTCCCTTGTTATTTTCCCTTATCATTGTTGTAGTTGATAGTAGCGGTGGTGCTTTGTGTTGTACATTGGTTGCTGGACTGTTCTTGTCTCAACCCGTGGGAGTTGCACTTTTTCGATCCTCCTGCCCGTTCCTCCGGGAGCGGGGAAGGGGAGAACCCCAGTGGGGGGGGGACACGGACCTCGATTGTTGTCAGCTCGGCACCACTCACTGGGAGTGAGTGAACAAGTTACCTGACTGGGTTTAAACCACGACACAGTCACTGTGCTGTGCTGCAGCAAGTTGTCATGTTACCTAGAATGAAGCAGGTTTTCAGTTTTCTGGAACTTGAAGACTTACGCCATGCACGTAATAGTTAATTGATGTTTTCTTCAGCTCATTGGCAAGCCTGCTGAATTCAGACTGTCTCCTTATTATCCTTGGATATCTGCTCGTTTCCAGACACACTCTTGCTAATTCCTGAGCTGTCCTAGGCAGTAGATGAATTACTTTATGAACTCATATGGATTTATGTCCACATAAATTCACTGACACTATGAAGCAAGGTTTCTGAAGACAGGTATGCTTAAATTCTAGTAACTACTTAGAGCAGTTTTAGAAAATTTCTCTTTATACTTGGCAGTAATTGAGTTGTCAAGTGTGGGGACCCTTTGTTTCGTTTGCCATCATCTTTCATTTGCCATCTTACTAGAAAGAGATTGAGAATGTTCTGATTTCTGTGAATCTGGTTTAATAAAGGTATTTGTTTTGATGTCTGGCTTCATAAACAGAAACTACTAATGACATTATGACTAACCATAAACAAACTTTAGACCAGGTTTGTGGAGGACACCCTTCTAACCAATGAGATCAGATTCAGTCCCTAGGATATCATTTTGTATGAGTTGAAGGATACATAAATGTTTTAGAGCATCTTCCAACAGAAGAAAAACAGCATGAGATGAAAAGCATGTAGCTAATACAAACACATGGTGCTATTTGAAAATTAGGAGGTTGCAGTTTTGTTCTAGTTAAATTTTTATTGAATCAGTTGTCTTTCTGTGTTTTCCTGACTTTATGCCAGATGAGTGTCATCTGTACTTCTCCACAGACAGCGTAAATCTTGTGTAACCACCATACTGTGTTCTGGCTAATTTAACCACAATCTTCAGTGTATATTCTTTCTTGATTCAAGTCAAATATGTTTTGCCAAGAGATCTGTCAGGGTCTGTATCGATGAACATGGAATTACATCTTTTGTGTAACTTAGTTCATACGTGGAAGCATGTTTCAAATATTTCTTTACTGACATTCTTATATTACCCAAACTTATAGCAGAGATTCATGTAAGTTGTTCATCACAAGCTTGTCAGTGAGACTGGATGCAAAAATGATCAGTTTGATGAATTTAACCTGGGCTTGGTTTTGAGGGATGCCTGTGGCACTGGTATCTTGACTGTCTGAGACAGTAGCTTCTGCTTCCATTGAAACTGGAAGCATACCCCTATGTATTTGTAGACTTTTTTCCTGTTTCAGTCATCCCTTTTTCCAGTCTAAGTATATCATAGTGACTGGAGTGGTTTTTCCTCCCTATGACTGAAACTATTCAAATGCTACAAAGTCATATTTCATTTACTTTATTTTGAACCCAGGTAGGCAAATGCAGTGAAATTATGCCTTTCATTCTAGATTTCAGTATTTACCATTATCCAACTCCAGCTTTTGTTAAGTGCTGTGTAGACACATCTCCAGCAAGGACAGAAGTTACATACATTACTATCTGAATTGTTGATAAAGTGAAGGATATGATAAAAATTTTAAATGAAGATAGTCTTCCTGCCTCAAAGAATTTATATTCTAAAATAGCAGAACAGAAAAATCTGGATTCACTTTATGCATTGTTTTGTTTGTTACTCAAATAGCTCAAGGGAGGCAATAAGTTGGAGTAGTAATTATCTGTGTGTGGTTTTTCTCAGCTCCTCTGGGTATTGCAGAAGTGAGTCAGCATGGAACCATTTCTGAAGCTAGAGCCTTTGCGACTTTATAAAGGAGTGGGCGGGCTGGGAATGTTGAAGGTCTGTTAATACCCAAAAGTAGCCTTTCGAAAATGACCACTGAACTTCACAAACATGTTGAGTAAGTTACATGGTTACTTTTACGTGGACTCCACCTTTGCTGACAAAGGTTCCTTGGTGTTAGCGAAGATCTGCCTGATGGAGGACGTGGGAATGAGTCTGACATCTTTCTTAAACTTCATAATGCCATGTGATTTGCTGTTCAGCTGTGCAGTTCAGTGTATAACAACTAAAAAAGTTACAGTTCTTAATAATTATTAATGTTTTTTCTATAAACAAGTCCGGTATTTTTAGAATTAATAACAACTCCTTTTTTTTTTTGTGCAGAAGTAAATAAGATGAACTCAGTGTAAACATTTGCATAACCACAGTATTTGTTGAATGGTTAAAACATGTGAACTGAAAACCCAGCAAACAGTACTTAAGGAGAAAAATGTAAATACATTTAATAGAATCCAGCACTCACTGCAGGAAGTAATGAAAGGACCTTAGTAAAAAGGGAGAAAATCAATTATGACATACTCAGGTGAAACATCAGTTTTTAATGAACTGTCTGAGCTTAGGAGCAGTGCAGTTGCTCAGAAACAGGTGAATTTGCCCTTCGTCTTTTTGATAGTTTCCCTGTTGCTTTGAGGAGGGAAGTAAATCATACTGCATCTGTATTCAACCCAGAATATGTTCCCTTGAAAAACCAATGTGGAAAGCTTGGATATGAAGGAAGTACTCTCATTTCAGTTTGTCTCGCATCTACTCAGACCTTTTTCATCACACTTGGCTTCCTATTCCAGTTCCATTGTCTCCTGGGAGTAAGCTCTTCCTTTGGTGCTGCTACCCAAAATGTTGCTAGTCAGCCTTAGCTGGGCCACAGAACATGTTTGTGCCCTGTAGAAACCACTTAGTCTGAGGAGATCTAGAGTGCGTTGCAAAACACAGTGAAGATGCTTGTGATTTTGCTTAAAAATATATTAATCTGCAAATGGAATTAGCCTTTATTAAACCACAGGAAAATATTCTGGTGTGGATTTTATTAACTGTTTCCTGCATGAAAAGGGTTGGCAATAGAAGGACATTGTTTAGAAATATCAAGGCTGGAAGAAACCTTGGTGTAGACATTACACCCCTTACTTGAGCGGGAGAAACCTCAATAAAGGAAGAGTGCTGTGGTGACAGAAGTAATTTGAATCCCAGATATGTCCTACTTCTGGGCCACTTCACTGATGGGGTGTCTCAAGTTTTGTGGAAGAGGTTAAATGCTTCTGTTCCTGTAAAGTTCTGGAGACAAGGGAGGTTTCTGTCTCCCACACACAGACCTTTGTAGATAATTTTCTGTGTGTCACTTCGGTATCCTGGCAAATCTTGTTAACAGTTAGTTACATTTAGTTTTCAGTGCCTTTGATGACATGATGTTGGCTTGACTATCATTGTGGGTGGTGGGACGCTGATCTGAATTCTCTTTTACATTCTTTAATTGCTGTTCTGTTTTACCCAATAGGGTATGCTTTCTATTCACAAAAATTAGAAATTGCATCAAAGCAAATACATAAACTAATTATGAAACTTTTGGAATAACTGAAGAACCATACTGTGTGACCTCCAAAGGTGATTTCTTTTTAGTTTAGATGTTAGCATCGAGTGATTCCAACTTTTTATCTTCTCTCTTAGTATTCAGAGTTGTCGCTTAACATTAGCAAATGAATGCTACATCAAACACAGAAAAAGATGCTCTAATTCAGATTTGGTAACTGAACGTGACAGTTTAGTCAGAGTTACCATGGCATAATCCCAGCAGAATGCCTGCCTTCTGCAATAAATAAACCTTCGTTTCCCATGGAGCACACTTGCTGTAGTAAGTAAAGATGGTTTTCTGAGAATCTGAACTTTGAGAGACTATGAAGTATTTTAAACTTTTTAATTACTCAAGTCAGAATTTAATTAAATACTTTTTAAGTGTGATTTAATTTCATAAATATACAGTCTGGTTTTTTTTGTGTGTGTGTGTGTGTCTGTGTATGTACCTTTTGGTAAATTAAAGCATTATTATGAGAGTGTAAAAAATAGCTTTTAAAAATGGTGCCAGAGTGGACCTCAGCAGTTGTCTTTGCCCTGTAAATTATGCTAATTCATCTTAAAGCTGTGTATGATTACATGTACAAAGACGTGACAGAGGCATGTATACCACATATTCAGATACTTACCTACCTGGGCCGTGTGTTTTACCTCTCAGTTTGCTAGAGCACTGTCTTCTTGTACAAGGCTCAGTGACTTTTTCATCCAATGTTTTCATTTCCACAAGGTTGATGTGCCTTGATGCCTGGGCAAAACATCCAGAAATCCCAACTTCTGCAGTTTTATTATGGGAAGGGCTTGTGAGAAATTAAAATGTATTTTTTTTCTGTTTTCAATTTAAAAATATTACTGTAATAGTCTAAATAAGAACTGTCGTAAAAATAGACATTTTTGTTTGTTTTATTGCTATTTAAAACAAAAAAATATTCACGATACAGTGGTTTGCTGCTACTATGTATTGTTTATCACCTCTCCCTTTTCTGCCAAAAGTTGAAATTTAGCTACCATGAGTAAAAGAGATAATCATAGACTTTAGAATCACAGACTGGTTTGGGTTGGAAGGGACCTTAAAGCTCATCCAGTTCCAGCCCCCTGCCACAGGCAGGGACACGTTCCACTAGACCAGGTTGCTCCAAGCCCTGTCCAGCCTGGCCTTGAGCATTGCCAGGGATGGGGCAGCCACAGCTTCTCTGGCCAGCCTGTGCCATGGCCTCACCACCCTCATAGGAAAGAAGTTCTGCCTAGGAGCTCATCTCAGTCTCCCCTCTGTCAGGTTAAAGCAGTTCCTCTAGTCCTGTCCCTACAGGCCTTTGTAATGAAGTCGTATGTATATCAGCAATGCTTGTGGTGGCACAAATGGCCACACCGTGGCATTCTATTATATTATTTAACATATTAAAACTAATTTGTGTGTTGTTAAGTCATACTGTTGTGGCATTTCCTAAACTGGGCTGTACTTGTTGATAACAAGAATTAAAGGTTTGGGGGGAGAATATCGGTAGTATACAACGATTCTTTTTCACATATGAGTAAGTAGATCCCAAATAATCCCAGTTAAGCTTCCAAAACTAGATTGTTTGGGACAGTTGTATACTGCAGTGTTTTTATTCAGTGCAGCTCAGAAATGGGGACAGGCATGTGGGAATACTCACTAGGATGCATATAAGACCCACGTGCGTTACTCTGAATTTTACTCTCTTTGAGTTTGTGTGGTCTCTAAACTGTGCATTTTTGTACTAAGACTTCACTTCAGGATTTGGTAGAACACATGATAGGTATTCGTGGTAGTTGTTTGGAGTTGGTTAATCTCTGAGATGTGCAAAAGTATTATGCCTCAAGCTTGTCCATTAAAATTGATGGTGATGTTAAATATAGTAGAAGTCTAATGTTAAAATTCTTGCATTGCTAAAAACAGTTGTTCATGTATGTTTTTAATAACCTGGCCTTAAGAAGGTAAAGGGAAAGGATTTTTTAGCAATAGAAATACCTTTGACATTAATTGATACAGAATTGTATTTTAGTTTGGCCAGTGCAGGGTATGGAAATGTAAGAGCCAACCAAATCATGAATAGTGTTTTGGAAACCTGAGTTTTAAAGTATGCTTCTCTTTCATGCCCATACATACGTGGTAAGCTAGTGATGGTGGCAAATAGGGCTGAATGGAGTGACTAAGAGTGATCTTTGTTTCCAGTGCTCTGGGTGGCATTCCTGCGCCAGAACCTTGGGTTTGGATCAGTTTGCTTCCACCCAGAGTAGCCAGAGCATCCCGAGGGACATTGTAATACTCCGCTCATAATCCCAGCCTTTGGCTGCTCCAGGGGCAATCTGGCGATTCACTACCCTAACTCCAGACAGAGCATTGTCTTTCTGTCAAGACTGTATTTTTTCAAATGTTTATGACATCAGCTCACAAAAAAGCAACATGACACCATAGTGTTTATCAATACTCTTACACCGCAAAGGAAACAAAATCACAATCCAGTCAATTGTTAGCATTTTCCTTTTTATGGTGGATCTCAAAATACTTCATGTTGCCAGCCTTGCATATATGCCTTCCTTTGTTTCTTTTAAATTAAGCTGTACTGGTGCAGTATTACGCTCTAATGTTCTAGGGACAGTGATTATCCATATTGGAGCAATACTTTTATTCTGGCTAAGGGCCTGTATTTTGTAGCAGTTACGTGATTCAGTGTGTTTCACCTGCAGCACACAGGTTATGTTGGCTTGGAGAGAATATTACAGATTTAGGGCCCTACAGTGAGCTTCCTGAGAGCTAGGCAAAATGGCCAAACTTCCTTATGTTGCTGCTTTGTAGAAAATTCGTTGTTACTGTCCTTTTAGCTGTGAGGTCTAACCAGTAGTTTTGTTTCCTCTGCAGCACCATCTTGCCATCACTGTCTCTGAACTGTTCACCTGGGTCAGTCTTAAGATACGTGAAGCAATCCTTTTCTTGCCTTTGTTATGGAGAAGAGTTATTATTTCCTACACTGGAAAAAGATTCCATTTCATACTTCCTTTCTACATGCTGAATCTTTCTATACTCCAGATCTTACTTCTTAGCTTTATTAATGAATAAGCAGCCATTGTTGGTTTTATGTTAATATTGTAAAGATAGTGATTTAGCTTTCTTTTTGAGGTCAGAATGTGGTGTTCCTTGAGGACATTATAGAGTTATACTGTGTTTTTGAAGTCTAGTCCTTCTTAGATAGAACTAAATAACACTGAAATTGATTGAGATTTAGGAACTTATGCTGTGGAAAATATGTTCTAGATTTATGAGTTGTTTTGTTGCCAGTAGTAACAATAACTGATTTTTCCTCATGCAGACAAATGCACAGTGAGGAGACACTGCTTTCTTCCCTTTTATAAGTCAAATCTTAGTGTATGCCCTTTAAAAACACAGTGAAAGAAATAAGATTTTTTTTTTTTTGTACTGTACTGGTATTTACATGATACTGCAAAGACAGTTAAATATGGTGGTTATGAACACCCCAATTTAAAAATTATTATTCCTGTGGTTTACAGCTGAAAGGAATTTGGTTATGTGAATTTGTATGGGATACAGGTGTTTTCCTGAATGAACAAGATAATACATCTTTAATACATAGCGGGTATTTTTTCACTTGAAATCAGCTTGTTAATGTTGTGTAATCTTTCTGCCCTGGTTTGCCAGGGACTAGATCAGACATTGCTTATGCATGCTTATTGACAACTTCAATGAGACCCTGTCAGTTCTACTGTATACAAGATACTGAAAGAGTCAGGGCAAAGGGATGATTTGGGGCAGGAAGATACACTGCTTAACGTAAATGGTTATCTGTAACCAGGAGTATTTTGCTCAGTGAGTGGGTAACTTTTTTGTTATAAACTGTGGTGGTAGCAGTGAAAATAAGTAATTTCAATTGACCCAAACATCTTTTACCATTTTCCTCTGAATTGTGGAGAAGGACATAATGTCATATGGTAAGTAAGATCTAAGTTCGCTTTCTGAAAAAGGCAACAGTAAAGTGTAAAAACTCCTCGGGATCATGAGGTGAGCATTTCTCTGGGATAAGTAATAAACTAAGATGCAGAAAGGCAGGCCATTCTAGTACAGAACAGAGAAAGCTGTGGCTTGTGAGAGGTGAAAGACTTGTGCTGTAGGTAGTAGGTCATACTTCATAACATAAGCTTTGAGTCCGTCTAGTGATTTTTGTAACATGATCATTAGTATTTATTTCCATTTGTATTTTCTATTTTTCTCTGTTTGATAGCTTGCCAATAGAATTTCTTCCCAAACAGTTGAACCTAGCTTGCAGACTGACAGGGCACAAAAAACCACCTTCAGAGAACAGCACATTAAAAACCTTAGAAATCACCAGAAAGTGTTAACGGCTCTGTTGGCTGTTACACAATGCGATGCAGGAATTGCAGTAATGTTCTTCTTCCATCTGGTGCCTGCAAACTTGATGTTTTCACAGGCATTCATTGCTGTGGCAAACTGTTCACTTATTCATTCATGTGTAGTTGCCCGTTATTCTTTGGAAAAAGAGTTGGGTTGAAATCGGATCAGTTCTTTGTTACAGAAATGCTCAGTGTCAAACATATTACAAGAATATGTCAGTCCAAATGCAAATAACATGAAATTTCAAAGCATCTTTGCATGTTCTATATATTTGGAATGTACAGTGAAGGTGTAGTCCCAGGAGTGAGGATCTTGACTGACAATACTCAAAGGAAAATCATGCAGTATCAGTGCCAAAATGTCAGTCTTAGACTGAAATTTCAATTTCCGTTTTAAATTTCCTGGCTTATGTTAGCTAACATCCCAGCCTTAAATTCCCTTCTTTTCTTACAATCTCTGTAGTTTTCTTTGTTACATCTGGACTGGGTGATTTTCAGGACTGTGAGATAACCTGCTAACTGCAAGGGTGTCACTGTGAGAGTGAAGGTGAACTAAATGATGGTTTCATGAACTAAAGGAAGGAGCTGGCGCTTCTCACTCCCTGTAGCAAAAGGAGACAACTTTATTTTGGAATGTGCTGCATGATTTCCTTATATTGGTTGCTGGGTGGGGCAGTATTGGGATTGGCAGTTTTGTCACTTCACTGCAAAACAAGGACCACCTTAGGTCCTCATGAGGAATGCTGGAGGAAGCGTGGGACTCAGCTTGCTGGTGCGGTTAGTATTTACAGCGTCATAGGGAAACCTTCAGAATTCTCTTAGCCGGAAAGTGAGTGAAGACAGAGACAGGACACTTACTTCTTGTTGCCAGACCCGGAGATAAAGGAGTTGATCGGTAATTTCTGAGGACAAACTGGTTAAAAATGTCTAACTCTTGGTCCTCCCAAGGCATCTGAAATAACTACATCCATGATGAAGATGCTTGCAAGAGCTGGAACAGCTCTGCTCTGGAGACAGGCTGAGAGCTGGGCTTGTTCAGCCTGGAGAAGAGAAGGCTCCGGGAGACTTAAGAGCAGCTGACTGTGCCTGAAGGGGCTGGGAAAAAACATGGAGAGTGGGAAAAAACACGGAGAGGGGCTTTTGACAAGGGTCTTAGAGACAGGACAAGGGGGAATGCCTTTAACCTGCAGAGGAGGATTGAGATGAGCTCTCAGGCAAAAGTTCTTTCCTGTGAGGGTGCTGAGGCCCTGGCACAGGTTGCCCAGAGAAGCTGTGGCTGCCCCATCCCTGGCAGTGTTAAAGGCCAGGTTGGATGGGGCTTGGAGCAGCCTGGTCTAGTGGAAAATGTCCCTGCCTATGGCAGGGGGTTGGAACTCTTTTCTGTGATATGTCAGGAGTCTTTGATGGTGTTTTCGTAGCAAGACAGGCTTGGAGGTTTATCCATTGCCTATAATTTGGGCTGTTCTTCCAGAATATAAATTAATCTCTCCAGTCCTGCAGTAGTGAGCAGGTAATGAACTTACTAGTAGTTTTCCTGAAAATATAGGTTTTATAGGCCTTGAACACTGCCAGGGATGGGGCAGCGATAACTCAAATGACTAATTTGTACCCAAGGATGAAGAAGGGGAAGAGAGGGTTTGGAAGCTGTAGTGAGATCCTAAGGTGTATTTAACCTGTGTCTACATTAGTACTGTAGTTCAGAGGAGTAGTGTAGTTTTGGAGCAGAGCCTCCAGCTGACCTCACTTACTATGAGTTGTTGATTCGGTGTACATAAACTAGATTACTTTTGGAGGAAACTTGACTAGATCTGTTCCAGCTATCTACTGCGTGAGCATCAACTTGTAATGGAGGGATAAAGGTCCAGATCAATGACTGATTTTTATAGCTTTGAACTACGTGGAGTTATCTTTCAGTTCAATGAATAACACTAAGTAAAATCTTGGAGCTGCATACAGTGTAGGTCTGGGGGTCTCTGAACCAACTATTGATGCCCTTGATAGCTTCCTGTAGTTTTGCATTACTTGGGGATGCAGGGGTAGTCCTAAGTACCTTAGTGTGCCAGCACTTTTGCCTAGGAAGTGTTCTTCCTAAAATAAAGACTTAAGTTCCTCAGTAATCAGTGGAGAGCAGTATGTATAAAGATGTTGTCTGTTTGAGTTTAGGCAGCAGTTAATCAGACATGGTCTGCTTTGGAAGATCTTCAAAGCCAGTTATTTCTTTGGCAGCTAAGTTGGGACTTAAGACCTGAATCTGAATTAATCTGAATTAAGTGTCTAGTTTAAGCAAGCTCAGTTCTCTCTTCCAGCTTCATTAGTTCTTCAGCTTGTGGGTTTTTTATTTTCCCTCCTATATGTATTGTTCAGTTAAATCCATGCTTTTGGGATGTTAGCAGATAATGCTGATCATGTTAGAAGCAAGGTGTGTCAGAAGAATTAGTTAAACATGACTAAAGATCATCCCATTTTTGGCATCTGGGCAATGATTTTGAGCAGTTGATAGAAGCTAAGTGTAGGTTTTAGAACTGACCCGATACTTAGCAGTGGTGAGTACTTTTGCAGTCTTTAGTGGAAGCTTCTGAGTGCATGATGCTTTGGAAAATCAGACCACATAGGCAGTTAGATAGAAACCTGCTAATCTAAATGGAAGTTTGTGATTTGAGGGTTTTATCCCAAGATTTAGAAGCTAAGGCAACTGAAGAGTTACATGGATTTGCAAGAATGAACACAAACAAGAAAAAGCTACCTATCTGAAATACTAAATCCCAGGTAGGATGTATTTGTCTCCTTTATAGGATCCTTGTGCTTCAGCAGTGTCACAGCCTGTGTTTTAATGTATGTTTAGTGTATGTTTAACTAATCCACTGATTAAGATGTAGAAATGCAGTTAAGGAGCAGCTGAAGTGAGTATACAATCAAAATTTTGATCTCATGGTCTGGTCTTAGCTAGAATTCTTCAGCTTTCAAAAATGAACATTACAATTGCAGCCATTTAAACACAAGTGTAAATGGTAGAAACTCTCATGAGTTTCTAATTTTAAAAATATTTTTATTTGCTGTCTGTTGTTAGATGGTTATTTTCACATTCCTCAGTTGTTTGTTTGTTTTTCCCACATTTCGAAAGAATAGGAACATACTTGCCATTTAACATCAAAGACATAGTTTCTGTGTAAACCATAACTGCACAAATTTGAATTCTAAGAAAAACGTTAAGCATTGGAAAGATGAGAATGCAAAAGGTCTGCTATACAAGAGTTAGCAAGGTATAATGCTCTCCTTTGGGTTGTATTAGGAAAGCTGTTTTGATTTGATTTTCTGTGATATATATTTCTGTCTCTTCCCTTGCCTTTATTCAGAAATTCTTCCAAGGTGGAGCAAGGTAGAGGTTTTTAGAGATAATTAAGTTCATTAAGCTTTAAAAAGTTAAATAGCTGAGTGGAGGACAGAGACTATAAAAGTTTTCTGCCTGAGGGAAAACTTGAAACATGTGCTGGTAACTTACCATGTGCCAGAGAGTCCGCATGAGAAAGACCTTGTAAATGTCCTAGCTGAAGAAAAGCCTTTCCTTGAACCCGAAACCTGGTTGACCACAAGTTGCAAACCTGCAGGAAATAAATATCGATCAGGCAAAACATTTCAAAATAATTCAAGGTAATTTGCAGTGTACAGTATTTAACAAGCAACTTGATGAGCAATTTCAAAATGTTTTGTCATGTGGATTTGATGCAATATGGAAAAAAAACCATGAGTTGATTAAAGAGCTATACTCACATAAATAAAAGATTGGTTTTTGCCATTCATTCCCCCCCCCTCCCCTGCTTCCTGAAGTAAATGTTTCGGGAACGCAGAGGGTGCATTTGACTCAAGTGTTTTGATGGACAGCCTTGTAGCCTTGTCAGAAGATGCTGGGTGTATGGATATTAAAACGTTACATTATTTGGTGATGTCTGGCGTACCTTTAGTTGCTCCTGTCCTTGTTAATGGAAGATTTGAATGTCTATGAATAGTTGAGCTGTGCTGAACCTTTTGTTTTTAACCTTACATTATATAGATACCCGGGACTTGCTAAATCTGTCCTAAATTAGTGGACATAAAAAAATCCTATGCAAAGCTGCTCTTGTGTCCATTTATGGTGCTGAAGTAAATCTATAATCTATACAGCACCCAGTGATTCCACCAAGCTTTATTACCCAGTTCTTCATATATGCATAATTCTCAACACTTCCACGGAGAGCATTGGACTTAAGATGTTGGCACTGTGTAGTGTGAGGCATCTCTCATACTTAGATGTTGCCATCTTTGAAAGCAACATTCAGTGGAAATACTGTTTTTTAATTCAGTATGAGGAGTGCTTTCTTCCCCTATCTTTCTGCATTTTTGAAGATTTTATTTTTTTTTGTTTTCTTGGTCGGTTTAATAATTTTACAACTGTAGTATTGCATGGGCATTGATTGATATAGCGGATTTCAGAGCAAGGACACATTAAAATTCTGTTCAGCTTTCATTGAAGTTAATATAAGGACTCACTGTACTGTGGACTGTATCTGATTCTGCTTTGCAGGTAACAGTCTTAGTAGCCAGACACGCAAAGCTCCTTAATATCCAAATTCTTCAATCAAAGTGAATCATACCTTACAGATAAAGTTATTTCTAAACCCTGTTTTCAAACACTGGAGCTAGTCTAAACTTCTTTTATGCAGAACTTCTTGAGCACCAGGAGTAATCTGGCCATCAGTAATCTAGACAAGGTATTTTTTGGCACTGATTTGTTGTATTAGACTTTATGTACTACTCCATGTAGTTCTCCAGGTTTTTCACCTTTTCTACTAACAGTACTTTTTCTGTGTGAAAAGAGCATTCTGCTGCCGCTGCATAGTCTCATTACAGAATTTTGTTTTAAAAGTATCTTGAAAAATACCTCTAAAAGTAGCTAGATTTTAATGTCATTTTTTAAAAGTACTTCTTTTTGAAAATTGTGATACTGCTTTGCTGGAAATATTGGTAAAAAGGAAGAAATAAAAAAATGAGAGAGGTTGTCACTGGTGGCTTTTAGTTAGTACGTCTCATTGTCTTCACTTGAAATCCCTGTTGTAATCTGATACACTTATTTTTCTGGAAGGTGTCCTCACAGTGTTTTATTTAGCTGGTATATTCATATTTTGTCCATTTATATTTTAAACTACATCTGAGAATTCTCTTCCATCTGTTGGTTTTCAAAGGCAGCCCTTAATCGTAGATGCCTTAACTATGCGTAAACATCGGTTTTGTAAGATAAGCTGTCCTGGCAACTGACTATGTTGTAGGTGTTCCAGAGAATGGTATTCCTTTTTTCAGTCAGGTCTAGAAATCTTGCTGTGATGAGTTGTTCTCATATATGTGTGACATCCTTCATAAAGGACAGCACTCTTCAAAGATGTAGTAAATAATGCGTAATTAAAAAGCGTAATCTGTTTTGTGATTGAGTAATATAACAAGGTGCTTAAGCAAATCAAATTAAAATCAAGGGCCTAGAAAATTTTAAAATAATAATAATTAAGAATTAAACACGTAACACTTTGAACTGAACTTACTAATAATATGTAGACATACGGGGAGCAAATGGATGAATAAAAACAAATGTTAAGAGTAGGAGAGGTGTGAGCTGATGCAGTACTTTGATGAGGAAAGGGATGAGCCTGTTCTAGTCAGAGATCAATTTAGAGCATTTTCAGAATGCCAGAAGTTAGATTACAAATAGTTGCATTTTCAGATCAAGGAAGCAGAATGGTGGGGTTTTCCTCCTTTTCATTTTTTTTTTTTTTTTTTTACTCCCTCCCTCCCTCCTTTTCATCTTTTGATCTGCTCTTAGATTTTCCCCTACCAGTGTTAAAGAACAGGTATTTAAATACTTTATCTCTGACTGTAGAGTAGATACAGTTGCGTTCAGCTGGTTCTTAATAATTTAGTAAAATGCTAAAAAACTCGAAACACTGAGTAAATGTTATGAGGTGATGGAATTAGCCAGTAACAGATGCCACTTAAGAGTAGGGAGAACCTTTGCAAATGGATTCTCCCCCTGTACTCACGCAGTTTCCAAATATGCGTTGTACGTTGCAGATAATAAATAGAAAACAATTTTCAGATGTCTCATGGCTAGAACAAGGGCATAAGTTAGGTCAAAAGCTGTTTTTCAAAGACGCACTATTTATTTTCTTCTCGATGAAGTTGTGTGTACTTCCGCAGGCAGAGTAGCTATTATTCATGCATTGTTTTGTTAGACATAATTATCCCGAGCAGAGTAGCATACTCATATAGCTGTGTTCTTTCTGATACCTGACCCGTCTCTCTGTAAGTTGTGAACATGCCTTGCTGAAACAGATGATTCATTCTGATAATGTCAGGAAACCAAACAGTATAATAAAATGACTGCAAACACTGAATAGTTTCCATCTGACCATACTTTATATATTTAGTATTACTAACACAGTAGTGTGTTATTCCCTGAATCTTATTGTAAAACAAACAAGAATACATGTAATCATTTCCTTATTTTCCACCTTTCTTTTTTTTCTCCACTTTTTTATTTTTATATTTTCATTTTTTTTGAGTGTTTTTAGTAATGATAGGGAAACAGCAAGTCATATCCATAGTATCTGGAAGGATACAGAAAGGTTTCTCAACACGTCTCCAAAAGTAGGTTAGGAAAAGAACTTCTTATGGAACTAAAAATTAGTTCTGGAGTATTTACAATTTTTTAGATTAAAAGAACATTTGAAACGAGTTTTTATCATGTTAGTAATAGCATTTGAAGGTAAACTTACAAGATTATTTTTCCCCGGTAGTCTATTGCAAGTGGTTTGTTGATAACTATGACATTATTAAACTTAATTATTATTCTGGTATTATTTCTCAAAGTGGTAAGAGTCTTCTGTATGTAACAGCTGATGGGATTTTTCAGTAGTTGGGTTTCTTATCGAACAACACTTGAAACTCTTTCAGATTTGGTTTTAGCATGTAGTAAGAATTACAGAATAGTGGTCCTTAGAAAAGAGGCTTGAATGGATGTATTGTGAATTGATTCTGTTTAAAATAAATAGATGGACAGCTTAAGCATTCAAGTTTCATAATTTCAGAAGGACAAATTCTAATTCCTTAATGAAATTTAATGATTTTGGCTGAAGTATGCCTTGACTTCCTTTCAGTCTAAAGTGCAGAATAGTCTGAAACGTATCCATTGTAGCAAGACCATTGGGAATATAAAGCGACCTTAAAGGATGAGGCAAAGCTATAACTTAGACTTTCATAGGTAAGAATTCCCCAAAAGAGAACTTGGTTTATATCTTGAAAACAAGTCTGAAAAGGTGCTAAGACAAATGTCAGAAAGTTCTTCAACCCTGCAAATGAGAAGATTAAAGGAAGAGAAGCAAGCCCAGGGAAAAGATTGCAGACAAATTATATTTTACTCTTTCCAGGTAGCAAGAGTTCCAGGAAATGTATTCCCATTTTCAATAAAGATGATGTCAGAGAAGGCAGGATGGCTAATGAGAATGGGGGTATATGTAGATGCAAATTACTTCACTCAACAGGGAAGCAAAATTAAAGAGATTATCTGGTAGAAGGCAAGAGATAACTTCTGTCCTAGAATTCCTGTCAGCTATCAGTCTTGTTGCATGATAGTGTTGAAATGAACAACAACAACAAAAAAGTTATTTCTTTTTAAAAAGCCAAAAAACTATAGGTTTATTAGCCTAACATTAGAGTTACTCAAGGTTTTTGAACACATTCTTAAGAAATAAGTAAAGGTTGAAAATAGAATCATGGAATCATAGGATAGTTATGGTTGGAAAGGACCTTAAGATCATACAGTTCCAACTCCCCTGCCATGAGCAGGGGCACCTCACACTAGACCATGTCACGCAAGGCTCTGTCCAACCTGGACCTGAACACCACCAGGGACAGAGCATTCACAGCTTCTTTGGGCAACCTATTCCAGTGCCTCACCATCCTTACAGGAAAGAACTTCTTCCTTATATCCAGTCTAAACTTCCCCTGTTTAAGGTTGAACCCGTTACCCCTTGTCAGGCCACTACAGTCCCTAATGAAGAGTCCCTCCAGAGCATCCTCATAAGCCCACTTCAATGGAAGGCTGCTGTGAGGTCTCCATGCAGCCTTCTCTTCTCCGGACTGTACAGCCCCGACTTTCTCAGCCTGTTTTCATACGGGAGGTGCTCCAGTGCCCTGATCATCCTCGTGGCCCTCCTCTGGACTTGTTCCAACAGTTCCATGTCCTTTTTATGTTGAGGACACCAGAACTGCACACAATACTCCAAGTGAGGTCTCGCAAGAGCAGAGTAGAGGGGCAGGATCACCTCCTTTGACCTGCTGGTCATGCTCCTTTTGATACAGCCCAGGATACAGTTGGCTTTCTGGGCTGTGAGCACACACTGAAGCCAGCTCGTGTGTTACGTTTCTCATCACCCAACACCCCCGAGTCCTTCTCCGCAGGGCTGCTCTGAGTCTCATCTTTGCCCAACCTGTAGCTGTGCCTGGGATTGCTCCAACCCAGGTGTAGGACCTTGCACTTGGCATGGTTAAACTTCATGAGGTTAGCATCAGCCCAGCTCACAAGTGTGTCAAGGTCCCTCTGGATGGCATTCCTTCCCTCCAGCATATGAACCAAACCACACAGCTTGGTGTCATTGGCAAACTTGCTGGGGGCACACTCAATCCCACTGTCCATGTCACCAACGAAGATGTTAAACAAGACCGGTCTCAACACTGATCCCTGAGGGACACCACTCGTTACTGGTCCCCAGCTGGATGTTGAGCCATTGACCACAACTCTGCATGTGGCCATCCAGCCAGTGGATGGAAAATAGGATGGAATGCAAGATGGGGTGACAGAAGATAGGGGTTGTATTGAACCATTACCTGTTGTTTTGCAAAATAATCTGATTTGTTGGAGAAAGAAAATTCAGTGCTTCTGATCCATTTGGAGTATATTAAAACTTTTTATATTAGCAGCACAGAGGAAAACAAAGCTGATTGATATCACAAAAATTCACATTTGAACAAAAGTCTTGTATTTTAACTACTAATTATAGTACAGGAGGTAGGAAAGGGTTAATTAAACTTGCTGATGGCAAAATATCTGGAAGCGTTGCAAATACAGCAAAAGACTAGAAACTCCTGTGGAGAGAGCCAGAGGACCTTGAGGACTGACATATCAAAACAAGGATGAACTTCAGTGGTGCAAAGTGTAATGTCGTGTACTTGGGGAGTAAAGTAAGAATTCTGTTTCATGATCTTGTGGCTCATTAGTTAGAAATGACTGAGGAGAAGAAATAAATGGGTGTTTGTAGCTCGTTGTAGGACTACTGTGAACTGCTGAAAGGCATGAATGAATTAAAGACAGTTTAGGTTCTGTCTGGGTGTTGCTGTCATCTGAAAATGGTATTATACAACAAGGATGTTGAGGACTCATCTGTTATGCAGCATGTTTAATTTCAGTTACTCCCACTCAAAAAAAGGGAATTAAAAAAAATGGTAGAATTGTTGCTGTGATTGTGCAAATCAGGTAGGGAAAAGTTATGAGAAAAGACCAGAAGAATTCATCTTGTTTAGCCCAGGAAAACAAACCAGATCAAAACAAACCCAAAGCAACAAAGCCTGAAAGGAAATACGATTTATCTCTGTTAATACGTTGGGAAAAAAAATAAATGGTTTGAAATGCCAGTGAATGAAAAAGTTATTTAAACTAGAGTGTTGGCACTGGAATTGTAAGTTATAAACTGAACTTGGATAAACTTGCATTAGAATCAGAAGAAAAGTGAGATCCTGAAATGCCTTTCCAAAAGAAAGTAGTGTCCTGAAGTTTTCAGATAAAACTATATAATTTTGGTAAAAGCCATTATAGGATGTTTGATACGTGTAATAATGAGATAGTGAACTTAATGACCCAGAAGCTCCCTTGCCCTCCTATTTTATACTTCATTATTACTCATTTTGTGTTAAGCCAGTACTGTGGTTAAAGATGGGTATTTAGAGTTTATGCCTTTATTGATACGTATGTACATATATATATATCATATTTTGCAAGTCTGCTCGGAAAGTGAGGAGATTAGAGCAGAGGTTGCACAAGAATGTGTATTTTCCCTTGTAAAACAGGGACTTCATCTTTATGTTATCTGTGTGAGAAATTTTCACTTTTGCTCTAAATGAAAGGTCCAAAAAGCTTGGGGTCTGATTTTGAAAACACGTGATTCTCAAAATCCCTCAGATTTTATTAATTCAAAACCTGGATCCCAAGTTCCGTTTTCATGTGAACTTTAGCTAGAAATTTTTCTTTCTTCTGTGTCCTTCCAAAAACAAATCAGAGAGATCCTTTACCTTCACAGCAGAGGAAACAGAGGGAAGGGAATACAGGAAGGTCATCAAGAATTAGGCTAACAATTCATAGTGCTAGCTTTTTTTTTTATCGTTTTGAGTACTGCTTCATCACTGAGATTCCTGTATACTGTTGGGAATGCCTGTCTTAAGGTAAGCATTCAAAAGAAAATGAGGAAATAATTTGGTTTAGTTAGACCAAGTCAGCTGAGAATTCATGGATGAGGTTGCATGAATGGTCACCCTGCATATGTGTGAGAAAGAGGGCTGATTGTGTTTCCTGGAGTTAGACTGTGAAGAGGAGCATGTAGAGAAGGTCTGGGATAATCAGACTGTTGTTGGTATTGACTGAGATTGTGCCTTGGTAAGACTTGATTAGTGATGCTACGCATTGCAATTTTTTTCTACAGAGTCTGAAGAGGGAATTTTCACAGAATCCCAGACTGGTTTGGACTGGAAGGGACCTTAAAGCTCATCCAGATCCAACCCCCTGCCACAGGCAGTGACACCTTCCACTAGACCAGGCTGCTCCAAGCCCTGTCCAGCCTGGCCTTGAGCACTGCCAGGGATGGGGCAGCCACAGCTTCTCTGGGCAACCTGTGCCAGGGCCTCACCACCCTCACAGGGAAGAACTTCTGCCAGGTGTCTAACCTAAATCTTCACTTCTGTTACGTTTTTTAAACCCAACTGCTCATCTGCCTTTATCTCCATGTTAGGACTAATGGTCCTAGTTTGGATTTGTGTAGACACTAATCTCTTGGCTCATCCATACTGGTGTTCTCCCTCTAATGTGTCATGCAGCCTCAGGAGTATCCCCCAGGAAACAGATCTGTATTTCATGTAAGGGTTGTATATGTTCCATAGAGATTTGTTGAAGCCTGTCCTTTGGTCAAGTGTGCCTGTTAAAGCACATCCGTGCAGTCACTGCAGTCACAAGTGGGGAAGAGGGTAGACCATCTGTATAGTCAGTGTCATTGTAGAGGTTTGTACTGCCAAAAAAAAAAAAAGCCAACCCTGATTATAGAATTACAGTTTTACATGAGAAAATCTAATATTAATGTGCTCTTTTTAGGTTAATTTTCTCTGAGTGACTCAGACAGTTCCAGTTGTGGTTGGCAATCAATAGCAATAATATGAGCACTGTCATGTTTCTTCATCAAAATGACAAACCTCAGAACAGACAATATAATTGTTTGCTTTTCTGCACAGATAGAGACTTGATTGCTCTGCCTTTTTCCAAAGAATGAGTTCACAGGGACTGAAGAAATTAACCTGTAAAGTACCAGTGACAAGACTTCTGTAATAATAGGGAAGTGTAAATCTAAAACAAAATGGGCATTTAAAAAGTCACCCTAAACGTATGCAGCACCCTAAAAATAGGGACAGATATTTTATAAATACCCTTTAGAAATTTGACTCAGGGTGGAGCTTGTACATGACATCTCAGAGTCCTTTTAATGTGAAACTAGAACTGTGTTAGGTACACATGTAAATCACCTTTATGAAGATAAACAAGGATTTTAGAGTTCATCAAAGTAATACAGCTGATAGAACTGCTATATCCCAACAGTGTTTAACCTTAAAGCCAAACTAAAATATCTAGCCTTTTTTTTTTCATTTTTCATCTTCCTAGCATATGATTTTTCCTGTTTTCTTAAATCTTGCCTACGTAACACAGAATTAAATATCACTGTTTTCTTTCTATTTTTAATTAACAAAGTTACATATTTCTGTTTAGCATCTAATTTTTTTGTGTGTGTTCCGAAGGGTATTCATCTTTTGGCTCAGTTATATGTGTGTTGCTTGATATCTATGATATCAACAATTCCTTTAATACCCCTGTGATTAAGAGATAAGCCAGAAAAAGTGTTATTTTGAGAGCATCTGGTATCAAAGGTGAAGGCTACATAAATCCTGTTGAAAGTTAGGTTGTTTCTCAGTATGAAATTCCAAGACCTTTAGCAAGAGGAATAGGGTGAGGAGTCTTAATGCTTTCAAGATGGAGCTAGTATGTCTGAGAGAATCTGTGGTGTGGGATTCCTGGGCTTGATGCTGCATCCTGTTCTTGTTCATTATCATCTAAATGACATTTTGTTTCTGGTAACAGTTATTTTTCTCCTTCTTAGTAGCTAGTGCAGTGCTACCATGGCACATTTCAAGTATTTTGGTTAATGTGCGGGCAGGAGTTTTATCTCACATTAATGCATTTTAGAAATCCTGGACACCAATAAAGGCCAACAGGTGATCTGCCAGGCTAACATTGATTCGAGTGTTACACATTCATTTGTATGGTTCCTTCCCTCCCCCCACTTTAAATTCCAGATCAAATGGAATTGTGTAAAGCTATCATGTATCAAGAAGGTTGCTCATGGACAACCACCATGAACAAATAAAGCAAATACACTGTACTTGGTCAATCTGTTCTAGAAAGCTGATACCTGCTCTATTTTGCAGACACATAATCCTTCATAATTTTAAGGGAGTATGTGTATGTTTAGTTGTTCTTACAAAATTAATTTTTTTCTTTCTCTTTTTCATCTTTTTTTACAGAGGTTATGGTAAGAATTGTGATTTTCTACTACTGTTTTATGTAAAAAACCTAAGATTATTTACCATAAAGAAAAACTTTATGATTGAAAAGCTAACAGAGGAGAACACGGGAAAAGAATTTTTAATAAGAATATGTTAAACTGTGTTGTAAGCATGCTTTCAGCACCTACTCCTGTAATTAATGGATTTGTGAAATAGTTAATCATCTCAGTGTCTAAGTTATATTTCTAAGGTAGAGATACAAACACATCTCGCATCTGCAGTTGCTTCTCTGGCATTAAGTTTTGTGCATGGGTTTAGACTGGAAGTTACTAGTGTGATAATACTAGTTTTAGAGGCACAGTTATATGGGTTTCCTTGGTTATATGCAGCAATAGTCTTGCATGAGCTGAAGAAATTCACAAATCTTGGTGTTACCAGGTTCAGGTATTATTGCATTGTGTTCTTTGAGGTTGCTGAAAACTGTTTATTTTTGCTGATGTAGGGCACCCAGGTTTTGAATAAGGTTTTCTAATAGTTCACAGAACATCTTGGCACTATTTTTGTTCTTAGGTATTTAGTAAAGAGAGCTATCACTCTTCTTTAAGTTATTTTTTAGATTGTTTCAAAGCACAACTTTTATAGTAGTTAAAGCTGTGAAGGTGCCAGGATGTATAAAGTCATCTGAGACGTGATTATGTTAGTATTGTCCTGTGTTGAAAAGTGGTACTGGCCTTTGATAAGCCATTAAGCATGGTTTGTACTAATTTCAATTTTAAAATAAACCAGTTACGAAAAGAACTTTCTAAACACGTTGATACTTCACCACTGAATGATTACAGCTTGATAATATTTGGTCTGTATTTCAAAATGTTCGGTTTTGAAAACAAAAATATCTTCAATATGTCTTGCCTGTTTTACTGCCATTCCTTGTTTTAAAGGTTCCTCATGTTCATAAACGGTTTACCTACTGAAGCTTCAGAACTGGTTTTGAAGTTATTTTGCCAAAGTAGTGAGTTGCAAGGTAGCTAATTATTATTTTGAGTGTTTGGAAATACACAGCATTTTGGCATTAGGAGTCAGAATAATTAAATTATACCCTCAGTTCTCTTGTGAACTTAGCATGTAAGTTTGATCACTTCACCTTTCTCAGTTTTCAGAGAGTAGCTTGTGTTTGTAGGGGGTAGGAGTTAACAAAGTAAAATAACTTTGTAAAAGAGTAATGTTGATACAGAATATGCAGTGAATGTTGTAATGTTACTTTGTATTGAAAAAAATTTCTTAGAGTATTCAGTAAAACTGCTAAGGTGAGAACTTTACTTTGGAATAGTCCATCATTGCGTTGTAGTGGCTGCTTTCCTTCCCGCTATTCCTATCATAAGCAAGGAATAGATATGTTTAGGACTTTGCCTTTCCCTGTTGTATCTTGGTCCTCCTGGTCTTATTACTAAAAATTTTGCTCGTTATTTTTGTTAAAGCTGTAACTGTTGAATAAGCAAAGATGGTGCAACTTTAAACGAATGAATAAAGACTGTTTTGGAGGGTAAAAATCTCAGGACAGAGCTGTTTGGAATTCATGTTACAGATGATCAATGTATAATTTAAAGCTATAACAGACTGTTTTTCACAGTAGGACTGTATATAACCAGTATTAGTGCAGTGGTTTAACATTCGTCTTCCACGCGACATGTTAAAACATGTAGAATTAAGAAAGGGGTAAATTTGATCCCATTTTCCTTGTTTTTATTGTCATCCAATTTTAATTTTACAGTTTTCCCTGAGCAGTGGAGAGGGGGAAACTTTACGTTGCCCAGATGAAAGACAGTGTATGATGTGAGGAATTCCTACTGCATGTTCTGTAGTAATGAGAGTGTGTTTATCATTATGGATTCCCCTGCTGCAGGTTGTTTATTCAGCTTCAGTAGCAACTATGTTTTCTGTTTGAGTACTAACATGCTGTACTGTAAGCAGTTACACATTTCTCTGGTGACTCATATCTCTGAGCAGTTGGAGGACAATTCAAAATGAAGAAGTGGCATTAGGGGAGGACTAGAGGGCTAACTTAACGCCCTCTATCCTCAAATTAAGTTTGAAATACAGCTTCCTGTTGCAGGTCTGCATCTCTAGTGGGAGTGGGAGGAAAATACTAATTTTTTCTTACTCTGTATGTTCTGAGTGCTGGGAAACATGGCATGCGTTCGTGTGAATGTTGAAACTTGAGGGGAAGACAGGACCATTGTTTCTAATTCCATTAAAATGCAGATATTTTTAAAAGCTTTTTTAGGAAAATGTAATAAGCTACTTGCAAGTGTCTTAGTAATACAGCAAGTCTGCACTAAGGATGTTGTACCAGCAGCATATACTGGCAAAGTGCTGGTGGTATGAGCACAGTTCATAGAATCACAGACTGGCTTGTGTTGGAGGGGACCTTAAAGTTCATCCAGTCCAACCCCCTGCCATGGGCAGGGACACCTTCCACTAGACCAGATTGCTCCAAGCCCCGTCCAGCCTGGCCTTGAACACTGCCAAGGATGGGGCAGCCACAGCTTCTCTGGGCAACCTGTGCCAGGGCCTCACCACCCTCACAGGGAAGAACTTCTGCCTAAGAGCTCATCTCAGTCTACCCTCTGTCAGCTTGAAGCCATTCCCCCTTGTCCTGTCCTTACAGGCCCTTGCCAAAAAGCCCCTCTCCAGCTTTCTTGTTGCTCTTTAGGCACTGGAAGACTGTTCAAGACCCACTGTTAGTGATTTCTGCCATATGTAGAACCATCCCTTGCCCCAAATAAGACAAACTTGGCTGATGAAACCACAGATTTGCCTGTATGATTGCACCTCCTGCACCATCTTAGGGGCTGCTGCTGTCTCACTTCTTCACATTAGATGTTTAGGTGATACGTTAAGCAGATTTGTAGAAGTGGTAGATGCTTTAACTCTGGACCTTGGGGACTGGGCTGTTTTGAAGTTAGACCTTCAGATTTTATATTAATTCTGATTTGTGTATTGTCAGTTGTTTTCAGAGGCAAAGAACAAAACTGATGCAACCATAGTCTTCTATGTGGTGAACTGCAATAAACTGATTTTGGTTTTACATTCTGTAATGTAAATGCACACTTTGGCTTTTTTTGTCTTTTTTTTTTTTTCAGTATGTGTGGTATGTTCATGTAGTAAAAACCTTACAAAAGGATTTGAAATGTCCCTGGTATCAGTATGAAATAAATGGATTTTCTTTGACTAGTGATTTTAATTTTTTCATAGTTATAATTGCAGTCAGGTTTATAAACATACTGTTCTCTTTCCTTTGGTGTTCTGTGGGTTCTGTGGCAGGGGTTATAGGTGTTAGAGAATTTTTAAATGGAAAATTAATTTTCTGCAAACTGATATTTTCTTCAGGAATTAATTTTTCTAATTAGACAAATGAAAACAAAGTAGCTTACCTGGGATCAGTTTAATCCTGTTGAAAGTGTGACAGTGTGTTGAAGTTTTCTGAATTTTTTTTATCAGCAGTTCAACATCATGCTCTGTTGCCCAGCAGAGCTGTATTTTTTTCAATCTTCTGCTACTAACGCTCTGTGGGGGAAAATGGCATTATACTTCTGCTGGTGTAGTGGTTCCCTTGCCTATACGGCCATTAGGGTAGTGAAGTGCCTTTGAGTGCCTCAAGATAGAGATAGGCTGCCTAGAATCTGTGTTTTGTGGGTGAGAATCAGATGTGCATTAGGTTATGCACACTGCTAGGCTTATCAAACCAAATGTGCAGCTGATACCAAGTGAATTGGTTCAGCAGATTTGTGTGGCACCCTTTAGAAATACTGATACTGTCTTTTTAATATTTACCATCTCTATTCAGAAAGCTTTTGTCCTCTGAAAAATGTTGTATTTAACTTTTATGTTGATTACAGAAAAAGACAAGTGTTAAAATACTAGAATTTATTGTGGAATGGAAATAGCAGGTTTTGGTCAGGTGTCAGCATTCTCTTTTCTCTGTGTAAAATATAGTTGAGCTAATGAAGTCTGTGTAGTGTAGGGGGAATCCCTAGTTGCAATAGGAGAAAGAGGGGCATTTGTCTTCTGATTTGTTGATACTGTCAGTACTTTTGTGACAGAGAGGGACAGTAAAGCTGAGATCAGCTTGTGGGTAATCTTGATGTGGCAACACTTGTGTTATAAAGTCTATTTCCGGTAACAGTTTCTATCTCCTGCTCTCTTGACTGTGCTTCCCAGCTTCCTATCATCAGCAAAATTTGTCAACAACTCTTGCTCTTGTGCTTGGATTATTAAGGAATATTTTAACTAAGATTGCTTTACAGGCCAGTTTTAGAGGTATTTGGTAAGTTGACTATCCCCAGGTCAATACTTTGCATTTTGGCGTATCCCATTATGATCTCCCCTTTTAACAGTTTCTCGTATATTGTTTTTTTAACATAATCCTCATCTTCTCCAGTTTAAACAATAATTTCCCATTTGGCACACTACCGAGTGTTTTACTGAATCCAGCCAGACTGCATTTCCTTCTCCACTAATTGAGTTATCTAATCAGAGGAAGATACTAGGTTAGTTTTGCATGCTCTTTCTTTGGTAAACCAGTGTTATGTTTACCCCAGTTTCTATATAGCTCTGTATGTTTAATTATTCTTTCCTTCAACAATGGTTCTAACTGCTGTATGCACAGGTTTGTTCCAGTCCCCCCCACCTTGGCTCTCATCCCAGTGACCGAGACACATCTTGGTCATCTATCACAGGATGAATGTACCCTCATCCTCATTAACCGCTATATCGTACTCCCCTCTTCTGAATGCACAAACTGGGCACAGGGACAAAATCTGAATTAGGCTTGGGGCTGTTGCTTTGTTACTTTTAATTTAAACCTCAGCCTTACTACATTTTTGCACTGCTTCTTTCCTTGTTTTTCTTCTACTGGTGTGTGTGAGCCTTTTGCCATTTGTAAGTGTAAATCCAGCTTGAATTTTGGCATTTCTTGCTTTCTGCTTTTAACTTAGACTTCCAAGATGTAGCTTTTTTTGCTTGCCATTTCTCTTTGCTATTCTCTGTAGAGTTTTTTTATGCATACTCCTGGTATCATTTCTGAAGTGTTTACTCACTCAGTTAAGTCTGCAGTTTTATGCTACAGTGAGTTTTCTTCAGGGTGTGGTTTTTTTTTTTTGTGGGTTGTTTTTTTTTTTTTTTTAATTTCAGGACTTTTTGTGTCTCTGATTGAAATAAATCAAGACTTTCTTAAATTCCAGTCACTCACCTATTTAATTTGGCTGCTTTAACTCGTTATCTCCCTTAATTTCTCAAATATTTTTTTTAAAAAAGCATAAGATTTAGAAAGCCTTGTCATAAACAGTTTCTCTGAACAGGTACTCAGTACAGAAGGATCCGTAAAATGCTTGTTCTGGAATCATCTGCATAGTGCAGGCCAAAGCACGTTTCTAAGTTCATAATGCAGAGTGAAGATCTGTTATAAAATAACCAACAGCCACTTCTTTAACTTGTAAAATTCCTAGCTGATCCTAGAAAGCAGAGCACACTGGCATTAAAATTTCAGTGTTCCCTGCCAGTCTGATGATAGAGAGGTTCCCACCTGATTTGCAGTCTTGCAGTTGGTTGTTTTTGAGAGCTTGAGCAAGACAGCAGTCAGATAAGTTTAGTATCACATATGCACCTATCATTCTATATTTGTTTGTAACTGAAGTATTTGAGTCACATTAATTTTACATAAGCAACCATAATTATCTTGAAACTTTGTTAATCCACATAAAAATATTTTTTTGTTAATTCAGTGACTTTTCAGTGCAGAAGCATCGCTTCTAAGAAAAAGTGAGTCTTGCCAGTACTAGAAACATCATCTCTTGCAGTTCCTGGCAGTACTTTTCTCTCTAAATAGTATTTGAGACATTTCTATCCAAATGAAATCCTATTGGTCCTACACATATGACCCTATTTTTGTAATTCCTCCTCCAGATGATATTTGACCCAAGCTGAGGCATTTTCATCTGCATTACTTGTGTTTTCCTGCAGCATTCACAATTGGAATGTAGGCACTGAAAGCATTTTCTTTCAAAGGGAGAAACTACTGTGATACCTTCCTCCAAGTCTTGCACCCCATTTACACCACAAGTCTCTGGTTCTTCCCATGGTACCAGAGTTCTTGGGTCAGTATACTGATGCTGTAAGTGCTTCCCTTTGACATCTCCCCATCTCTTGTATAACTCAAGATACAGCCCTTTCACTAGCAGTGAGCACCTGTGTAAAGAATCATACTTCCTCTGTGCAAATGATGTTTCCAGCACTGTTCATTTTTAAAATATTATTTTACTTTTACTTTTTCTTTAGTTATGGTTTTATTCTCTGTTTGGATAACAAAGAAGTTTTTCACAACACTTCTGTTTTAAGACACTTACTAACCACTAGACCTGACTATAAACATGAGAGAGCCATGCTTAAATGGTGTCTTTTTGTGGAGAGTATTGTATGAATGTCTCCCAGTGATGAACCATTCCCAAACCTTCTGAACTTAATTGTTGTGTGCTGATTGACACTATGAGTTTATGCTTCCACCTTACTTCTGTTGAACAGGCAAATCCCAAAGAATCACAAAATTTCCACTGAAAGTTCCATGCAACTTTTATTACTTTGAGCATTTTCCTCTGCCTGGTGCAATTGTCTAAAATGTCTGTAGAAATGCAGATTTGTGGTTTGTCTCAGTATGAGAGACATGCAGTGTAGTTTGGAATCATAGAATCAACTAGGTTGGAAAGATCATAAGGTCTGTCCATTGCCCCAGCACTGCCAAGGCCACCACTAAACTGTGTTACGAAGAGCCTCATCTACATAGTTTGTGAACACTCCCAGAGGTGATGATCCACCACTGCCCTGGGCAGCCTGTTCCAGTGCCTGACCATCCTTTTGGGGAAGAAATTGTTCCTAATATTCAGTCTAAACCTCCCATGGTGCAACTTGAGGCCATTTCCTCTTGTTCTGTCGCTTGTTCCTTGAGAGAAGAGATCAGCCACCTCCTGTTTCCATCCTCCTTTCAGGTAGTTGTAGAGAGCGATAAGGTCCCCCTGAGGCTTCTCTTCTCCAGACTAAACACCCCCAGTTCCCTCAGCCGTTCCTCATCACACTTGTGCTCCAGGCCCCTGACCAGCTCCATTGCCCTTCTATGGACCTGCTCCAGCACCTCAATGTCTCTCTTGTAGTGAGGGACCCAGATGTTTCTTACGCTTCATCTCCATCTGGGGCTTGAAAGTCACATACTGCATGACAAGAATACAAAGTGTGGCACTGCTGATGCCTCTGTCCTGTATGCCAAACAAGGTGAAGAGTCCTGTGGGAAAGAATCTGCTATTAAAAAAAGGTATTTAATCTATTTGTGTTTATCCTGTGCATAGGTATGCAAATGTTTGTGGAAACATATCCATTGGGGCAAAAAGCCAACATTTGCCTTTTTTCTGCAAAATGAATACAGTCCTGTAGAGCTCAGTATATGAAAGATCCTGATACTTGGAAACTGATTCCTACAGCTATGACTTCGTGATCTGCTCATGTATTACTTCCAGACTCAGAAAAGTCAAAAATGCCGGGGTTCTCTTTTACCTGAAACATTAGGGAATAGGGATTTCAGCCGTACTGTTTGAAATAGCATATGGACAGCAGGCCTTTATTCCAAAATTACTCCTTTAGGGATTTCAGTTGAGTGGTAGAAACCTATAAGCAGAAGTTAAGAAAAAATCTATTAAATTGTGTCTTTGATTTTGGTGCAACATTACCAATCATAGCCCCAACTTATGATATGAATAAAGTTATCATATAGGATGTTAAAAATATATTCAATGTATTTTCAGTTGCCTTTTCTTCCCTTGCTTCCTTTGTTTTGTGCATGACTGAAGTTTAATATTTAGGAAAGCATGGTCTTAGTTGATGCGATACTGATTCATTTATATAATCAGAAATAATTTGAAGTAGTAAATATCTTGCCATTTCTGTGAGACCCTGTTTGTTGTACATGCAGCAGCACGCAGTACAATAAAAGGTTCTTTCAGCAATTGTCCAGGAAAGTACTTTCCAAGAGATCTGCACATGATTAGAATTACTGAGTGCCCTCCAGCTTCCTGTTTTGGAATTAAATGTCTTTGGGACACTTGGAACATAATCAGTTTTGAAAAGCGAAAGCAATTTAACCAACTAAATTCTTCATCGTCTTAGCTCTGATTTCAGTTAGCTGTAGGTAGGGATGAAGATGTGAAATAGTCCATGGGATACATTAATCAAATTGAAGGACTAAAATAACTCCAGTAGCCACAGAAGTAGCTTTTGAGTGAAATGAGAGCAGATAAAACACAACAGTCAAAGCAACATTCTGGCGCTTTCCTTGCACATGTATACATATATACATATATACATATATACATATATATATATATATATATATAAAAAATACGAGTATTTTTGAATCCCAGACTGGTTTGGGTTAAAAGGGGCCTTAAAGCTTATCTAGTTCCAACCCCTACCATGGGCAGGGACACCTTCCACTAGACCAGGTTGCTCCAAGCCCCGTCCAACCTGGACTTGAACACTGCCAGGAATGAGGCAGCCACAGCTTCTCTGGGCAACCTGTGCCAGGGCCTCACCACCCTCACAGGGAAGAACTTCTGCCTAAGAGTTCATCTCAGTCTCCCCTCTGCCAGGTTAAAGCCATTCCTCCTTGTCCTGTCCCTATGGGCCGTTGTCCAAAGCCCCTCTCCAGCTTTCTTGTAGCCCCTTTAGGCACTGGCAGCTGCTCTAAGGTCTCCCCTTAAGGAGCCTTCTCTTCCCCAGGCTGAACCAGCCCAGCTCTCTCAGCCTGTCTCCAGAGCAGAGCTGCTCCAGCCCTCACAGCATCTCCACGGCCTCTTCTGGACTTGCTATAGCAGCTCCACATCTCTCTTATGGTGTTGTCCCAGAGCTGGACACAGGACTGCAGGTGGAGTACTAGCTCTTGCTTTACTTGTTGTGTCACGTGTTTCCGATCCAGTGTGATGCTGAGCAAATCACTTTTTGGTACAGTCCAGGAAGATGGGGCTGTGGAGCTCTCATGCTTTGTACCCTCTGAATACAAAAATCACCTGCAGAGGATAGTATATCATGCTGTTCACTATGTAACATTTGGTGACTTGCACAAAGTGGTACAGGAGTGATGTGTCCTCTAGTGCTTTGTGGCTCCACATCTGAAGGAAGGAGAAATGTCCCTTTGAGCTTACCCATGCAGGAGAATCTGCAAAAATATGTGAACACAGCATTGAGTGAGAAGAGGCTAAGGTACCAGCTGTCTTTCTCAAATTTTGTGCTGCTCCCAAAAAAGAAAAGCTTGAACATTTTGGAGGAACAATTTGCTAATAGCTTGAAGTATTTTGTGTAGGTTATTTATGAAGTTTGAAGGAAAATTTAGGTATGCTTGTTGAATAGTCATGCACAGAACACTCTTCAGGTCCCTCCATTTCATACTGAGCAATTCAAGTGCAAGAAGAATTTCTTAAAAGGAGATACACTAATGTCTTTAAAAGCTCACCCATTATATGGATTTTGCATGTGTAAAATCTTTATGGTAACACTGTTCATGAGCTTGCCCAGGTGTACCTATGTACAATGTGTACCATTTCTTGATTTTTGTAAGCCAGTGGTGTTGTCTGGTTATTATATTAAAATAGTATTGTTAACCATTACAGGTGTTTTCCACCACATACTGCATGGGGGACATTTGGGTATTCCTAACTCTGCACTGAGCTTTCTTGTCAAGTAAAGCAAGAGTTTGCATGAAGATGGAGACTGTTAGAAGATTCATTCCAAACAGAAACATTATGAATAATTCATACAAATTCATACAAATTCATACAAATTGTCTTTAAAGAATTGTAAAGCAAATTTCAACTTCCTAGTTTTCAAGTATGGTTGGCTTCAAAGTGCAGTTGCATTGAATTGTACAAAACTCTTGGTGGTGTATTACTGTAGCCAAGATCCTTTTCTACTTTGTATTTTCTTTATTTCTCCACAGATGTCTCCTAGCCGTATAGTTCAGCCATAGGAACATAATATCGATATGCTTATTATTAGCTAAAGCTGACACGGGCAATTTTTAATTGCAAGATTTATGTATTGTGTTTTGTCTTCTCATTTGTTTTTTGTGAATTTTAGCTGCATTTTGTCAAACTACAATTATTTTTTTTGTAAAGCTCACTAGCAGTTGAATTTGGTTTGAGGTCTATTGTATACCACATTCCTGGAAATCCATATTACTGTGTTGTACAGCATGGCAGGTTTCATTTGACATCACAGTACTTTCTTTTTGGCTACTGTGCACATACTCAATATACACTGGGGCTGGTTGTGATTGATGACATTGGTAACAGTATGTTTATTAATATTTAGAATAAACTTAGAGTATTGTGTTTGAAAATGAACTGAAGGGTTTTCTACCTCCCAAATCTGAATTAGGAATTGCATTTTCTAAGCAACAGTAATTAGAGAGTAGAAAGTAAGTACATCTGTGTTATATCATGTATTAATTAAATAAACAGTTTTTCAGGACAAGCAGAAGGTGAGCTAACTTGACTTGGTAGGGTCTGACCCTGTTACATTGAAAACCATATTTATTATATTTAGGTGTTTCTAAACAGAAAAACACCACCGGTATCCTAATATGCTACAAGTTGTAATTTAAGTAGGATTTTTTTTTTTTGAGAATTTATAAGAAAATAATTATTTGCGTGATAGTTATAATTTTTAAATTAAGATTTTGAATTTTAAATAGATCATTGTAGATCTATTACCTTCCTGTTAATACGAGAATAATATATATGCTTTAGCCTTAACCTGTAGTTAATATCTCTGAATTTTTCATACTCAGATAAACTAGTTGTAAGTAACGAGTCTTCTTTCTCTTTTCTTATTTCTGTTTTCTACTTTCTCACTTCCCCTTTCCTCTTTCTTCTTTCTCCTTGTCCTCCTTTTCTCCTTCTCCTGTTCTTCCTTCTCCTCCTTCTCCTACAGGCATCTCAGGTACCTTTTAAAGTTTATCATTTGAACAGATACTAACTTAACTGGATCTTCTTTCCTTTTTTGAGTGGGCAGCATGCAATTCTTACTGCAGTAAGTCACTGTCCCAGTGACACTGTCTTTCTCTTATGGTGTCCTGTGTGGGCATTGGTGCAGACAAACCTCCCTGAAGTGCTTCCCTGGCCTGCTTGCCCTTCAGCCGCTTTTAATTGTAACCTTTAAGTTGAAATTCCTTGTTTTTTCACATTTTGTAACAACTTGAGCATTTCTGTCTAACTTTTTCACTTGAATTACTGCTAAACACTGTCAGTCTTGGCACCATTTTCGTACATCAGAAATGTTTCACATCAGAGAAATTAATGAGTATGTGAGTTTGTCTCCTGTAAAGTAAGGTTTGTATGCATTTGCTTTCAGCCTCCCTGTTGAATTAAGCATTGCCAAAACTGGGTTGCTGCTGAGATTATCAAAGCAGAAATAATAATTGTTGTTCTAAAAGAAATGACTGACCTAAAATACAGCTGAACTGCTACTGTTGTCTTCTAGTGTGGCAGGTTTTTTTTTTACTTATTGTCTATTATAAATCATAGATCCCAATCCTGGAAGCACTTCAGTTCAAAAAAGCAATAATCCTGTGAAATAGTACTAAACTTTTTCCAATTTGTACAAATGCAAGGTCATGGCAGAAACAATGGGAAAATCCTGCAGTCTGCTTTATGTTTGGATGAAATTCAGTGATACAAAACTTCGCTTGTGTGTGCATTTTTGTTATTGCACTCTAATAACTGCAGACTAACTCTGACAACATGTGGTATACCTACCTGATCTGTTTTTGATGAGTCTTGAAAATTCTGCACACCTCTGCATGTGTGTACCTTGTTCTCGTACAGTAGCACTGTTGAGGTCTCATGTCCTGAACACGTGTTTGGCATGTGTTTCTTGTGAAGGCATGTGAATGAAATTCCAAAACTTCCTGTTAAACATATTTTTTAGTTGTAATCCTAGAGTAGGAAAGGTCACAGATCGAAATCACTAGAATTTATATCCTTGAAAGGATGTGGATGCATTTGGCAGCACTGCCCAAAATTTGGCCTGATAGAACCCCTTCTCACATGCCCCCTTTACCAGGGATATGCCTGGGAGCAGTGATCCTAGGCTGTGGATGAACTTCCACAGCCTGTCTCGCCCTCAGGACTGGATCTAGCAAGGCTTCTGTGGACACAGATGCCAAAATATGCCCTGCAAAAGATGGCTGGAGAAGACGAGAAGCTGTGGCTGCCCAATCCCTGACGGTGCTCAAGGCCAGGGTGGACGGGGCTTGGAGCAATCTGGTCTAGTGAAAGGCATTCCTGCCTGTGACAGGGAATTGGAACTGAATGAGCTTTAATGTCCCCTCCAACCCAAACCAGTTTGTGATTCTGTGATTCTAAATGATAATTCCAAGAAACAATATTGACAAAGGATATTGGTTGGAAGTAGAGCAAATAAATCAATCTCTGCAGCTCACATCTGAGATTGCTTTGTTTTTCTGTGAAATGTGTGTCCTTAGCTTTGGGTGGACCCTTCTTCTAAGAATTTCAGATGGCTTAGCTTAGTCTGTCTTCCTTCAGCATATGGGCTGTGTTCCTCTCACTCCTTCATCTCCTGGTTTTGCAGGGTCTTAGCTGTAGTTTCTCCCAGAAGAGGTTTCCTACGTACTGTGTGAATCACATCTGTTCAGTCAGTCTTACCTCTGAGCCTGGCAGGATCATGGAGCAGATTCTCCTGGAAACCATGCTGGGGCACATGAAAAACAACGAGGTGGCTGGTGGCAGCTAGCATGGCTTCACTGAGGGCAAATCCTGCCTCACCAATTTGGTGGCCTTCTGTGATGGGGCTACGGAACTGATGGACGGGGCAGAGCAGTTGATGTCATCTACCTGGACTTGTCCAAAGTTTGACACTGTCCCACATGACATCCTTGTCTCCAAACTGGAGAAACATCAATTTGATGGATGGACCACTCGGTGGATAAAGAACTGGCTAGTTGGCCACACACAAAGAGTTGTGGTCAATGGCTCAGTGTTCAGCTGGAGACCAGTAACGAGTGGCGTCCCCCACAGATCGGTGTTGGGACCGGTCTTGTTCAACATCTTTGTTGGTGACATGGACAGTGGGATTGAGTGCGCCCTCAGCAAGTTTGCCGATGACACCAAGCTGTGTGGTTCGGTTGATACGCTGGAGGGAAGGAATGCCATCCAGAGGGACCTTGACATGCTTGTGAGGTGGGCAAATGCCAGTCTCATGGAGTTCAGCAAAGCAAAGTGGAAGGTCCTACACCTGGGTCAGGGCAATCCCAGAGGAGCCCTGAGGAGAAGGACTTGGGGTTCTTGGTCAGTCAGAAGATGAACATGAGCTGGCTTCAGCGTGTGCTCGCAGCCCAGAAAGCCAGCCGTATCCTGGGCTGCATCAAAATGAGCATGACCAGCAGGTCGAAGGAGGTGATCCTGCTTCTCTACTCTGCTTTTGTGAGACCCCACTTGGAGTATTGTGTGCAGTTCAGGTGTCTTCAGTGTAAGGATATGGAGCTGTTGGAGCAAGTCCAGTGGAGGCCATGAGGATAATCAGGGGACTGGAGCACCTCCTGCATGAAGACATGAGGTGGGGTTGCTGGCCAGACAACCCCCTGTTCTTCTCAGTGGTTACCTCTGACTGTCTCAACTCCACACTGTTTTCAACATGGAATGGAGAGAGAGGATCAAATACAGAGAGTCAAGGTCTGTGTAAAGGTAGGGACTTGAGACTCTGCACAGAAGGGATGAAAACCACCAGCATAATGACCTGCAGAGACTAGACCCATGGGGTCTGCTGGCAAAAAAGTGGGACATGGTCCAAATAGATGTTGAGAACACCCAGGAGGAAGAAGGAAGCACACAGATAAAATCTTACCATGCTGCCACACCCGCCACATTAAGTTCTAATTCCATCTGATGAATGCTGTCCTGCCATTCAGTTTCATGTTCAGATCTCCCTGTTTGCCAAAGGAAGAGTGTTGGATGGGGAGGGGAACTGCTCCCTGAAAGCTCTTGTGTTTCACAGGGTAGCTTACAGACATCTGAAGAAACACTACTCTGGGGAAACAGCGATATGTTTATTTTCAATGTTGGAGGCTGAAATGAAATTAAGTGTAAATGTATTCCAAAGCAGTGAAATCAAATTTGCTTACTAATCTGGATTCCACCTCCTTTCTTCCCCCTCCCACTGAAACTAACAGTACCAGTCACTGTGCCTGTGTCGCCTCTTCCTCCCTTTCCTGCTTGCAGCCCAATCCTGCTGTGCTCCTGCAGGAGAATTTCCCAGGAGACTGGCCTGCACCAGAAGTAAATAGAGGTCAGGACAAGAAAAGAGAGGAGGAACAGGGGAATTGGAAGAAAGGCAGCAGTGACTTGAGATCCAGGAGAAATGTGCCTGTTGTTCTTAAAACCACCTCTCTTAGCTTTTACCCCCAAAAAGGGCATTAGGGCATGCTTCTGCATTTCAAAGGGAATTTAGGCTGAACAAGGAAGGCTGGCCTCCCTCCAGAGGTGACCTGCCTTAACCCATGCCTTCCTGCTGCTCTTCAGTCTCTAGAGAACAGCTCTCTTTAAGGAGTATCAAAGCATACTATTAACTCTCTCCTGCTGTCAAATTAACTTGTTGCAAGGGGTTTTAAACTGGACTTCTTCATCAGGAGGAATAAAAATATGTGTTATTTTGCTTTCAGAATGATATGCAGCATCATTTCTTGTGTATTGATTTAAATAATGTTAGCATTTTAAAAGGAGCAAATTGACTTAATTTGTTTAGGGGCTCCTTAAAGTTTGAGAACAATTTTATATGAGTTAAAATTAGTGATAATTCATTTATGATGGAACTGATACAATTTACATAATTGCTGCTTATCTTTTTTTCTAATACGTATATTGCTTTTAAACATCTGCTCAGTAGTCCATTATGGTAGCACGAAAATGATTTTATGTGAGAGCAATGGGGGAGCAGATGCTTCCTGATGACAACTTCCGTGTTAGTTTAGGAAACAGCCAGTGGGTCCTGGTTTTAACTTGAGGCATGACAAGCATGCAAGCAGATTTGCAAAGCAAAAACACAAAATTGAGAAATCAAATTACTTCATAGCATCTTTAATGATTGCAGTTTTGGCAATCCCCCCTCCCCCCCCATTTATTTATTTTTTTTTTCTTAATGCAGGTATGTTTGCTTTGTCTTTGACAGATCTAAGCAAAATGATGGATTTGTTTTGTGGTGTGTGTACATGCATAAGTGTTTTGTGGCAGTTACAGAGTCTTTCAAACTTAAATTGATTCCATGTTTGATGCAGTAATTAAAATTCAACATTAGCTCAAAAAGAGATAGGACAACAGTTAAAGAATGAAAAATGAATGTCTTCTTTTGGGCTGATACAAAACTTTCTGGGGCTCCATAGCTTTATTCAGCCATGCATAGTTTTTCAGATGTTCCAAAAACCACCTAAAATGACTGCACTCATTTTGTTCATCTCATCAGCAAAGTTCATCTCTTCAGCTAGGGAGATACCATCAGAACTTTTAAGCTCCAAAATGTACTTTCCCTGCATAGATACTGTATGCTGTGCTTACAGAGACTAAAGTACAGGATTACACATCAGTGCTCTATCTTTTTTATGTAAGAAATCTTGAAACTGCTGTTTATGGAAGGAAAGGGGATTAGACGTAGCCCTAATAAGATTCAGCTATCTGCCTTTGTATGCAAATCACAAATACAGTGTGCTGATTTTCACTAGAAACAGCAGAAAAAGATTTGAGTATCTGAAACATATTTTGAGTGTGAAAACTTAGTACACGACTGAAGGCCATGTTGTTACAGAGCAGAAGTGTCAGTTTCAGAGTTTTTTTGAACTTTGTATTCAGCCGAATACTTGCTTTCAGAACCTGCTTAAACCATCAGTCAAAAAAAAAAAAAATCCAGGATAATACAGAATAAATGTGTCCAAACGTATTCTGCTCTCCAAAAGAATAAAGCAGTAAAACTGCTGCCTTCTCTTCTGTGCTGCTTCTCCTGCCATCAGACTGTGTGCATCTACTGGGAAGGCCACTTTGGGATAAGATCAGCTTTCTCTGGAAATAATAGGATGTTTGGAAAAGTACCTGTGTCTGGTAATGGCAGGAATTCTTATGACTTTTCCATGGCTGTCTGAAGGAACAGTGAAAGTAGAAAGTCTTCCCTTTGTTTTCCTTTACCTAATCCAGCAAATGATACTTACCAGCTGAAATCTGTGCTAACTCAGTAAGCTAAATTTTAATGATGAAGTTGTTGCTAGCTATATTTATGACTTTCTGAGATAATAAGCAGGGTTTTAGTAAAGTGTGTTTTCCCTCATGATATACAAGCTTGAGTATTTCATTTTTGAACGAGTATTAACTTACTTATTTTCCTAAGTATTTGGAGGTAATAAAGACTATGGCTTCTTTATCAGTCTAAAATAGTCACAAATTAGATACCAGTATTTGTGTAAGGGTATGCAGTCATTTTACCATTATATGTAGAAGCGTATATAGGAGGGGAAAGTACATACAGTTTTTTTCTAGAACAATAATATTTAATACATGAATGGGCAGTCTTGCCATTTCCATGCGAAGTATTTTTCTAGAACAACGTAAACTAGTGACTAAGAAGTAGGCAAGGCCATAATATCTGGTGAAACATTAATGTCTGTAAAGCAGTATGATTTTCATTCCAGGAGGCTCATCTGAAGGGCCTTTTTAAAGTTTAATGTAGGTTCAGTTCTGAATAAGAACTCTTTCTCATCCCCACCCCTACAAACTTGAAAACCAGTATTTGTCTTTTGTTCCCACAGGCTGCTGCTGTTCTTTCTGTTAGTATTCTCACTAAGAAAGCTCAGCTTACTATAGAGAAGAAACTTCTTGTTTCAATCTGTATTTCGCATCTGATCTGTAGGTAGGACATGTGTGAGGAGGAAAGAACTTGCCTTCATCGTCTGTTACACATTTACATGGGAACTGGACATACAATACCTAACCTGTGAAGGCAGATACTGTTATCATCATTGTCCTTTATGTCCTTAGGATCCCTTCACATACAGTTGTTAAAACTAGGTTAATCTTTAAGATTCCTTTTCAGTGCCTCAGATATCTGTTTCCCGGTAAGATAAAATCAACCATTCCTGCAGCCATCCAGAATTTCCCAGAAACCTTCTGTTCTGTGCCCATTTATGATTTCCCATTCAATGTCCAAAAATGTATTTACAGTACTTGGGTCTGTAGCTTCCCAAAGTCTGGCCTTTCCATTTGTGATCTTCTCTCCATGTGCCTCCACAGCATCTGGTTGTCCAATACACTCAATCTGGGGGAAATCACTTCTGTGTGGGATATCAGAAAAAATTGGAAGTATCTTGTGTATCAGTACTGTTATAGTTCATCAGGTTTTATATCTCTTCATAGATCAATTTATTGCTGAGTTAAGGATGTGAGATAAAAATGCAAAATAGCTTTAAATTTCGTGTGTGTTAAACTCGCAGTGTTCAAAGGAGGTTCTTCTCTGTTCAATCATTTTTACTTTGCTTGGACAGGGACAGTAAGCCAGCATTCACCGTTGCTTGGCAATAGTCAAATTATGAAATGCACACCCAACCTGTGGGGTGTTACGGTTGCTTAGTTCATGTATGTAAATTTAGGGGTTTGAAAACCAAACAAGTCCACACCCATGGTATCTTCTTGGAAAGTTCGTTCTAACATTTAATCTTAATGTTACTATTAATTTAATGGTTCCATTTTCAGAGAGGTTGGGTATCTACAATTTTTAAAAAGTCAAACCAACTGTGTGCTTACCGCTGTTTTACTATAGATTTGAAATATTAGGAAATCTCTGCTGCAGCAGGTATATCTCAATGCAGTAGGTTCAGTCTCTTCTGTTTTATTTCAAGTTTACAGTAAGTTTTACTTGCTTTACACCTGAAATCTACATTAACAGAAAAAGAAGTCTCAGTGTTAGAAGTACTATTAGCAAAAACAGCTGCTGGCAGAAAGTCTTTAGAGAAGGTAGAACAGAATTTTTGGTGGATACATCTGATTTGTCTTTTGGCAAGAAAAATCATATTATTTAAAGATACATTTTTGAAGTGATTTCTACTAAAGTTACTGAGGAGAGCTGCAGCTGTAGTCACCTTGTTGTACCAGTTATTGTGCCATAAACATTTTAGAGAGCTTTTGTCTTTTGCTTAGAAAGGCAGCCTGAACTTAGAAAGACTTGAGTTCTGCAGATGCTTACACACAGTTCATGTTTAGTGGAATTAAGTCTGTAAGTTGTCTTTGTAGGGTTTGGACTTTGATTTTTTTTTTCCTGTGAATCCATATGAGTACTGCTGTGAAAGGGGTGATGGCCATTATTTCCGTTCTGTGTATTTACTGAATTTATTACAATAGTAGCAATTACTTTTCTCTTTATACACAGATGCAAAAGTTGATTTATTACTGTATTTGTGTTTGTTGTTTTAGGAGTCCTTGGATGATTCTCAAGTAGCTGGAGTTTGTGCAACAGAAGAAGTGATTCGCTATGAATATCATGTCTTGTACTCCAGCAGCTACCAAGTACCTGTGCTCTATTTTAGGGCATGCTTTTTAGGTAAGACCAATCTTCTGTTAGACAAAGTAAAGAATAAAAATAATTTGGATTAAATATTTGTTAAATACACAGATTTTGTATTAAATTGAGGTACATAGTAATGATCATACGTAATAAGAAAGTAAGAGATGAGGCTGTTCAGTAGATTTTGTGGTAATCCTGACACAGCTTCAGGACCTTGGAGTAGATGATACCATCTCAGCCTGAAGGAGGCTGATCTTTGGCTCCTGGCATCTTGCCTGTGGTTGACTGAAACTGCAGGTCATTTTTCTTTTTCTTTTCTTCAACTGAATACAAAAACTTAAAGGTGCATGTTTGAATTTGGCTATAAAATGAGGGGACATAATGACAGTGCTTCTGCAGAACTGTCTCTGTTTATTTTGGATCCTGAATTTGAGCCACAGGGCTGGGGTCTAAATGTACCTTTAAAAGTATATGCTGTTTTCCATTTAAATTTGCTTTATAATAATACCAATAAGGTGTTGCCTTCTTCTACCTGTTAAAACTGGCTCCTGAAACACTGATACTCTTTCCTCCCTAATACACACAACTTGTAATCCATTACTTAATTGCTATAGCCACTGTGATTTTACCCACCATCCTGTCAGGAAGGAAAGAGGAGCACACAGCCTCCTGCCAAGGCCACTGTTAGAGTCACTTACTTAATCAGCAAACAGAGAGTAATCACACTGCAGCACTGGCTGTGCTCTCTTCGCCTCTGCCCAAATACTGTGTATCTAGAGTGGAGGGACTGAAATCTTCCAACTCATTCAGTCTCCTTCATGCGTCGTGGTCGGCTGGGGAAGGGTGGCCAGGAAAAGGACCTGGGGGTGCTGATTGACAGGTGAACGTGAGCCAGCTTGTGCCCAGGCAGGCAAGAAACCAACAGCCTTTTGTCCTGTATCAGCAATATTGTGGCCAGCAGGACCAGGGCAGTGATTGTGCCTCTGTACTGGGCACTGAAGGTGACCAGAGGCGAGGCTGCATCTTGAATCCTGTGTTCAGTTCTGAGCCCCTCACTACAAGAGAGACATTGAGGTGCTGGAGCAGAAAAGGGCAATGGAGCTGGTGAAGGGCCTGGAGCAGAAGTCTGATGAGGAATGGCTGAGGCAACTGGGGGGGTTTAGTCTGGAGAAGAGAAGCCTCGGGGGGGGGCCTTACTGCTTTCTACAACTACCTGAAAGGAGAATGGAGCCAAGAAGTGGCTGATCTCTTCTTTCAAGGAACAAGTGACAGGGCAAGAGCAAATGGCCTCAACCTGCACCAGGGGAGGTTTAGATGTATATTAGGAACAGTTTCTTCACTGTGTGAACTGGTGGTCAGGCTTTGGAACAGGCTGCCCTGGGAAGTGGTAGAATCACTGTCCCTGGAGGAATTTAAGTGTGTGAATGTGGTGCTTAGGGTCAGGGTAGACTTGGCAGTGTTAGGTTAACAGTAGGACTAGATGATCTTAAGGGTTTTTTCCAACCTAGTTAATTCTATGATCAGCATCTTTTGTGTTGTGAATAATCTTCTAATCTTTATTTAGATAAAAATGTCTGAATGTTGACAGTGATATCTTTTCCTTTTTAATTAAAAAGTTAGCTTAAGCTGCTTTGAATGTGTTTGGAAAATTTAATCACTCTCTGCCTTATATTGTTTAATGGTTTCTAATTTTGCAGTGTTAGCTTTTTAAAAGGCACTTCAGATTTAAAATTGAAGAACAAATTCTCATAGACTCCCTGGTGGAAAGGTTTCAGTCTGAGGTGCAGTTTCAGGAATGGATAATTTGGGGTAAATTTACAAACTGGGACATGGAGAACTGGGGACATTGCTCTGCCTTTACCACCAACAGAACTCATTTGCACACATCCTACTGCAAATCTATTTCTAGAATTATTACAGGCATTTACAAACGTGCAGTGTTTTGCCTTTAAACTTACTCTGCTGACAGGAAAATGAAGAAACTTTTGCTGTAAGAGACAGATTAACATATCTGTGGTCCTGAGAAATGTCATCTTCTTAGTTTTTAGCTGAATTAATAGTTCTGTGTCTCTAAAGAACATAGAGGAAGTAGGACACTATTTCTGTTGTACTGTACTTTCATATAATTAGTATTCGCCATAAGCAGTTAATCACCAGAGAAGAACTCACAGAGACAAAACAAGTTGTTTAGCTTGTCAGCATCAGAGAATTCGAGGTGTTGAAACATGACTCCTTATAGCTGGAAGTGCATATTATAAAGCTAGTGGATGGTCTAATGCACAATCGTAGTATTATGTGCCAACAGCTCCCCTTGCAGTACAAACCCGTAATTGTTCCTACAAGTACCATTATGTTTTAAAACACTTCTTGAGAACCTTCACAATGAAAAACAAGGACTTTTTTTTAGGTAACTCCTAAAGTCACCTGGATTCTCCTTAGCATATAACATTCTCTTTTAACATTCAAGAGTCTCTGACTCTGCAAGATAGAAGGACCCAGAATGCTGGCAATAATTGCATTTCCTGTAATGTTTTCAGCTAGTATTCTCTGATTTTAATTATTAATAGCTTACTGTTGAAAATTAAAAATTTTTTGTCGCTGCAAGTTATTTGCTTGCATGTGTCCCACTGTGTGAAGGTCCAAACATGGGGTTTTGAGGAACGTGCAAATGACAGTCACAATCACATGGGGTGTTTGAGCAAAGTATCTTTTGTCTTGTCCTGAACCTGTTATGAGGAAAACTCTAGGTAATGCCCTGAATTATTTTTTTTTTTCATTTGAAGTAATTAGTAGTCTTCATGTGATAGGCTTCTCACCTTGTTACCCAGAAGGTAGTAATACTCACTTCTCTAAAATAATCAGAGAAGACTCTTCTGAGATCTACATCAATTTCCCAGTCAAAATTCCTAGCATTATTTGTAGATTAAGTAATAGAATCGGTTCCTCATAAGTCTCTCATGAGCTGTTCTTGGTTTCCCTTGAATTCTGTCCATACTGATCCTCATGTTAATTAGAACTTGTTGCAGAAGGTGAAGGTGAGCTATCCTCCTTCCAGTGTTTCCACAGCCCTGCCCTGTCTTGCCTTCCCCAGGAGCAAGGCACAGAGTTTGAATTAAAAACTCTGCTTCCTCTCTGGCAGAATGTTAAGTAGCCATTACACCTCTAGGCCTGCCTAGAAAATCATAATTCTTCTGTTCAACCTAAGTAGTTTTGCTTGTTTTACAATATTCACTTCCTCACTTTGTGTGTTATAATAGCAGCTGGTACCAGCCTGTACAAATCTGTGCTCTTCCAAATAGTCTCTTTAACTTCTAGAACAATTAAACCATGACTTTCTCCCATCATACGTGAGTTCAGTTTTCATTGACTTGCAGTCCCTCCCAGGAAAAAGGCTTCTGATAGAGTTGCTGAGAGATTTTCCTGTTGTCTTTAGTGTAGTTACCATCTGCAGGAGCTTGTGTCAGTGAGGACACCCAGTTTTCACTGCTCTCTGCTAGCAGTTGTGCTCCAACATTGTAAATCAGTTCTTCCTGCAGAAGGGTAGAAGTTCCATTCTATGCTTACCTTCCTGCTGTCTAAATTTGATGGTTCAGAGGGACCTTGACAGGCTTGTGAGGTGGCCAATGCAAACCTCATGAAGTTCAACAAAGCTAAGTGCAAGGTCCTACATAGGGGTTGGGGCAATCTGAGGCACAGCTGCAGGCTGGGCAGAGAAGAGATTCAGAGCAGCCCTGCGGAGAAGGACTTGGGGGTGTTGGGTGATGAGAAACTGAACATGAGCTGGCTTCAGTGCACACTCATCCCAGAAAGCCAACCGTATCCTGGACTGTATCAAAAGGAGCATGACCAGCAGGTCGAAGGAGGTGATCCTGCCCCTCTACTCTGCTCTTGCGAGACCTCACTTGGAGTATTGTGTGCAGTTCTGGTGTCCTCAACATAAAAAGGACATGGAACTGTTGGAACAAGTCCAGAGGAGGGCCATGAGGATGATCAGGGCACTGGAGCACCTCCTGTATGAAGATAGGCTGAGAAAGATGGAGCTGTTCAGCCTGGAGAAGAGAAGGCTGCGTGGAGACCTCATAGCAGCCTTCCAGTGTCTGAAGCGGTCTTATGAGGATGGTGGGGAGGGACTTTCCATCAGGGACTGTAGTGACAGGACAAGGGGTAACGGGTTCAAACTTAAACAGGGGAAGTTCAGGTTAGATACAAGGAAGAAGTTTTTTTCCTGTAAGGATGGTGAGGCACTGGAATGGGTTGCCCAAAGAAGTTGTGAATGCTCCATCCCTGGCAGTGTTCAGGTCCAGGTTGGACAGAGCCTTGGGTGACATGGTCTAGTGTGAGGTGTCCCTGCTCATGGCAGGGGGTTTGGAACTGTATGATCTTAAGGTCCTTTCCAACCCAGACCATTCTAGGATTCTGTGATTTTCCAGAATTCTTCTTTAGACCTCTATTTTTGGTGAAGCAAAGTGTGATATGTGAGATAGTTTAAGGTAAGGGTTTGAATTTTTAATTGCAACTGAACGCTTTTGAGAGATATCAAAACTTCTTTAGATTTACAGAGAAGATCTTGTTTGTGCAAGGACAAATACTTCAGCTGAAAATAATGATTAAGTATTATGACTGTCTGAAAAGGTGTTTGGGAACATTACAGGATACAAGAAGGTATGTTTATGCTGCATATATATACACAGGTAGGAAACATTTTTCACTACCTTATGATTCTTCCCATGTGGCATGTAGTCATGAAATCAGACTTACTGAAGCCCCACTCTGTCAGGAGCCCAAGGCAATGGTCCTCAGTACTTCAGAGCATCAGAGACCTAGCTATTACTTCTCCAAAATCAGTCTTATGCATGCCACACTGTTCAGAAATGGGAGCCCTTCTTTTTTACTCTGGCTTCTGAGATTACCAAATAGCTTGTTGAAGAAAAGCATGAACCCCTGCTGATATCTGATGTCAGCAATTAGCCCTCTTAGAGACAGATGGTATAGCAAATTAGCCTTTCCCTTCAATGCTGGCATGAGCCAGATGGGCTGGGCTAGGTCCAGTAAGCTTTCTTTAATCAGCGGAGTACTTTTGCCTTTTCTTAGTCTTTAAGATGTCAAGGAACTTTGGTCTTTTCCTGAGCTGTCATTGTGTGAAGCCAGACATTCAAAAAGTCTCTTCCGCCAGTGGTGAGGTAGCAGCAATACAGACATCGTTCAGGAGTCACCCTGCATTTCTCAAACGTTTCTTCTTATTTTTTCCTACAAAGGCAGAAGAGTAATCATGAATGCTGAGCACTGAAAAGAAAGAGCAGAACTAATGGGAGTCAATAAGGACTGCAGCCTAACTCCTCTAGAAAACAGAGAAGTGATGGGATTCTCATGCTGACCTGCTCAAAATACATCTAGCTCTCTGACATGCAGATAGATCTCTGCCAACAAAAAAACATGCTAATCAGTAGTTATAGAGAGAGGAAGCTTGTAAAGGTAATGTAACTTCCTCCAGCCCTGAACGGGTGACATTCTGTACTCATAACCATGTTGGGCATTCGCTGATGCTCTTTCCAGAGTATGAATTTACTCCCTGAACTCGGAAGCACGCAACCACTGTATCCTTTCTCACAAAGATAGTTCTTCCTAAGGCCGTGTCCCATATGAACTTTTATTGTGGCCTTGGACAGAAATAAAATGGAATAATTTGTATACTCAGATATTCTCCTAAGGTGTAAGGGTATTTTTTTCTTTTGTGGCAATGTTTTCTTAAGAGTGTTTCTTTGGAAGGCATGCCAGAATGAAGCCTCAAAATGATTTGTGCACTGTTTCACCAGAAGTGTCAAATAACCTTTAAATGGAAATCCAGGAAATTATTAAAAGCCCTCAGTAAACATCAAGAAAACAGAATACAGCAACTTGGGAAGCCTGAAAATTTTCTCTGAAAACGGATATGAAATTTGTATGCTTAAGAAATTTCTGCTCTTTGCAGAAATTAAGGTGCCAAGTCAGCTGGGATCTGCAACTCATATGTAGTCTTAATGCTGCACCTTGCTGCTGTGTGGGGGCACTCAACCATCTGCTTTGTAACTGTTTCTTACTTGGGTGACCTAAGTGAGTTAACCCCAAGTGGACCATCAAGGAGCTTTTCTCAGAATAAGGTTGTCATAGTCTGGACAGTTTGAATAATAAAAATTTGAGTGTGTGGTAGAAAGGCTGTAGTTACTCTTTCCTGACTGTTAAGACGGATGAACTGGTTGATGGAGCCCATAATTATGGCAGAGACAGACCCCATAGTTTGGAGTGCTTGACTCCTATCCTTTATCTCCTTTCTCTTAATAAAAATCTTAGTTAGCTACTGCCCAGGTTCTTTTGGTCTTTCTTGCTAGGTACATGTCAAGTTCATTCTGTCTGAGCCTGGGGTTAGTACTGATGAGCTGGTGATGTGTTACATGCCAGATTTGTGGCATTATCGGCAAGAGCTCTGGACAAAAGTACAGTAAATCTGGCATGACTCACAAGCAGCTGTTGCTTTGTGATATACATTTTCTTTCACCCTCTGTCATTATTTAATGGGCTGAATGATAGAAAATGTATATGTAACCACAAGCTTTCACTTTGGTTTGCATACCTGCTGCCAGCTAGACTTGGGATGAGACTTGGGACAAGCTGCAGGCACCTCAGCATCTGTGTTGTCGTGGGTGGATGATGAATAAATGTATTGCTGGGTGAATCTCAAGCCTTTGCCTTCCTTTCCTGCCACTTCTCTTGGCTTGATGCTGATGCTGCCTTCTTTTTCTGGCTGAACTTTTTGAGTTCAGCTCCATCACGGGAAAGAATAAAACAAGAAACAGAAAGGCTGCTTGGCTTAGCAGGTACCACAGTGGCCTCTTGTTGCTAGCAGCAGCAGTTACAGACTGCTCTGCCACCCCAGCTGGATATTTGAGGTCCCAGTGGGCTGCTAAACATGTGAATACTGGCAGCCTTCGAAAAAGGGGTCTCAGAGTGTCCAAAGAATACAGATTCATGTTTTATGCAAACCTGGGAACTTGTGAATAAAATGAGTTCACTTATATTACCCTAAACAGATGACCGAATTCACACAGAAGTTCTGAAATATGAAACACAGACCTAGATGCTACCTGAAATGAGTTTTATTGTCCACACGTATCTTCTGACACAGAAACAGCAACAAACCCAAAATAGACTGCAAAAAGTAAAAACTATTCTTCTTCCTCCCCAGATGCTTTCTAACAGATAGTCCTTCTGTTAGTCATTTTAAGATCTTACCACACTTGGGGTTTTTCTTTGACTTTTCTTTTTCTTGTTCCTTGTTTTCTTCTTCTTATTTCTTTTTTTTCTTCTTTTTCTCTCCTTTTTTATTTATTTATTTATTTATTTATTTATTTATTTATTTATTTATTTTAATGAGAAAACATCAGACTTTTAGGTCTTCATCCTGCAAAAGAGGATGGGGAAACTACCCATCCACTGCATCTCCTTTTGCAGGGGTCTTGAGTTCCTAGCTCTGTAGCTGAACTTCTCATCCATTTTAAGTATTGATAACTTACTCTTTTTCTGCTGCATTTGGCCTTCCATCATCTAGAAAAGTCAGCTAGTCAGTTAAATAAGAGTTTACAGGAATACACTTCTTGGGAGCATGTGTGAAAGCTTATTCAGTTTAAAAAACACACTCCATTCAAAACTCATTTAAAGCTTAGTGAATTGTATTAAAATAGTGCAGAGAATTAAAAACTTAGGGAAATTTAAATCCAAGCGTATTTCAATATGTAAGTGCATTATTAGAATGCCCAGGTCAATTTTTTATACCTATGTGAAACACTGCATTTACTATGTAGTTACTGTCTGTGATCTCACTTCAATGTGAAGTGAAACTTCTGGATTGGATGTATTTGTATTTTTTTTCTGAAATTAAAATAATTTATACTGAAATAGGACTGAAGATAAACTGCTTCTCATACATGAAGTAATAAAGACAAAACTCAATTTTAACTATGATTAATGCTTGATTGTTTCTGTAAATGAGATTAATGGTAAGGGTCAGAGTAAAATCCATTCCATATGTACAGTCTGAATTTGCTTGTTTTAAAAATTCACCAAGAAGGGTGTACAGAACAAAATATAGAATGACATATCAAATCTTGCATTAGAATGTATGTTGTTGTAGATGTTACATTTGGGCTTTCTCTGGATTCTTTTTGCAGGGTGAATAGAAAACAGAGAATTATAAGTATGGACAGCATCTTGCTATTACCTGCACACAGATGATCTGAGCATAAATATATCCTTCTAAACTTAACTTACATTCTTGTAATAAATTTCTTAGAAATGTAGACTATCTCCAGCATAGTTCTGGTGTCACCATAAGACATAGGGCATGACAGCTTAAGCAGTCTCATGTTCATGAGAATGGCATAGTACAGCAAGTTTATAAGCTGTTGCCCCATCAGATACATTAATTGCCACATGCTTCTGCTGTATGGTGCTTTTGTAAATTCAGAGTTTGGTGCTTTTTTCATAAAGATGTGCAGAAAATAAGATAAAGCAGAGGCTGTAGGCAGCTGGTTTTAAGTTACATCTAAACATGGCATTCAAATGTTAATTGGGTGAATAAATCTTCATTTTAGAGACATGAAAATGTTAGTAGAATAAAATTATTTATGACAGAATAGTGGTTTCTGACACCTAATAAATACTAGGATGGAGCCACTTACTGAAAGTATATAAAAATATTCTGTTGCTCTTTGCCAGAAACAAAAATTCAGGAAAAAATTGGCATGCTTATTTTCCAAGAGGTTGACACTAATATCTTTGGCATAATTCTAATATCACAGATAAAAACCTGATGCAACAATGCTATATAAATGCTGCTCAAGAAAAAAATATGGGCATGTAGGTTACCAAATTGTGGTAAACTTTGTTAGCAGAATTTTGCAGATTTTTTCCGCTCTTTCAGTGTGAATTGCACGTATTTACAGTGGAATAGCTGTTCATGATATTATTTTGTGGTTTTGAATTTATCTTACCCAAGCATTATTTTACAAAATCAGTTTGACTTCACACCTTACAAACAGAATTGTTGCTCTCAGGTGACAGAGAGGAAGGCTGAAGAGGGAATCAGGGTAGTTTTATATGCACCCTCAGTCAGCATTGAAACAATGTGGTTTTGGAGTTACGGGTCCAGGAGGGACTGTTTTGCTGTTCTTTTTCCATCTGTTTCATGGTAATCTGTATTTTCAGATTTTGCTATTCTGTATTAAAGATACAGCATGATTAAAAGCTTTGACTTTGGGTGGTGGTTTCTCCCCCTCCACAGACGGAAGACCTTTAACTCTGGGTGAAATATGGAGAAGTGTTCATGCATGTTACCAGGATCGTCTGCAGGAGGGGCCCTGGGACACTATTACACAGCAGGTGAGAAACCATTGGTCCTTTACAAAACTGATGAATGCAATATGTGCCTGAATCCTCAGTAGTCTTATTCCCTTCCTGGACACAAGTGGAATACATAAAAGCCTGAGGTTGTGCTGAGCTACAGCTACCAACAATAGTTTTAGCCCTGAATTTGAAAGATGTGTAAGTGTTCACCATATAAGACTTAATGTATCTCACTTAAAATACTTTTCCAAAGCCAGGCCTGAAAACATCAGGCCATGTCTGAATAATCATGGATTTGGGTAAATACAAAAGTAGACTTACTTGTGTAAGTAATATATACTAGTGTAACATTTCACAGATTGTCTGTGAGTCAAATGAGCAAAAAACACTGTAGTTTTCAATTTTAAATAGACTTGCAGTCCTTAGGATTGAAGGAGAGAAAAAATTGTTCTCTCAACCAAATGGTAAGTTATTGCCAACTAAAGTCCTTAAGAATCAGTAGCTAATGGATGCTGTGTTTTACAAAAGGAAGCAGATTAGTAAACTGTGATATCACTGACTTCTTTTACAGCTATTCAACTCACTTTTATTTAAAGTGGTTTTAAAGTCACCACAGCATTTCAGCAGCTCTTTCCAGACTTGTGATGATGGCTGTCTTGGAAATGGCCATACTTGCCTCAAGGAAGAGTCAGAAATGTTTCAGAGCCGAGTTGTTTCCTGTGGTTTCTTCTTCCAGCTCCAGGCCTCCAGTGCAAGTTTGGACAAAGAATAGAGACCTTCCAGGTGTGAATTGTTTATCATCAAAGATACTAATGTGTCCTTTTTTCCTTCCCTTTCCTTCCTTGACTTTTTGGGTTTAGCTGTTCCAGGTATACAGGTCTCTTACCGCACAGCTGGCACAACAGGGATGTAGCCTCAACTGAGTTCTGCAGGTGTTTCCTTAATTCAGCTAATACAATTTAATTACAGGATGCCTGTTTGTCGATGGTACTCAGTCATAGGAACACAAGCAGAATTCACGTTTTTGCCACCATGGACTATTACTTACATTATAATAGCTCCCTGAGAACCTAACAAGCATTGATTTTCTGATGTTTGCTATGCATATCTGAATTCCAGGTGCAAGTTTTCAGATTCTTACTACACGCATTTTTACATAAAACATCAATTACCTGACTTGTCTAATGCAGAATGAAGATGAGAGAGGTTTTAACAAAATAATGTAAAATGGTAGCAGATAACTGATCTGCACAAGAAAGTTCAGATTTTTCAGTAAAGTTTTATGATTTATATCTGAAGTTTCAGGTATGTTTCTGCATAGAGTGTCCTGGGTTCAGCTGTAGCAATCATTTTTCTCCTTCTCAGTAGCTAGTGCAGTGCTGTATTTTCGACTTTAGCCTGAGAACAACACTGGTAACCCCGATGTTTTTGGCTGTTGCTAGGTAATGTTTACACTAATCAAGGACTTTTTCAGTCTCATGCTCTGCCAGCGAGGAGGGGCATGGGAAGCTGGGAGGAAGCAGAGACAGGACACCTGATGCAAACTAGTAAAAGGAGTATTCCATACCACAGCATGTCATGCCCAGTATAGAAACTATGAGATCGCTGCTCAGGTCGAGCTGGGTATCGGTTGGCAGGTGGTGAGCGGTTGTATTCTCTTCCCTTGTTATTTCCCTTATCATTATTATTACTGGTGGCACCAGTAGTGATTTGTGTTATACCTCGGTTACTGGACTGTTCTTATCTCAACCTGTGGGAGTTACATTCTTACAGTTCTTCTCCCTATCCCTCTGGGAACTGGGGGGAAGAAGGTGAGGGAGGGAGTGAGCTGCTGTGGGGTTCTGAGTTACCAGCTGGGCTTCAACCATGATGGAGAGGCAGAGGATTCAGGTAATTTTGCCTTCACTGCATCTGCATTCTTCCATTCCTAGTTGACAGAGATCAGTATCCCTGTGGTCAGATGCTAGGAATCCTTTAGGGCTGACATCTCTGGTATTTCCCAGCTGAGCTGTTCTGGCTTGTGGATAGTTTATATTGGAACTGTATGATCTTAAGGTCCTTTCCAACCCAGTTCATTCTATGATTCTATGATTATTTTTGCCTCTGAAGGAGTAATAATGTAAAACTGTCCTGCATCTAATAACTAGAAATGTGTGTGAGATACATACACACAAAGGCCTGCAAAAACAGATTTTATGGGTGGTAAAATGTGTGGAATGCTGAACCTGTGACACTGCTCCAGAGGTGATTCAGCCAATGTGAGACCAGTGGCAAAACACACGCTAAGATGTAAGAAAAAGCATTTTGGAGAAATTAGCAAAGGTTATAGCAGCAAAGAAACTGTTGAATATAACATCAGTGTGAGTTTACATTAAATAAGGAGATTACAGAATAAGTTAAACTGTTCATCACAGAGCACAATACTGGAACTGCTGGCAGGTAGCAGAAGCCAGAGAAGTTAAAATCCTCCAGCAATGCCACTACATAAATTGGAATTACTTTACTTCTTTTTCTACACTGTTTCATGTCCTCCGTCTTCCTGAATACCATGTACCTGTGGCTTAAGGTGGTTGAATTCCACTTGTCAGTGAGCTTATTGTGCTTTACATCAGTATTGAACTTTGTCCAGAGGCCCCAGCTGTATTCCTGGATTGGAAATATACTTTCCCACATGGCTGCAAGAGAAAGCCTCTGGGAAATCGACTTTAAGAGGTCTACAGTTTTAATTTTAGATGAAAGCAAAACGGCACCAGGGAGGGTACGTTTGCTTGTGGTTATTGAGCCAAATGATAAGAAGACAAAGGAATGTGTGATTGATAGAAGCATACATTTCTGGAGCTGAATCAGAGCTGAGGAAAGCACTAGTACATGCAGCAGTGTCAACACTATCACATACTCATTGCCAGCAACCACTGGTGCAACAAACACATCCCTCTGTAAGCTGAGAGATGCATGTGCCAGTCCAAATACAAATAGCAGTAAACCCCAGAGTATTCTCAAAGAATTATGAAAGATAATATAAACATACTGTAAGCACTAGCTGGCAAGCCGCAGATCAAAGCAAGAGTTAGGTCTAGGAGAAAAAGAGCATTCAATTCAGGGTTCTGACTTGAAATACAGCCTTCTCTTTCCTTCCTGCTTTTGTGCTGACCCATTTTGTTATGTGGGTTAGGCTTTGCCTGCAGGGACACAGATCGTATAATACAAGTCACTGGGCAAACTCACCAAATCAGGCTTGAAGTCTCAGTACAGATGAACAGCAGAGAGAAAAGGTTTAGGGTTTTGCTTCAAACAGTTACAGATTGAAAATTCTACAAACAATCCATCCGTGGGAAGAAAATCCAAGTTTTCCATTGGCCATGCATGTTACTTACCTTTTAACTAGGGCTGATTTTGCACTTTGATTCAATATTTGGCAGGTTAGGAAAAGAAAGTCATACTGCCTTTTTTTTCGCACAGATTCAGGATTCACACTAATAATTTGGGACTTATATCCAATGTATTAGGAAATACTGGTGTCATGCCTGTGCACATTTTTGATACAACTGTATTTTGGCTTATAGTCTCTTTGGTAAAATGTATGAGATCAGGAACTGAGACATTGCCTAAACTCCAAACAGTTTAATTTTTTTGCAATTATATTGCCAAAAAACAAATTTAGGTAAAATTTGAACTTTTTGTAGTTATTCTTGATTATTGTGGAAAGCCACACTCAGTTTCAGAAAAAGAATCTTCAGATATTTGTGCTGACTAGATTATTCTTACTGCAAAAAAGCAAAAATCAACTAGTTACCTTCTCATAAATAAATTAACATGATAAGGTTGCATAGTATTTTATAATGATAATTGATAAATGGTGATGATTTAATTGCACTTCCTCTAGTAATAATCTTAAAATGCTCAAATGAAGTTCCTATGATTGGCTTTCTTCTGAGTTAAATCTCCCTAGGGTCTTCAGTCATCCCTTTTCTACATCCGGTGACAACTTGCTTTAGCTGTTTTAAATAATACAAATCAATTATAACACACAGCTGTTTAACAAAACTTCTAAATGTTGCTACAGGTCTCTCAGTATTTCCTAATGGCTTATAATGACATCAGTTTAGCACACCTGGTAAGGTCTGTGTGAGCTGGAAGTAGTTTAAATCTGAAGTGACAGCAAAATTAAGGATTATTTATGGATTATATTGCATTTCAGAACCATTGCCTACTGTTACTTTAACTTCTTTTTATGAAGAGTCAGAAGTGGAATTGCAGACGTTGCTGAATAGTTTACTTGTAACTTGGTGGGTGCGTTTGAGGATACCCTTTGTATTAGTTACATTTCTCTACAATCTACATGAAAGAAAGTCTCTTCATCTTTTTGAATCAATGGATTCAAGAAATGTACTCTTTCCAAGAAGCTCCCTTCCAAGTCTTTATAGCTTGTCCTGAACTGTAAACAGGGCTTTACTCAGTTGTCCCTTACTTGGATTTTCCTGTTCAGCTTGATATATGATGGATGGAATCCCAGCCCTGCATCCTCCATATTACCCTGCTGTGTAACCTTCTGGGCTCCTCAGCCTCCCAGCCCTGGTGTTTTCCTGCCTGCATTGCTTTTTAAAAGTACTTACTAAGCCAGTTATCTATCAGCCATAAGAGCACATAAAAGATCTAGATGTTTGAAAGAGTGCTAGGTGGGAGAAGCTGAAAATGGATGAATATAAAGATAACACTAAGGCTCTTGAGAACATTTCAGTTAATAGTGTAAAACAAAACCAAGACACATTCTCCAAAAACTCAGGCAGAAGTCTCCAGCTAAAAGAAAGTTACAGTAGAGGGAAAGAAAAGTCTCGGCAAAAGAATGATGATGTCATCGTGGTAATGGATGACATCAAGAGACATGTATTTCTCTCCAGTGTGCTTTGATACTTGACAGAGATGTCCAGTAGAGCTTTAGATAAATACATAATGGCATTGTGTAAACCAACTCAAACATGAAAGTCCTTCTTTGTAGTAACGGAGCAGCAGATCCACCACACTAATATCCAGGTATGATATTCTAGAGGCACAGCTAAGCTGGCAGCAGTCTGAAAGTGCCATGGTCAAATGCTGAATGCTGAGACATTTTGAAAGGAAAAAACCAGCAGAATAGGGAAGAGGTTCAAAAATGAAGAACAGAGAGTAAAGAATACAAATGAAACAAAGGGGAAGAAATCTTTCTGATGATAAATGTGTACATATTTTGCCACATGGTAGTGCATGATTTCACAACCAGGAATTTATAAAACAAAGGCCAGCTAAAATATAGTTAATATGTAAAGGTTACATTTTACCTTTTATCATTTTGGAAATCTCTCCCAGGGTAGATGAAAAGATGTGAAGCAGCCGAAGGCGACTTCATAGCTGAAGCTGGAACTTCTGTCTTCAGACTATGTGGTATTAGGTAGGTCCTTGCTGTAGAAGTTAGAAATACAGTGGCCATAAGTACTTGAGAATTATCACATTTTTTCATATAATTTTTAATAACCCACTTTTCAAACTTATGGCCTGGTAATCATGAAGGTTTAAGAGCATAATAACTTTACCAGATAATATATATGCACTTCTATATAAGCTATATGCATTATTGCATACAGCAGTAAAGCTGCTTTGAAGGTTTTAATGTCTAATGGCCAAACTTTAATAGTTAAAGTATTTAAAAATACAAATTAAAAAAATAAACAGAGATGGTCAGCTGTCCTAGTAATCCATGTTGATGTTTCTTCTACCTATAAAATGACTGATTATCTGGGAAAAGTTGCTGAGATAACAGTTATTGAAGCCCTCTTTTTTTGTGTGTGGAATGAGCATAGGGTACCTGCACTGACAGTGCATGAGTTTTCATCCTGGTATGACTAGGTGCTCCAAGCCTATTTTGAAGTACCTGCATCAAGGACAGTAGTATAGCCTCCACATTCGGTTGAGCCATTATTTTCTGCAGAGAGTGTGAAGTGGTACTGGATTAGTGATGTGTACAGTCACCTATTAGAAGGTAAAGACACCTATTTATTTCCCAAATTTGTTTAAAAATAGTATAATATTTACCAGATTGGGTAAAAAAGGGGGGGGGAAGACACTAGTAATTTTTCATCCTTTGCCGTGATGGGTCTACAAAGTGGAATGACTTCCAACAGGAGGAAATGAAGCATTCCTGCCTTAGAATACTGTGTAGGTCAGTGGTGAACTAGTCTTCTTGGAAGTCAGGACATCTACTCTAAAGCAGAAAAGAAATTTCAGTCTAGGTCTCTTGTGACTCAGGTAAGTTCTCTGTGTGCTTGTAGAGTAAAGGGGAGGTGTAACTGCCTTCCTGTCTGTCTTTACACTGGCTTTAACCTGGCAGAGGAGAGATTGAGATGAGATGTTAGGAAGTTCTTCCCTGTGAGGGTGGTGAGGCCCTGGCACAGGTTGCCCAGTGAAGCTGTGGCTGCCCCATCCCTGGCAGTGTTCAGGTCCAGGCTGGATGGGGCTTGGAGCAACCTGGTCTAGTGGAAGGTATCCCTGCCCATGGCAGGAGGTGGGAACTGGGTGAACTTTAAGGTCCCTTCCAGCCCAAGCCAGCTTTGATTCTGTGATTCTTTCTAGTATGTGTGTGCAAGGCCTGCTTCAGCAGGCATGCTGCATGAATGCCTGCAGGCTGCCTGCATTGCTGTTGTAGACACACTCTTGGAGTTCTGTCAGGGCATAGGCTGTAAATGGATCACCCTTTCAAAACGTTTATGCATGTGCCCAGTGACAGGAAAGTGTGTGTGTGGGGTGTTTCTTTTTGTTTTTTGTTGTAAGCAGCGAGGAGAAGCAAGACACACCAACCCAATATGGGTGATAAGCAAACTTGTACTTTATTTGTGGCGCACTTCGCTTAAATCCACGTGGTGTTTAGCCACGCCTACGAGTCAGAACAGTTTTGGTTAGTTCTACACAGCTTCCTTCACATTCTCCTCCCACATCCGGTATCCGGTTACCTGTGAGGCCTACACCTTGCTTTGCTCGCACAAGGCCTCTAAGGATCCATGGCCTTGCTCTTAGAGCCATTCTGCAACAATTCCCCCCTTTTTCTTTTGTGCGAGCAAAACATTGTGGGTTATTCTGTTCACTTGTTTTCATCACACAACTATAAGCAAGTCTAACAACTACAATGATTGAAATAACAATGATACATAAGCGCAGTCCTTCAAATAGCAGTGTTTTAAGTCAACCTGTGATGCCCCATGAGGACAACCATTTAGTTATCCCTAGGTCATTGCTCACTTGCAGTTGCTGGGTAAGCTGAGCCAGGGTTTTCAGCTGTGCATGTATCGAATTAGAATGACCAGAAAGATTCATACAACACATTCCATCAAACTCTTCACATCCATGTCCCTGTTCCAACAACAAAAGGTTCTGCAGTGTTGCATATCTTACAGAGTCAACATCAAACAACAGATCAGAAATTGCCTTCGGTGTAGCATTTGTCTGCTTAGCAACTCAGGAACTCAGTCTGTTTAGTTGAGCCAGGGCCCCGGCTGAAGCACTTACACTGATTTGGCATATTATGATTGGATACGTGCCTTGAAGACCCTTAGTGACTAGCACATAATTGGTTAAACACAGGTGTGAGAACTCAACCTTGAAAGCTTGCCAACAGTCCACAGTTCTCATTAACTTGGTGAATTCCAGCCTCTTATCTTGCTTGCTTAAGCTTCTTCGGGCCTCTCATGGCCTTGCTGTATCTTTCAGGATTATTCAAAGTTTATGTACCAATTATGCATTCTCCCGTGAGAACACTGTCTCCACATCTCCCCCCTTTTGTTTTATCCAGTAACAAGTCGCTACTACAGCAAGGCACACACAAATTTACATTAGCAGAGTAACTATTACAGGGTGCAGCAGCATGTTGAAGATGCTGATGGCAGTGAGGGACTAGCCAAAGAAATTTCTTACCAGTGGAATTCTCCCACCCTCTTAATTTGTTCCATCACCTGCTTTATAACACTACCATAGTATTAAAATCTTTCTAGCTTTTGCCTTAGGATTTTTCTAGCAGCTACTGCAAATTTCCATACTCTGACATCTCTTTTACAAGTGACAAATCTATACAATACAAGGTGCAGTTTCTTATTAGCAACTAGCTAGTAAATACAGGTGGTTTTATACACAAAATCACAACCTCTAATAATAGCTACTTTACAAGCACACATATTCAGGATGTTACTTTTCAGTTGCCCCCAAGTGATGTTTTGCAGTTATTTGTTCTTTCTCTTCCTCTATCTCATTCTGCTTGGGGTAATCACGGTCAGCTCCTGTAGCTGAGGCATCAGGTTTTTCCATTCGTCTGTCCAGCTCATGGCAAGGCTTGACAAACTTTGCAGGCAGTCGCCATGGACCTGTAGGCAGGAGGACACAAATATACCCCCTCCCCCAGGTTATCAGTTCTTGAGAAGCACACAGGTTAGACATGTTAAATGCAGCATCATTACTCTCTCTCTCTCCCCCCCCCAACTTTTTTTATTTATATTTTTTTTAATCCCTGCAAAAGCCGTCCTGCTGGGCAGCAACTAAAGCAGCCTGCCTGCTTCAGCAGCAACCATAAATACCTGCCGGCAACCACACCTTTACGTTAACCCTTTCATGCCCAAAATGTTAAACAGCTACCTGTTGAAAGCTTTTTTATGAACCCAAGAACAAGAAAAATACACAGAACACCGTGTGCCCTCAGCACACACACACACGTATGGGATCCCCCAAGCACACACCGCACAACTACAATATTTGAAGCACAAAATCCAGACAATCATTACTCCCACTACAGTTCCACATACAGAACGTGGCACAAGGACCTGTGGAGACTAACAGCAAACCAGCTCCAAGAAGCAACATTGCAGTGCGAGGTGGCAGGCTCAACCTTAGCGGGCGTCCCGGCAGAGGCTCTGCCTCCCCCACATCGTATGAGGCTTGGGCTTTTATACTGACCAAAATGCACACTCATTCCGACACAGGTGGCCAGCCTGTGCTGGAAGAAGTGGCCAGCAGTATCTACAAAGGTCTCCAAGGGTTGATAGAAACCTGGACATACTTATATTTACCAACTTCTAGTACATGAGTATCACAGAGAAACTGTATGGGCTCCCCCTGTCAATTGCAAGAAAAAATCATAACATATACAGCTTGAGTATAAGAGGATTTTAACGCATACGTGGTCACTGTTTGTCAGGCCTCCTTAACTATTTTGAGATCAAGAGCTTCCCACTCTTTAGCCCCCTGCTGTGTAGTAAACACAGGATATGCAAAGATGCCCATTGCAGAAAATTCACCAGTAATGATCGCATCTTTGGTTAACCATTGTTACAACTGAGCATCTCCAGGGCCAGTGAGTCTGAGCAGACCAACCCGGGAGACGAAGAGTCAGGGTCTGGAAGCAGAGGATATAAATCTGGCTCGGATTCAGGGGATTCCGGGGCTGATCCTGGGCTGAACTCAGGGTCTCTGTTGCTCGCAGCTGTGTCTTTCTTATCAGATGTCTCTCGTTCGGTATGTAGCCATCTGCAGACCTGGCTCCTCCATAACCGAGTTAAAAATTTCCACTCTAGGGCATAGTGGGTTGGAGAGGCTCGCAGTTCCTTTATATCTCCCGCTAGCGCATGATCCCTATTTTCTACTGCGTGCTTCAAAATGGCGCCGCAATCGATCCAGTGCCGAGGCACCACCCTCTTCCTTTCAGCTTCCTCGACATTCATCATGCGTATCCCTCCTAATTTTTTCTCTGTCCTTTTCAAAGTCCCTACTTTCGGAACTGGGGTGGTGGGGGAGCAGGGGGTTACACCTCCTCCACGGCACCTTCTGATGAAGAAGGAGGGGGAGAAAAGGAAGGGGGGTAAACCCTGTGCTCCCGCGAGTTGGGGGAAATGAGCTGTAATCTTCCCCCGGTTTCAACCGACCGGGGACGTCTGTTCCTAGTTTCTCCGTTGCTACCGCGGCAGTTTTCTTTTCCGCCTTGTATCTTTTTATACAGTTTATTATTTCTCTCCGTGGTTTACCGAGTTTCTTTGCTGTTTTATCATCATTAAGCATTGAGTCAAATAGTTCACCAAACTTTCTCCACTCACTCTCCTCAAAAACTGTATTAGGATCTACAAAAAAATCCCTTAGCCTTCCCTACAGCCACTAGACCTGCTAGCTGCTTTAGAGTCTCAGGCTCAATTCCCCGCTTTTATAAAAAGCGCTGTAAAAAGTTCAGGGCTCAGTTCCCCGCTTTTATGAAAAGCACTGTAATAAGTCCAGGGCTACCTCTCGGTCCATTTTCATGGCCAGCCTTTTCCAGATCGTCTTCTTCTGGGTTGTCCTGTAACCTCGGTCTCTGGATCGGCCTCCTGACGCAGCAGTGTCTGGCTCGCCCCAGCGGCGGATTCCTTTCGGTTAGTCCAAGCACCCGGGTCCGTCACGCCACCGCAGCAGGATTGCCTGCGCTTCCCGGCCGCTGCCGCCAGCGCTGCTCACTTGCCGTTCCGGGTCCCTGATACTCAGGGCCCTGTAATCCAGGTCCCCGCTCAACCAGGGCCCTGTATTCCGGGTCCCCGGTAGCCGGGGCCCTGTAGTCCATGGTCCCTGTTCAGGCACCATTTGTAAGCGGCGAGGAGAAGCAAGACACGCCAACCCAATATGGGTGATAAGCAAACTTCTACTTCATTTGTGGCGCACTTTGCTTATATCCGCGTGGTGTTTAGCCACGCCTACGAGTCAGAACAGTTTTGGTTAGTTCTACACAGCTTCCTTCACATTCTCCTCTCACATCTGGTATCCAGTTACCTGTGAGGCCTACACCTTGCTTTGCTCGCACAAGGCCTCTAAGGATCCATGGCCTTGCTCTTAGAGCCATTCTGCAACATTTTGTTTTGCCTTTTTTTCCCTTTTTTCCCATGGGGAGAGGCAACACTCGTGAGAAACTTGCATTTCTAAGGCTGCAGTGAAGCTGAGTAATAATTTTATGAATTTTAGATACAAGCCCTTGAACAGGCATGCTCAAGTCTGGTTTGGATTCTTCCCCTTGTGCAAGTCCATGTCCTAGTTATTTGTTGCCTGTATGGAAGCAAACTATCAAGAGAATTTTAAAAGCTGATGAATGAACCTGATCACAGCACTGAGTATCACCAGAAGTTCTAACAGTGTGATGTTGTCTTAAAGCCTGACCTTTCCCTGAGAAAACAAAGTCATAAACACAGTCAAGAGTATGTGCTAAGGCTTAATCAATGCTTAGTGATGATGGAATGTGAAATCAAACATCCAAGGATAGAAATCGAATTTCATTGTTACAGGAGGCTCAGCAGTTGAAAAACTGCCCAATAAAACAAGAGTGAAAGCTTGGTGACTTGAAGGTCCTGCAGAAATAGTCTAAAGAAACCAACCTGTGAGACAGGACTCTGGAGGATTGTGGAAGTTATAGAACACATACGCCATTACATCCTTCCCCGTCCTGCCCTTTTTAGCAAAAACTGTTCAGTTCACTTCTTTTACCAAAATGTGATTTAGAGGTGTATGTGCAGGGCCCTCCCCCCAGCTGTGGGAGGGGACACATTTCATATGTAATACCTTGGTTGTCGATTTGACAACAATAAATAGCATTTCAGTTGTTTATGTTCAAACAGACATTCAGAGCATTTAGATACTTACTGACTGTAAATAGAGCAGTTTGTAAGGACAGTGCAAAGGATTATATTAACTGAGGATGTAATCCACAGGATTGTAGTAGCTCAGATCTTCTGCCAGTCAGGAATTCTGCTTCCATCAGGGTGCAAAAACACTCTGGGTTTCCTAAGAATCAAAAGTTTCCTGTGGTTGCATTGATTGTGTTATTCTGCCACTCTGTCTTTTCATAAAACTTCTTCAGGAGTGTCTCCTTCAGGGCACTGCAGAAAAGATAAACCTAATGGTCTAATTTATCATAGAATGGTTGGGGTTGGAGGGGACCTTAAAGATAATTTCTGCAAATACACTTTCCTTCAAAGTTTATTTCTCCTTTGGTGTGTTCCTGCTGTTTTGTAACCTTGAACAAATTTTTAAGTATGGAAGATCTTTGTTGTCTGTGGTGCTCTATTAAAAGGTCCTCCACAGTGCTTCAGGCCTTAGCTGAAAGGCTCACCTTGAAATAAAAAGGTGTGGACTATTGATAGCCGTGCTAGTCAAGTGAGGATTAAAAGTGATTCTGCAGGTTTCTTTCTGGATTGTATATGCATCTTCAGGTCCAGACTGCTCAACCCTTTTTTGAATCCTCATCTGCAGTGAATAGAGCTGTTCTCGTTTACTAATAGCACTACTACTACTACAAGATGGGATAAGTTAGCAACTCTGTTCCACAAAGTACCAATCTTAAGTTTCAGAATAGTGAGTGATAAGGAATTCTGTGTCTGGTTTGGGATTTTTTTTTTCTCCTGAACATTTATTTCTCAATTTCACGTGAATGAAGCGGTTTTCTTGTATTGTTTGAAACTTAGCAGGTAGGTGTAATATCATCTCTGTTGTATGTCCATTCTGTCATACAAGAAGTAGTCAACCAAACCTGAACTACCCAAATAACAGCACAGAACTGCATTATTTCTACATTAATCCAGAGAGTGCTCTTTTTAAACATCTAGTTAAGAATCTGGAAGACATATTCTTTGTAGTGCTTCAATAATCCTGTCCATTACATCACTGAATTTATAGCAGTATTAACAGAAAAATCAATAAACATTATTTCTAAAATGTCAGGGATGTTAATGGTGTGATTTAAAAAAGGGGAAAGATTCAAAACTCTGAACAGAGCACACTGGTGTAGTATTGTAGATGCACATCTTGCTGAAACTGTGATAGGGAGGATTTAAATCATTATGGCTCAGTCATCTTGAAAAATGTGTATGTAGCTATTCTTAGACATACAAATCTTTCTTGCCATATTGTGGGATTTTGCTAAGTGGGAGAGGCTGTATACAGTGTATCTCAACAGAAGGTTGCTAAGATTGCTCTTAAATCATTTTGAGTCATATCAACAGTTGCTATGGAACCCCTGCTAATATTTTTGGAAAATTATTAGTAAAGCTTCCTGAGGAAAGGGATTCTTACCAATAGAGATTGGAAAGCTGCTTCACAGGGAAAAAATGTAAGAGTGGGAAAGCTGGGTGGATATTTATTTCCAACTAACCTTTTTTTGTGATATATTGAACTTCAGTGATTTGAACCAAGTGGTAGTATTGTACAAGCTAGCAAGTAGTTTTTATTTTAAAACTAAGCATTAATTAATTTATAGCTTCCCTACAGTTTTATCATGTTTTTCCCAGTAAGACTTCATGGATATGAACCTAGTTCAACTAATATCATAGGAGGAAAAGACCAAATAGAGGACTAATACTAAACGATGTAAAGGAAATACAAAGGCTTAAGGGATAATTTACATGTAGAGATAAGAAGCAGTAGGAGGATCCTTGCCAATTTCTGGAGCACAACTGAGGATAGACTTTCAGGTCCTGGTACGATGGTTACTAGAGCTGATCAGTTACTCTGAAATGAAGATTCAGTAATACAGAACACACAGTTATGTAATTAATTGAATGAATTACGGAGTAATAGTATTGATTTTCTCGATTCTTTTCTACTTCTGCGGGAAAAATGTTTCAGTGCTATACATTGCATTTGCAGATAATTTATCTAGAAGTGATTTTCCTTCCACAGCTTTCCATGCAGAGATTTTGTGGCAGAAGTTGTAATAGCATGCTTTCTTTTTGGTCTGGCAGTTCTCCTTGTAGGCAGAGGTGGGTTGCTCTTCTGTCTTCCCGCTGCCGTGGCCTCTTAACAGTTCACTACTGGCATAAAGCTGTTGCTGAGCATTACACCTTACTGAACGTTATTGTGAAAAAGTCTAAAATACGAAACAACATTGGTTGCAAATATGAAATAATTGGATGTCAAATATGACACATTCAGCTCCATTTGAAAGGCAGCTGGTATGGTCACAAGGCACTGAAAAACTTACAATAACTTCCCTGTTTGTTTTCTGCAGCAGAGGTCAAGCCCTTTGGCAGATTTTTTTTCCTTTTATTAATCTTTTAAGTGTTCTTCAAGTGCCTTATAAATGGAACTTAGGCATACATGTTAACAGAAAGCAGTTTATACCTAAGCACCTGTGCTCTGTGGAGGCAGATGGTATCAGCAGTTCAACAGCTGATTCAGACAGATTCATGAGACCACTTGTCCATGAATGGATGCAAAATTACCAGGCAGAAATGTGTCCTCCATCATCCTTAATATAGAAGACATGCTGGAGCAGTACAAGGAGATTGAGACACAGAAAGAGGCCAGACTCGTATTCTCCTGAAAGAACCTTCTATTGGAGATGGGTATGAAGCTGTATACAGTCTCAAAGACTCACAAAACCAGTTGAAAGTCATCCAGAGTCCCATTTTGGCTCCTCTTTTTGTATATTGTATTTCTGATGGTATAGCAGCCTGATTCAAGAACAAGGGGAGAGACCACCCAAAATCCCCCTGCAGAGCAGGCGCTATGTCTCCTGCAGAAATGGTGACTTCAAGCTTCCATAAGCTATAGCTCTTCTGTGCTCTCAGAAGAGAGCTTGTCATTTCAGTCCTGTGTTGGCCGAGACACTGAACTGATCAAAGTCTTTTCTAAACTCCAAATACTGGTTTTGTCAAAACATTTACTTGCAGTCCTGAGGCAGGCACTTCAGCCTTGCAGGAGATGGTTTCAGTGTCCTTTTGGGGTTTTCTTTTGCCATGCCAGCATCTGTTGCTCTGGTGGTTGCTAATCCCTATTCTAACCTCTGACTCTACCATGCTGTGTGTAGACATGCGTAAGTGTCTTGGGCAAACTTGTGACAGAACTGACTTTTAGGTGGTACCAAGTTTATAGCCTTATATTGAGACTTTCAAGTTGTAGGAGACTTACCATGAATACTGACAGGCCTTACAGTGTCTGTTCTAGAACACTGGGAATTCAGTTTCAGTAGTGATTCAGAGTGCTTGGTCCAGCAAATGTTTCAAGTGGTAGCTAATGTAAAATGGTTTGACTGGAGGAGGAGAGGACAGACATCTGCCACTGCAGGGAGAGATGGAAAACAAAGAAAGCCTTCTCTTGTCCTGAACTAAAAATGAGGGTTGAGTCACAGTTCTGTGGACATGTCATTGCCTCTTTATATTTGATACGATTAGATAAGTTTTCTACTGCTCTGCTGCAGGAGAAATTTGCTTTCCATTCATTACCCAGTGGTAATTATTGTCTGACTTCTGTTACAGTTATCGTTTATAATACCTTCTTTATAAACTGTAAAGAGGAGCTAGGAATAGATGCCATCCATCGCATTTGCTGGTTACAGTATTTCAAACTCAAAAGTGTTATGAAATCTCTCTTCAATATCTTTCTGTCCAGGAATTCCTGAGATTATAAAATGAACGCTTTCAGGGCACATTTATGAAATGCTGGTATGGATTTTTTTTTTTCTTATCTTACAATTTCTTTAATCAGTGTAGGAAATCTGTCTGCAAAATCTTTTGCATGCTTCCACAGCTTGTTGGATCGTTCAGTTTTGCACCTTAGATGAATCTCTTAAGAACAGATTTTAAATATTAATTAATTAAGACTATATGCTACATAGCTAAAGTGGTGACAACTGAATTAGTCTTATTTTGGCAAGTATGGGAGGAGAATCATCTGTTTGTTTTCTTAAGGAAATGTCTGAGATGCCATTTCTTGACAATATAACTATGGGCCTGCCAATTTTTAACTGTAAAGATTTATTAAAGAATCCTAAAAGGAAGTTACATGCTTCCAAGACGTTTAAGCTTTAAAAATACAGTCTTGTGTGCATCTCCTAATGCTTTGATTCTTCTTGTTCTCAAAATTAATAATTCAAATGTTACTCTATATACATCTAAATAGATAAATAGGTAAATAAATATATACATTTATAAATATATATCAGCAGTGTTGGCTGTTCTTGATTAATGCTGTGCTTGTCCTGCATTGTCTTTTAGATATGCCTCTCATGGATGTTGGTTTAGCTATTCAATGTCTTTTCAAAAACTGAAAAAATTATAAACTGTAGAAAAGGATCACCACCCCTTTAAAACTGTAAATATTCTGGAACTGGGCAGATTTTGGGGAAGAAATACGGAATATTTGGTCATCTAGTTATTATATTTTGTATTCTGTAGTATCAAGTATTACAACAATAAGTTCTGCAGAAAAAGCACATATGCACATCAGGTATTATGGCAGTTTTCTCAGTTGTTATCATTCTTCTTGTTATAGAAATCACTGTATGAAGAAAATATGTAGTTTTTGAATACACTTAAAACAGGAAGACGTAAACTGAAGTAAAACTTCTGATTTAAACCCATTTCCATCTGCCACCTTTGCCACCCTTGAAAACACTTTACTTATGGCAAACTGGCTTTGTCTGTGATTTTCTAGCTTGCAGGGAGCAATATCCAAGAGAAAGCAAGCTGTCTTCAGAGATTGTAGATAGAGGTATTGTTTCTGTTTTGGATGCACCCGGATAGTTCTGATAGCTTTAAAAATGGAAAATCAACATTGATGTTTCAGTAGCGTCAAACTATAGATGTATTCAGCTGTCACATTCAGCAGAAGCTGCAGCTGCCAATATAAGCAGCAGTAAGTTAGCAATATAGCACTGATGTGCGTGCTGGGAGCATGGGAGCCAGAGCTCTATCCGAAGGAGAGGGTGGTTTTATTCAGAGCTGTAGTCGTTCAGGCTGTGATCAGCCAGGCTTGATACCATAAGCAGGGGCATAAGACATCCTTTACACAAAGAGCAGTTTGTACCATGAAGTCTTTGTTTCTTCAGAACCTGCATTTCCACCTTTGTGGCCACGTGGGATTGAAACAACAGGTATGAAGTGGTAGGTGTGGTTGATCTGAAAGATTAATTCTGGCTGTGTTAAGTGTCCTCTATGTTTGTACTTGTAGGATCTGCCGAAGCAACTCCATTTTCCTCAGAAAAACTTGTTTGATTAATTGCCTCTTCAGCTTGTACTTTGTACTTGATGGAAGAAGGATAGGATCCACCTTAGTTGGCTGTGTGGGGTTAGTATTAGTAAAAGGGTTGATAAAAACTTGTCACTAAAGTTAGTTGGTATGTATTTTGAAATACACCAGGAACAGATATATTAAGTCATAAGGGCGATGCAACTGTTCATTTGCAAAGAAGAACTTGAGCATAAATCAAAATCCCTCTTCAGCCTTCTCCTCCAAAAAGAGGTTCGGTAATGACTGAAATTTGCTTTTTTGTTCTAGTTTGCACTTCTTTGTCTCATCGGGGCCCCTTCAAGTTTTCTCTTGCTCAGTACTATTGCAGATTTATTTTGATTGTCTAAGAAAATGCAGAACAGTGGTAGCTGCACTTTTGTAGTCATTCTTCAGTACTCATTACAGACAGAAGTAGGTTGTTTCATCTTCAACAGGCTTATCAGTGGGAGTGCTTCTCTGGGTTTTATGGCAAAGTTGTGGAAACTTTCCTCAATTATATCAGTAAGGATGACTTGGGTTCTTCCTGTAAATTGAAATCAAGGTGACTATGTTATCTGTCCCAGATAATAAATTTCATCCCAAGCCCTCTAGATAAATGGCCTTTTTTGAGTTTTTTTTTTTAGGCTTTTTTGGAGTTGATGGCTACTTCAGCAAGCACATCTTTTCAACAGCCATTTTCGCCCTCTGAAAATTTTTAAGATTAGAATTTCTCTCTATACAGTACTATCAGTAAAACATTTTTATGAAATGGCTGCATTAATAGTAGTGTTGCAACCTGTGTCAGTAGGATGGAGCAGCCCCTTACAATTAGTATCCTAACAACAGTTTTGTTAGTATGGTCTGTACTTCCTCTCAGGATGATAAAAGTTCCCTGTGTGATTACATTTTCTTCACATTGCATCTGCAGTGTAGTGATTCCATATTAATAGAGTTTCTGTTATAGTAATTCCTTTATTAGAGGAAAATCTGTGAGGAGAAGGGGATAGGGAGAAGTTTGGAACATATTTCTTGTGACACCTCTCACTCTCCTGTTGCCTTTGCAAGCATCATTACTGGTCCTTGTAAAGACAACATGCATGTACTTGTCCAGATTCAGTGCACAGGCTTAAAGTCTCTCAGCCCTCATTCATAAAAATGTTACGCACTTGAACCTGAGCATGTGTAATTTAAGCATACAGTAATCCCTTTGAACTCTAGTTCTACTCTGTATAGGTAAGTTCCACGTGTGCACAGTTCACTGTTCTGGTTGTGGGACACACAGTCAATCTGAAGAGCAAAGTTGTATTATTTTCTTTCTGAATAAGCAGAGTTAAGTTTTGTTAACAAGTAAGTTATTAAGGTGAAGTGTGAATTCAAGGACATAAAAAAGTAGCATAATCTTGAGTGAAGGGTTTTTACTTAAAAGCAGGCATTTGTTTCAGTGGTGTGTAATGTGTTCAGTAATGGGTGAAAAAGGAAAAACATGCAACTTCTTTATTTACTGCATCACTATTTCTGTTTCTTTAAATGGAAGAGATTATGGAGGACATGTTTTATGTATTCTGCCTTCGTTTTCTGACCTGATAACTGGGATTGTGAACGCTTCTGGGAAAATAACTGAAAAGAATTGGTCCTGGCTGTGCTGTAAAGTTTGGTGGTAGTTACCTGCGCGAAAGTTTTGACCCCCTTCCATGAATTTATTTTTGCAAAGCAACATGATGCAAACTGGATCAGGGAAGAGGCAATTTCAGGCACAAATCCCTTTGCACTATCATAAATGGAGAGACCATAAATGTTATGATGGGTGCTCAAAGGCAGTTTAATGTAGCACTGGAGAAAATAGAAGCCATTACTACTGGAAGACCTTCAGTTATGACAGAGAAAATGAATGGTGCTGTTCCAAGAAAGATACTGACAACAAAATACCTGCTGGCTGGGGAAGAGATGAGCAGAGCACAGTACAGAAACCTACAGGCAATTACCCATTACCTGAAGTAATGCTTATTTTTAGTTTAAATCTGACAGGGATAGTATTTCCTATATTCACTGCTGACAAAATTATATAATCAAATCTGGTGGAAGTTTTAGACTTAATTATACCTGTACTTAGGAACTACCCAGTCTTTGCCAGTGTCATGTCTTTAATATTTCTCTGTGCTACAAGCACTGCATAGGAGAAAGGATGAAGTTAGGTTTTACATCTTAACTCTTGATGGCTCTGTGAAGTCCAGTTCCATTAGTAAATGAGGACAGAGCAGGTTGATGAAGCCTTCTCATCCCTGATGCGAAGAGTCTGCCACACCTCATGAAGAAAGCTGCTCAGCTGATTTGTGTCTCAGTCCTCAAGGAGCCTTACCACTCAGATTTTGCTGTTGCTGTGGGCTGAGGAACACTATCTAACCTAAACTTCAGCAAAAGAGGCTTAAGCTCACCAGTTTGTCTTCACACCGCAGCTGCTCAGCATATGTGCATGATGGTTATAATTGAGCAGCTAACGAATAGGAAGCTGTTGTGCTGTCAGCACTCAGTCACATTCAATCTTGTGTAGCATTCCTGAAACAGAGCTACATTAATTTCCAAACTACCCAATGAAACATTTCACATCTTTGATCCATCCATCCCTTGCATAGTTTTGCATGGGAAGAGTTGAGGTAGCGGCTACAGAGGTGGGTACAGAGCATCCTTACAAATCTTTCTTGAAGTCACCTAGTAAGGAAGTCTTCCTGCAGAAAATAGCTGAAGCTGCATTTTGAGCTTTCCAATTCAGTGAATCTAGTTGCTGCCTGGAAAGATTTTCTTTCACACAAAAGTTGCTTAAGAGGAATATGCAGATGGGTAATGGACTACAGTGTATGGTGCAGAATGGGCAGTGTTATGAATTAGCCTCATAGATAGATACATGATTATACATAGATACAAGAAAATAGTGCTGTTGATTTCAAACTGTGAGTCAGTGTGTTACTGTACAGAAGAGTTGTAGGCAACCTTAAAATGGCTTCATGCTGTACAATGCCAGCGAGTAATTGTGAGAATTGACTTGAAACTCTCATATATAGGTCTCTAAAATGCATTACTACATAACTGACTGGAAAACAAGATTAATTTCTAAACTAAAAGGGGGAAGACTCTTTTAGACTATTTAAAATTTTGTTTGTTTGGGTTTTTTTTTGTTTTTTTTTTTTTTGCGTGCAGTCCACTGTGATTTTACATTTTTTATGTAGCTGGCTCATGGATCAGGCTAGCTGAAGGCTAATAACTGCTGCCCTAGTGTTATGTATAGGATGGATTCACTGTGTGTGGAACATCACAGGTAGTAGATAAGCTCATGAAGCAGATTCAACACAAGCTTTCATTTCTACAGTTTTGGTAGTGTTTGAAAAGGACTTGGGACATCAGAGACACGTAGCCCTGCCTCAGGGTGTGCCATAAACAGCAGAAGTTTGAGTTCCCTGGTTTCCCTGACTTCAGAGCTGGCCTACAGGGACTTGTCCCTGTAGTGATAAGATAAACCATCATCTTCGGTTGTGGACTCATCTGCAGTGACTACCAGCAAGGGCACTAATGAATGGCACTTTGATGGTGTGAAATCTGTCAGTTGCATATAGTGCTGTTGTACTGTAATGAGTTCTAGCTACTGCTAGCCTGGGCCAAGCCTGGACTGGTGACCTGGCAAAGAAAAGTCTCTGTAGCCCATTACCAATTCTGAAATAATCCAGGGCTTTGATAACTCTTGCATTCTTACTGGCAGCTCTCTGTTACTTTGTTCTCAGAGCTGCTGTGTCAGTGATTTCACCTTGAGTATACATTAAAGCCTCATGGGGATGCTGTTACATACAGGATTTGGAATTTAGGATTTGACTGAATCAGATCTGATGTTCTCAGTGTTTTCCCTGATGCTCAGGAGCTATTCTTTCCTGTCTCAGCCTTTTCCCTTTTTTAGAGGCTCCCGCTTAATGGGTCTTGGCTCAGGATTTCTTTTAATGTCTTGTGTTTTCTGTTTTTCCTATTAGTGTGTGATATATTCCTATCTTTCAGGTTTTGAATAAACAGCATGGCATTCTTTCAGTTTCATGCCTTTCATTTAGGGTAAGAGAAGTATATGCAGCAAGATGATTGAAAAATTCCAGCTTTGGACACAGCTCTTTTGCATGACATTTTTGTGGACTTTGAGTGCTGAAGGATCTGTGCAATAATGAACTTCAGTTTCCTGGATTAGAGGTAAACAAATAAGTGACAGTATTCAGTTTTCAAAAATGATCTGCAAATGGAAGCCAAAGCAGCTTCTCCTGAATGTGTAGACATGCCGCTTTAGTGCACATGCCATTCTCAGGGCCCAGCCAAGGAGCAGCAAGAGTTTAATTAAACCCCTGGGTCATTTGTTGCTGTTCAAAATTCTGTGGGTTATAGTGAGATTTACACCACCCTGGCACAGCTGTTACTTCAGGATGTATATGAAGGACCCCTTGGTAATTTGAAGAACAAAGAGACAAGCTAGGAAGAGGGTTTGACTAACCAGGACCAACTGTCCTCATAGGTTTCATATCAACGTAGAAGGTGATGGCTGTGTCCTGTAACAGAAGCCTTTCCCTATTAGATCTGGAGGGATTCCACCCATGCAATGGGTTCTGTCCATTCAAGAAGAATGGAGAAGGGATTGCAGTGAATTCAGAGTGTGAATAGATTTCATCTCTGTCACATGCTCTTAAGCCACAGATTGATGCTGAAGATGGTGGGACCAAGGATTTTTACTCTTTTGGAAAACTAAGTACCAATGCACTCTGCTTTTTCATATGAACATTTAATGGTTAAAGTTTGGAGGTTTCTTCAGTGTCACGCTGTCATGTTGTAACAAGAGGAAGGACATGACCTATCAGTGTATGCTGGCAGCCCAGAAACCACCCATGTCCTGGGCTGTATCACCAGCAAGATAAGCAGCAGGTCAAGGTAGGGGATTCTCCCCCTCTGCTGCACTCTGGGAAGAACCCCCCTGCAGTCCTGCATCCAGCTCTGGGGCAACAACACAAGAGGGACTTGGAGCTGTTGGAGCAAATCCAGAGGAGGCCGTGGAGATGCTGTGAGGGCTGGAGCAGCTCTGCTCTGGAGACAGGCTGAGAGAGCTGGGCTGGTTCAGCCTGGGGAAGAGAAGGATCCTTAAGGGGAGACCTCAGAGCAGCTCCCAGTGCCTAAAGGGGCTACAGGAAAGGTGGAGAGGGGCTTTGGACAAAGGCCTGTAGGGACAGGACAAGGGGAATGGCTTTAACCTGACAGAGGGGAGACTGAGATGAGCTGTTAGGCAGAAGTTCTTCCCTGTGAGGGTGGTGAGCCCCTGGCACAGGTTGCCCAGAGAAGCTGTGGCTGCCCCATCTCTGGCAGTAATCCTGTGATTAAAAGAAGATGTTGCATGCAGAGTTAATAAGCTGTTTTAAAAGATCAAGTCTGGCATCCATTTATCACTCACTGATGGTTTGCTGAAGAAGGAAGTGCAGGACAGAATCAAATACCTGGTAACAGGGTAACTGGCAATGACTTCAGGCTGAACATTCAGCTTTGGAATTCTCTTTATCCCTTGTTGTTAGTGCTAAATCACTTAAAGACCAGATTCTCTTCCCTCTTTTTCGGAGTGTATGCTACATCTTTAGGCTCTTTCTTTATGTAAGGGAGGGAGTTGGCTGAAATTGCTGCCCAGTCTACCTCAATCTACAATTTTTATTTTTTTTTTTTTTGGTAATAGTTTTGTAAACATTATCTGTCTTTTTTTGCTGTCTTTAGGAATACCATTGGTACATTTTATATATATTTTTAGAATTATTGAGAGACCTAATATAAGTAATCAGATAAAGGGGTTTTAATTCAAACTACCACTTTTTTGTCAATGGAAAACATCATCAGTTCACTTCTACCAACAGCAGATGATAGCAGTCTTGAACAGCATTATCTGCTTGCACTGCAGTGTCAAACAAAGCTTTCTGCGTATTGCTTTTTTTTCGTGTTCTGAAGCTTCTGGAAGTGTTTTGAAGTTCTCTTAGACATAAGATGATTGATCCTCATGAGTGCATTTTCAATATAACAATCAGTTGTCATTCAACTGTAAGAGACCCTGTTTAATATTTAATATTATCGAACATGTTTTTTTGCTGAACATGACAGGAGAGGATTTGGATTTGTTTCTAGCTGTGTTGGATCATCAATTTAGTGTTTCTTCTTTACTGTTGAGAAACAAAGCCACGGAAGAAGCACATCTAAGGAAAACGGTCTTTTTTTCCAGGATAAAACACCCATCACATTAATCCTTACAGTCAGTCTCTGCTGTGGCTTTGGTGAGTAGCACGACACAGTGGAGGAGGTTCACACAGCTGAATGGAACTGTGCAGAGGTGGTGATCCTGTGGTTTATTCCATCATTGTCCATGCCTGCTTCTCCCCACCCCACTGCCTTGCATTGTGTGCTTCTCAGCTCCAGCTTAGAAGCTGGCTGTTAACAGGCTGTTCTGGCATTTCATATTTGACATCTTGTCTGGAATCCCTTTCTAGCCATTCCCTGCTGTACTGTTTTGCCTCCTTCTGCACATGAGGATCCTAGAATCACAGACTGAATGGGGTTGGAAGGGACGTTCAAGTTCATCCCCTGCTACAGGCAGGGACACCTTCCACTAGACCAGGTTGCTCCAAGCCCCATCCAGCTTGGCCTTGAACACTGCCAGGGATGGGGCATCTTTTGTTTATTTTGATGTAGAAATACTTAGCAGTTTGCTCAGCAGCATTAAAGGAAACTCAGTTCCCTAGGGCATGGTACGTAAGACAGTCAGGCTGATCTTGTGGTATCACCCACATAAGAGCTGGTGAGATCACTGTTAGGGCTCTGCATTGACTGCAAGTTCGTTTAAGTCGGAACATGTATTCTGTTCAAGTGCTGGCTGGAGATGAAAGTGAAGACTTTACAGAGGATTGGGTTCAGTTTTCAGCAGTATTGCATGTTGTCTGAAGAACAGGCAGAGTCTTACCGTGTCATAGGAAGTGTGTTGACTTAACTGTTACTACATGATTTTTCGTGTTTTCCTCAGGACAGTTCTGACTGGGCTGCTTGAAGAACAACTGGTTTAAGACTTTTTTTTTTTTTTTTCTTTTTCTGTAGAGTAGCCTAAAGTGGGGATGTGCCACTTCGTGCCAGTCAAAACCACCTCAAAGGCTCTCCCTTCTTCCTTCTTGCTCTGCCTCTAAGGCTCCAAATTAAACAATGTTTACTTCCCAGCTCCAGTATAAGATACAAGGATAAGAGGTCAAGGTTGTTAAAGAGCTTTCCATGGAGTGGATTTGTTTTATTGTCGTGGTTTAAGCCCAGCCAGTAACTCAGCGCCACACAGCTGCTCACTCACTCCCCTGTTCTTCCTTTCCCAGTTCCCGGAGGGATGGGTGAGAGAATCGAAAGAATGTAACTCCCATGGGTTGAGATAAGAGCAGTCCAGTAACTAAGGTACAATACAAAACTGAAGCCCAACCCGAGCAGTGATCTAGCCCTTCCGGTTAACTCCCCCCACTTTATATACTGGGCATGAAGTCCTGAAATACCCCTTTGGCTAATTGGCTAATTTGGGTCAGGTGTCCTGTCTCTGCTTCCTCCTGGCTTCCTGTGCCCCTCTTCCCTGGCAGAGCATGAGATTTAAAAGTTCTTCATCGGAATAAACATTACTTAGCAACAACTAAAAACATCGGTATTACCAGCGTTGTTCTCAGGCTAAAGAAATCAAAAACACAGCACTGCACCCGCTACTGGGAAGGAGAAAAATGACTGCTACAGCTGAACCTCGGAGATTTATATATTAATTATGCTTGATCAGATACTTGTTTATTCAGTATCTTTGCCTATTTGTATTCAGGTAATAGCAGTAACAGTAACTTTTTTACTTTTTAGCTAAAATGGTGGTGTACCTTGGTTGGTGATCTTACTTCCTTTCCAAGATAGGAGAATGGGGTTTCAATCTGTCATGACTCAGTAAGAGAGCAATGTGAGTTAGATTCTGAAATGAGAAAAGTTACATCAAGGATTAATTGGACCCTGCTTTGCCCCTTAGGAGCACCCCTTACTTGGGCAGCCATTCTTTGTTCTACACCCTTGCCGGACTAATGAGTTCATCTCTTCCGTACTGATCAGTTCACGGACATACAACAGGTGGGAAACACTTCTGTGCTTTGCAAGGCTTTATGCAATGCAGGTAAAGTCAATTAGCTGGCAAGTCAAAATGGTCAAAACAACTTCCTTGGTCCATACAGAGTAAGACTCTATATTGTCACCTAAGGGCTGACAGTTAAAAAACTTTTGCTATAGATGACATGAAGGAATAACCTCATATCAAGTTATTCTATGATTGTAATGCAGAAAAGGTTGTGATAATGTTTATGGTGCTTTCTTGTTTGTTTTTTTTTTTTTCCCTAGACACACAAATTACATTATATTGTGGCTCAGTACTGTAGGCCCAGTTGTGGGTCTACACCTGCCCCTGAGTTATGCAGCAGTAGCACCTGAGCAGAATACAAATGCTGATTCGGTTGAAAGGTAAGAGAAAATCAAATCACCCTTTTTCTCTCTCATCCTCCTATGAAATTAAAAACATCAGACAAATAACTGGCAAAACCATTATGTTCTCCTTTGGAGCTCTTGGTTCAGGTCATTTAGGACTCACCTTATGATATTTTGCTTACATGCCCATGCACTGAAAGAGATGTGCTTGGCACACTGCTGATGCCCTTCATAACTGTCAGAAAGTCCTCGATGTCCTGAGTTCTTTCTCAGGCGTGTAAAAGCATTTTACAGGGTTCTCTCCAGCACATAGCGCGTTTAGCATAATTCTGTACAATGATTTTAATTTGATTTATTTTTTTATTTTCCTCCTGTTTGATGTCATCACTTCAGACCTCTGAGCTGATGACAAATGGTGGTTAGCTATAGCAAAGCTACTGCAGACTGTCCTAGGGTTGAAATCAAACAAAGGAGTCCTTCCTGAATGGTAAGCAGTGCAGAGTGGACGGATGACTGTCATGGCTCTTTTTTTCTGATGAGAACTTGCCTGGTTACAGTGGAAGACCTAAAAGCTGCTTGCAGTTGTGACAACTTTCAATCACCAACAAGACCTGAACCCCTTGCAATTGCTTTGACCTCTTGCAATCATTTTATTATCATTAATGAAGACATTTCATTATCTCCTTCCTCTGTTTTTCTGTGGTTATGGCCTTGGTAAGACTGCACACAAACGTGCAAGCAAGCAAGAGCTGAAATGCTGAGTTTGGATCTACTAAATTTACCTGCTAAAAATCACATCTCTAGAAAATGTGCACCATCTGTGAGGATATGTACAGTAAAATACTTTAAGGATGTGGTTTATGATTTTGGTGATCCATGTATGGACTGAGTCTGCTTCACCTAGGGACCACCTTCTCCACCACAACATGATGCATGGGTCACTGTCATGTTCCACACTG